>NC_092334.1:710988333-711687916 GCF_046630445.1 Rutidosis leptorrhynchoides | reverse complement strand
TTACATGAAAACGTTGTTTTGAAACCTTTAAGTTAACGATCTTGTTAAATGTTGTTAACACATTGTTTATTATATCTAAAGAGATGTTAAATTATTACATTATTATGATATAATGATGTATTAATATATCTTAATATGATATATATACAGTTAAATGTCGTTACATATACCGTTTTCAAGTATCTTAATTCAATAGTCTCATTTTTATGTATATAACTCATAGTTAAAATACTTAATGAGGTACATACTTATCATAATATCATGATAACTATATATATATATATCCATATGTATGTCATCATATAATTTTTACAAGTTTTAACGTTCGTGAATCGCCGGTCAACTTGGGTGGTCAATTGTCTATATAAAACCTATTTCAATTAATCAAGTCTTAACAAGTTTGATTGCTTAACATGTTGGAAACACTTAATCATGTAAATATCAATTTCATTTAATATATATAAACATGGAAAAGTTCGGGTCACTACAGGTTCAGAGTCTTGTGTTGTAGTATTTAGTGTCTCGGGATTTAGTGTGGATGTTTGGATATTGTCCGGATTTGGTGTCAGTATTTGGATATTTTTGGGATTTGATATCGGTATTTGGATATTGTCAGGTTTAGGTGTCCATTGTATCCAACTTAGAGTGTCATTATACTCTTTCTCCCCCCTCACTCGTGAGTTGGGTATCATAAAAATATTCGGTTTCGACAAAGTCACAGTTCATTGCAGTAAAAACATGACGCATTTTGGGACTATAACACTGATATCCTTTTTGGTTTATTCCATAGCCAACCATGACACATTATTCCGCACATGGATCAAGTTTGGTGCGCTCATATTTTGGAATATGTACAAAGACCGAGCACCCAAATATTCGAGGTTCAATGCTAAATGAAGTCGGAAGGGTATAGAATTGGGAAAGAGTTTGTGCCCAAAATTTTAATGAGTAAACGGTTGATAAGATAGGTAGCGGAAGCAAGAGCTTCAGGCCAAAAACTCTTCGGAACTTTGGATTCAATTAATAAGGCTCTTGTCATTTCTAAGAGTAGTCGATTTTTTCGTTCGACTACTCCATTTTTCTGGAGTATGAGCACAAGATGTTTGGTGAATAATCCCTTTTTCTTCACAAAAATGTTTTATTGAAGTATTGACAAACTCACCCCCATTATCGGATCTTAAGATTTGTATGTTTTTGTTAAATTGAGTTTGTACCATTTTATAAAAGTGGAGAAAATTTTCAAACACTTCGGATTTGTGAGCTAAAATATAAATCCAGTTCATGCGTGAATGGTCATCAATAAATAAGACAAAATACCGGAAATTTCTCCCCCAATAACCGGTGCAGGACCCCATACATCCTAATGAATTAGAGCAAAAGGTACATTTTTTCTCGTATTATTAGGTTTAAAAGTACTTCGGTGGATTTATGCCAAAATACAAGTTTCACAATTTAAATTAACATTGGATGAAAAAATGTTAGGAAATAAAGCATGTAAGTATCCGGCAAAAGGGTGACCCAATCTCCTATGCCATAACCATGCCTCCCTATCAAGTGTTCCATGTTATTTAAGATAATTAAAGGTTGTAATATGATTTGTATTCATCAGTTTGATAAGAACTTGAATTGATAAAATCTGAATTTTTTGTTTTTACAATTGCTATTGAAGCATTCTTATACATAAAAAATACAACAACTATTTCTAATTGAGGTTTGGATCTAATATCACTTTTGGAACCCCTTAATCATAAAAGGAAAGAGGCTGTTGGTGGTAGCAGATTAGATCCGTTGTGTGCTGTACCAAATGGACACTTGTGACCTTCTATTTTGGAAGATGATGAAGTTTGACTTCTGATCCTAAAAGTCAAGTTACCCAAAATGATAACTTGTCGTGTTTGCTGTATTCTAACAAAACCACCATCCTCCACCACTACACCTTCCTCTTTTCCTCTGATGGAATCTTTTTTCCCGCATCCTATACCCCCAATCATCCCTATCAACCAAAACCCTGCATCGTACTTGGATATGTTGCATTCTGTTGATGACGGTGTTGTCGGCAACGTTGGAGATGCCGCGCCAAAAGTTCTACCTACCTCTTTTCCGTTGATGGATCGTGACAACACTATCTTTGTTGGTAGATTGGAGAAGGAATCCGACGAATGTATGTTATGAAGTGCATTCGAATCAGTGCGCCCTTTGTGTTAAAGTTTGACCATTTCGCAAATACGCCTTTGTAACCTACACTTCTTATTCTTCTGCGCTTACTTCCGTCAATTCACTAATGGTTAATCTCTGTTTTGGAAACGCATCTTATTTAGGTGGCCATCAAGGCATGGTTAATCTGCTCGTACTTTTGGACGCCCTTCCTCTTCGAACAGAGGTCGTTCTCGTATTTTTTTATCCTCCAAACACGAGTGTGGTTGAGAGTCTATGATTTAGTGGTCTTTTGGTCGACAAAACTCCGTTTTTAGAGGACAAGCTGCTGCATGTTTTATTGGATCGAAAGGTACTTATTTCTTAGGCTCGAAAATTAGGCGTGTTCAGGTGTATCATCGTATACCCTGATGAGGAGTCTCTAGTTAAGGTGCTTGTAGCGTCTCCTGCTAATTTTGGGTTGGTCATGATATCCTCTTTTGAATCAAGGGCAGATTACTTCTCTCAGTTTGTCTGGCTTGAACTTGGGGGTAATTCCGGCGAAATATGTTTCGGTTGAGAACATTTAAAAGTCGCTGGTCATTTGGTCGAGGTGATTCATGTTTCGAAAGCTACAACAATTTTAGGGAATATCGGCCCGTTCTACGTTTTTGTTGAATCCAAATGTGTTAAACACATTCACGAGTTGTTTGAAGTGGAGCTTTACGATTCGAATCGGCTTCAAACTATGATCTGAATTTGAGGTAACGAGAGATCCCTCGGCATTCTCCCATGTGGCTTGGTGATAATGATGTCCGTGACAATTTGACTGAATCAGGCCAAATTGATCGTTGGTTCGATGGGCAGTCAACTAGCTCAGCTACGTATCCGAATCATTTAAATGATATACAATCAGATTCGAAAGGTTTTGGACTTCTCGCGAACGGGAATGTTAGAACTGGAGTTGTTTTGAATGATGTTCTTGGTGCAAATGGTGTAGAAACAGAACCGGTTCAGGATGTTGCTCAAGATACGGCTGCTTTTGTGATTGATTCGACACAACGTGACAAGGATGGTGTTGAGCTTGTGGTGCCCGAAATTTCTACGGTTCCTAACAGTGTTTGTAAGACTTGGAACCTCAACTAATCTGTAGTAAGAGCATCCATATCAGAACCTGCAACCTCAACTAATCCTCAACTAATATGTGGTAAAAAATTTAAAATTTAAGTCGGTTATCAACAAACAAAAAGTGAAATAAATCTCAAAGGAATCAACCTCAACTATCTTACAAATTCATTTAACTATTCTTTTAGATCTAAATAAAACTTACATAGCATCCATATCTGCCCTTATAGCAACAAATGGAGGCTCGCCAGAGCCAAAGAATCCAACAACACCCGTAACTGCAATTGGGTATTCATAAGAAATCTCTAATATATCCAACTAAGGAAATGACCTGTGGAACTACGGGTTTGGTTAAACGAAAGATATGTTTTAGGAATTAAGTGAAGGTAAATGCTAAAGTCGTTTAGTTTAATGACCCGTAAAACTACGGATTCTGACTAAGAAACTTGTCGTTATTTTTACAAACATATAGAGACATGTATTTTCACATACATATTTAACGTAATTAATCCTGTAAAGAGAATATTAATATTCAAATAATAATTATATAATTATAATAATAGTAATTAATAATAACAATAAGGTTTGCTTAAAAATTGCTTAAAATTGAGTATTTATATTTTTAATAATAATTATTACTAATAACAAATGCCTTTCGAAATGTTTTAAACATTAAATATAATTATTATATGAAAGTTGTACAATATGCTTTAAAATTTGTACATTTGTTCATTTGTTTATTGGGAAAAAGGAGATATTTTAAGGACGGCGATTTGTATCTGTATATGCTTTTTGATTTAGCGAATATATTGCAGAGCACGGGGGTAATTTTATTTACCGTATAAAAAAACAAATACTCCGTTAATTATAAAGGGAATAAAAGCTGCATCTTTTGTTAATTTATATCTTAATCATAATTAATTAGAAATATTAAATATTAATTGCAAATAAATTAATTTATGATGTCATCCAAGTAGGTTAGATTTTTTTTTTATCTTCTTTTTGATTTTTTTCAATGAAGGAAAATTACTATTTATGATGTCATCTATATTCTGGATTCATAACCTTACGAAGAGCAACTCATGCTAACAAAAATCAAATTCATTACTGTCATTTTATCGAACATGTGGTATGCATTCAATAAATAAAGATAAAGTAAAAAAACTAAAAAAAAAAAAAAATTCTATGATGAATACATTTATCCAAATTCAAAAATATCATGAACCAATAAATGGTATGAGCCATAAACTCATAACCAAGAATTAAACAGAGATAATCTAATTGATAAACTCTTTAATCAAAAGATTGATTCACTTGAAAAGACTTGTGATGAAGCTTAGAGTAGATGAAAAGATCCATCAAAAGATGGTGTAGAAGATAAATGAAACTATTTTTTGATGAGATAAATTTGAATTCTTTGTAAAAGAGAGTTAGTAAAGGCGTGCAATTCGTTTGAGTTTTATAGGGTTTTAATTTGATTTGGAAAAAAGGAATATTTTAAGGATGGCGATTTGTATCCGTATATGCTTTTTGATTTAGCGAATATATTGCGAAGCACGGTGGTAATTTTATTTACCATATAAAAAACAAATACTCCGTAAATTACAAAAGGAATAAAGGCTGCATCTTTTGTTAATTTATATCTTAATCATAATTAATTGTAAAGATTAAATTTTAATTGTAAATTAAATTGATTTATGATGTCATCTTAGTGCGTTAGATTTTTTTCTATTTTCTTTTTAATTTTTTTCAATGAAGGAAAATAACTATTTATGATGTCATTATTATAGTATTTTAATATTAACTATAGATAGATTCTTGTCTACAGTAGTAAGTTTACTTGTTTCAAACTCAATCTCACTAAGTTGTAGTCAAGTGGGAGGTTGATATTCAACAAAAGACACTTCACCATGTACAACACACATGATAAAACCAGATAAAGCATTCAATCTTAAAACCTTTAATCCCCAAATTGATAAAACAAATTATAACAATTATAGTTAAAATCGAAACCTCATTTGTATAATACAATTTTCGAGCACGAAACGCCTTCACTGAAAACCCTTAAAAGAAGGGATTAAACAGATGAATAACAGCCAGAAACCTTTAATTTAAGAAACATTGAAAAACATGAACATTTGTGTAGTAAATCCGACACTAAATCCGGAACAAAGAAAGCTCCGATGACGGCTTTAGTTTTTCCGGTGACGACGAACTAAAAAAAGAAAGAAAGAAAGCTCCGTTGACGGTTTTAGTTTTTCCAGTGACGGCTTCGTTTTCCCCTTCCACTACTCCAGCGAACTGTTCCGTTGTTTGATCTTTCCGGCGACGGCGAACTAAAACACCAAATCTGGTAACGAGTAGTGGTGGTGATGAAAGTTACGGGCTATTTGTTTGGGCTATTTGTTTCATTGAAGTGAAGGGTATATGGTTTAGTGAAGTATGATGGTGAATTTTTTCAAATCTGTTAGAATGGATAAATGTTCATTTTTGAATTAATTTTAATTTCATAGAATGATGTTTGATTTTGTAAATGGATTTTGTAAATGAATGAATAAAACTTTAGATTAGACAAATGTGTTGAATTTCATTTTAATTCAATGATGAAGATGTTCATTTTTAAGTTTTTACAACTTATGATTGATTCAATGAGTTTGAAGATGAGGTGAAAACGGTTTAATTGTAACAGAGATAACTATCAGTCAACCAGTCGTCATATGTTGAAGGACCAACTTCGTCAAATAATTAACTTTAGTATCTTATTACCTGATGTACATATTTAAAAGTTGAATGCATACGATAGAAGTTTTGAAAGTTACATGCATACAATAAGAATTTGATAAAGTTAAATGCATTTTCAAACAATTTTCCCTTTGAATTATAGCCCCTAAAAATAGATCCCAGCCATAACCAAGGTGCAATTTCAATCATCAGAGAGTCTGTTCGTTTACACAAACATTATATAGAAATTGAAACAACATTAATTAGAAACTGAAACACAATATATTTCCTCTACCCAAACATCACCAGCAGTTTTTCCTAAATAAAACATTCATTCCCCCTTGAAGATTGCACCTTTTGAAGATCCAACCATCAATAATCAACGATACTGTCATGCACAATTTAGCCAAAATTAGATCCTCAACATGAACATTAGGTATACTAACTTACTAAGGGAAAAAAAATCATAAAATATTCACTATAAACAAATTTGACACCCCACTAATGTATTAAAATGGGCATCTCAATCATCCACAGCCTCTTTTACACATTGCACAAAATGCAATACTTATGTCCTACCTGCAGGTTCATTGAAAAAAATACCACATTTGAAAAGAATGTACCGCCGTGTTGAACAGTTCTTTTACATTTATACATGATTTGAATTTGAAAGTTTGTGACATACAATAGTATTTTATGGGGTGTATAGCCTACAATGAAACAAAAGTGAAAGTATATGACCTCTTTGTGGAGAGAACCCTGATGTAATCTACTCTCTTCTTTGATAATCTAAATGACACATACGTTAAAGCCCTCTTTTATATGACCTTACTAGTTATAACTAAAACAGAGAGTATCGTATTTCTCTACGTTACTCTATGTACACATCTTTTTAATTATCCAACCAAATTTTTTTAGAATATATTTCACCACTACGTTAATCTACACATTGATCTTATATTATAGAGTATATAGTGTAAGGAATTATTCTAGAAATCATGTTCACAATAAATCAAATGACTATGCATTAGACAAGAACAACAATAACCAATTCTAGGAATGTGAGGTATCAAAGAGGTGAGATCTAGACAATCAATTCTCTACCTTTTAACAAAGGGAAGTTGTTTCCCCGACCAAGGGAAGAAAAAGTCCTCCTTCCCTAGATCCGTTGGTAGAGAGACCACAATAGAATGCCAATAACTCAATTTTTTTGCAAAGTATTCCAAAGACATCATACTAACCTTAATGAAACCAATTTCCTTCGCATTGCTGTGGAAGCATTGTCTGCAGCACATAAGCCCGTACTTTCTGATCAGCCCATGTGAGTTGCCACACACACGGCTGGCATAACATAATCACAAACCATATCAGTGAAATCACTTATAACTACTGTATACAACTACATGATGGTATCTAAGATCCCAAAATCAAATTACATAGTTTCCTAAGAAAAATATTATGTTACCCTTTGAACACAAGCCTCTTTAAAATGTTGTCAGATAATCTATAGTGGTAATGTTGTTACAAGCTAACTACATTAAAGGTGCATTCATATATATAATAATAAAATTTTTATCTTTATCTTCTGTAACATTTTCATCTATAAATATTCAACTTACTTTAATCTTTAACATGTCAATACTTCAACTAAAACTCGAATTGCATTAATCTTTAACAAGTCAAATTCGATAATTCTATTATTGGATTGAATAATCAATTAATCATCAGACTTTACAAGTTCAAGCCCGAATTACATTGATCCATTAATTTGAATGACTAAGTAACTAAGACAAAAGCCTGAAACATGAATGTTTGAATCAAGCGATGCAGATAATGATTCTAAAACTGAGTGAAGTAACGTAACTAAAAAAAATATTTCAAATTAAAGAAAAACAAATATGAGCGATCTTACCAGGTACGAGAACCTGGTCCGTACAGTTTTGGGTGCGAGTTCCAGATGTTTGAGTGACCCATTTTTTTCTGCTTCCTACAGAGGCGCCGAGCTAAAAAATGAGAAATATAAAACCCTAATTTTTGAGAATGATAACGATGGGTGACGCCTTTTATACTACTCTTACGCATAGGCCCAATAGTTAAAAATGATAGTCCAGTTGTGTGGTGAATATATACATGGCTCGGCCCTTTTTCTACTCCTTTTCACTTTTACGGTTTTTTTTTTTTTTTTTTTTTTTTAGTTCTGTTTTCATTTATCTTTTAATTTTAATAATAAAATGAGAAGAGTGTCTGATTATATTATAGAAACAGTCCAATCTAAAGATTAATTGATGAAGAAACAACAATCTATCTATCTATTTATATTTTATATTTTTTATTATTTATTTATTTATTATAATAACAAAACCAATAATAGATCATCTAAATTTTAAACCACTAATTCCAGCCTTCCATTATCATTAACATCCATAATCTACACCATCCATATTTTGTAATTAACATTATGACCTCATAATCACCTTGAATAATTATTTGAAGACCAAATTATCCTTCTAATTAACATTTGGCGGAATAATACTAAAAAAAAAAATTGGGGTCGTCCATCTATTTCCATCGGGAGTTGATCCGTACACCACTTGTTTTTTGCCATACACCACCAAACTACAATCTTTGACTATTTTACTCTTTCTAACTCAAGGCCCTTTTCCCTAAATTAATTATGAGAAAGGGTAAAATGGTCCAAAATTAAATTTTGGTGGTGTATGTCAAAAAGTAAGTGGTGTACGTATCAGCTCCCATTTCCATACCATTTGAGATCACACACAAATTAAAACCTATTTCCTCTCATTCAAAAAAAAAAAAAAAACCGCGAACGGAACGAAAATTAGGGGTTCTGGAAAATTGTTTTCATCTTCAAACCTACATCCAATCTGTATAACCTAAAAGCATAAGAACTACGTATGGTTTGATTTTCTTTCAACAATTGTAGATTCATATTCCATTCTATCAAAACATTTCAAAATAACCCTAATTTTACGCCAACGATTAAATTGTTTCATCTCCTCAAGTTCGATTGAATTTTAATACCCAAATCGATTCCATTATCAGGTACTTTTAGAACCCTAATTTTACCTCATCGTTATCATTTTAATTTTTGATTATTTGATTAAATTGTGTAATTATTCATGCTTTTTATCATTACGAATTAATTCATTTCAGTTTTGTTTTATTTGATTAAATTGGTTATCATCAATAAACCCTATTGAAATCAGTTTTAGGTTACGAATTAATTCATTTTAGTTTTGGGTTATTTGCTTAAGTTGCTTATCCTGAATAAACGATTTTGAAAGTTTTTAATTATTTGATTAAATCGTTTATTATGATTATTCTATATTCTATTCTAGGATAATATATGGGAATTAAACAATTATTTGAATGATATTCGGGTGTTTAGGTATTATATTATTTAATTTGAAAGAATATTATATATGATTTAGTTTAATTCGATTTTAAGATAATATATTCGTAAGAGATTAATTGATAATATACAGTATTTTTAGATAATATATTCGTAAGAGATTAATTCTTAAAGAAGATAAGCATGAACAATATTTTAGGATATAAGCGGAACATATCAAAGCAACTGAAAACTTGATATAAGCTTGACATTGAGTTAAATATAATTTAAATTCAATTTTCGGATAATTTACATTATTTTAGGATAATGTATTCGCAAGATTAATTATGTAAATCAATAATATAAATTTAAATACATTAAAATAATCTAAAACAAATCTGCATTGTATGTTAATAGTATAGAACTTTATTATTTGTGACAATTTTTTATAACAGGTATGCCTTAAGTCAGCAACAAACTCTTTGGTTGTCGTATCTTCACCGATCAAGAACTTGAACCGATTGCATCTTTCATATCAGAGTAAATATCATGATAAAAAAAAATTGTGTCACCAAACCAGTCAGACTATATTCCTTTTGATTTGCTCCCAACCGAATTTAAGTTACATCTATTTGTGGTGTATACAGATTACAAGACAAGGTTACAGATGCTGTAACTCCTCTTGAGACACCAACAATGGAGATTATTGTAATGACCGAATTGGATGACTATAAGATGACCCACCCATGAATATTTGATGAGGTCCGAACAAATATGAAGGTAGCATTAGCTGATGTAAAAGATATGTTGTACAGATTTTTTTTTTTTACCGAAAAGCTTTTTTATTGATTTTTAGAAAACCAATACAATACATGGGCAGGGAATATCCATAACCCCAACAACAAAATGACAAAAATATAAAAATCAATCAAACCTAGGACTAACATTGACTTAAGCCCTAGAAAATTGACCAAACTACAAATGCAATTATCCATTCTTCATCTTCAATCTGCCAGCATCCAGATCCATGCCCCATTTCTTCGCAGCCATCCGAATGGCAGAAGAATTTTTAACAAAAAGGGTTGATAACTTCATACGAATACCATCCACAATACACTGTACAATTTCCTTTTCAGGTCTTCTTCCTCCTTTGAAAATCCTACAGTTTCTTTCCTGCCATATGTGATATACAGTAGCAGCAATGGAGATTCTATTTATGACATCCCAAATTTGATTTCTAAGAGGGAAACCAGCAAGAGTATGTACAATGTCATGAATATTGGAAGGCAGGCCTCGAAATATAAGGTAATTTTTAATCTCTAACCAAACCTTTTTTGAATACTCACAAGCAAAGAACAAATGCTTGATAGAATCTTCCTCCTTCCCACATAATACACAGCTAAAACATTTGTTTGGGTACCATTTCCCCAACTTATCTTGTGTAGTAAGCCTTCCACAAATTACAAGCCACATAATGAATGCATGTTTTGGATTAGCTTGAGGGAACCACACTACCTGATGCCAAGGAACAATTGCCAAATTAGGTCTAAGATCTTCCCATACTTGACTAGTTTTAAATGGAACTAGTTTGCCTTTACTTGTAATCCAGGAGATCCCACCATCATTATCAACATGAACATGATTTTTGACTCTGTCCCTCATGGCTAAGAGTTGCTTCCATCCCCAACTATCATTCTGCTTCACTTCAATCTCCCATATAGACTTACCCTTTAATTTTACCAGATTCACCCAATTGAACCACAATGACTCTTTCTTCTCAATTAGTTTCCATAGTTATTTAAGAAGAAGGATATCATCCCATTCCTTAAGAGGTTTTAAGCCCAAACCCCCCTGATTTTTAGGAGTAGAAATGATTTTCCATGCCACTTTAGCCTTCCCTTTCACATTGTCCCCATGACTCCACAAGAAAGCTTTAATAATACTCTCAATTTCATTAACAACTGTAATAGGAAACTTATACACAGAAGCCCAATATATACACATAGATGAAAGCACAGAGGCAATGAGTTGTAACCTTCCAGCATATGAAAGATGCTTTGTTTTCCAATTATCAATTCTCTTTTTTATCTTATCAATAATCTCTTTACAATCTATAACACCTAGCCTTTTTGCTAAAAGAGGCACACCAAGATACTTTACAGGAAGTTTACCCACTTTAAAAGGAATGATCTGTGTCAATTCTTTTTGCAGGCCCATATTGACACTTCCAAAGAATACTGTGCTTTTATTAATATTTGGCAGCAGGCCTGAGACTTAGCTAAAATCCTCCAAAGCTTGTTTGATAACTTTAATGGATTTCACATCAGCATGACACAACATCAGTAAATCATCAGCAAAACAGACATGGGTAAGTTTCATTCTTTTACATCCTACATGATACTTAAAATCAGGGTTACCATTTATTCTGTGTGCAAGAATAAGCTGCAGAATCTCCATTACTAGAGTAAATAGGTAAGGTGATAAGGGATCACCTTGCCTTAAACCCCTGCCTCCATTAAAGTAAACCTTAATCTCATTATTGATACAGATGGAAAACTTGGTATTGGAAACACACTTCATAATCCACCCAACCATTTTTTCATGAAATCCAAATTTAACTAAAACAGCCTGCAATAAAGACCAACTCACAGTGTCATAAGCTTTTTGTAAGTCAATTTTGAGAGCACACCTTCTTGAGCCTTGAATTCTATTATAACCTTTTAGTAGCTCCTGAGTCACAAGAATGTTATCCTGAATATTTCTACCCGGAATAAAAGCACTTTGATTCACATTAACTAATTTTGCAAGCCCTTTCTTCATTCTATTAACAATAGCCTTGCTAATGCCTTTATAAAGAACATTGCAACATGCAATTGGTCTGAAGTCAGAGACTTTATTGGGAGTCTCTAATTTGGGAATTAAAGATATTAATGTAAAGTTAATTCCACCTATTAATTCCCCATTAATGAAAAATTCCTTAATGGCCTTGCAAACATCATTACCCACAATGTCCCATGCTTTTTTAAAGAATTGTGAAGTGTACCCATCTGGACCAGCTGCCTTTTCACTTTCAATATCAAAAATAGCCTCTTTGATTTTTTCATTAGATACATCAGCAACCATGGTTGCAGCTTCATTTGGAGTAAGAGTCACAGAAAAGATATCACCCATTTCTTCTAAAGGAGTAACATTATCAGTTTTACCCAAAAATTCCTTAAAATGATTTACAAACTGCTCTGCCACCTCATCACCATAAAATCTGTTACCACTTTCATCATAAACACTCTCAATTCTAGATTTCTGCTTTCTACTTTTTAAGATTTTATGAAAAAACTTTGTGTTTTTATCACCTTCACTTAACCATTTGATTTTTGTTTTTTGTTGCAGAATCTGGAATTCATCATGCTTTGCATCATCATATTCTTTTAACACCCTAACAGCCTCTTCTCTAAAGCTAATATTATGAGGATCACTATCAATCTTTCCTTGAATATCCTTCACCTTCTTCTTAAGTTCTTTGACCTTATCAAATGTATTGCCATTAATCCAATTTAACTTTTTCAACTCATGTTTCAACCCTTTTAGTTTCTTAAGAAGGCAGTACATCTCACATCCAACTACTTCAGTGTTCCATCCCTTTTCAACTATGTGCAAAAAATTTTCCTTTTCTGTGATATAATTCATAAACCTAAAGGATTTAGGTTTACAAACTATATAATCTGGGATGCAAAGAATGGCTGGGCTATGATCAGATATAACATAAGGGAGAAAGATACCATGAGCTTGTGGAATAGATTTCATAACCTCATCATTAACCAAAATTCTATCTAGCTTTTTCAAGGTACCACATCTTGGATTTTTCAAAGATTTTGTCCAAGTAAAAAGGAATCCAGAACTATTTAAATCCTCCACCTCAATCTCATTTATGCAATTATTGAAATCCCTCATGTCCTCAGTTAGCATTGAACTTCCAGAAGAATGCTCATTCAAAGACCTAGTAACATTGAAATCACTCAATATGAACCATGGCTGCTTTTGGGTAATTATCTTTTGTAATTCAAGATCTTTCCATACTGGAAGTCTATCCTTACCTTTGTTACATGCATAAACAAAACTACAATACATCCTTTCTTTAGTACTTATGATTTCCACCAAACAGAAAATAACTTGTTTTGTAGAACTGATGACCATAACATTTACTTTACTATCATCCCATCCCACAATAATTCTACAGCTATTTTGACTATATTGGATATTGGAGTGCCATTTCCAATTATGAAAGACATTTGCACATGCTTTATTTAAACTATTACTTTTTAAATGTGTCTCAAGAACAACACACATACTTAATTCTTCATCTTTTATCAAATTCTTCACTTCAGATTGCTTATCCAAAGTGCTCATGCCTCTAATATTCCAAGAGGCAATCCTAAATTCTTTATTCCTCATTGAGATTGAATTAGGATGCTATCATCCATCCGTTTCAATTCATTATCCAATACATTCTCAATCCCATCATTAATCACATCTTCACTGTATTCATCAGGCTCAATAACTTGCATTTGTTCCCATTTTTCTTTGAAATATAGAAACATTTCATTTGTCCAGTCTTTAGATTCCTGCAGGGTAGGTTGTTTTTTCTTCTTAATAAATTGGTCAACCTTTGAGAACTTTCCAGTCATGTTTACTTCAACTTGATTGAGTACATCAAACCTATTTGTAGAAACTGGAATTTTAGGTTTATATACTGCAGCAGTCCTAAGCACTTGACTAGTAGTTTGATTCTTGGTTACCTTCTGCATATTATTCCTCTTTTTAACCTCTACATAGCCATTATCCTTTGGACTGGTATCTGTCTTAGTAATTGTTTTCAGCTCATCTTCAGTTCTAGGCCTCACTTTGCATTCCTTAAAATGATGCCCAAAAACTTTACAGTGCTCACAAATATCAGGTTTCCAGTCATACTCAACTAACACTTTCTTAATACCTTTAATTTGCTGATCCTTATCTTTATACTTAATTTCAACCTGCTCAACTAAACCTTTATCAGCCTCAGCCTCAGCCTCAACCATTATTCTAGCAAATCCTGCTCTCCCACTTCCTGTATGACACATATTTGCTGTAAGAGTATCCATGGACATAGGTTTCCCAACCCTACTTGCAATAGCACTTAACCCCTAACATCCCATGCCTCAAATGGTACCTCTTTAAATTTGACCCAAATTGGCACCTTAATTGGATCAACCTTTTCGAATGTAAGTTCAGGGTCCCATTGTTGAACAAGAAGTGGTTTACCATTCACCATCCATGGACTGCATTCAATGACCTTGTTGATCCCCTGCTCATTATCAAACTTGAAATAGCATATGTGTTTGCAGTCCATGATGATATCTTTCAAACTAAATTTACTTCACATTCTTCTTAGATTGAAACTTAATGCATTGTAAGACATATTACAGCCAATAGTGTATCTACATGCAGTCAGTTTCCATCGTTGCCTACTTTCCTCCACAAAATCATTCTTAAAAATCACAAATTCATTACCATTATCATCAATAACAGGAGCAACATAATTCATTTTCATATTAAGTTCTCCTTTCTTAATAATACTAGCATAAGAAGTAGTTTTAGCCTTATCATCACAATGATCAGAATTTACTTTATTATCATTGACAGGTAACATGTTATTATCACTATCAGTTACTGCAACAGATTGTTCAGCAATTGACTTACCACTACCAGTGACGTCAGCACACTCTTTCTCTTGAGCCTCTTTCGATTCAATCAAGCTGAAAGGACCCGTCCTAATCCATCCGGACGAAGTCCATATCGATTATAAATGATTCATAACAGTTGATTACATCGCGAGGTACTTGACCTCTATATGATACATTTTACAAACATTGCATTCGTTTTGAAAAGACAATCTTTCATTACATCTAAAGTTGACGACATGTATACCGTTTCATAACATATCTTACTATAATTGATTTAATAATAAGCTTGATGAACTCAACGACTCGAATGCAACGTCTTTTGAAATATGTTATGAATGACTCCAATTAATATCTCTAAGATGAGCAAGAGCACAACGGAAGATTTCTTTCGTACCTGAGAATAAACATGCTTTCAAGTGTCAACCAAAAGGTTGGTGAGTTCACTAGTTTAACATAAATAATCATTTCATAATTTTAATAGACCACAAGATTTCATATTTCCATTTCTCATAAACATACGTCCCATACATAGAGATAAAAATATCATTCATATGGATTGAACACCTGGTAACCGACATTCACAATATGCATATAAGAATATCCCCATCATTCCGGGATCCTCCTTCGGACATGATATAAATTTCGAAGTACTAAAGCATCCGGTACTTTGGATGGGGCTTGTTGGGCCCGATAGATCTATCTTTAGAGTTCGAGTCAATTAGGGTGTCTGTTCCCTAATTATTAGATTACCAGACTTAATAAAAAGGGGCATATTCGATTTCGATCATTCAACCATATAATGTAGTTTTGATTACTTGTGTCTATTTCGTAAAAACATTTATAAAAATTGCGCATGTATTCTCAGCCTAAAAATATAAAGGGTGAAAAGGCAAATGAAACTCACCTAATATATTTTGTAGTAAAAATACATATGACAACATTGAACAACTGAACAATACAGGGTTGGCCTCGGATTCACGAACTTATATCATTTGTATATTTATTAATACACATAATTGTAAGTGAATAAATTTATATATATAATAATTTATTAGTTATATTATTTTTATATTAATAATATATTTATGTTTCACATACTCTTTTTATATATAATAATATTTATCTTCATATATATATATATATATATATATATATATATATATATATATATATATATATATATATATATATATATATATATATATATCATTTATTTATTAAGATAGTTATTATAGTAATACCCGATTAATATTTGTAATGATAAATATGATAATGATAATACTTAATATTAGTAATAATGATAATAATGAAATTAATTCTATTAGTAATAAAAGTAATGATATTAATAATATATAAAAATATATTAATTTTTATTGTTAGTGTTAGTTATATTAATGATTTTAGACATTACATAGTACTAATAATCATTACATTGAACATAATAATATTTATAATGTTAATAATAATAATAATAATGATTATGATACATATAATGATAATTATAATACTGAATATAATTATAATACTAATAATGATACTAATAATAATATTATAACTTATAAATGATACAAGTATTAGTTTTTAATGAGTGAATAATAAGTTTTATGAATTTTATAGAAATTAAAATAATATTCATAATATTCTTAATCATAATAATAATAATGATGATAATACTAATAACACTACTAATACCTAATAATAATATTAATCAATAATCAATAATAACAATAATACCAATACAATAACAATCTACAATAATAATAATAATAATAATAATAATAATAATAATAATAATAATAATAATAATAATAATAATAATAATAATAATAATAATAATAATAATAATAATGATAATAATTATAAAGAACATGAGACTACCTTAAAGGAGGCTTAAAAAAAAAGACTGCCCATGCCAAGAATCAAACCCGAGACCTCTCGTAAACCCGAAACAGCTCTTAACCACCACGCTGTGCTCGCTTTTCTGATTTAATCTATATTTCAATTACTCTTAATCCGTTATCTGACAGTTCCTATCTCTTCTCCACAACCTAAACGAACTTGTCACCTTTAAACTGATCCAGGGATCAATCCCCAGCTAACATCAAGTTTATTAACTAATTTTAGAATTAATATCTAGCATAGAAACTTTTATTTGGGTTTAATTGGACTGAAAAAAAATAAAAAAATTATCTGCTCGTCGCTGCTGTCTTTGTAAAAAAAAATTGATTTTTTTAAATGTGATGTTATAGATAAATGTTATAATACGAAATATGTTAGAAAACGTTCGTGGAAACATTCCAAATCATTAATTTAACTGGAATCAAAACGGATAACACGAATTCGATTGATGAACAAAGTTTGACTTTTTAGGAATTTAACTTTGACTCAGAAATTTGTGATGAATATGAATAATTGAGTTCTATAATTTTGCAGATAGTTTTAGTCAAGAAAAACCAACAAGATTGCAATATTACATTTGCAATTTCGTTTTAAATCGTAGATTTGGAAAAAAGTGATAATGCAGAGATGAACAAGCTGTAACTGCTTTCTTCTGCTTAAATTTAATGAGATAGTAGCTGTTAAAGGTTTTTGGGATTTATAAAATATAATGGGAGTTGACTGGTAACCCTTAATACTAAAACTAATTGAGCTTTAATACATTGGAGAATTTACAGGATATCAATTCGTACGTAAAAAAATAAAAAAATAAAAGTCGATGGCTGCTGTTAACAGAATTTGGATTTACCCATTTGGTGATATTGTAATTCGTACAAGTTTGAAACAAATTCCCAATCAACTACAGATTAAAGTTGATTTGAAACTGAATTTCAAAATCTTCTGTATCTAGATTATATATATATATATATATATATATATATATATATATATATATATATATATATATATATATATATATATATATATATATATATATATATATATTATTTATATTTTTGTTATTCTGTATTATAATATAAATTTATTAATATAATCTATTAATATTATAAATTTTAATATGGATACTAATAATAATAATAATCACATTAATACTAATATCAAAATAATGTTGTTAGTAATGATAATAATAAAAATTTTATATAATAATGATGATTATATTATTATTAATGGTAATAACAATAATAATTTTTAATGATAAAGGTAATCATAATATCTAATAATAATACCAGTGATAATTAAGATATAA
The DNA here is from genome assembly GCF_046630445.1 of Rutidosis leptorrhynchoides. Classification (NCBI taxonomy): domain Eukaryota; kingdom Viridiplantae; phylum Streptophyta; class Magnoliopsida; order Asterales; family Asteraceae; genus Rutidosis; species Rutidosis leptorrhynchoides. The sequence goes on along the minus strand of NC_092334.1, from coordinate 711,669,663 downwards.
CAAGTTGTTTGTATCCCATTTTATGTTAGAAACAATATTGTTAATAATACTGATATTAGTGCAAATATTAATACATAATGATAATAATGAATGTAATAATAACATAATAACTATATTGAAATTTGTAATTCAATTCAATATTTGAATAATACCTATTATAAATTATGTATCATTTGATAATTATATCTATATACCATAACATATAATATTTATACTTTTTATATATAATTCAATATATATATATATATATATATATATATATATATATATATATATATATATATATATATATATATATATATATATCATAGTAATTATTTATAGAATCCATATACATTTATATATAGCTTTATTTTAAAAATCCTATAATATATTACATACTAACTCTTATTAAATATTTACGTTTTATAAATAATACAATATTATAGTAATCATTTAAATTCATTTTAAATTACACTTAATTATTGTATATCTTGTCTTACATATTTAATTCTAATGTTTAAATCATATTTTATATTTTTAAGTTAGAGCTCGGGGATCATGGTCCCAAGCATAAGGCAAAAAACTTTTACCGAATCGGCACAATATTTCTCCCAATATGTCATACCTTCGACATCATCCTCCTCGGGCTGATCGGGAATGGGGTCTTCTAACACATACGCCCTATCCTCAAGCTTGAGGAAAATTCTTAGATTGCGATACCAATCCATGAAATTCGTATGGTTGAGTTTTTCCTTTTCGAGTAAGGACCTCAATGATAGGTTATTAAAGTTGATTGGTGCATTAGGAATGTTGTTGTTATTGGCAGCCATCTACAAAATTTAACAAAGTTCATTTAAGTATCAATTTTAATTTAATAATCAATACCCTTTTAAATCCAATTGATATATTAAATTTTAGAATCCAACGGTAAACTAAATTCCGGTTAGGTGACCTTTATCCCGTTATTTGATTTAGCTAGGTAGTCATTATATGACAATTGCAACCCTTTACAACTTCTAAGGTATGGGATCATGCAATCCTTTTGCATGGCATATTTATCCCATCAACGCCTATTTGTTCCTCATGCTTCGGTGACCCTAAGTTCATGATTCCCAAATCAAGTCGTCCTACTTGTGTAAACATGTAAACTTAACATACAAGTGGTTAGGTGACCTTTATCCCACAAGCATGCGAAATTCACCTTAATCATATTAGTTTGCTCATAACGGTTAGGTGACCTTTATCCCATGATGAGTTCCCTAATATGCCTAAGTGTTACACAAAAGTATGGCGTTAAACTTGTTTCCTTTGCATGTAAAAGCATTTTTAAGGTTTCTTTATTCTAGTTCAAGAAAACTTTTATACCATACACTAACATGCATTTAGTGTGTGGTACATGTGAAAAATCCATTTTTCATGTCATGTAATAAAACCAATTTTATTACTACGAAAATCCTTTTAGTCACTTCAAATTTAACCAATTAAATTTTAGTTTAATTCTTTGCGAGTTGTTAATATGTAAGATAAACTTGTAGCATACAAACATACAATCCATAATCAAACAATAAACACCAGGCATGCAAAGAATATGTTCACAATCAAGCCAATTTGGTGGACATTTGTTTATTCGAAAACAAATGTCACCGGTCAATGGGGACAAACACAAATTTGGAGATTCCAAAATCTCCCACTAAATCTTGCATCCAAATGCTTCCTCTTTGTGTTCTTCCTTGTCTCCATCTTGTATCTTCATTTTATTACAAAATATATCCTAATACATTTTTCTCTAGAAAATGAAAATACAACCTAATCTATTTTACATACCAAATATAAAATAAATTACATGACCAAATGAATAATTATTATTACAAAGCAATTGAATAATAACAAATCAACCAAACATACAACCAACCACAAGGTCAAGGCTAAGATTATGAACATCATCATACAACCAAGACCAAAATGGAAAAACCCAAAACCCATTTTTGGTTTCCCAATTTTCGGCCAAAACCAACACCACCCAAAACCCGAAAATTTTTGCATTCTACTTTCATGCATGTTCATAGAATGCAAATAAAATGGGTTTAATAACCATCTCGAAGCATATTCCAACAACCTCGGCTCTAGATACCATTGTTGGGATTTAACATGTTTCAAAATACTTAAACCCATTTAAGAAATAAACCTTGTGGAAGCGTGTAAAACCGATTACAAACATGTTATACTTTAATCGATTAAAGTTAAATCCCAATTAGGATCAAGTTGTGAAATATGCTTACAAACTATAAGCGAGTTAAAAGATTATACCTTCTCCAAGTTAGGAGGTGGGTAGTGAAGATGATGATGAAAGCAAGCTCCAAACGGATGAAGTCTCAAGTTGATATATCCCAAGCTTTTGCACCAACACCTTCTTGATTTGGTTAGGATTTTCTACACTTGAATAATCTTAAAATCACTCTAGAACTCCTCTCTTTTCCCTTGGAAAAATTCGGCCAAAAAAGGAAGAAGCAAGAAGAGAGAGTTTTCAATCACTTTGATATGTGTATTTGCATGCCCTTGGTAGTACCCAAAGTGCCTAGGTACTTATGCCTATGGAGGGTGTGAAGCAACCACATTTAATGACCAATTAAATGTGTCTAGGACATGCAAATTTGCACTCCCAATGCAACTCCCACTTTATAAAATAGTTTTTATAAAATATATTTTATAAACTTCCATATTATTTGTTATGTACACTTTATTTATAAAACTCATTTTATAAAATGTAACATAACTTAATTAATTATTTAACCAATAAATAATTAAATCTGCGTTATAAATTATTCCATAATTTATATTCATATCAAGTGATTTAAGAAAACCATTTTTCTTATAATTCAAGTGTCGTGTAGTTTGATCAACGACCAATCGCTTAAGATCAAATACGAATAAGGTGTCGATAAGCTTGTTATTGGGTATGGCCCGACTTGGATCAAAACATACTAGCCACATTAATTTAATATGTCTCTAGGGCATACGAAATATCTTCAAAAAAAAAAAATTAAAAAAAAAGAAAAAATTTCTAAACCCCTCATGATGATGTCATTAAAATTATTAATTATATTTTATAAAAATATTAACGTGTTCATAATATAATATATGAAACATTATGTACAATCTTATGATAAAACACCTCATGACCATATGTACAATATTTGAAGCATTATGTACAACGTTTTGGTAAAACACCTACATGATCATATGTACAATATTTGAAGCATTATGTACAACCTTAGGATAAAACATTTTCATGATCATTTTTTTTTGAAAAGCAAGGTAATTATATTGAGGCGAGAAACACGAAACGTTATAAACATCCTCATGATCATATGTACAAACTTTAAAACAAATTATACAATCTTTTACAAAACACCCCATGAACACATGTACGAACTTTGAAGCATATTTGTAAGACCATGTTTCCTGTTTTAGTTCAATGGGACGCCGTCCCAATTACTGGACGCCGTCCTGTCCTTTTGTACTGGAGGCTGTCCCACATTCTGGATGCCGTCAAATGTGCTGACGGGTGATGTGTGCGAGGTGTAGTACGTAATACTATTAATATTTACTACGAAATACTATTAAATATGATACGATTTTACACAAGTTATTTATTTATTTATTTATTTATTTAATGGATATACCTAAACCTTGCTACAACACTTATAGGCAGTGTACCTAATCGTAGAGTAGTGTAGTTTTTAGTAATTCCGGTTCGTTCCACAGGGAGCTGGCTAAGTTTCGCTATATATATTTTAAACTATATTTGTATAATTATATATATATATATATATATATATATATATATATATATATATATATATATATATATATATATATATATATATATTTATAAGTAGTATTAATATTATTATAAAAGGGGGTTTTTATCGTTTAGTGACCGGTTTGTCGATTTTATGTCTTAAGTCACAATTAAAACCTAATGTAAAATATTAAATATAAATATAACTTAATTTAAAGCGTAAAGTAAATGACGATAAATAAAAGTGCGATAAATAAAAGTACGATAATTAAAAGTGCAATAAATAAAATGACAGTAAATAAAAGTACGATGAGATATAAAATAAAGGAATTGAGCTTATTTAAACTTCCTTAATCATGATGTTTGACGTGTTGATTTTAATTTATTACCATGGGTTAATTGTCCTTTGTCCTGGATTATTTGATAAGTTCATCTGGTTTTTTTCCATAATAGTCCATCGGTCATAAATATAAAGTGCGAGTGTCCTCGTCAAATTACCCTTATACCCGAAGTCAAATATTCCAACTAATTAGGGACTTAAACTGTAACAAGGTCTTAATATTTTGTTAATGATTACACTAGGTTATCGATTGTGTGTAACCCAAGGTTTTAATACATTGTTAACAATTACACCAAGTGTCCTTGTATGTAATCCACCCCTATTTTAATGAGTCCATTGGCTATTATTCCATTCTCGTTTCTGGTTAAATGAACGATTATTAGTATTTATAAATATCCCGCCCATCGTGTCCGATCGAGTATATTTGGTTATTTATAATTACCTCAAATTGTAAATCTCGATATTAAATTAACGAACTATCATTCAGTTAAACAAATATAAAGTCCATTAATTGCCCATAGTCCAATTTCCACAAGTGTCGATCTTTCGTCCAAACCCCAATTATGGTCAAAAACCCAATAACCCAGTCTTAATATTTAGTCTAACATCACGATTAATTCGGCTTAAATAAACATAATAATTACTTAGCTATGAGACATTAATTTAAAAAGGTTGAACATAACTTACAATGAGTATTAATCGCGTAGTGTTACACGGACAGAATTTTGACTTACAAACTTAAAACATTCGCCACTATAACCTTATTATTATTAACTTAATATTATAATTATAATTATAAAATATATATATAAATATATATTGAGAGATAGAGAGTAATTGAGAAATATGGTGTACTTAAAACTCGTCGAATTCGCTGCTATTTATAGGACTTGGCCATGTACAGTTATCCATGCGATCACATGGATTTAAAGCTTCTAGGCCATGCGATCGCATGGCAGCCTTTTCCTGGTCACCAAGCAAATAAAACGTGGGCTGCTGCATTTAAATATAATATATAATATAATATATATAATTTTATATAAATATATATATATATATATATTATATTATATTCTTGTGCATAGTTGACTTGTAAATTTAGTTCCGTTGAGTTGCGCGTTGATAGTTGGTTCATGTCCCGATTTTGGATTTTCGAACGTCCTTTCGTACGATTTAATATCTTGTACTTTGCGTTTTGCGGCTCGTACTCTTGTAACTTTTAGACGTTTCTCAGCAATAATTTGAACTACTTGGATTGTACTTTGTACTTTTTAGCTTTTTGGTCGTTTGCATCTTCAAATCGTCGAATTTGTCTTTTGTCTTCACCTTTTATTATTTAAACGAATATCATTTGTAAATAGAACAATTGCAACTAAAAGCTTATCTTTCTTGAAGGATAATGCTATGAAATATATGTTCGTTTTTAGCATTATCAAATATTCCCACACTTGAGCGTTGCTTGTCCTCAAGCAATATAGAACTTGAATATAAACTTTACTAGAATCACTTCTTTATTCTTCACACTTTGTACATCAGTGATTTTGATACGGCGGTATGAACAATGGTAGTAACATTGTGGTTTACAGTCTCACATGACTATAAAAATTTAGATCCTTTAGGAAATTGGATCTTTATGAAAACATTTGATCTTTTGAAAATTCATTCTAGCTTTTACCCTAGATAAGTTTTCCAGAATAACCCTTCACTGGTGTTTGCAAAAATGTTTTTGTGTGTTTTGCGGGTTTCAGATTTGAAAATTTTAGCTCAAAACTTATGGTTTTGTGTCACCCACTTGCTAACCTTGTATTAGGAAAGCAACATGTCCAGTATACTTGCTCCGTATATTACCTTTCGGTAAACTACCATCTGGTTGTAAAGGAAAGCGTTGAACAAGCACCTGTTAAGACAATGTCTAATGATATGTTTTTGATTATGGTCCACAACGTGTCGGATGCAATTACTATCCTTTGTAGGAGCAATAGTAAAGATCACCCTATAGTTTTTTGGTTTGGCACAAGGTCCTGTCTTCGACCATGCTATGCAACCACCGTTCTTACGGTTGACACCCGATTTGGTTCAGGTGACCTAATGAATTCCAGGTGAATTCCTAGGATTTTTACGTTCAATGGTAATGAACGCATTGAAAATGGGTTTTCAGAAAACAAATCGGTTTTAATTTGATCAAAATATTTTCTCGTTCAAGCTCAAGTTTAGATATCATTGAATTCTATGAGTTTGAATTCTCAATCTTTTAGGTCAATCTCAAGGATTGAGTAATATCAGGCTTAAAAGATGATTTTTAATCTTTAAGGAGATTATCCTTTCTGGGGTTCTGATTCATTAGTCTTATAAGCTAATTTGCACGGTGCCCCCCATTGTACGAGACAGATCCTCTCATGGTTAGGATAATTCTGACCACTTGGCGACCCTGTTTGATGCTGAGGTCCGTGGATTTCCAGCTGATTTTCAAGAAAACTTTCCAAGGTTTTTCGTAGACTCTACAACTGATCTGGACGACAACTTCCTGACCGAAATCAAGAAGAGCGTGTCTTTTTCTCGGAAGACTTTACTTCCTTTTAAATTCCATTTATATTACAATAAACTGGGTAAAACTGATTAATATCGTCCAAAACAAAAGTATCTTCAATTATTTGTACAAAAATATGTGATATATGTTTTAAATAACTTGGTAAATATTTCTCACACTTGGCTTTTATTTTTCTTTCTTTGCCTTTTTATTCTCTTCTATTCCATTTTAAATGAATTCAAGCATTTTGGGTTGTTTCTAAATTTATGTCCTTTCCGAGGTAACAATAATTTCGGTATTAACACCTAGTTTTATCGTTCATAAATATGTATAAACATGATTTTGAGTTCATTTAGTTGAAAATTTTTAAAATTTTTACTAGAAGTGGGTAGTCAGTATATAAGACTAGGGCTGTTCTTTATTATCAGAGAGCACTAGATTCTAATACAACTACTGCGTTACTAGTAAAGTTTAACGGTGGCTATTAAACTAAGTGTATAAGTCAAAAAATTTTTAAAACTGAAAGAATTTAATCTCTTTCCACACTTAAGATCTTGCAATGCCCTCATTTGCAAGAAATCAGTAACAATTTAAATTATTGAGGGTGATTAGCGTGGAAAAATAATTAAATTTTACCAAAGTTTCCAAACATATTGTTGTTTGTTTGAATGAAAAATGGTGCACATCATTTGTTCATTCCTGCAGTTGTTATATCACATTTATTTTGCATCTTGTCGTCAAAATTAGTTGCTTTTGCTGAACTTAATGTCAGTCTTTGAAAATGCGTTGTTTTACCCTGTTGTGTACATGAGATAAAATACATACAATACAAATATAAACATGCATGGTATTTTGAAATGGGACTTAATATCCCACTTTTAAATTACAAAAATGAAATATTAGTACAAAATAATAAAAATGTTAAACATTACATAAAAGTATCAAAATGTTAAATGTTTAATATAAATAGATAAAAATAATAAAAGATAAGAAATCACCAATGGAACACTATTGATTTGGATAGGGATTCCAGTTCATGTCATCGCTCGGGTTCCATGGTTGGTGATAGGTGTCCTGATAGGCTTGATTGGGGTCGTACAGGTTGAAGGGTGGTCGCATGTTGGGCTGATGTGGTGGATAAAAAGCAGGTCGAGTCGGGATGTAGTTACGTGGTACCTGATATGATAGCTGGCTCATGATTTGGTGCTGATGAACTTGCCAGCTATCATGTTGGCGTCGCCTGGATTGCTCATACTCATCCGCGGCTCTCCACTGCTCATACTGATGATGCCTAGCCTGGTTATTCATTTCCACCTCATCTACATACTGGAAGACATCAATATAACTATCCCTAATGACATCCCTAATGTCATCTGCTTCCTCCATCTCCTCATCCGAACCCCTCTCTACCTGTGGATGGGTGCCCTGATATGGTATTGGCATATTGTGCCTCTGTTTTAATACCTTTTCACCTTGATAAACCTGCAAACCTATAGTATCAGTTTGTTCCTCAACCACCATCATTGGACCCCATATTCCCTATCAACACCTAAATACTCTCCAATGAGAGTAACAAAAATTCTTCCTCCTATTATTCCCCCGTCCTGTATACCTTCCACAACTTTGGACAAATAATACCCAACACAGTAGGGGATATTGACAAAGCCTCTAGTGTCTCGAATGCACTTAAGGTAGAATAAATTGTTTAGGTTCACTTTCTCCTTGTTTCTACCTCTTTGTGTAATCGAGTTTGCTAAAAATCTATGAATTATGCGAAGCTCTGCCTTATTAATATCTAAATAGGAGTGTCTTCCTCCCCGTGTAAACACATTAAAATTTGACATACGCCTCCACACGGCGTTAGCGTCAAAATCTCTATCTACCCTCTCACTTTGATAAATTAAAGCTATACAATCAGGTGATAATAATTCAGCGGGGGTATAAATCTGTAAAGCTCTAGCCATGTCTATCATGGACATCCTGTACATCCTACCTCCAAGTAAAAATCTAAGATAAGTCTTATCGTCTAACCTATCTACATCCTTATTTAAGGCTATAGTACTCATTAGCTCAACACACCACTCCTTATATACAGGCCTACGAGTGGTAAATAAATGTTCCCAATCAGGAAAAGAAGAGTTACCATACCTTTGGATTAGTAATAGCCTAACTGAGTTAGCTAGGTTGACCCTTTCCAAAGGCTCCCAATCTATTACCCTTGGTATTTCCACATTTTTGGTGCAAAGCTTAAATTTGTTACGTTGGTACATTGGGTAATCTCTCCAGCTTCTATCAAATCTTAGATTGGGATGTAACTCCTGTTCATGAACTCTTGAGTGTTCTATTAAATGGTGAATGGGAAATATTATGTAGGCAATAAAAAATTATGGTTCTGGTTCATAGTATGGCACGTGTTGATCATAATGTTATTGTTGTTCAGGTTGTGGTTCCGGTTGTGGTTCTTGATCAGGTTCTTATTCAGGCTGTCTAGACGATGATGCACTGTCCGTATCTGTATTTCTCTGCAAAACACATTAAACACAAAATTTGTGCATCCAAATATGCATTAGTGTTAGCAAAATAACAAATTAAAACAATTACAATAACATGTTTAATCCATATTAAACTTATACTCATTTTCATATTTTCTACAATTTTCTAAATAAGCATATATGAAAAGGTATACAAAGTTCATAAGCATTCAACTCAAATAACATGTTAAAATAACCATTAATAGCAATTAAACAAGTTTCAAATGACATTTATATCAAAATAATCAAGTTCATGAATTTTAGACTTAAAAAGTCCACTTTGATGCTCAAAAATCATGTTTAGGATCAAAGTTTAGATCATTTAGCTACCTAAATATGTTACACTACTTAATTTAGCAATAATTCATAACAAAAATCGGCCATAACCTGTTTATATCAAAAAGCCCCAAATTGCTTAAGAACACAAACCTTAGATTTCTAAATTTTTTGAAGTTTAAGGCTTCAAATCATGTTAAATAACATCAATCTAGGTTATACAAGCATAATATATGAATAATTTAACTCTAATTACACTAAAAAATTATTAAAATCAAATTAGGTAAAAGTTTGCTCAAGAACACTATAATTCGAATTTAAAGAGTTTTAGGGGTGAAATCGTTACCTTCTTTGAAAAACTTCTGAACAAACGCATGATTAGAGTGGATTATAGCAAGAAAATTTGGTTGATTTTGATGAAAAATTGAAGATTTGAGGTGATAATGTGTGTGTTTGTTCGTAAATGTGTGTGTAAATGTGGGGAGACAGAGAGCAGCTCGCTGCTTTTTGTTTCTGTCCAGATTTTCAGCTCCACGCGACCGCATGGAAAATAAGGGTAAATACCATATGATCGCATGGGGTCCCGGATTTTTTACTTTTATTTTTATAAAATCTTTCACTTCTAAAACAACTAATTAAATTAAATTTTTTTTTTTACTTTTTATGAGGTAGTTTCGGTACGTTGACCTAGTTCGTCCCTCGACAAAATTTTAAAATTTGTTATTTTAAAGCGTTTGTTTTAAAAGCAAAGATTTTTGAGTTTTTTAATATTTTTGGCATACTTTAAATCAATAAGATTAAAAATAATGATAATAAAACTTCTCGTCCCGCCCTCGGGTAAAGCAATTTCGGTTCCATACCTAGTCTTCAACTTACGACGAATTTTAAATATCAAATTTTTAACTTAATGAAATAAAGTACATTTTTTGTTTTTAAATTCACACCAAACTTAAATTTAAAATGCATATTAAAATTTCATATAAATATTAATAATATTTATACACAGTAATTTTACAAATTTTCATTTAAAATATTATAATTATATATTGGTTTTAAAAACAGGGTAAAAATAAAATAAAAAACTTTTTGGTCTTTTATCCCACTTTAATCAATCAAATATTTACAAAAATATACGTCACTCTTTTTGGGTAAAGTAATTTAGGCTGTATTACCTAGTTTTACTCCTGACGAATTTCTGAAATATTTTGGATTGATTGATTAAAGATATTTATACCTTATGAATAAACAGTAAATTTCGCAGTGATGAATTAAATTTTTATAGGATATCAATAATTTCGGTTTCGCATACGTAATTTTATTGAATATCAATTTAATACTTTATAGCGAACGATTCAGCGTTTATTATCAAAAGGTTAAAAACAATAAATAAAAAAAATAAAAACTGTACATACTTACCTGTGAGATAGAATTCTCAGAGTCCTGCTTTAGTCGACTCATAGGAGAGTCGTTCGATCTGGTTTTCCATAGCTACGTAAGCGTAACCTCGAATTTTTAATAAATTTTCTTCTAAACATATGAACGGTCCTTCTCTGCATAAAGTAACGAATTCAGAATTGGAATGTGTCTGATTGTTCGAACATTTACCTTCGTGTGACCATTTTCCGCATTTATGACATCTTTCAAGGTGTCGTGCTCTTCTTTTTATTGCGGATTTTGATTTTCCTTTACCAAAATGAATCTTATTATGATTCTTCTTGAGTTCTTTCCTTACTTCGTCCATTTTGCCTCTTATGAATGATACCAGCTCACTCGGGAAGATGTTATTATTACATTTAGTAATCATAGCGTGTAGTAGTAGACCATAGTTCAAATCAAAGGAATTATTCATCTCGTAAAACCTAAAAGAAATAAAAATTCAGAATGGAGGGAGAAGACTAGTTCTTTAGGGTCTGCTAGGGAAAGACCATTCGGATTCCATTTTTGAGAACTACACGAAAACAGAAAATCTAACTCTAACAGAAATATAGGATCTTAAAACATTCGAATCTTCCCACACTTAGTTAGCTGTGGTATCGAAATTGTGATTAACTTCATCTTCAACTTCCATTGGATTATCTATGTAATGTTTAACTCTGTGACCATTAACTTTAAATTCAATCCCATTTGAATTTATTAACTCTACTGTTCCGTATAGGAAAACTCTTTTGACTGTGAATGGTCCAGACCATCTTGATTTCAATTTTCCAGGAAATAGCTTGAATCGTGAATTGAAAAGAAGAACTCTGTCTCCTTCCTTAAATTCTTTTGAACTTCTGATTCTTTTATCATGCCATTTCTTTGTTCTTTCCTTATAGATTAACGAATTTTCATATGCCTTATGTCTTAATTCTTCTAATTCGTTTAGTTGACTTAATCTTAGACGTCCGGCTTCATGCAAATCAAGATTACATGTCTTCAAAGTCCAAAATGCTTTGTGCTCAATTTCTACTGGAATGTGACATGCTTTTCCGTAAACAAGTTTAAAAGGTGTGGTTCCAATTGGAGTTTTGTAGGCTGTTCTAAAAGCCTAGAGTGCATCCTCCAATTTCATGGACCATTCCTTCAGATTTGATCTTACGGTTTTCTCTAGAATACGTTTTAAAGCTCGGTTGGTATTTTTAACTTGTCCACTTGTTTGTGGATGATAAGCGGCTGATATTTTATGAGTTACTCCATATCTTTTGAGAACTTTCTCAAGTTGATTGTTACAAAAATGAGTACCCCGATCACTTATTAAAGCTTTCGGTGTTCCGAACCTAGCAGAAAGACGTTTTAAGAAGTTGACTACAACTCGTGCATCGTTAGTTGGGAGAGCTTGTGCTTCCGCCCATTTAGATACATAATCAATGGCAACGATAATGTAGAGATTATTATGAGATTTTGGAAATGGACCCATAAAGTCAATACCCCAAACGTCGAATACTTCACATACTTGAATGACATTTTGTGGCATTTCATCATGTTGACTTATTTTTTTGGCCCTTTGATAAGCATCACAGGATTTACAAAGAAGGTGTGCGGCTTTGAAAATTGTAGGCCAATAGAATCCAGCATCGTAGACTTTTCTTGCTGTGAGTTGAGGCCCATAATGTCCTCATGTTGGTCCTGTGTGACAATGGTTTAAGATTTGACTAGCTTCATCCCCGAATACACATCGGCGTATTATTCCATCGGGACAACTTTTAAACAAATGTGGATCTTCCCAAAAATAGTGTTTTATATCACTAAAGAATTTCTTTCGTTTTTGGTACGACAACCCCTTTTCAAGGAATCCACATACTAAGTAGTTTGCAAAGTCTGCAAACCATGGAATTTCATTATAATCAATTTTCAATAGATATTCATCAGGAAAGTTATCTTGTATGGCCGATTCATTTAGAACTTCGAATTCAGGCTTTTCAAGGCGAGAAAGATGACCAGCAGCGAGATTTTCTGCTCCCTTTTTGTCTCGGATTTCAATATCGAACTTTTGTAAGAGTAAGATCCAACGGATTAATCGTGATTTGGCATCTTGTTTTGAAAATAGGTATCTAAGAGCAGAATGATCAGTATAGACCACCGTTTTAGCTAGAATAAGATATGAACGAAATTTGTCAAAAGCAAAGACAATAGCAAGGAGTTCTTTTTCAGTAGTTGTGTAATTTGTTTGTGCTCCTTGTAATGTCTTACTAGCGTAATATATAGGTTGAAATCGTTTTTCAATCCTTTGTCCTAAAATGGCTCCCATTGCAAAATCACTTGCATCGCACATGAGTTCAAATGGTAGATTCCAATTTGGAGTTATCATGATCGGCACATTAGTGAGTTTTTCTTTAAGAATATTAAAAGATTTGATACATTCATCTGAAAAATGAATGGAGCATCTTTTTCAAGGAGTTTATTTATAGGAGTGGCAATTTTAGAAAAATCTTTTATGAAACATCGGTAAAAACCGGCATGCCCTAGAAAACTCCTAACTCCTCTAACATTGGTGGGATGTGGAAGTTTAGCAATTTCATCTACTTTAGCTCTATCCACTTCAATTCCTTCCTTTGAAATTTTATGACCAAGAACGATGCCTTCTTTAGCCATGAAATGGCATTTCTCCCAATTAAGTACTAGATTTGATTGCTCGCGTCTAATAAGCATTCGTTCAAGATAAACTAGACATGTTTCAAAAGTATCACCGAAGACTGAAAATCATCCATGAAAACTTCCATGCATTCTTCTATCATGTCGTGAAAAATAACCATCATGCAACTTTGAAAGGTTGCAGGGGCATTGCAAAGTCCAAATGGCATGCGTTTGTAAGCAAAAGTACCATTAGGGCACGTGAATGTGGTTTTCTCTTGGTCCTCGGGTGCGATTGGAATTTAAAAGTATTCGGAGAAACTGTCAAGAAAATAATAGTAACTGTTTCTGGTTAACCTTTCCAACATTTGATCAATGAAAGGTAAGGGAAAGTGATCTTTTCTGGTGGTGTCATTTAATTTTCTATAATCAATACTGACACGCCATCCTGTTATAGTCCTAATAGGAATATGCTCATCCTTTTCATTTGTGATGATAGTCATGCCACCCTTCTTAGGTACGCATTGAACTGGGCATACCCATGGACTATCAGAGATTGGATAAATTAAACCTGCATCGAGCAGTTTAATAATTTCTTTCTTAACAACATCTTGCATATTTGGATTTAGTCTTCGTTGGCGTTGCACATATGTTTTATGACCTTCTTCCATAAGGATTTTATGTGTGCAATACGAAGGACTTATGCCTTTAATGTCATGAATTTTTCATGCAATAGGTGGTTTATGAGCTTTTAGCACAGAAATGAGTTGAGATTTTTCATTTTTCGTGAGAGAAGACGATATTATTACAGGTAATTCAGATTCACCATGTAAATAAGCATATTCCAAATGGTTTGGAAGTGGCTTTAACTCTAATATCGGTGATTCTTCTATCGATGATTTGTATCAATATCTGTCTTCCTCTTTCAGCATTTGAAGTTCTTCTATTGTTGGTTCGTAATCATTAGCCATAAGTGTAGCTAACATTTCAGCTTCATCAATTGGTTCAATTCCTTCTCCTAAAGAACATTCTCCTGTTCCTTGTAATTCTGGAAATTCTTGTAACAATTCTGCATGTGAATCTATTGTTTGAATATAATAACATGTATCATCTGCAGATTGCGGTTGTTGCATGGCTCTATCAACAGAAAAGGTAACACTCTCGTCCTCTATACTTAGGGTCAGTTTCTTACCGAACACGTCTATTATTGTTTTAGCCGTGTTTAAGAATGGTCTTCCTAATATGAGAGGAACTCGAGAATCTTCTTCCATATCCAGAATAACAAAGTCTACTGGAAATACTAAAGTACTAACTTTAACTAGCATGTTCTCCATTATCCCTCTAGGATATTTTACTGATCGATTGGCTAGTTGTATGCTTATTCGTGTTGGTTTCAATTCTCCAAGGTCTATTTTAGCGTATAGTGAATACGGCATTAAATTTATACTAGCACCTAAGTCTACCAGTGCTTTTATTGAACTAAGACTACCCAGAAAACATGGAATTGTGAAACTTCCTGAATCTGAGAGTTTTTCTGGTAGTTTATTCAACAGTACTGCAGAACAATTAGCATTCATTGTAACAGCCGAGAGTTCTTCCAGTTTTCTTCTATTTGTGATTAGATCTTTCAAGAATTTAGCATATCTTGGCATTCCTGAAATCACATCAATGAAAGGAAGATTGACATTTATTTGTTTAAACATATCCAAAAATTTGGATTGCTCGACTTCAAGTCTTTCTTTTCTCATTTTACTTGGGTAAGGAAGCGGTGGTTAGTATGGTTTAACTTAAGACTTTGCCTTAACTGTGTTATCTTCATTAACCTTTTCAACTACCGGTTCTAATTCCTTCTCTTGCTCAGGCTGTGGTGCCTGTGGAGTAGGAATAGAGTCATCAGAAATTACAGGTATTTCAGGTGGTTTAAGTGTAATACCACTTCTTGTGGTAATGGCTTTAGCTGTTTCATTTTGGGGGTTAGCATTTGTATCACTAGGTAGACTCCCCGGTTTTCTTTCACCTATCAACCTTGCTAGGTTGCTCACTTCTTATTCCAGATTTTGAATAGAAGCTTGTTGATTTCTAAATCCTTGAGCATTTTGTTCATTAGTTTGTTTCTGAGATGTGAAAAACTGCGTTTGAGATTCAACTAGCTTCGCCATCATATCTTCTAAATTTGGCTTTTTATCATCGGTTTGTGGTGGTTTATTTGGAAAAATAGGTCTTTGCTGGTTGTAAGTATTATTAGATACTTGTTGATTGCTAGGACCTTGTTGATTGTTGTATGGAACATTTCGGTTATAATTCTGATTTTGATTGTAGTTTGGTCTTGGCGGTTGATAATTATTTTGATAATTATTTCCAGGCCTTTGATTCATGTATGAAACATTTTCTCTTTGTTCCATTGTTTGTTCAATACTGAGACAATCTTTTATCAAATGTGGTCCTCCACACTGCTCACAACTAATTCGTATTGCGTGAATATCTTTAGTCATCTTTTCCATTCGTCTCTCGAAAGCGTCTAACTTTGCAAAAATAGAATCAAAGTCATGGCTAGAATCGGCTCTAGCCGCTTTAGATGATATAACGATGTCTTTTTCTTGATGCCACTCATGTGAGTGGGAGACTGTGTTATCAATAATTTTGTAAGCTTCAGTTGTGGTTTTCTTCATAATGGAACCACCAGCTGCTATGTCGATGTCTTTTAGTGTAGTAATGTCGCATACTTGGTAGAATATTTGTACTATTTGATAAGTGTCTAAACCATGTTGAGGACATCCTCTCAATAACTTTCCGAATCTTGTCCACGCTTCATATAAAGTTTCATTTGGCTTCTGCGTGAATGTAACAATTTCTCCTTGAAGTCTTATGGCTTTAGATGCCGGAAAGAATTTTAAGAAATTTCTTGACTAAAACATCCCATGTGTCAATCGCCCCTTCAGGTAATGATTCTAACCAATTTTTGGCTTCTCCCTTTAAAGTCCAGGGAAATAACATGAGATAGATCTGTTCATCCCCAACTTCTCTGATTTTGAATAGAGTACAAATCCTATTAAAGGTTCGAAGATGTTCGTTTGGATCTTCTTTTGGCGTACCACTAAATTAGCATTGATTAGTTACCATATGTAGGATTTGTCCTTTGATTTCATAATCTGGCGCATTAATGTCTGGTTGAGTAATTGCATGACCTTGGCCAGTGCGTGTAGCTCTCATTCGATCTTCCATACTTAGAGGTTCTTGATTTTCCATGATTGAGTTTGTTGAATCTGAATCACTAGAGGATTCTGATTTAATGGTTTCTTCCTCGACAATCTCTGGTTGTATGATTTGCGGTTCAGGATCTTTGAATTGTCCTTGAATATCTTCCAGGTTCTCAATTGTGAGATCGGGTTCAAAAAATGGATTATCGAAAATTTGATTTGGAGTACTTGGTCGACTAGATGATGATTCTAAAGAAAAATCAACGGCGACAATATTGGCTAGATGTCTTGATCGAGTTACAGGTGGTGAACGTATAAAAGGTGGTGAACGTTTTGCTCGGTGCATTCACTGAATATCCTATTAGTTATAAAGATAAAAATTATTAAAGTTATCAAATTAATAGACTTTTCTGATTTTGCCCACGTTTCGAATAGCCAATAGATGCAGCAGGTAGCCAGGACCCTTTAAATCGGAAGCCCACAACTCGCCACTAACAAATCCAACTATTACTACCAACCAGAAAATTTTGGATGTCTATCAATTTAACCGCTTAAAATAATTTTTTTTTGAAATTTTGAAGAAGATATAGAAAATTCTATGTCCTAAAAACTAGAGCGTAGAAATGAGAAATAAGAAGAGTGCGTCGAAAAACGTCGAAAAATAAAAGGTCGAAAAATAATAATAAGAAAGTAAAGCGTCGAAACTTAAAAGTCTAAAAACTAAAAATTAAAGATTGCGTCTAAAGGAATTAAAGCTTAAAAGGAATTCTATATCCTAAACGGCAATAACTTAATTAAGCACTAAAATCTATTTAAAATTAAAGCGATAAGCGACGTCGTAAAATTTTAAAGCGCCGAAATCTTAATCTAAAGAAAAAGCACTTAAGGGATTTTACGGCAAAGCCTAAAAATCTAGAAATATAAAATAACTACGGCAAAAACTAATTTTAAAACTAATTACGAACGACAAATAATAAAAGTTACGAATCAAACGTTAAAAACGATATAAATACAAAAAGAAACTAAAGTTATAAAAATACAATTTTTATAAAGATATTATTTTTTATATTATTTACATAAAATTACTTAATTTATATAATTAATAAAACTAATAAAACTTAATTTTACAAATTAAAACTAAAAACTAAACAAATTAATATTTTAATTAAAACCTAATTGTATTAATTAATAATAATTATTATATAAACCGAACCCTAATTGTGTCAGCAGAGGTTTCAGACCTGTCAAATCGACTCATGCGATCGCATGACTATTCTGTTATGTGGCCATGCGGTCGCATGGATTGTGGATCCAGGCCAAAAGTTGGGCTGCTACAGTGTTCGGCCCAGTGTGTTTTAATTATTTTTTTTCTGATTTTTAATTTATAGAAATAAAATAATTTAAATAAAACTTATAAATTAAAAAAAATTACTTATTAGTTTTTATAACTTTTAACAATAAATAAAAATATAAACTTTTTTTTAATTTAACTAAACTTTAAAAATATAGATATATATATTTTTTCTTTTTCTTGTTTTTATTTAAAACTTATGTAAATATATTTTTACAAAAATAGCTTAAAAACTAATTTTTTTTTATTATAGCGTTCTATGGCGTCCCAGGCAGCGGCGCCAAAAATACTTGATGTGTGCGAGGTGTAGTACGTAATACTATTAGTTTTTACAATGAAATACTATTAAATACGATACGATTTTACACAAGTTATTTATTTATTTATTTATTGAATGGATATACCTAAACCTTGCTACAACACTTATAGGCAGTGTACCTAATCGTAGAGTAGTTGATAATATTAAAAACGAACATATATTTCATAGCATTATCCCTCAAGAAAGACAAGCTTTTAGTTGTAATTGTTCTACTTACAAGTGATATTCGTTTAATTAATAAAATGTGAAGACAAAAGACAGATTCGACGAATTGAAGACGCAAATGACCAAAAAGCTCAAAAGTACAAAGTACAATCCAAGAGGTTCAAATTATTGATGAGAAACGTCTAAAAATTACAAGAGTACGAGCCGCAAAACGCAAAGTACAAGATATTAAATAGTACGAAAGGACGTTCGAAAATCCGGAACCGGGACCAGAGTCAACTCTTAACGCACGACGCAACGGAGCGAAAATTACAAGTCAACTATGCACATGAATATAATATATATAATTAATTCTTAAAATTATATATATATTATATTATTTATTAAAACCGTCGGCAAACTAGCAAACAAAAGCATGTGGCCTGATCCAGCTGGCCATGCGATCGCATGGCCTGGAAGAACAAAACTCATGCGATCGCATGGCCCCAACAGTTGGGTCAGGTCCTATAAATTTTGCGTGTTTTGGCCGAATTTCATACACTTTTTCAATCTCTCTCTCACAGATATATATATATATATATATATATATATATATATATATATATATATATATATATTTACAATTTTAATTTTAATTTTAATTTTAATTTTAATTTAAGATTAATAATAATAAGGGTATGTTAGCGAATGTTGTAAGTGTGTAAGTCGAAGTTCTGTCCGTGTAAAGCTACGCTATTATTAATCATTGTAAGTTATGTTCAACCTTTTTAAATTAATGTCTCGTAGCTAAGTTATTATTATGCTTATTTAAATTGAAGTAATCGTGATGTTGGGCTAAAATATTAAA
The DNA here is from genome assembly GCF_046630445.1 of Rutidosis leptorrhynchoides. Classification (NCBI taxonomy): domain Eukaryota; kingdom Viridiplantae; phylum Streptophyta; class Magnoliopsida; order Asterales; family Asteraceae; genus Rutidosis; species Rutidosis leptorrhynchoides. The sequence continues at coordinate 711,650,276 of NC_092334.1, read as the reverse complement.
GACTGGGTAATTAGGCTTTGTACCATAATTGGGGTTTGGACAAAAGAACGACACTTGTGGAAATTGGACTATGGGCTATTAATGGGCTTTATATTAATTAAATGATACCTCGTTAATTTAATATATAGACTTATAATTTGACGTATTTATATATAACCATATACGCTTGACTGGGTACGGTGGGCGGGATATTTATAAGTACTAATAATCGTTCATTTAACCGGACACGGGGATAGATTAATAGTTAATGGACTCGTTGAAACATGGGTGGATTACATTCAAGGGTAATTGGTGTAATTGTTAACAAAGTAGTAAAATCTTGGATTACACACAGTCGATAACCTGGTGTATTCATTAAACAAAGTATTAAGACCTTGTTACAGTTCGAATCCCCAATTAGTTGGAATATTTGACTTCGGGTATAAGGATAATTTGACGAAGACTCTCGCACTTTATATTTATGACTGATGGACTATTATGGACAAAACTATATGGACATATCGAATAATCCAGGACAAAGGACAATTAACCCATGGTAATAAATTAAAATTAACACGTCGAACATCATGATTACGGAAGTTTAAATAAGCATAATTCCTTTATTTCATATTTCATCGCACTTTTATTTCCTGTCATTTTAATTATCGTGCTTTTTAATTATCGCAATTTTATTTACCGTCATTTTATTTATCGCACTTTAAATTATCGGACTTTTATTTATCGTTATTTACTTTACGCTTTAAATTAAGTTATTTTTATTTTTAATATTTTACATTAGGTTTTAACTGCGACTAAAGTTTTAAAATCGACAAACCGGTCATTAAACGGTAAAAACCCCCTTTTATAATAACAATAATACTACTTATATTTATATATATATTTATACAAATATAGTTTTTAAAAATATAGCGTTAAACTTGGCTAGTTCCCTGTGGACGAACCGGACTTACTAAAAACTACACTACTGTACGATTATGTACACTGCCTATAAGTGTTGTAGCAAGGTTTAGGTATATCCACTCTATAAATAAATAAATAACTTGTGTAAAATTGTATCGTATTTAATAGTATTTCGTAGTAAAAATATAACTATTTCGTATACACCTCTACGCACATCAAGTATTTTTGGCGCCGCTTGAAATGTCCCGTTCCTATTGATTAAAAACGTTCCATATTAATTGATTTCGTTGCGAGGTTTTGACCTCTATATGAGACGTTTTTCAAAGACTGCATTCATTTTAAAACAAACCATAACCTTTATTTCATCAATAAAGGTTTAAAAAGCTTTACGTAGATTATCAAATAATGATAATCTAAAATATCCTGTTTACACACGACCATTACATAATGGTTTACAATACAAATATGTTACAACAAAATAAGTTTCTTGAATGCAGTTTTTACACAATATCATACAAGCATGGACTCCAAATCTCGTCCTTATTTAAGTATGCGAAAGCGGAAGCTCTTAATAATCACCTGAGAATAAACATGCTTAAAACGTCAACAAAAATGTTGGTGAGTTATAGGTTTAACCTATATATATCAAATCATAATAATAGACCACAAGATTTCATATTTCAATACACATCCCATACATAGAGATAAAAATCATTCATATGGTGAACACCTGGTAACCGACATTAACAAGATGCATATTTAAGAATATCCCCATCATTCCGGGACACCCTTCGGATATGATATAAATTTCGAAGTACTAAAGCATCCGGTACTTTGAATGGGGTTTGTTAGGCCCAATAGATCTATCTTTAGGATTCGCGTCAATTAGGGTGTCTGTTCCCTAATTCTTAGATTACCAGACTTAATAAAAAGGGGCATATTCGATTTCGATAATTCAACCATAGAATGTAGTTTCACGTACTTGTGTCTATTTTGTAAATCATTTATAAAACCTGCATGTATTCTCATCCCAAAAATATTAGATTTTAAAAGTGGGACTATAACTCACTTTCACAGATTTTTTACTTCGTCAGGAAGTAAGACTTGGCCACTGGTTGATTCACGAACCTATAACAATATATACATATATATCAAAGTATGTTCAAGATATATTTACAACACTTTTAATATATTTTGATGTTTTAAGTTTATTAAGTCAGCTGTCCTCGTTAGTAACCTACAACTAGTTGTCCACAGTTAGATGTACAGAAATAAATCGATAAATATTATCTTGAATCAATCCACGACCCAGTGTATACGTATCTCAGTATTGATCACAACTCAAACTATATATATTTTGGAATCAACCTCAACCCTGTATAGCTAACTCCAACATTCACATATAGAGTGTCTATGGTTGTTCCGAAATATATATAGATGTGTTGACATGATAGGTCGAAACATTGTATACGTGTCTATGGTATCTCAAGATTACATAATATACAATACAAGTTGATTAAGTTATGGTTGGAATAGATTTGTTACCAATTTTCACGTAGCTAAAATGAGAAAAATTATCCAATCTTGTTTTACCCATAACTTCTTCATTTTAAATCCGTTTTGAGTGAATCAAATTGCTATGGTTTCATATTGATCTCTATTTTATGAATCTAAACAGAAAAAGTATAGTTTTATAGTCGGAAAAATAAGTTACAAGTCATTTTTGTAAAGGTAGTCATTTCAGTCGAAAGAACGACATCTAGATGACCATTTTAGAAAACATACTTCCACTTTGAGTTTAACCATAATTTTTGGATATAGTTTCATGTTCATAATAAAAATCATTTTCTCAGAATAACAACTTTTAAATCAAAGTTTATCATAGTTTTTAATTAACTAACCCAAAACAGCCCGCGGTGTTACTACGACGGCGTAAATCCGGTTTTACGGTGTTTTTCGTGTTTCCAGGTTTTAAATCATTAAGTTAGCATATCATATAGATATAGAACATGTGTTTAGTTGATTTTAAAAGTCAAGTTAGAAGGATTAACTTTTGTTTGCGAACAAGTTTAGAATTAACTAAACTATGTTCTAGTGATTACAAGTTTAAACCTTCGAATAAGATAGCTTTATATGTATGAATCGAATGATGTTATGAACATCATTACTACCTTAAGTTCCTTGGATAAACCTACTGAAAAAGAGAAAAATGGATCTAGCTTCAACGGATCCTTGGATGGCTCGAAGTTCTTGAAGCAGAATCATGACACGAAAACAAGTTCAAGTAAGATTATCACTTGAAATAAGATTGTTATAGTTATAGAAATTGAACCAAAGTTTGAATATGATTATTACCTTGTATTAGAATGATAACCTACAGTAAGAAACAAAGATTTCTTGAGGTTGGATGATCATCTTACAAGATTGGAAGTGAGCTAGCAAACTTGAAAGTATTCTTGATTTTATGTAACTAGAACTTGTAGAATATATGAAGAACACTTAGAACTTGAAGATAGAACTTGAGAGAGATCAATTAGATGAAGAAAATTGAAGAATGAAAGTGTTTGTAGGTGTTTTTGGTCGTTGGTGTATGGATTAGATATAAAGGATATGTAATTTTGTTTTCATGTAAATAAGTCATAAATGATTACTCATATTTTTGTAATTTTATGAGATATTTTATGCTAGTTGTCAAATGATGGTTCCCACATGTGTTAGGTGACTCACATGGGCTGCTAAGAGCTGATCATTGGAGTATATATACCAATAGTACATACATCTAAAAGCTGTGTATTGTACGAGTACGAATACGGGTGCATACGAGTAGAATTGTTGATGAAACTGAACGAGGATGTAATTGTAAGCATTTTTGTTAAGTAGAAGTATTTTGATAAGTGTATTGAAGTCTTTCAAAAGTGTATAAATACATATTAAAATACTACATGTATATACATTTTAACTGAGTCGTTAAGTCATCGTTAGTCGTTACATGTAAGTGTTGTTTTGAAACCTTTCGGTTAACGATCTTGTTAAATGTTGTTAACCCAATGTTTATAATATCAAATGAGATTTTAAATTATTATATTATCATGATATTATCATGTATAAATATCTCTTAATATGATATATATACATTAAATGTCTTTACAACGATAATCGTTACATATATGTCTCGTTTAAAAATCATTAAGTTAGTAGTCTTGTTTTTACATATGTAGTTCATTGTTAATATACTTAATGATATGTTTACTTATCATAGTATCATGTTAACTATATATATATATATATATATATATATATCCATATATATGTCATCATATAGTTTTTACAAGTTTTACCGTTCGTGAATCACCGGTCAACTTGGGTGGTCAATTGTCTATATGAAACATATTTCAATAAATCAAGTCTTAACAAGTTTAATTGCTTAACATGTTGGAAATATTTAATCATGTAAATATCAATCTCAATTAATATATATAAACATGGAAAAGTTCGGGTCACTACAGTACCTACCCGTTAAATAAATTTCGTCCCGAAATTTTAAGCTGTTGAAGGTGTTGACGAATCTTCTGGAAATAGATGCGGGTATTTATTCTTCATCTGATCTTCACGCTCCCAGGTGAACTCGGGTCCTCTACAAGCATTCCATCGAACCTTAACAATTGGTATCTTGTTTTGCTTAAGTCTTTTAACCTCACGATCCATTATTTCGACGGGTTCTTCGATGAATTGAAGTTTTTCGTTGATTTCGATTTCATCTAACGGAATAGTGAGATCTTCTTTAGCAAAACATTTCTTCAAATTTGAGACGTGGAAAGTGTTATGTACAGCCGCGAGTTTTTGAGGTAACTCAAGTCGGTAAGCTACTGGTCCGACACAATCAATAATCTTGAATGGTCCAATATACCTTGGATTTAATTTCCCTCATTTACCAAATCGAACAACGCCTTTCCAAGGTGCAACTTTAAGCATGACCATCTCTCCAATTTCAAATTCTATATCTTTTCTTTTAATGTCAGCGTAGCTCTTTTGTCGACTTTGGGCGGTTTTCAACCGTTGTTGAATTTGGATGATCTTCTCTATAGTTTCTTGTATAATCTCCGGACCCGTAATCTGTCTATCCCCCACTTCACTCCAACAAATCGGAGACCTACACTTTCTACCATAAAGTGCTTCAAACGGCGCCATCTCAATGCTTGAATGGTAGCTGTTGTTGTAGGAAAATTCTGCTAACGGTAGATGTCGATCCGAACTGTTTTCGAAATCAATAACACATGATCGTAGCATGTCTTCAAGCATTTGTATCGTCCTTTCGCTCTGCCCATCAGTTTGTGGATGATAGGCAGTACTCATGTCTAGACGAGTTCCTAATGCTTGCTGTAATGTCTGACAAAATCTTGAAATAAATCTGCCATCCCTATCAGAGATAATAGAGATTGGTATTCCATGTCTGGAGACGACTTCCTTCAAATACAGTCGTGCTAACTTCTCCATCTTGTCATCTTCTCTTATTGGCAGGAAGTGTGCTGATTTGGTGAGACGATCAACTATTACCCAAATAGTATCAAAACCACTTGCAGTCCTTGGCAATTTAGTGATGAAATCCATGGTAATGTTTTCCCATTTCCATTCCGGGATTTCGGGTTGTTGAAGTAGACCTGATGGTTTCTGATGCTCAGCTTTGACCTTAGAACACGTCAAACATTCTCCTACGTATTTAGCAACATCGGCTTTCATACCCGGCCACCAAAAATGTTTCTTGAGATCCTTGTACATTTTCCCCGTTCCAGGATGTATTGAGTATCTGGTTTTATGAGCTTCTCTAAGTACCATTTCTCTCATATCTCCAAATTTTGGTACCCAAATCCTTTCAGCCCTATACCGGGTTCCGTCTTCCCGAATATTAAGATGCTTCTCCGATCCTTTGGGTATTTCATCCTTTAAATTTCCCTCTTTTAAAACTCCTTGTTGCGCCTCCTTTATTTGAGTAGTAAGGTTATTATGAATCATTATATTCATAGATTTTACTCGAATGGGTTCTCTGTCCTTCCTGCTCAAGGCATCGGCTACCACATTTGCCTTCCCCGGGTGGTAACGAATCTCAAAGTCGTAATCATTCAATAATTCAATCCACCTACGCTGCCTCATATTCAGTTGTTTGTGATTAAATATGTGTTGAAGACTTTTGTGGTCGGTATATATAATACTTTTGTCCCCATATAAGTAGTGCCTCCAAGTCTTTAATGCAAAAACAACCGCGCCTAATTCCAAATCATGCGTCGTATAATTTTGTTCGTGAATCTTCAATTGTCTAGACGCATAAGCAATCACCTTCGTTCGTTGCATTAATACACAACCGAGACCTTGCTTTGATGCGTCACAATAAATCACAAAATCATCATTCCCTTTAGGCAATGACAATATAGGTGCCGTAGTTAGCTTTTTCTTCAATAACTGAAACGCTTTCTCTTGTTCATCATTCCATTCAAATTTCTTCCCTTTATGCGTTAATGTAGTCAAGGGTTTTGCTATTCTGGAAAAGTCTTGGATGAACCTTCTGTAGTAACCAGCTAGTCCTAAAAACTGGCGTATGTGTTTCGGAGTTTTCGGGGTTTCCCACTTTTCAACAGTTTCTATCTTTGCCGGATCCACCTTAATACCTTCTTTGTTCACTATGTGACCGAGGAATTGAATTTCTTCCAACCAAAATGCACACTTTGAAAACTTAGCGTACAATTCTTCCTTCCTCAATACTTCTAACACCTTTCTCAAATGTTCACCGTGTTCTTGGTCATTCTTTGAGTAAATAAGTATGTCATCAATGAAAACAATAACAAACTTGTCAAGGTATGGTCCACACACTCGGTTCATAAGGTCCATGAACACAGCTGGTGCATTAGTTAAACCAAACGGCATGACCATAAACTCGTAATGACCGTAATGTGTTCTGAAAGCAGTCTTTGGAATATCATCTTCTTTCACCCGCATTTGATGATACCCGGAACGTAAGTCAATCTTTGAATAAACAGACGAGCTTTGTAGTTGATCAAATAAGTCGTCGATTCTCGGTAGTGGGTAGCGGTTCTTGATGGTAAGTTTGTTCAACTCTCGGTAGTCGATACACAACCTGAATGTACCATCTTCCTTCTTGACAAACAAAACAGGAGCTCCCCACGGTGATGTGCTTGGTCGAATGAAACCACGCTCTAAAAGTTCTTGTAATTGGCTTTGCAGTTCTTTCATCTCGCTGGGTGCGAGTCTGTAAGGAGCACGAGCTATTGGTGCAGCTCTTGGTACAAGATCTATTTGAAATTCAACGGATCGATGTGGGGGTAATCCCGGTAATTCTTTCGAAAATACATCGGGAAATTCTTTTGCAATGGGAACATCATTGATGCTCTTTTCTTCAGTTTGTACTTTCTCGACGTGTGCTAGAACAGCATAGCAACCTTTTCTTATTAGTTTTTGTGCCTTCAAATTACTAATAAGATGTAGCTTCGTGTTGCCCTTTTCTCCGTACACCATTAAGGGTTTTCCTTTTTCTCGTATAATGTAAAATTGCATTTTTGTAACAAACGATCTCTGCTTTAACTTCTTTCAACCAGTCCATACCGATTATCACATCAAAACTCCCTAACTCTACTGGTATCAAATCAATCTTAAATGTTTCGCTAACCAGTTTAATTTCTCGATTTCGACATATATTATCTGCTGAAATTAATTTACCATTTGCTAATTCGAGTAAAAATTTACTATCCAAAGGCGTCAATGGACAACTTAATTTAGCACAAAAATCTCTACTCATATAGCTTCTATCCGCACCCGAATCAAATAAAACGTAAGCAGATTTATTGTCAATAAGAAACGTACCCATAACAAGCTCCGGGTCTTCCTGTGCCTCTGCCGCATTAATATTGAAAATTCTTCCGCGGCCTTGTCCATTCGTGTTCTCCTGGTTCGGGCAATTTCTAATAATGTGGCCCGGTTTTCCACATTTATAACAAACTACATTGGCATAACTTGCTCTGACACTACTTGCTCCGCCATTACTCGTTCCGACACCATTTGTTCCTTTCGTTCTATTAACCCCTGGTCCGTAGACCTCACACTTCGCCGCGCTATGACCATTTCTTTTACACTTGTTGCAAAATTTGGTGCAGAACCCCGAGTGATACTTTTCACACCTTTGGCATAGCTGCTTCTGATTGTTGTTGTTGTTGCGGTTATTATTGTTGTTGGGATGATTGTTGTAGTTGCTGTTGTTGTTGTTGTTGTTGTTGTTGGGCCATTTGTTGTAGTTGTGATTGATGTTGCGATTGTTGGGATAATTGTTGCGATTATTGTTGTAATTGCTGTTGTTGTTGTATTGGTGATTCTTATCACCGTTTTCCTCCCACTTTCTTTTGACTTGCTTCACATTGGCCTCTTCAGCAGTCTGTTCTTTAATTCTTTCTTCAATCTGGTTCACTAGTTTGTGAGCCATTCTACATGCCTGTTGTATGGAGGCGGGCTCGTGTGAACTTATATCTTCTTGGATTCTTTCCGGTAATCCTTTCACAAACGCGTCGATCTTCTCTTCCTCATCTTCGAATGCTCCCGGACACAATAGGCACAATTCTGTGAATCGTCTTTCGTACGTGGTAATATCAAATCCTTGGGTTCGTAACCCTCTAAGTTCTGTCTTGAGCTTATTTACCTCGGTTCTGGGACGGTACTTCTCGTTCATCAAGTGCTTGAATGCTGACCACGGTAGTGCGTACGCATCGTCTTGTCCCACTTGCTCTAGATAGGTATTCCACCATGTTAACGCAGAACCTGTGAAGGTATGCGTAGCGTACTTCACTTTGTCCTCTTCAGTGCACTTACTTATGGCAAACACCGATTCGACCTTCTCGGTCCACCGTTTCAATCCGATCGGTCCTTCGGTTCCATCAAATTCCAAAGGTTTGCAGGCAGTGAATTCTTTGTAGGTGCATCCTACACGATTTCCTGTACTGCTAGATCCAAGGTTATTGTTGGTATGTAGCGCAGCCTGTACTGCGGCTATGTTTGAAGCTAGAAAAGTACGGAATTCCTCTTCATTCATATTCACGGTGTGTCGAGTAGTCGGTGCCATTTCCTTCAAAATAGTCAAATGGAACAAGTTAATCATACAGAATATTAAGAGTAGTTAATAGTATTTCGTAGCATAATATGAACTCATTTATAAAAGCTTTTTCTTCATATTAGCGTTTTATAAGTTTAAATTTGGGTAGTACCTACCCGTTAAGTTCATACTTAGTAGCTAATATACAATTCAACTACTACAATTCTATATGAAAAACTGATTATAATAATATTTTGCGTTCAAACTTTTACACAATATTTTACAAACTTACAATACCGCTTATTTTACATATAGCATGAAATATAACACACAATAAATTTGATACAAGATGGTTGTGAAGATAATTCTAGCTAGTACACAAGTCGTTCAGTGAAGGCAATAAAGACACGTAATTCATACGTCCAGAAACAAGTCATGCATTCTGGTTTTACTAGGATTACTTCCCATCCTTGGTCTTGTGGAACATAACCGTTATGTTCGTTGATAAGACAGCGTGTTGTAACGTCGTCAAAGGGACGAGGGTTACGTAATGTCCAACAGTCCCGTAACAATCTAAAAACCTCATTTCTTACCCCAATTACCGACTCTGTCACTTGTGGGAACGTTTTGTTTAATATTTGTAGCCCGATGTTCTTGTTCTCACTTTGGTGAGAAGCGAACATTACTAATCCGTAAGCATAACATGCTTCTTTATGTTGCATGTTAGCCGCTTTTTCTAAATCACGAAGTCCAATATTCGAATATATTGAGTCAAAATAATTTCTTAACCCATTGCGTAAAATAGCATTTGGGTTCCCCGCAATATATGCCTTAAAGTAAACACATCGTAACTTATGGATTTCCCAATGTGATATCCCCCATCTTTCGAATGAAAGCCTTTTATAAACCAAGGCATTCTTGGAACGTTCTTTGAATGTCTTACAAACTGATCTCGCCTTAAATAGTTGTGCCGAAGAATTCTGACCGACTCTAGACAAGATTTCATCAATCATGTCTCCGGGTAGGTCTCTTAAAATATTGGGTTGTCTATCCATTTTGTGTTTTTATACTGTAAAATAGACAAGAGTTAGATTCATAAAAAAAATACTTATTAATACAAGCAATTTTTACATATATCATAAAGCATAAGCACACTATATTACATATATTACACCACACGAATACAACTATCTTATTCCAACTCACTTGTTTCTTCTTCTTTGGTTTTAGTTCATTTTGCCAAGTTTCTAGGGATATATGATGTTCCCCTAATACAAGCCGTCGTTTTCCACATTGGTTTAGAAAAACCTGGTGGTTTAGAGGTTCCCGGGTCATTGTTACAACTTAAGGACTTCGGGGGTTGACGATACATATAAAGTTCATCGGGGTTGGAATTAGATTTCTCTATTTTTATGCCCTTTCCCTTATTATTTTCTTTTGCCTTTTTAAATTCAGTTGGGGTAATTTCTATAACATCATCGGAATTCTCGTCGGAATCCGATTCATCGGAGAATTGGTAATCCTCCCAATATTTTGCTTTCTTGGCGGAAACACCATTGACCATAATTAACCTTGGTCGGTTGGTTGAGGATTTTCTTTTACTTAACCGTTTTATTATTTCCCCCACCGGTTCTATTTCTTCATCCGGTTCCGATTCTTCTTCCGGTTCCGACTCTTCTTCCGGTTCCTCTTCGGGAACTTGTGAATCAGTCCACGAATCATTCCAATTTACATTTGACTCTTCATTATTATTAGGTGAGTCAATGGGACTTGTTCTAGAGGTAGACATCTATCACATAATATCAAACGCGTTAAGAGATTAATATATCACATAATATTCACATGTTAAAAATATATAGTTTCCAACAAAATTTGTTAAGCAAACATTTTTCAAGTAAACACGGTCGAAGTCCAGACTCACTAATGCATCCTAACAAACTCGATAAGACACACTAATGCAAAATTCTGGTTCTCTAAGACCAACGCTCGGATACCAACTGAAATTTCCCGTTCTTATTGATTAAAAACGTTCCATATTAATTGATTTCGTTGCGAGGTTTTGACCTCTATATGAGACGTTTTTCAAAGACTGCATTCATTATAAAACAAACCATAACCTTTATTTCATCAATAAAGGTTTAAAAAGCTTTACGTAGATTATCAAATAATGATAATCTAAAATATCCTGTTTACACACGACCATTACATAATGGTTTACAATACAAATATGTTACAACAAAATAAGTTTCTTGAATGCAGTTTTTACACAATATCATACAAGCATGGACTCCAAATCTCGTCCTTATTTAAGTATGCGACAGTGGAAGCTCTTAATAATCACCTGAGAATAAACATGCTTAAAACGTCAACAAAAATGTTGGTGAGTTATAGGTTTAACCTATATATATCAAATCATAACTCACTTTCAAAAATATTAGATTTTAAAAGTGGGATTATAACTCACTTTCACAGATTTTTTACTTCGTCGGGAAGTAAGACTTGGCCACTGGTTGATTCACGAACCTATAACAATATATACATATATATCAAAGTATGTTCAAGATATATTTACAACACTTTTAATATATTTTGATGTTTTAAGTTTATTAAGTCAGCTGTCCTCGTTAGTAACCTACAACTAGTTGTCCACAGTTAGATGTACAGAAATAAATCGATAAATATTATCTTGAATCAATCCACGACCCAGTGTATACGTATCTCAGTATTGATCACAACTCAAACTATATATATTTTGGAATCAACCTCAACCCTGTATAGCTAACTCCAACATTCACATATAGAGTGTCTATGGTTGTTCCGAAATATATATAGATGTGTCGACATGATAGGTCGAAACATTGTATACGTGTCTATGGTATCTCAAGATTACATAATATACAATACAAGTTGATTAAGTTATGGTTGGAATAGATTTGTTACCAATTTTCACGTAGCTAAAATGAGAAAAATTATCCAATCTTGTTTTACCCATAACTTCTTCATTTTAAATCCGTTTTGAGTGAATCAAATTGCTATGGATTCATATTGATCTCTATTTTATGAATCTAAACAGAAAAAGTATAGGTTTATGGTCGGAAAAATAAGTTACAAGTCGTTTTTGTAAAGGTAGTCATTTCAGTCGAAAGAACGACGTCTAGATGACCATTTTAGAAAACATACTTCCACTTTGAGTTTAACCATAATTTTTGGATATAGTTTCATGTTCATAATAAAAATAATTTTCTCAGAATAACAACTTTTAAATCAAAGTTTATCATAGTTTTTAATTAACTAACCCAAAACAGCCCGCGGTGTTACTACGACGGCGTAAATCCGGTTTTACGGTATTTTTCGTGTTTCCAGGTTTTAAATCATTAAGTTAGCATATCATATAGATATAGAACATGTGTTTAGTTGATTTTAAAAGTCAAGTTAGAAGGATTAACTTTTGTTTGCGAACAAGTTTAGAATTAACTAAACTATGTTCTAGTAATTACAAGTTTAAACCTTCGAATAAGATAGCTTTATATGTATGAATCGAATGATGTTATGAACATCATTACTACCTTAAGTTCCTTTGATAAACCTACTGGAAAAGAGAAAAATGGATCTAGCTTCAACGGATCCTTGGATGGCTCGAAGTTCTTGAAGCAGAATCATGACACGAAAACAAGTTCAAGTAAGATTATCACTTGAAATAAGATTGTTATAGTTATAGAAATTGAACCAAAGTTTGAATATGATTATTACCTTGTATTAGAATGATAACCTACTGTAAGAAACAAAGATTTCTTGAGGTTGGATGATCACCTTACAAGATTGGAAGTGAGCTAGCAAACTTGAAAGTATTCTTGATTTTATGTAACTAGAACTTGTAGAATATATGAAGAACACTTAGAACTTGAAGATAGAACTTGAGAGAGATCAATTAGATGAAGAAAATTGAAGAATGAAAGTGTTTGTAGGTGTTTTTGGTCGTTGGTTTATGGATTAGATATAAAGGATATGTAATTTTGTTTTCATGTAAATAAGTCATAAATGATTACTCATATTTTTTTAATTTTATGAGATATTTCATGCTAGTTGCCAAATGATGGTTCCCACATGTGTTAGGTGACTCACATGGGCTGCTAAGAGCTGATCATTGGAGTGTATATACCAATAGTACATACATCTAAAAGCTGTGTATTGTACGAGTACGAATACGGGTGCATACGAGTAGAATTGTTGATGAAACTGAACGAGGATGTAATTGTAAGCATTTTTGTTAAGTAGAAGTATTTTGATAAGTGTATTGAAGTCTTTCAAAAGTGTATAAATACATATTAAAACACTACATGTATATATATTTTAACTGAGTCGTTAAGTCATCGTTAGTCGTTACATGTAAGTGTTGTTTTGAAACCTTTAGGTTAACGATCTTGTTAAATGTTGTTAACCCAATGTTTATAATATCAAATGAGATTTTAAATTATTATATTATCATGATATTATCATGTATGAATATCTCTTAATATGATATATATACATTAAATGTCTTTACAACGATAATCGTTACATATATGTCTCGTTTAAAAATCATTAAGTTAGTAGTCTTGTTTTTACATATGTAGTTCATTGTTAATATACTTAGTGATATGTTTACTTATCATAGTATCATGTTAACTATATATATATATCCATATATATGTCATCATATAGTTTTTACAAGTTTTAACGTTCGTGAATCACCGGTCAACTTGGGTGGTCAATTGTCTATATGAAACATATTTCAATAAATCAAGTCTTAACAAGTTTGATTGCTTAACATGTTGGAAACATTTAATCATGTAAATATCAATCTCAATTAATATATATAAACATGGAAAAGTTCGGGTCACTACACCGCTGCCGGGGAAAAACAACGCCGAAAGCGAAACGCTATAAAAAAAAGAAGATTTTATTAAGTTTTAATTTCTTTTTGTAATAATACATTTTAGATATTAAAAATACAAAAATATAAAAAGAAAAACAATATATATATATATATATATATATATATATATATATATATATATATATATATATATATATATTTAAGAATTTGTTTAAAATATATAAAATCATAAAATATTTCTATTTCTATTTGAGTTTGTAAAAATATAAGTTTTTATTTATTTTATATACATACTTTTTATAATATAAAAAACAGAATATATATATATATATATATATATATATATATATATATATATATATAATTAAAATTGTATTCGGGCTACACTGTAGCAGCCCAATTTGTGACCTGAATATCTGGGCCATGCGACCGCATGAACCCGTAGGCTAAAACTCATGCGACTGCATGAGACAGTCTGACACGCTGGTCTGAACCTGGTACTGCATTAATTAAGAAGTATAATTTAATTATTATTATTATAAACCCTAATTAGGGTTAATTATTAAATTAATTAATTTTAGTTTTAATTAATTTGTAATATTTAGTTTAAATTAGTTTTATTAGTTTTAAAAATTAATACTTTTATAAAATAAATAATATAAAAATAATATTTTTATAAAAATTGTATTTTTTACAACTTTAAGTTTTATTTTTATATCTTTTTATTCATAATATTTGTATTTTTATCGTTCGTAATTAGTTTTTAATCTAGTATTTTGCCGTAGTTATTTTATATTTCTAGATTTTTAGGCTTTGCCGTAAAATCCCTTAAGTACTTTTTCTTTAGACTAAGATTTAGATGCTTTAGAATTTAGCGACGCCGTTTTTAGACTTTAGTACCTTTTTAAGTTATTACCGTTTTGGATATGGAATTCCTTTTAAGTTTTAATACCTTTAGACGTAAGTTTTAAATTTTAGTTTTTAGACTTTTAAGTTTCGACGCTGCATTTTATTATTTTTCGACCTTTTATTTGTTTCGACGTTTTTCGACGCACTCTTTTTCTTTCTTATTTCTAATCGCTCTAGTTTTTAGGACATAGAATTTTCTATTTCTTCTCTAAAATTTCTTTAAATTTCGACGAAAAATTATTTTAAGTGGTTAAATTGATAGACATCCAAAATTTTCTGGTTCGTAGTAATAGTTAGATTTGTTAGTGGCGAGTTGTGGGCTTCCGATTTAAAGGGTCCTGGCTACCTGCTGCATCTATTGGCTATTCGAAACGTGGGCAAAATCATAAAAGTCTATTAATTTGATAACTTATATAATTTTTATTTTTATAACTAATAGGATATTCAGTGAATGCACCGAGCAAAACGTTCACCACCTTTCATACGTTCACCACCTGTAACTCGATCAAGACATCTAGCCAATATTGTCGCCGTTGATTTTTCTTTAGAATCGTCATCCAGTCGACCAAGTACTCCAATTCAAATTTCCGATAATCCATTTTTTGAACCCGACCTCACAATTGATAATCCGGAGGATATTCAGGGACATTGTATACGTGTCTATGGTATCTCAAGATTACATAATATACAATACAAGTTTATTAAGTTATGGTTGGAATAGATTTGTTACCAATTTTCACGTAGCTAAAATGAGAAAAATTATCCAATCTTGTTTTACCCATAACTTCTTCATTTTAAATCCGTTTTGAGTGAATCAAATTGCTATGGATTCATATTGATCTCTATTTTATGAATCTAAACAGAAAAAGTATAGGTTTATGGTCGGAAAAATAAGTTACAAGTCGTTTTTGTAAAGGTAGTCATTTCAGTCGAAAGAACGACGTCTAGATGACCATTTTAGAAAACATACTTCCACTTTGAGTTTAACCATAATTTTTGGATATAGTTTCATGTTCATAATAAAAATCATTTTCTCAGAATAACAACTTTTAAATCAAAGTTTATCATAGTTTTTAATTAACTAACCCAAAACAGCCCGCGGTGTTACTACGACGGCGTAAATCCGGTTTTACGGTGTTTTTCGTGTTTCCAGGTTTTAAATCATTAAGTTAGCATATCATATAGATATAGAACATGTGTTTAGTTGATTTTAAAAGTCAAGTTAGAAGGATTAACTTTTGTTTGCGAACAAGTTTAGAATTAACTAAACTATGTTCTAGTAATTACAAGTTTAAACCTTCGAATAAGATAGCTTTATATGTATGAATCGAATGATGTTATGAACATCATTACTACCTTAAGTTCCTTTGATAAACCTACTGGAAAAGAGAAAAATGGATCTAGCTTCAACGGATCCTTGGATGGCTCGAAGTTCTTGAAGCAGAATCATGACACGAAAACAAGTTCAAGTAAGATTATCACTTGAAATAAGATTGTTATAGTTATAGAAATTGAACCAAAGTTTGAATATGATTATTACCTTGTATTAGAATGATAACCTACTGTAAGAAACAAAGATTTCTTGAGGTTGGATGATCACCTTACAAGATTGGAAGTGAGCTAGCAAACTTGAAAGTATTCTTGATTTTATGTAACTAGAACTTGTAGAATATATGAAGAACACTTAGAACTTGAAGATAGAACTTGAGAGAGATCAATTAGATGAAGAAAATTGAAGAATGAAAGTGTTTGTAGGTGTTTTTGGTCGTTGGTTTATGGATTAGATATAAAGGATATGTAATTTTGTTTTCATGTAAATAAGTCATAAATGATTACTCATATTTTTTTAATTTTATGAGATATTTCATGCTAGTTGCCAAATGATGGTTCCCACATGTGTTAGGTGACTCACATGGGCTGCTAAGAGCTGATCATTGGAGTGTATATACCAATAGTACATACATCTAAAAGCTGTGTATTGTACGAGTACGAATACGGGTGCATACGAGTAGAATTGTTGATGAAACTGAACGAGGATGTAATTGTAAGCATTTTTGTTAAGTAGAAGTATTTTGATAAGTGTATTGAAGTCTTTCAAAAGTGTATAAATACATATTAAAACACTACATGTATATACATTTTAACTGAGTCGTTAAGTCATCGTTAGTCGTTACATGTAAGTGTTGTTTTGAAACCTTTAGGTTAACGATCTTGTTAAATGTTGTTAACCCAATGTTTATAATATCAAATGAGATTTTAAATTATTATATTATCATGATATTATCATGTATGAATATCTCTTAATATGATATATATACATTAAATGTCTTTACAACGATAATCGTTACATATATGTCTCGTTTAAAAATCATTAAGTTAGTAGTCTTGTTTTTACATATGTAGTTCATTGTTAATATACTTAGTGATATGTTTACTTATCATAGTATCATGTTAACTATATATATATCCATATATATGTCATCATATAGTTTTTACAAGTTTTAACGTTCGTGAATCACAGGTCAACTTGGGTGGTCAATTGTCTATATGAAACATATTTCAATAAATCAAGTCTTAACAAGTTTGATTGCTTAACATGTTGGAAACATTTAATCATGTAAATATCAATCTCAATTAATATATATAAACATGGAAAAGTTCGGGTCACTACACCGCTGCCGGGGAAAAACAACGCCGAAAGCGAAACGCTATAAAAAAAAGAAGATTTTATTAAGTTTTAATTTCTTTTTGTAATAATACATTTTAGATATTAAAAATACAAAAATATAAAAAGAAAAACAATATATATATATATATATATATATATATATATATATATATATATATATATATATATATATATATATATATATATATATTTAAGAATTTGTTTAAAATATATAAAATCATAAAATATTTCTATTTCTATTTGAGTTTGTAAAAATATAAGTTTTTATTTATTTTATATACATACTTTTTATAATATAAAAAACAGAATATATATATATATATATATATATAATTAAAATTGTATTCGGGCTACACTGTAGCAGCCCAATTTGTGACCTGAATATCTGGGCCATGCGACCGCATGAACCCGTAGGCTAAAACTCATGCGACTGCATGAGACAGTCTGACACGCTGGTCTGAACCTGGTACTGCATTAATTAAGAAGTATAATTTAATTATTATTATTATAAACCCTAATTAGGGTTAATTATTAAATTAATTAATTTTAGTTTTAATTAATTTGTAATATTTAGTTTAAATTAGTTTTATTAGTTTTAAAAATTAATACTTTTATAAAATAAATAATATAAAAATAATATTTTTATAAAAATTGTATTTTTTACAACTTTAAGTTTTATTTTCATATCTTTTTATTCATAATATTTGTATTTTTATCGTTCGTAATTAGTTTTTAATCTAGTATTTTGCCGTAGTTATTTTATATTTCTAGATTTTTAGGCTTTGCCGTAAAATCCCTTAAGTACTTTTTCTTTAGACTAAGATTTAGATGCTTTAGAATTTAGCGACGCCGTTTTTAGACTTTAGTACCTTTTTAAGTTATTACCGTTTTGGATATGGAATTCCTTTTAAGTTTTAATACCTTTAGACGTAAGTTTTAAATTTTAGTTTTTAGACTTTTAAGTTTCGACGCTGCATTTTATTATTTTTCGACGCTTTTTTCGACCTTTTATTTGTTTCGACGTTTTTCGACGCACTCTTTTTCTTTCTTATTTCTAATCGCTCTAGTTTTTAGGACATAGAATTTTCTATTTCTTCTCTAAAATTTCTTTAAATTTCGACGAAAAATTATTTTAAGTGGTTAAATTGATAGACATCCAAAATTTTCTGGTTCGTAGTAATAGTTGGATTTGTTAGTGGCGAGTTGTGGGCTTCCGATTTAAAGGGTCCTGGCTACCTGCTGCATCTATTGGCTATTCGAAACGTGGGCAAAATCATAAAAGTCTATTAATTTGATAACTTATATAATTTTTATTTTTATAACTAATAGGATATTCAGTGAATGCACCGAGCAAAACGTTCACCACCTTTCATACGTTCACCACCTGTAACTCGATCAAGACATCTAGCCAATATTGTCGCCGTTGATTTTTCTTTAGAATCGTCATCCAGTCGACCAAGTACTCCAATTCAAATTTCCGATAATCCATTTTTTGAACCCGACCTCACAATTGATAATCCGGAGGATATTCAGGGACAATTCAGAGATCCTGAACCACTAATCATTCCTCCTGAACCACAAATCACTCATCCAGAGATTGTCGAGGAAGAAACCATTAAATCAGAATCCTTTAGTGATTCAGATTCAAAAAATTCATTAATGGAAAATCTGGAACCTCTAAGTATGGAAGACCGAATGAGAGCTAAACGCACTGGCCAAGGTCACGTAATTACTCAACCAGACATTAATGCGCCAGATTATGAAATCAAAGGACAAATCCTACACATGGTAACTAATCAATGCCAATTTAGTGGTTTGCCGAAGGAAGATCCAAACGAACATCTTCGAACCTTTAATTGGATTTGTACTCTATTTAAAATCCAAGAAGTGGAGGATGAACAGATATATCTCATGTTATTTCCCTGTACTTTAGAGGGAGAAGCCAAAGATTGGTTAGAATCGTTACCTGAAGGGGCGATTGATACATGGGACGTTTTAGTTGAAAAATTTCTTAAACAATTCTTTCCAGCATCTAAAGCCGTAAGACTTCAAGGAGAAATTGTTACGTTCACACAAAAGCCAAATGAAACTCTATATGAAGCGTAGACAAGATTTGGAAAGTTATTGAGAGGATGTCTGCAACATGGTTTAGACACTTATCAAATAGTACAAATATTCTATCAAGGATGCGGCATCACTACAAGAAAAGACATCGATATAGCAGCTGGTGGTTCCATTATGAAGAAAACCGCAACTGAAGCTTACAAAATTATTGATAACACTGCTTCCCACTCACATGAGTGGCACCAAGAAAAGATTGTCTCAGTATTGAACAAACAATGGAACAAAGAGAGAATGTTTCATATATGAACCAAAGGCCTGGAAATAATTATCAGAATAATTATCAACCGCCAAGACCAATCTACAATCAAAATCAGAATTATAACCGAAATGTTTCATACAACAATCAACAAGGTCCTAGCAGTCAACAAGTATCCAATAATACTTACAACCAGCAAAGACCTATTTTTCTAATTAAACCACCACAAACCGATGATAAAAAGCCAAATTTAGAAGACATGATGTCTAAGCTAGTTGAATCTCAAACTCAATTTTTTACATCTCAGAAACAAACCAATGAACAAAATACTCAAGCATTTAGAAATCAACAAGCTTCAATCTAAAATCTGGAACAAGAAGTGAGCAACCTAGCAAGGTTGATAGGTGAAAGAAAACCGGGAAGTCTATCTAGCGATATAAATGCTAACCCCCGGAATGAAACAGCTAAAGCCATTAGCACAAGAAGTTGTATTGCACTTAAACCACCTGAAATACCTGTAATTTCTGATGACGCTATTCCTACTCCAGAGGCACCACAGCCTGAGCAAGATAAGAAAACAGAACCGGTAGTTGAAAAGGTTAATGAAGATAACACAGTTAAGGCTAAACCTTATGTTAAACCATATCAACCACCACTTCCTTACCCGAGTAAAATGAGAAAAGAAAGACTTGAAGCCGAGCAATCCAAATTCTTGGATATGTTTAAACAAATAAATGTCAATCTTCCTTTCATTTATGTGATTTCAGGAATGCCAAGATATGCCAAATTCCTGAAAGATCTAATCACAAATAGAAAGAAAATGGAAGAACTCTCGGCTGTTACTATGAATGCAAATTGTTCCGCAGTGCTGTTGAATAAGATACCAGAAAAATTATCAGATCCAGGAAGTTTCACAATTCCATGTTTTCTGGGTAGTCTTAGTTCAATAGAAGCATTGGCAGACTTAGGTGCTAGTATAAATCTAATGCCGTATTCATTATACGCTAAACTAGACCTTGGAGAATGAAAACCAACACGAATAAGCATACAACTAGCCGATCGATCAGTAAAATATCCTAGAGGAATAATGGAGAACATGCTAGTTAAAGTTGGTACTTTAGTATTTCCAGTAGATTTTGTTATTCTGGACATGGAAGAAGATTCTCGAGTTCCTCTCATATTAGAAAGACCATTCTTAAACACGGCTAAAGCAATAATAGACGTGTTCGGTAAGAAACTGACCCTAAGTATAGAGGACGAGAGTGTTACCTTTTCTGTTGATAGAGCCATGCAACAACCGTAATCTGCAGATGATACATGTTATTATATTCAAACTATAGATTCACATGCAGAATTGTTAGAAGAATTTCCAGAATTACGAGGAACAGGAGAATGTTCTTTAGGAGAAGGAACTGAACCAATTGATGAAGCTGAAATGTTAGCCGCACTCATGGCTAATGAATATGAACTAACAACATAAGAAATTCAAATGCTAAAAGAGGAAGACAAATATCGATATAAATCATCGATAGAAGAACCACCGACATTAGAGTTAAAGCCACTTCCAAACCATTTGGAATACGCTTATTTACATGGTGAATCTGAATTACCTGTAATAATATCGTCTTCTCTTACAGAAAATGAAAAATCTCAACTCATTTTTATGCTAAAAGCTCATAAACCAGCTATTGCATGGAAGATTCATGATATTAAAGGAATAAGTCCTTCGTATTGCACACATAAAATCCTTATGGAAGAAGGTCATAAAAAGTATGTTCAACGCCAACGAAGACTAAATCCTAATATGCAAGATATTGTTAAGAAAGAAATTATTAAACTGCTAGATGCAGGTTTAATTTATCCAATTTCTGATAGTCCATGGGTAAGCCCAGTTCAATGCGTACCTAAGAAGGGTGGCATGACTGTCATCACAAATGAAAAAAATGAGCTTATTCCTACTAGGACTGTAACAGGATGGAGTGTTTGTATTGATTATAGAAAATTAAATGACGCCACCAGAAAAGATCACTTTCCCCTCCCTTTCATTGATCAAATGTTGGAAAGATTAGCTGGAAATAGTTACTATTGTTTTCTTGACGGTTTTTCTGGATATTTTCAAATTCCAATCGCACCCGAGTACCAAGAGAAAACCACATTCACGTGCCCTTATGGTACTTTTGCTTACAAACGCATGCCATTTGGACTTTACAATGCCCCTGCAACCTTTCAAAGGTGCATGATGGTGATTTTTCAGGACATGATAGAAGAATGCATGGAAGTTTTCATGGATGACTTTTCAGTTTTCGGTGATATTTTTTAAACATGTCTAGTCAATCTTGAACGAATGCTTATTAGATGCGAACAATCAAATCTAGTTCTTAATTGGGATAAATGCCATTTCATGGTTAGAGAAGGCATCGTTCTTGGTCATAAAATTTCAAAGGAAGGAATTGAAGTGGATAGAGCTAAAGTAGATGTAATTGCTAAACTTCCACATCCCACCAATGTTAGAGGAGTTAGGAGTTTTCTAGGGCATGCCGGTTTTTACCGACGTTTCATAAAAGATTTTTCTAAAATTGCCACTCCTATGAATAAACTCCTAGAAAAAGATGCTCCATTCATCTTTTCAGATGAATGCATCAAATCTTTTAATATTTTTAAAGAAAAACTCACTAATGCGCCGATCATGATAACTCCAAATTGGAATCTACCATTTGAACTCATGTACGATGCAAGTGATTTTTCAATGGGAGCCGTTTTAGGACAAAGGATTGAAAAACGATTTCAACCTATTTATTATGCTAGTAATGTAGTGACCCGAACTTTTCCATGTTTATATATATTAATTGAGATTGATATTTACATGACTAAATGTTTCTAACGTGTTAAGCAATCAAACTTGTTAAGACTTGATTAAATGAAATAAGTTTCATATAGACAATTGATCACCCATGCTGTTCGGCGATTCACGAACGTTACAAAATTGTAAAAACTACATGTTGTGGTATATATATAGACATATATATATGGTTGACATAATATTATGATGAGTAAGTATCACACTAAGTATATTAACAATGTGTGATATACATAAGAAATGAGATTACTAAGTTAAGAAACTCGAAATGATATATATAACGATTATCGTTATGATAACGTCTACTAAATACATATGTATCATATTAAGATATTGATACACTATATTTAACATGATAAAATGATATTTAAATATATCATTAAATGTGTTAACAATGAACTACATATGTAAAAACAAGACTACTAACCCAAGAATTACGAAACGAGACTTATATGTAACGATTATCGTTGTAACGATATTTTAATGTATATATCATATTAAGAGATATTAATACATCATAATATCATGATAATATAATAATTTAACATCTCATTTGATATAATAAACATTGGGTTAACAACATTAATTGAGATCGTTAACTTAAAGGTTTCAAAACAACACTTACATGTAACGACTAACGAAGACTTAACGACTCCATTAGAATGTATATACATGTTGTGTTTTGATATGTATTCTTACACTTTTGAAAGACTTCAAGACACATATCAAAATACTTCTACTTAACAAAAATGCTTACAATTACATCCTCGTTCAGTTTCATCAACAATTCTACTCGTATGCACCCGTATTCGTACTCGTACAATACACAGCTTTTAGATGTATGCACTATTGGTATATGTGACGACCCGGGATTTTTCGACTTAATTTAAACTAAATCTTTATATGTTTCCGACACGATAAGCAAAATCTGTAACGTTGAGTCTCGAAAGTTTTGAAATCTATATTCATGTAATTAATTACCCTTTGACCATTTCCGACGATTCACGAACAACTAATTGTAAGTTGATATGATTATATATATATATATATATATATATATATATACACATATATATATATATATAGATATAAAGTTTGATACATGTATATTGTTACATTATTATTATTATTATTATTATTATTAATAAATTTATAATTTCTAATATAGAATAAGGCACATAATCATGACCTAGTTGTTACACTTCATTGTCAATATATATCCCCTTGAAATTTGATGAGTATGTTAAACAGACAAAGACAAAATCAGTTATTGATCATTATCCAACTTTTATTTTCTTTTTATTTTCTGTGTTATTGTCAACTAAAGTAACTCTTCTGTCAATATCAATTAGCTATAAAACAAGCTGGATATATTTTATGTCCACTCATTTAATTTCAATGACACGTAAAGATATTTTACAAACATTTCAATGTATGTATACACATACTTCACTGCATCCTTCAACTTCAAGAACCCATCTTCCATTCCTTTTCCTCATAAATCTGTCGAGTACACTCAAAATAGCCATCTCCGGCCACTAAATCGATCACCTTGTAAACCATCCAACGAATACCCTCATTAAACCTTTAGTCACCATATGTTAACCAAGACCAAGATCCACAACCATTCGAAAACCACCATTGAGCCAAACAATAACCACAACGAAACACCATCACCCTACAGTCTCCTTGAATCACCATTTTCACTATATCCAAACCCATTAAATAATTGTATTGATGCTGAAATTTTTTCTGGCGTGGCTGCTATTCATGTCGACCAAACATCATGTAAACATCTTTGTTCATTACTACTACTATATGTTTTACACAAACAGTCGTATATATATTGTAACTCAAGGATACGATTTATATTGTATCTTTATAAAGCTTTCCTAATCTTCCTTCTATTTTACTATTAATCTCCACCTTCTTGCTTCTTAAACTCAACAACCCAACCAAACCATTGCCTTTATTGTGAACCATGGGGCTACTTCTCTATTCTGTTTCTATTCTAATGTTATTCGATAATCACACAACCAACCAAGCACACCACCTCAACACCAAACCCACTTGTTGCTACTCATCTGTTGCAGCTATTTCTGTCGAACAAACTAAACACCATAACCTCCTTCGATCATGTCTACTGCTACAGTTGCAAACATAAACTCATAATGTCCTTACTCGACCACGGTTCATGTTCTATATATTTGAAACCCACTTGAAACACTTAAACCCCCCAACATAAATCGATCATGGGTCGCCACTATTCGAGTTTTCTGTTTCATTCTCTTGATTTAACACAACACATACAACCACCACTAGATCACCCCATAAACCACCACTTCCACCGCCACCTTCAAGACCATACCCTACTCTCTCTCATCTCTCTCTCCTATTATTTTTTTCCTTATCTTTTTTTTCTTTCTCCTGATTCACGAACCCAAATCGCATCCTTTTTCTCTTGGTTTCCAGCTCCCGAAGAGCTGCTGCTCTTCTCCTACTTCTAATATGTTAAAACGTCGAGGGAGTATTAATTAAGGAAGTCGATGAACCGAGTAAGAGAGATACACGGGTTAGAGTTGATAAAGTGGTTATATAGGAATTCAATACAAGGTGATTATAAGAGGTTTTGAAAGTGGGCAGGTAATCAAATTTGTATGGCCGACCAAGTTGATTTTCTTTAGGGATGTGCGTTTTTTTTTATAAAAGAAATTAGGTAAAGCTTTTGTATTATGGAACCCCACATCTAGCTGTTAGTCCACGAGGTATATTAATCTATCTACAACAACTTTGGACGAGCATGTTATTAACACAAATATAAATAGAGGGTAAGTGGACGGTAGTTGGGGTAATTGATTTACTCAAAAGAAGACTTCCCAATTTGATGATGCAAAGCCCCACCCAAGTGTCGTGCATATTTAAAAGAAAGGAGGTGGAGGGACCGGTTGAGAAACATTACCATTGAATTTCAAATCGACATGCACAGCTGGCGATATTACCTTCTGCGTGAATGCTGCTACAATACTTATTGTTTGTTTCTGTCTGCTATTTAACGAAATCAGAAGGACCACTTTCTGTAACGAATATATCTGGAATGATGATGGGTCTGTATTAACATGATGATGTAAGTGGCGGTGCACATAGATAATATGATGACAAAGGATGAAGAAGACCCATCTGATCTTTCTATTCGCGTATTACCCTAAAAACGAATCTGTGTTGGATATTAAAAGTGGTTTTGGGCTTGAGTAGAATTATTCATGGACTTAATTAATGATAGGTATTTGGGCCTGTTGCAAATAGAATTGAATTAGGGTTAAATAGATTTAAGGGAGTAAATACATCATAAAATCGAAACAGAACAGATAGTTAGGGGAGATGACGAGAAGCGAAAGGTCACGGGTTCGAGCTCGGACTGCGACATTATTTTGGAAGCCATTTTTTTTAAGGTAGTATTATTATTATTATTATTATTATTATTATTATTATTATTATTATTATTATTATTATTATTATTATTATTATTATTATTATTATTATTATTATTATTATTATTATTATTATTATTATTATTATTATTATTATAGAATGAAACACCTTTTATCTACTATTATCAATATTATTTTATCGAATAACTATTAGTTATATAAAATCATATTTACTACATATAATGTAACTATATTAATACTTTTTACAGTAAATATTAATAAATGTAACTACTTAGGTTATTAATGAAAAACATAACTAAAGTAACAATTAGTACACTTATAATACATAAATTGTTCGATTACCATTATATGTGTTAACATATATATAAATGATATAGGTTCGTGAATCCGAGGCCAACCCTGCATTGTTCAATATAGTTATATGTATTTTTACTACAAAATACATTAGGTGAGTTTCATTAATCCCTTTTTAAATGTTTTTGCAATATATATTTTTGGGACTGAGAATACATGCGCTGCTTTTTGTAACTGTTTTACGAAATGGACACAAGTGATCGAAACTACATTATATGGTTGGATTATCTAATCGAATATACCCTTTTTATATAGTCTGGTAATCTAAGAATTAGGGAACAGAAACCCTAATTGACGCGAACTCTAAAGATAGATCTATCGGGCCCAACAAGCCCCATCCAAAGTACCGGATGCTTTAGTACTTCGAAATTTATATCATGTCCGAAGGAGGATCCCGGAATGATGGGGATATTCTTATATACATATTGTGAATGTCGGTTACCAGGTGTTCAATTCATATGAATGATATTTTTGTCTCTATGCATGGGACGTATGTTTATGAGAAATGGAAATATGAAATCTTGTGGTCTATTAAAATGTTGGAAATGATTATTTATGATAAACTAATGAACTCACCAACCTTTTGGTTGACACTTTTAAGCATGTTTATTCTCAGGTGTGAAAGAAACCTTCCGCTGTGCATTTTTCTCATTTTAAGGACAATACTTGGAGTCGATCATCGCTCTGGAATCAAAGGTTGATGACTTCGTCCGGATGGATTAGGACGGGTCCTTTCAGTTGGTATCAGAGCGGTGGTCTTAGCGAACCAGGTCTTGCATTAGTATGTTTAACTGATAGTTGTTTAGATGCATTAGTGAGTCTGGACTTCGACCGTGTCTGCATGTCAAAAGTTTTGCTTATCATTTCTAGTCGAAAATCATCTGCTTATCATCCTTAGGAAATTACCTGCTTATCATTCTTAGTCTAGACATGTCTTACTGCCTCTATTGCATAGACAGTGTATAGATAAATTCATATCTTAGCGTATCTGTTATTGTTACCTTTGCCTGACAGCTTCCGTAGATTCCTCCGTAGCTTATGGGATTTTAGTATTATATATGCATATGTAAATCATGTATTGCAGGGTACTAATCTACATCCTATAACCTATTTCTTATCGAAAATCCTTCATCTGATCGTACGAGATGAATCCCTCAACCAGTTCGAGTCCCTCAGATTTCGATAGCTATCCCGATAATTATTCCGACA
This sequence comes from Rutidosis leptorrhynchoides, assembly GCF_046630445.1. NCBI lineage: Eukaryota > Viridiplantae > Streptophyta > Magnoliopsida > Asterales > Asteraceae > Rutidosis > Rutidosis leptorrhynchoides. The sequence continues at coordinate 711,622,627 of NC_092334.1, read as the reverse complement.
GCTATTCCAACATGGATATTCACCTAAGCTCCGAAAGCGGTGTCACCAGAATGAATTAATCAATCAGCCATCCCTAATTCATCTGATGAGTTTATAGTCGACTTAATCAATGAAGACGCGTAGAAGGAGATCCCTTCCACCAACCGAATTAACCTCTTGACAATGAACCTGAAGCGCTTACCGGCGAACCTGTTCGAGACACCATTTTCTCTCTCATTTTTAGAGTATCTCGTAACGATCATATACCATCTCAGATTCTAAACCTCATTCATCCGCTCGTCCGAACCGACAATTATCCCGGAATAATAGAAGAAGTCAATGAACTTCGCGCTCGAATAATCAATTCGGAGAATATGGTGCAAAATGTACCAGCTTCAACAACATCACCGGCACCAACAGTACAATCAATAACAGCACCAGTACCATCAACAATCCATGTTTCAATATCATCATCTGTACTTTGAGTATAATCATCGTTCTACGTATCATTCTACATCGATTAGCTTCGTCCTTCATGGCGATTATATATAATCTCTAATGTTTTAGAGATTATGTACTCTAGTTCTAACCGTAGATCTAATGAGTTTAATATCATGTTAATTCATTAAATCCATGATTACATCTGAAGAAAATATATATGTATATATATTTTTTTATAACGATTGTAATTAAAAATTCTCTTGTACAAACTATTAATGATGAAAATACTTTAACGGGTAGGTAATACCCGAGGAATATTTAAATTTTACATTAATAAGTTACAATGTACATTCTTCGAATCTGATTCAACAGTCATTTACTATCCTACTTACTCCACAGGTATACGTATCTGTTCACCAAAGAATAACCATTTTCATTCCAATTAAATTTCACATACGAGTTTCTGCCGATCAAACCCAAGTCAAGATTTAACAAGTGGCATAATGAAGAAAATAATGAACAAAATAAAATTTATTAGTAACCAATTAATTAACTACGTAAAACCTTAAAACTATGTTAACTGTTCCTAGCTAACTGTTACTATATGACTATTTCCTTAAAATATACTAGTTTTGGTGGAGCTATTGAACTATTGGAATATTGGACTACTATTATGGACAATTAAAAATTATTAAAATAGTAGGAAATATTAAATACAACACTTTTCGACTTAAAAGATTGTAAATAAATTTCATCTTCTACAGTTAAATATTTCCTCAAGTTGCCACTTGAATTCATCTTAAACCTCATTTGTATCTTCACGATTACATTCTGCGTTCAAACCTTTCATGATTCTTGAAAACATTTCAATCGAGAGGATGAAACATCATTTACGGAAGGAAAGAGTGATGCATATAGCTATGCACCTGAAAATACTCGGAACCTGAGTAAACATTTAACATGTATCTGTGTTAGATCCTTTAACATTATTATTACCCAAAGTAACTTCATAATCCCTTTTTCAAAGTAGTAAATTTTGTCACAGCTCCAACAAGTCAACTTCGACTTTTCACTCGGTTTAGCTTATTATAACCCTGATATAAAAGTTCCCTTTTGTCATCAATACCGGAAAACCGTTTATATCTCACTACATTAGCAGTAAACGTACCAGCAACCTCGTTGCTTCTTGGCTTAAATCTCTCTGACAAATCATCATATTTATTCCTTGAAACCCTACCATACACTCATCCGCATCTTGTAACGAGAACTGCCATAACAATTACCAGGAATCAGCAATCAGTACTTTAAAAACTCACAGCATATCTACATCAACAGTTATATGTATGACATTTATCTCTTAGAATTATGATCTCTCATTCTGAAATTCTGAAAAGCACTCAGTCACAAACCAATACTCTGAATGTTGAAAAAGCTGAATGAAGCAGCAGAAACCATAGACAACCGTAAACGACCTTAATCATTGGAAGCTTGATGATAAAGAATAGTATGTTGGAAAAGCTCAGAAAAGTTGGAACTGGAAAACGGATTGAGCTAACCACGAAGGAGACCAAGGACAAATACAAGGACCATACCCCTATATTCAAAGAATCCAGATAATTCTGGATCCGTTGAAATCTTTAGAGAATATCTTGCTCTTTACTCTAAACCCTTGCGGACAATAGTTTCTATCATTCTCTGATCTTAGATATTCCGAGATATTATCGTATCTTTTATTATAAATATCCTCCATATTTTTGAAGATATATTTTCATAACTATTCTTATCTGAAATCATTAATCTCTTCGTGCTATCAGTATTACATCATATAGAAACTGTTAGTTTCTATATTCTGTAAACTTTCGAGCTTAAAATAGGAATGTTATTGAAGTAATGTTAGGAACTGATGCATGAATTAGTATAATATAATGACACTTGATCAACGTGATTATATTACAGTAAGTCATGCTGAGTTCTAATGGGACATGATGGTTCACAGTAGATCATACCACCATCATGTGTCATGTTACATAACTCTTTCATACTAATTAACTTCTGAACATATCAAGAAAGTATATTATTGATAGCTCTATTCTCAATGATTCTGGTAATTTGACGAATGAAATCGTGCTATTACGTTCTTTCTTGATTATAACATTAAATTCATTCGAAACTCCATACTTACAAATTCTAGACCATTACTCGTTTTACTAGAGATCGAGAGGAGATTAAAAAGACAAAGAGTTCCGAAACATAAAGGAAGATATAAAACTCGACAACAACACTGAAATTACAATAATTAAAAATTAAAACATCACGACAATTAAAAATTAAAAGATTACAATCAAACTACTCATCGTCGTCAATTTTCATCTGCAAAGTAGCGTTCACCAGTCATTTCACCATCCGTGAGGTACTCTGGAGACATCGGTATTTCTCTTGATGCCTCAACTGCTGCTTCAGCTGATTCATCGAGGTAACGATAACCCAACGTCTCTTCATCTTCAAGAACCGCATACAAAGAAATGCGTTTACCGCGATCTTCAATGGTATCTTTTATAAAGTACCATTGATCATCGGTACACATAAAACTTGCCCTACAATTCGCATCATAATCGTCTTTATAAAAGAACACAGACGTGAATTCACACGGAACTTTTTCCTTCAGAAAGGATAGCAAGTCTTGTAAATCAACATCACGAATGTCGATATATTCAAACGAAATACTGTCGCCCCACTTATATTCCTTCATTTGATTACGGAAATCACCTCCATAATGAACATCGAATGAAACAATCATTGGGGGAAGTGTTAACATTTTGTAGTTTAGGAGTGTTTGATTTTGATTTTGAGAAAGGTGGAAATATAAAAGAAATATATATTTGAGTGTATAAAATGAGGTATATGGTTGATGTTTTTTTTTTATAGTGTAAAAGTGACCGTTGGGATAGCCGTTAAATTTTTTTTTTTTTTTTTATTTTACTAACGGCTAAAAATTTGGGCAAGTTTTTGGGCGCAGGTGGACGATTGCCCGTTGGGATCTCTCTCATGATAGTTTCATTCGTGCTCTTCGAATAATCAAATTATTTTATCTGTATTATTCTGTAATGATGAAAACTCTATTTATCAGCTCATATTCGTCATGAAAACATTTTTATTGTTAACCATGACCACCTCACTCAAATTTCGGGACGAAATTTCTTTAACGGGTAGGTACTGTGACGACCCGGGATTTTTCGACTTAATTTAAACTAAATCTTTATATGTTTCCGACACGATAAGCAAAATCTGTAACGTTGAGTCTCGAAAGTTTTGAAATCTATATTCATGTAATTAATTACCCTTTGACCATTTCCGACGATTCACGAACAACTAATTGTAAGTTGATATGATTATATATATATATATATATATATATATATATATATACATATATATATATAGATATAAAGTTTGATACATGTATATTGTTACATTATTATTATTATTATTATTATTATTATTATTATTATTATTATTATTATTATTAATAAATTTATAATTTCTAATATAGAATAAGGCACATAATCATGACCTAGTTGTTACACTTCATTGTCAATATATATCCCCTTGAAATTTGATGAGTATGTTAAACAGACAAAGACAAAATCAGTTATTGATCATTATCCAACTTTTATTTTCTTTTTATTTTCTGTGTTATTGTCAACTAAAGTAACTCTTCTGTCAATATTAATTAGCTATAAAACAAGCTGGATATATTTTATGTCCACTCATTTAATTTCAATGACACGTAAAGATATTTTACAAACATTTCAATGTATGTATACACATACTTCACTGCATCCTTCAACTTCAAGAACCCATCTTCCATTCCTTTTCCTCATAAATCTGTCGAGTACACTCAAAATAGCCATCTCCGGCCACCAAATCGATCACCTTGTAAACCATCCAACGAATACCCTCATTAAACCTTTAGTCACCATATGTTAACCAAGACCAAGATCCACAACCATTCGAAAACCACCATCGAGCCAAACAATAACCACAACAAAACACCATCACCCTACACTCTCCTTGAATCACCATTTTCACTATAACCAAACCCATTAAATAATTGTATTGATGCTGAAATTTTTTCTGGCGTGGCTGCTGTTCATGTCGACCAAACATCATGTAAACATCTTTGTTCATTACTACTACTATATGTTTTACACAAACAGTCGTGTATATATTGTAACTCAAGGATACGATTTATATTGTATCTTTATAAAGCTTTCCTAATCTTCCTTCTATTTTACTATTAATCTCCACCTTCTTGCTTCTTAAACTCAACAACCCAACCAAACCATTGCCTTTATTGTGAACCATGGGGCTACTTCTCTATTTTGTTTCTATTCTAATGTTATTCGATAATCACACAACCAACCAAGCACACCACTTCAACACCAAACCCACTTGTTGCTACTCATCTGTTGCAGCTATTTCTGTCGAACAAACTAAACACCATAACCTCCTTCGATCATGTCTACTGCTACAGTTGCAAACATAAACTCATAATGTCCTTACTCGACCACGGTTCATGTTCTATATATTTGAAACCCACTTGAAACACTTAAACCCCCCAACATAAACCGATCATGGGTCGCCACTATTCGAGTTTTCTGTTTCATTCTCTTGATTTAACACAACACATACAACCACCACTAGATCACCCCATAAACCACCACTTCCACCGCCACCTTCAAGACCATACCCTACTCTCTCTCATCTCTCTCTCCTATTATTTTTTTTCCTTATCTTTTTTTTCTTTCTCCTGATTCACGAACCCAAATCGCATCCGTTTTCTCTTGGTTTCCAGCTCCCGAAGAGCTGCTGCTCTTCTCCTACTTCTAATATGTTAAAACGTCGAGGGAGTATTAATTAAGGAAGTCGATGAACCGAGTAAGAGAGATACACGGGTTAGAGTTGATAAAGTGGTTATATAGGAATTCAATACAAGGTGATTATAAGAGGTTTTGAAAGTGGGCAGGTAATCAAATTTGTATGGCCGACCAAGTTGATTTTCTTTAGGGATGTGCGTTTTTTTTTTATAAAAGAAATTAGGTAAAGCTTTTGTATTATGGAACCCCACATCTAGCTGTTAGTCCACGAGGTATATTAATCTATCTACAACAACTTTGGACGAGCATGTTATTAATACAAATATAAATAGGGGGTAAGTGGACGGTAGTTGGGGTAATTGATTTACTCAAAAGAAGACTTCCCAATTTGATGATGCAAAGCCCCACCCAAGTGTCGTGCATATTTAAAAGAAAGGAGGTGGAGGGACCGGTTGAGAAACATTACCATTGAATTTCAAATCGACATGCACAGCTGGCGATATTACCTTCTGCGTGAATGCTGCTACAATACTTATTGTTTGTTTCTGTCTGCTATTTAACGAAATCAGAAGGACCACTTTCTGTAACGAATATATCTGGAATGATGATGGGTCTGTATTAACATGATGATGTAAGTGGAGGTGCACATAGATAATATGATGACAAAGGATGAAGAAGACCCATCTGATCTTTCTATTCGCGTATTACCCTAAAAACGAATCTGTGTTGGATATTAAAAGTGGTTTTGGGCTTGAGTAGAATTATTCATGGACTTAATTAATGATAGGTATTTGGGCCTGTTGCAAATAGAATTGAATTAGGGTTAAATAGATTTAAGGGAGTAAATACATCATAAAATCGAAACAGAACAGATAGTTAGGGGAGATGACGAGAAGCGAAAGGTCACGGGTTCGAGCCCGGACTGCGACATTATTTTGGAAGCCATTTTTTTTAAGGTAGTATTCTTATTATTATTATTCTTATTATTATTATTATTATTATTATTATTATCATTATTATTATTATTATTATTATTATTATTATTATTATTATTATTATTATTATTATTATTATAATAATTATTATTATTATTATTATAGAATGAAACACCTTTTATCTACTATTATCAATATTATTTTATCGAATAACTATTAGTTATATAAAATCATATTTACTACATATAATGTAACTATATTAATACTTTTTACAGTAAATATTAATAAATGTAACTACTTAGGTTATTAATGAAAAACATAACTAAAGTAACAATTAGTACACTTATAATACATAAATTGTTCGATTACCATTATATGTGTTAACATATATATAAATGATATAGGTTCGTGAATTCGAGGCCAGCCCTGCATTGTTCAATATAGTTATATGTATTTTTACTACAAAATACATTAGGTGAGTTTCATTAATCCCTTTTTAAATGTTTTTGCAATATATATTTTTGGGACTGAGAATACATGCGCTGTTTTTTATAACTGTTTTACGAAATGGACACAAGTGATCGAAACTACATTCTATGGTTGGATTATCTAATCGAATATGCCCTTTTTATATAGTCTGGTAATCTAAGAATTAGGGAACAGAAACCCTAATTGACGCGAACTCTAAAGATAGATCTATCGTGTAGTGACCCGAACTTTTCCATGTTTATATATATTAATTGAGATTGATATTTACATGATTAAATGTTTCCAACATGTTAAGCAATCAAACTTGTTAAGACTTGATTAATTGAAATATGTTTCATATAGACAATTGACCACCCAAGTTGATCGGTGATTCACGAACGTTAAAACTTGTAAAAACAATATGATGACATATATATGGATATATATATATAGTTAACATGATACTATGATAAGAAAACATATCATAAAGTATATTAACAATGAACTACATATGTAAAAACAAGACTACTAACTTAATGATTTTTAAACGAGACATATATGTAACGATTATCGTTGTAAAGACATTTAATGTATATATATATCATATTAAGAGATATTCATACATGATAATATCATGATAATATAATAATTTAAAATCTCATTTGATATTATAAACATTGGGTTAACAACATTTAACAAGATCGTTAACCTAAAGGTTTCAAAACAACACTTACATGTAACGACTAACGATGACTTAACGACTCAGTTAAAATGTATATACATGTAGTGTTTTAATATGTATTTATAAACTTTTGAAAGACTTCAATACACTTATCAAAATACTTCTACTTAACAAAAATGCTTACAATTACATCCTCGTTCAGTTTCATCAACAATTCTACTCGTATGCACCCGTATTCGTACTCGTACAATACACAGCTTTTAGATGTATGTACTATTGGTATATACACTCCAATGATCAGCTCTTAGCAGCCCATGTGAGTCACCTAACACATGTGGGAACCATCATTTGGCAACTAGCATGAAATATCTCATAAAATTACAAAAATATGAGTAATCATTCATGACTTATTTACATGAAAACAAAATTACATATCCTTTATATCTAATCCATACACCAACGACCAAAAACACCTACAAAAACTTTCATTCTTCAATTTTCTTCATCTAATTGATCTCTCTCAAGTTCTATCTTCAAGTTCTAAGTGTTCTTCATAAATTCCAAAAGTTCTAGTTTCATAAAATCAAGAATACTTTCAAGTTTGCTAGCTCACTTCCAATCTTGTAAGGTGATCATCCAACCTCAAGAAATCTTTGTTTCTTACAGTAGGTTATCATTCTAATACAAGGTAATAATCATATTCAAACTTTGGTTCAATTTCTATAACTATAACAATCTTATTTCAAGTGATGATCTTACTTGAACTTGTTTTCGTGTCATGATTCTGCTTCAAGAACTTCGAGCCATCCAAGGATCCATTGAAGCTAGATCCATTTTTCTCTTTTCCAGTAGGTTTATCCAAGGAAATTAAGGTAGTAATGATGTTCATAACATCATTCGATTCATACATATAAAGCTATCTTATTCGAAGGTTTAAACTTGTAATCACTAGAACATAGTTTAGTTAATTCTAAACTTGTTCGCAAACAAAAGTTAATCCTTCTAACTTGACTTTTAAAATCAACTAAACACATGTTCTATATCTATATGATATGCTAACTTAATGATTTAAAACCTGGAAACACGAAAAACACCGTAAAACCGGATTTACGCCGTCGTAGTAACACCGCGGGCTGTTTTGGGTTAGTTAATTAAAAACTATGATAAACTTTGATTTAAAAGTTGTTATTCTGAGAAAATGATTTTTATTATGAACATGAAACTATATCCAAAAATTATGGTTAAACTCAAAGTGAAAGTATGTTTTCTAAAATGGTCATCTAGACGTCGTTCTTTCGACTGAAATGACTACCTTTACAAAAACGACTTGTAACTTATTTTTCCGACTATAAACCTATACTTTTTCTGTTTAGATTCATAAAATAGAGTTCAATATGAAACCATAGCAATTTGATTCACTCAAAACGGATTTAAAATGAAGAAGTTATGGGTAAAACAAGATTGGATAATTTTTCTCATTTTAGCTACGTGAAAATTGGTAACAAATCTATTCCAACCATAACTTAATCAATTTGTATTGTATATTATGTAATCTTGAGATACCATAGACACGTATACAATGTTTCGACCTATCATGTCGACACATCTATATATATTTCGGAACAACCATAGACACTCTATATGTGAATGTTGGAGTTAGCTATACATGGTTGAGGTTGATTCCAAAATATATATAGTTTGAGTTGTGATCAATACTGAGATACGTATACACTGGGTCGTGGATTGATTCAAGATAATATTTATCGATTTATTTCTGTACATCTAACTGTGGACAACTAGTTGTAGGTTACTAACGAGGACAGCTGACTTAATAAACTTAAAACATCAAAATATATTAAAAGTGTTGTAAATATATTTTGAACATACTTTGATATATATGTATATATTGTTATAGGTTCGTGAATCAACCAGTGGCCAAGTCTTACTTCCCGACGAAGTAAAAATCTGTGAAAGTGAGTTATAGTCCCACTTTTAAAATCTAATATTTTTGGGATGAGAATACATGCAGGTTTTATAAATGATTTACAAAATAGACACAAGTACGTGAAACTACATTCTATGGTTGAATTATCGAAATCGAATATGCCCCTTTTTATTAAGTCTGGTAATCTAAGAATTAGGGAACAGACACCCTAATTGACGCGAATCCTAAAGATAGATCTATTGGGCCTAACAAACCCCATCCAAAGTACCGGATGCTTTAGTACTTCGAAATTTATATCATATCCGAAGGGTGTCCCGGAATGATGGGGATATTCTTATATATGCATCTTGTTATTGTCGGTTACCAGGTGTTCACCATATGAATGATTTTTATCTCTATGTATGGGATGTGTATTGAAATATGAAATCTTGTGGTCTATTGTTACGATTTGATATATATAGGTTAAACCTATAACTCACCAACATTTTTGTTGACGTTTTAAGCATGTTTATTCTCAGGTGATTATTAAGAGCTTCCGCTATCGCATACTTAAATAAGGACGAGATTTGGAGTCCATGCTTGTATGATATTGTGTAAAAACTGCATTCAAGAAACTTATTTTGTTGTAACATAGTTGTATTGTAAACCATTATGTAATGGTCGTGTGTAAACAGGATATTTTAGATTATCATTATTTGATAATCTACGTAAAGTTTTTTAAACCTTTATTGATGAAATAAAGGTTATGGTTTGTTTTAAAATGAATGCAGTCTTTGAAAAACGTCTCATATAGAGGTCAAAACCTCGCAACGAAATCAATTAAGATGGAACGTTTTTAATCAATAAGAACGGGACATTTCAGTTGGTATCCGAGCGTTGGTCTTAGAGAACCAGAAAATTTGCATTAGTGTGTCTTATCGAGTTTGTTAGGATGCATTAGTGAGTCTGGACTTCGACCGTGTTTTCTTTAAAAATGATTGCTTAACATTTTTGTTGGAAACTATATATTTTTAACATATGAATATTATGTGATATATTAATCTCTTAACGTGTTTGATATTACGTGATAGATGTCTACCTCTAGAACAAGTCCCATTGACTCACCTAATAATAATGAAGAGTCAAATGTAAATTGGAATGATTCGTGGACTGATTCACAAGTTCCCGAAGAGGAACCGGAAGAAGAGGCGGAACCGGAAGAAGAATCGGAACCGGACGAAGAATCGGAACCGGAAGAAAAATCGGAACCGGTGGGGGAAATAATAAAACGGTTAAGTAAAAGAGAATCCTCAACCAACCGACCAAGGTTAATTATGGTCAATGGTGTTTCCGCCAAGGAAGCAAAATATTGGGAGGATTACCAATTCTCCGATGAATCGGATTCCGACGAGAATTCCAATGATGTTATAGAAATTACCCCAACTGAATTTAAAAAGGCAAAAGAAAATAATAAGGGAAAGGGCATAAAAATAGAGAAATCTAATTCCAACCCCGATGAACTTTATATGTATCGACAACCCCCGAAGTTCTTAAGTTGTAACAATGACCCGGGAACCTCTAAACCACCAGGTTTTTCTAAACCAATGTGGACAACGACGGCTCGTATTAGGGGAACATCATATATCCCTAGAAACTTGGCAAAACGAACCAAAACCGAAGAAGAAGAAACGAGCGAGTCGGAATAAGATAGTTGTATTCGTGTGGTGTAATATATGTAATATAGTGTTCTTATGCTTTATGATATATGTAAAAATTGCTTGTATTAATAAGTATTTTTTTTATGAATCTAACTCTTGTCTATTTTACAGTTTAAAAACACAAAATGGATAGACAACCCAATATTTTAAGAGACCTACCCGGAGACATGATTGATGAAATCTTGTCTAGAGTCGGCCAGAATTCTTCGGCACAACTATTTAAGGCGAGATCAGTTTGTAAGACATTCGAAGAACTTTCCAAGAATGTCTTGGTTTATAAGAGACTTTCGTTTGAAAGATGGGGTATATCACATTGGGAAAACCATAAGTTACGATGTGTTTACTTTGACGCATATATTGCGGGGAACCCAAATGCTATTTTACGCAACGGGTTAAGAAATTATTTTGACTCAATATATCCGAATATTGGACTTCGTGATTTAGAAAAAGCGGCTAACATGCAACATAAAGAAGCATGTTATGCTTACGGATTAGTAATGTTCGCTTCTCACCAAAGTGAGAACAAGAACATCGGGCTACAACTATTAAACAAAACGTTTCCACAAGTGACGGAGTCGGTAATTGGGGTAAGAAATGAGGTTTTTAGATTATTACGGGACTGTTGGACATTACGTAACCCTCGTCCCTTTGACGACGTTACAACACGCTGTCTTATCAATGGCCATAACGGTTATGTTGCACAAGACCAAGGATGGGAAGTAGTCCTAGTAAAACCAGAATGCATGACTTGTTTCTGGACGTATGAATTACGTGTCTTTATTGTCTTTGCTGAACGACTTGTGTACTAGCTAGAATTGTCTTCACAACTATCTTGTATCAAAGTTATTGTGTGCTATATTTCATGCTTTATGTAAAATAAGCGGTATTGTAAGTTTGTAAAATATTGTATAAAAGTTTGAACGCGAAATATTATTATAATCAGTTTTTCATATAGAATTGTAGTAGTTGAATTGTATATTAGCTACTAAGTATGAACTTAACGGGTAGGTACTACCCGAATTTAAACTTATAAAACGCTAATATGAAGAAAAAGCTTTTATAAATGAGTTCATATTATGCTACGAAATACTATTAACTACTCTTAATATTCTGTATGATTAACTTGTTCCATTTGACTATTTTGAAGGAAATGGCACCGACTACTCGACACACCGTGAATATGAATGAAGAGGAATTCCGTACTTTTCTAGCTTCAAACATAGCCGCAGTACAGGCTGCGCTACATACCAACAATAACCTTGGATCTGGCAGTACAGGAAATCGTGTAGGATGCACCTACAAAGAATTCACTGCCTGCAAACCTTTGGAATTTGATGGAACCGAAGGACCGATCGGATTGAAACGGTGGACCGAGAAGGTTGAATCGGTGTTTGCCATAAGTAAGTGTACTGAAGAGGACAAAGTGAAGTACGCTACGCATACCTTCACAGGTTCTGCGTTAACATGGTGGAATACCTATCTAGAGCAAGTGGGACAAGATGATGCGTACGCACTACCGTGGTCAGCATTCAAGCACTTGATGAACGAGAAGTACCGTCCCAGAACCGAGGTCAATAAGCTCAAGACAGAACTTAGAGGGTTACGAACCCAAGGATTTGATATTACCACGTACGAAAGACGATTCACAGAATTGTGCCTATTGTGTCCGGGAGCATTCGAAGATGAGGAAGAGAAGATCGACGCGTTTGTGAAAGGATTACCGGAAAGAATCCAAGAAGATATAAGTTCACACGAGCCCGCCTCCATACAACATGCATGTAGAATGGCTCACAAACTAGTGAACCAGATTGAAGAAAGAATTAAAGAACAGACTGCTGAAGAGGCCAATGTGAAGCAAGTCAAAAGAAAGTGGGAGGAAAACGGTGATAAGAATCACCAATACAACAACAACAACAGCAATTACAACAATAATCGCAACAATTATCCCAACAATCGCAACATCAATCGCAACTACAACAAACGGCCCAACAACAACAACAACAACAACAACAACAACAACAACTACAACAATCATCCCAACAACAATAATAACCGCAACAACAACAACAATCAGAAGCAGCTATGCCAAAGGTGTGAAAAGAATCACTCGGGGTTCTGCACCAAATTTTGCAACAAGTGTAAAAGAAATGGTCATAGCGCGGCGAAGTGTGAGGTCTACGGACCAGGGGTTAATAGAACGAAAGGAACAAATGGTGTCGGAACGAGTAATGGCGGAGCAAGTAGTGTCGGAGCAAATTATGCCAATGTAGTTTGTTATAAATGTGGAAAACCAGGCCACATTATTAGAAATTGCCCAAACCAGGAGAACACGAATGGACAAGGCCGTGGAAGAGTTTTCAATATTAATGCGGTAGAGGCACAGGAAGACCCGGAGCTTGTTACGGGTACGTTTCTTATTGACAATAAATCTGCTTACGTTTTATTTGATTCGGGTGCGGATAGAAGCTATATGAGTAGAGATTTTTGTGCTAAATTAAGTTGTCCATTGACGCCTTTGGATAGTAAATTTTTACTCGAATTAGCAAATGGTAAATTAATTTCAGCAGATAATATATGTCGGAATCGAGAAATTAAACTGGTTAGCGAAACATTTAAGATTGATTTGATACCAGTAGAGTTAGGGAGTTTTGATGTGATAATCGGTATGGACTGGTTGAAAGAAGTGAAAGCGGAGATCGTTTGTTACAAAAATGCAATTCGCATTATACGAGAAAAAGGAAAACCCTTAATGGTGTACAGAGAAAAGGGCAACACGAAGCTACATCTTATTAGTAATTTGAAGGCACAAAAACTAATAAGAAAAGGTTGCTATGCTGTTCTAGCACACGTCGAGAAAGTACAAACTGAAGAAAAGAGCATCAATGATGTTCCCATTGCAAAAGAATTTCCCGATGTATTTCCGAAAGAATTACCGGGATTACCCCCACATCGATCCGTTGAATTTCAAATAGATCTTGTACCAGGAGCTGCACCAATAGCTCGTGCTCCTTACAGACTCGCACCCAGCGAGATGAAAGAACTGCAAAGCCAATTACAAGAACTTTTAGAGCGTGGTTTCATTCGACCAAGCACATCACCGTGGGGAGCTCCTGTTTTGTTTGTCAAGAAGAAAGATGGTACATTCAGGTTGTGTATCGACTACCGAGAGTTGAACAAACTTACCATCAAGAACCGCTACCCACTACCGAGAATCGACGACTTATTTGATCAACTACAAGGCTCGTCTGTTTATTCAAAGATTGACTTACGTTCCGGGTATCATCAAATGCGGGTGAAAGAAGATGATATTCCAAAGACTGCTTTCAGAACACGTTACGGTCATTACGAGTTTATGGTCATGCCGTTTGGTTTAACTAATGCACCAGCTGTGTTCATGGACCTTATGAACCGAGTGTGTGGACCATACCTTGACAAGTTTGTCATTGTTTTCATTGATGACATACTTATTTACTCAAAGAATGACCAAGAACACGGTGAACATTTGAGAAAGGTGTTAGAAGTATTGAGGAAGGAAGAATTGTACGCTAAGTTTTCAAAGTGTGCATTTTGATTGGAAGAAGTTCAATTCCTCGGTCACATAGTGAACAAAGAAGGTATTAAGGTATAACGACCCTCATTTTTCCATTCTATATTTTTCCAATATTAAAAGCCCAAACAATATAATTAAAACTTAATGATTAAACTTTAATCAACAATTGTTAAGTGTTAAGAGTTAGAAAACATATTAATTAACTTTGTACAAAAATTGACAAGTTAATAAAAGATGAAAATAATAAACTGTTAGTCGACACTCACTGCTAATTAAAATTTATGCATTTATGTAATATTATAACTAATAACCTATAAGTAATAAATAAAAAGTGACATTTATATAAATAATAAAACAATTGGGAACTAAATATATACAAGTCATGAATTAGTAAAAAGAAAATAATACTTATCATGTAGTAAATGTAAAAATAATAATAATAATAATAGTAATAATAATGAGACTAAAAAAATATTACATCCTTATGTTGACTAAAAATAAAGTATAAACTAGTACATCCTTATGTTGACTAATTATAAACTAGTACCACCTATTGTTGACTAAAAATTATAAAACAAAATAAAATCATTAATTAGAACATCCTTATGTTGACTAACACTCTAATACTTGCACTATATAAACACCTAGTTTCTCATTCACAAATCACACCAAAATCCTCTCTCAAAAACAATCTCTCCCTCTCCCTCTCTTGTGGTATTCGGATCTTCAAGCTTGTTCTTCGTGTTCTTCAAGAATCTTCAAGGAGTTCTTCAAGATTTTCAAGGCTTTGATCTTCCATCTTCATCGTATTCATCTTTTCTTTGTTAATTATCTTGAATCTTCAAAGGTATAACATAAACCCTAAACTATTTACATAAACTTTGATCTTTGATAATTCATATTCATATTATAAACTTGTTATTCATAAGTATATACATAAACACACCTAGATTTATATATACATATATACATGTAAAAAAAATATTTTTATATATATATATATATACATATATATACGAATTATATATACATATACATATTAAAACCTTAAACCCTAATTACACCTAAACTATAATTCTTAAACCCTAATTAATTAAACTCTAAACATTTATGAAACCCTAGGACATTAATTACTAAACCCTAGTTATTAATTACTACTTTAATTAACTAACCCTAATTAATGAAACCCTAATACTACTTATACTAGTACTTAACATGTATACACTATTACTATTACTAGCACCTATAACCTACTAATTATATTGTAGCATAAAAACATTTTGGGATATGTATTAGAGATGTATAGATCTTCGAACTTTCTTGACGAATGGTTTCTACGAGATTCTAGGCAGAGGGTTTGGATTTCCGATTTAAAGGGTCCTATGGCTCAAGCCCCTAGATCTAAATTAGCCATTCGAAGGGAAAGGGGTGATTGGAAGCTTATCTAATACGGCAAGTATTCTAAAATGGAAACACTCATAAAAGTAGAAACTCTCTAGTCATAGAAACTTAGTAAAATAAGAAACTTTCTAAAAATAGAAACTTTATAAAAATAGTAACTTACTAGGAATAGAAACTTAGTAAAACAAACTATACTTAAACACATACTTAAACTTAAACATGGGCAAAACACTTAACTACTCTTAAATCTCAATAGGTTGACTTTCCTGCTCACTCGTTCAACTCTTTATTCTGAGGAATAACTCTCTCTCTACTTACTAAGGTGAATTTCATAGCCCCACTTTTTACTATTTCATTACTGTTTTGAAACTATGGGGTGAGACACATGCTTGCTTTTAAATTTTTAACATGCAATATTTTAATAACTGTTTTACAATATTTATATACGTGAATTCATAGCCCCACTTTTTACTGTTTCATAACTGTTTTATAACTTTTGGGGTGAGAATACATGCACAACTTTTATAACTGTTTTACACGTATTAACTATTAAACTGTGATATGTTGGGCTATGACCAGCTAGCCCCCAACCGATAAGTATAAACGATAACTTGTTACGGGGTAAACTTGAAAGTCTAGTCTAAATATCAGTACTTACACGTATCTACTATTAAACTGTGATATGTTGGGCTATGACCAGCAAGCCCCCAACCGACAAGTATAAACGATAACTTGACACGGGGTAAACTTGAAAGTCTAGTTTAAATATCAGTACCAACTGTTAAAACTATGCTATACCCGGCTATGTCCGACTAAGTCCCTACAGTGATATTTTTAAGTGCTGCGGCATGCTTATTTATTGGGGGTAGGCCTATCGGGAGTAACGTCCCCGATACATTTGACTCAGTCTTTGTATTACTTGATAATGAAATTTAAACCGACAAGGACAGACACAACTTGTCATGGGGCAAACTTGAACGTTTAGTCTAAATATCACGCACTGGCATAACTTTTGGATCTGCGAGATCTACTTTTTGATCCTGCGGGAGATCAACTTTACAACTAAATCTTGTGGTCTAAAAACAACGATAACTACTTTTGTTAAACCTATGAACTTCACTCAACCTTTTTGGTTGACACTTTAGCATGTTTTGTCTCAGGTGCTGTTTGATTCAAGCTTTCTTATCTACTACTTATGTGATGCTACTTGGACTTAGGATCAAGAGATATCGCATTTATTACTTCTGCATATGAACAATTACTTTATCGTTATTTCCATTATTGTAATGACATTTCATTTTCCGCTGCGTACTCAATAAAGTTAAATTTTCACATTTAGTATTGTTCTCGTATTATAATATGTTGGTTTATTTGATATTAGTAACGTTTCTTCCAGACCCTATTGGGAGGACGTTACAGATTGGTATCAGAGCATAACCAGGCTGTTATAGAGAACCAGGATTGCATTTTTATGTGTGCCTTACTTGTTAGCTAGGGTGCCTTAGCAATCTAGGAAACTATAACCTTTCCTGCCTTAGACTTTAAAGCACTTAGGATTGCCTTGTAATCTTAAAACATATGCTTTACAATCTTATATTAAAACTAATCAAAAATCTCCTTCCTAATGTTAGGATGTCTGATTCTTACCAAGCGACCAAAATGAATCTTTTCAAGCCAACCGAAAAAGATACTGAAAGGTCTTCCACTGAAAGACCAGTCTAAAGTCCACCTTATGGCTTTGGTGGTCCACTCTCACCAAACTATAGTCCGGATACTTTACCTAATTCTTCCAGTTACCACCTGACTCCAAGATCGGAAAGTAAAGGGAAACGCCCTGCTAATTTCAAAGAAGATGGCCCGTCAAAGAAAAGATCCCGATCCCCTTCCTACGATGAAGTTGATGCCAAGTACGAACTCATGAATCTGCGAAAAACTCCCGATGACCTAATTCGCCATATTGCAAGGATCGATGTTCAAATGAAGGAAAAAGACCTAGCGATCAAGAAGCTCATGGAGGAAAATGCTGAACTAAAGAAAGAGATAAAGTTGGTGAAGTATGAAGGTGATAGAAATACCCGATGGGGAAAGCAATCTCTCTCCTACCTAAGAGAAGATGTTGACCTTAGATTGAAGATGGAGGAAAACCGCGTGAATAATCAACTTTCTATAAGGGACCACAAGTACCATGTAATCAACAATGAAGTTTCTAATCTTTATGATAATCTCGAGTTCCTGCATGAGAAACAAAAGGCGAAGAATGAGAAAGTTGAGAAGTTTATGAAGAAGGTTGAGGACGAGAAGAAGGAATATGAAGACTACTTCAATCTTAATATTTCCTAGTTATCTTTCCAAATTCTTATCCATGTAAAGGCTATGCCTTAACTATTCCTATTTTCAACTCGTGTAATAAAGGCTTATTTAATGCCTCGTTCTTAATAAAATAAAGTGTTTTGTTAATATCATATTCATCTTTATCTCGCTTAAATTTTTTTCAAACTTATGACCTATCAGATTTATCAAACTTCTATACACCCTTATGTAGTGAAGAATCATGGTTCACCCAACTACACCAACTCTTACCACGATGTCTGACTACGTCCATTTCCTAACTTTCACGACTTCTATAACTTTCAAAGATATGAAGGTTGACCAAGTCTATAAAGACTGCAACTTAAAACTAGACAAGTTCGTAACTGTTTTCATGGATGACATTTTGATCTACTCCAAGAGTGAGAAGGAACATGAGCAACATTTGAAAATTCATTCTTGAACTCTTAAGAAAAAAGAACAACTCTACGCAAACTTTTCCAAGTGCAAGTTTTGGCTTAAAATCGACATGTTGTCGATCGAGCTAAGATTACTGCTATCCTTAACACACTATAAATCATCATTGATCACATATCCTGACCTTATAGAGTAATATTGAAATGGAAATATGAATTAGTGAAATATAATGACGGTGGCCAACGTGATTATATTCTAGTAATTCATAGAGATATTCCAATATCATGATATATGGAATAAAAAGTGAATCAAGGAAAAAAAAAAATTCTCAAACTATCTGTTCAAAAACCCAAATGCAAGGGCATTAAGGGTGAAAAATGATCATCTCAATATTTGTAGATATATGAAAATCTATCTCATACTAATTTATCTTTCATATACCACAAAGGATGTGAATAATCGAACCTTGAGATTTTACGTTCATTATCCTAAATGAATACCTCCTGATCATTGATACTTAATTATCGCTTGTTATATCCAAATCCTCTCTATTAATACACTTTTGGTGTAAATTTATATATGACATTCAAAAACCCATTTGAACCCTCAAACGTCGATATTACAAACAACATGTCCAATATTACATTATCTATGTCAAGATGACGAATATCTCATATGCATAACCTTTTGAAGAAGGGAACCTCCATACGTGTATCGTTTTGACTATTATAGTCAAGAAACTTTTGCACTCGTGCATCTACTTATAATAGACTACTTGGCACCATGCAAGTAATGGTGTCATACTCAAACAATAATCGATCATTGTCAACTCGAAAATCAAAGGTGAAATACACTATCTCAAGTTGTGGCTGGAGCTAACCTCATCACATACTACTGTAACAACTGAAATGATTCCATCATACTTTAACGTATCCTCCTCTCAGACCAACTAAGGCTAAATTCAGACGATCATTACATAGTTGATAGTCACTGCTATAGCATTTGTTTATACTTATCTCTACGACTGCCAGATTATTTATGCCGAGATCTCGAACTCTCACTATCACTCGAACAATTCAAAGTTTGCAAATCTTATTTGATGTTCCTTCATACATAACTCTAAATTCGAGGGATTTACTCAATTGATGATAATCACATTATCATCCTTCTTACTTCAACGCTAACATTCCGAGTCCAAAGACTCACGCCCTGATAAAAGCCAATTCATTAGTTTTCACTACCTCGAAACAATTATTACACAATTATCTCCGGAATTTTAAAATCTTCAATCAATTTTTCTCAAACAGATAAACTCTTAAATACAAGTACCCTGTTTTCCAAAGATTTCTTACACGAGTCTTTATTTTCAAAATATCTTGGAATTTATTAAAAAAAAATGATTTTTCACTTATGCGATTTATAAAATCTTATACATAAATTTAACTTTACGTACTTTGACTAGTACTATTAAATAAATACTTTCGCTTCTACAAATTTTCACTTTGATTAAATCGAAATTACTTTACAAATTTTACGAAACCCTAGTTTTACTATGGACATCATTTCGTCACCTTCTCTAAAAATTACTTTCACTAACTATAAAAAAAACTTTCGCATTTTTATCAATTTACCTTTGTTTTATCAAATTAAACATTCTTTTAATCAACTCCTTTTCGTATTGGTCAAATTATTTCACGTAAATAGTACGTGATGTACATAACTCAAGTCTTACTAATAGCTCCGCTTCGTTTATATTGTTATATCGAATGTCACAACTTTTCAAAAATTACTTTGGCTCATTATTAAAACTTTCGTATTTCTCTCCAATGCGTTTGGATCACCTTTATTCTCATTCTCCGTGTAAGAACGAGATTTACCTCTTTACGTACGCCATCTCTTCATTTCTATGCTAATCATTAAGAAGATCCTACTTCCGGTATCTCACGGCTAAACCACAACACCCTCGTAAACATCAGTACTACGATCTTTTGAACAAGAAAGCAGAGGTTCCTTCATGATAGAAACAATATCTTATAAACAATGATTCACCTTTATTCGAATTCGCGTTTAAACTCATAAGTAAATAATAGACCGACCCGCCATTGGTGCGAAAATACTTTTCTAACTCTGAAGGAGTTACCTTAAACATTTATGAAGATACTCTACACATTTCTTCCTTCTTGGATTACAACTAGATGTTATTCTAGTCAAGTCTAGATCTATGATTCGACATGAAGCTGAAATCATAAATCTTGAAGCTACATTCTGAAACTATTTCTAAAGACAAGTTCTCATGAATACTGAACGATGTCTTTCATTTAATCACTCGTATTATCCTGAGGTCAATGAATCCTCAACTAATGTCTCATTTATCTATTAGACATCTCTTGAAAACTAAAGGTATCATGGTTACTTTTCGCAACTTGAAGCTGGTACTATCCCTAACAAGCACCAGCCATACACCAAACTACGTAACTGAAATCTTTACGTACTCTACTCTATTTTATCTGCCCTACTATTGCAGCAGAAACACTCAAAATCTTAATGAGCTCAACGATACATTTCATGCTGATATAGCATCATCTTTCCTTTTAAAGGAAAACTAGTCAAACGACACTCTTGTTATTCCTTGTAAAATCTCCGCACTTAATGCACTTTGTAAACGCCCTAATAAGGTTAAGGATCATGAGATCAAACGTGTAAACAAAACAATATACTTATTGTTAACACTCATTGGAATTCACGAAAGGGCCCTGATTGTACTAGGGAACGTGAAAATCAAACTCTATTAAAATTACGTTGGGATTCGCGTAGCAGCCCCTAACATACATGGGAATGCGAAGAACAAACGATACGGAAATACCTCTATCTCTTCTCAACTACTGATGCAAACGAGAGCTTTACCTAAAACTTCGGGACGAAGTTTCTAATAACGGGGAGGTACTATAACGACCCTCATTTTTCCATTCTATATTTTTCCAATATTAAAAGCCCAAACAATATAATTAAAACTTAATGATTAAACTTTAATCAACAATTGTTAAGTGTTAAGAGTTAGAAAACATATTAATTAACTTTGTACAAAAATTGACAAGTTAATAAAAGATGAAAATAATAAACTGTTAGTCGACACTCACTGCTAATTAAAATTTATGCATTTATGTAATATTATAACTAATAACCTATAAGTAATAAATAAAAAGTGACATTTATATAAATAATAAAACAATTGGGAACTAAATATATACAAGTCATGAATTAGTAAAAAGAAAATAATACTTATCATGTAGTAAATGTAAAAATAATAATAATAATAATAGTAATAATAATGAGACTAAAAAAATATTACATCCTTATGTTGACTAAAAATAAAGTATAAACTAGTACATCCTTATGTTGACTAATTATAAACTAGTACCACCTATTGTTGACTAAAAATTATAAAACAAAATAAAATCATTAATTAGAACATCCTTATGTTGACTAACACTCTAATACTTGCACTATATAAACACCTAGTTTCTCATTCACAAATCACACCAAAATCCTCTCTCAAAAACAATCTCTCCCTCTCCCTCTCTTGTGGTATTCGGATCTTCAAGCTTGTTCTTCGTGTTCTTCAAGAATCTTCAAGGAGTTCTTCAAGATTTTCAAGGCTTTGATCTTCCATCTTCATCGTATTCATCTTTTCTTTGTTAATTATCTTGAATCTTCAAAGGTATAACATAAACCCTAAACTATTTACATAAACTTTGATCTTTGATAATTCATATTCATATTATAAACTTGTTATTCATAAGTATATACATAAACACACCTAGATTTATATATACATATATACATGTAAAAAAAATATTTTTATATATATATATATATACATATATATACGAATTATATATACATATACATATTAAAACCTTAAACCCTAATTACACCTAAACTATAATTCTTAAACCCTAATTAATTAAACTCTAAACATTTATGAAACCCTAGGACATTAATTACTAAACCCTAGTTATTAATTACTACTTTAATTAACTAACCCTAATTAATGAAACCCTAATACTACTTATACTAGTACTTAACATGTATACACTATTACTATTACTAGCACCTATAACCTACTAATTATATTGTAGCATAAAAACATTTTGGGATATGTATTAGAGATGTATAGATCTTCGAACTTTCTTGACGAATGGTTTCTACGAGATTCTAGGCAGAGGGTTTGGATTTCCGATTTAAAGGGTCCTATGGCTCAAGCCCCTAGATCTAAATTAGCCATTCGAAGGGAAAGGGGTGATTGGAAGCTTATCTAATACGGCAAGTATTCTAAAATGGAAACACTCATAAAAGTAGAAACTCTCTAGTCATAGAAACTTAGTAAAATAAGAAACTTTCTAAAAATAGAAACTTTATAAAAATAGTAACTTACTAGGAATAGAAACTTAGTAAAACAAACTATACTTAAACACATACTTAAACTTAAACATGGGCAAAACACTTAACTACTCTTAAATCTCAATAGGTTGACTTTCCTGCTCACTCGTTCAACTCTTTATTCTGAGGAATAACTCTCTCTCTACTTACTAAGGTGAATTTCATAGCCCCACTTTTTACTATTTCATTACTGTTTTGAAACTATGGGGTGAGACACATGCTTGCTTTTAAATTTTTAACATGCAATATTTTAATAACTGTTTTACAATATTTATATACGTGAATTCATAGCCCCACTTTTTACTGTTTCATAACTGTTTTATAACTTTTGGGGTGAGAATACATGCACAACTTTTATAACTGTTTTACACGTATTAACTATTAAACTGTGATATGTTGGGCTATGACCAGCTAGCCCCCAACCGATAAGTATAAACGATAACTTGTTACGGGGTAAACTTGAAAGTCTAGTCTAAATATCAGTACTTACACGTATCTACTATTAAACTGTGATATGTTGGGCTATGACCAGCAAGCCCCCAACCGACAAGTATAAACGATAACTTGACACGGGGTAAACTTGAAAGTCTAGTTTAAATATCAGTACCAACTGTTAAAACTATGCTATACCCGGCTATGTCCGACTAAGTCCCTACAGTGATATTTTTAAGTGCTGCGGCATGCTTATTTATTGGGGGTAGGCCTATCGGGAGTAACGTCCCCGATACATTTGACTCAGTCTTTGTATTACTTGATAATGAAATTTAAACCGACAAGGACAGACACAACTTGTCATGGGGCAAACTTGAACGTTTAGTCTAAATATCACGCACTGGCATAACTTTTGGATCTGCGAGATCTACTTTTTGATCCTGCGGGAGATCAACTTTACAACTAAATCTTGTGGTCTAAAAACAACGATAACTACTTTTGTTAAACCTATGAACTTCACTCAACCTTTTTGGTTGACACTTTAGCATGTTTTGTCTCAGGTGCTGTTTGATTCAAGCTTTCTTATCTACTACTTATGTGATGCTACTTGGACTTAGGATCAAGAGATATCGCATTTATTACTTCTGCATATGAACAATTACTTTATCGTTATTTCCATTATTGTAATGACATTTCATTTTCCGCTGCGTACTCAATAAAGTTAAATTTTCACATTTAGTATTGTTCTCGTATTATAATATGTTGGTTTATTTGATATTAGTAACGTTTCTTCCAGACCCTATTAGGAGGACGTTACATAAGGTGGATCCGGCAAAGATAGAAACTGTTGAAAAGTGGGAAACCCCGAAAACTCCGAAACACATACGCCAGTTTTTAGGACTAGCTGGTTACTACAGAAGGTTCATCCAAGACTTTTCCAGAATAGCAAAACCCTTGACTGCATTAACGCATAAAGGGAAGAAATTTGAATGGAATGATGAACAAGAGAAAACGTTTCAGTTATTGAAGAAAAAGCTAACTACGGCACCTATATTGTCATTGCCTGAAGGGAATGATGATTTTGTGATTTATTGTGACACATCAAAGCAAGGTCTCGGTTGTGTATTAATGCAACGAACGAAGGTGATTGCTTATGCGTCTAGACAATTGAAGATTCACGAACAAAATTATACGACGCATGATTTGGAATTAGGCGCGGTTGTTTTTGCATTAAAGACTTGGAGGCACTACTTATATGGGGTCAAAAGTATTATATATACTGACCACAAAAGTCTTCAACACATATTTAATCAGAAACAACTGAATATGAGGCAGCGTAGGTGGATTGAATTATTGAATGATTACGACTTTGAGATTCGTTACCACCCGGGAAAGGCAAATGTGGTAGCCGATGCCTTGAGCAGGAAGGACAGAGAACCCATTCGAGTAAAATCTATGAATACAATGATTCATAATAACCTTACTACTCAAATAAAGGAGGCGCAACAAGGAATTTTAAAAGAGGGAAATTTAAAGGATGAAATACCCAAAGGATCGGAGAAGCATCTTAATATTCGGGAAGACGGAACCCGGTATAGGGCTGAAAGGATTTGGGTACCAAAATTTGGAGATATGAGAGAAATGGTACTTAGAGAAGCTCATAAAACCAGATACTCAATACATCCTGGAACGGGGAAGATGTACAAGGATCTCAAGAAACATTTTTGGTGGCCGGGTATGAAAGCCGATGTTGCTAAATACGTAGGAGAATGTTTGACGTGTTCTAAGGTCAAAGCTGAGCATCAGAAACCATCAGGTCTACTTCAACAACCCGAAATCCCGGAATGGAAATGGGAAAACATTACCATGGATTTCATCACTAAATTGCCAAGGACTGCAAGTGGTTTTGATACTATTTGGGTAATAGTTGATCGTCTCACCAAATCAGCACACTTCCTACCAATAAGAGAAGATGACAAGATGGAGAAGTTAGCACGACTGTATTTGAAGGAAGTCGTCTCCAGACATGGAATACCAATCTCTATTATCTCTGATAGGGATGGCAGATTTATTTCAAGATTCTGGCAGACATTACAGCAAGCATTAGGAACTCGTCTAGACATGAGTACTGCCTATCATCCACAAACTGATGGGCAGAGCGAAAGGACGATACAAACGCTTGAAGACATGCTACGAGCATGTGTTATTGATTTCGGAAACAGTTGGGATCGACATCTACCATTAGCAGAATTTTCCTACAACAACAGCTACCATTCAAGCATTGAGATGGCGCCGTTTGAAGCACTTTATGGTAGAAAGTGCAGGTCTCCGATTTGTTGGAGTGAAGTGGGGGATAGACAGATTACGGGTCCGGAGATTATACAAGAAACTACCGAGAAGATCATCCAAATTCAACAACGGTTGAAAACCGCCCAAAGTCGACAAAAGAGCTACGCTGACATTAAAAGAAAAGATATAGAATTTGAAATTGGAGAGATGGTCATGCTTAAAGTTGCACCTTGGAAAGGCGTTGTTCGATTTGGTAAACGAGGGAAATTAAATCCAAGGTATATTGGACCATTCAAGATTATTGATCGTGTCGGACCAGTAGCTTACCGACTAGAGTTACCTCAACAACTCGCGGCTGTACATAACACTTTCCACGTCTCGAATTTAAAGAAATGTTTTGCTAAAGAAGATCTCACTATTCCGTTAGATGAAATCCAAATCAACGAAAAACTTCAATTCATCGAAGAACCCGTCGAAATAATGGATCGTGAGGTTAAAAGACTTAAGCAAAACAAGATACCAATTGTTAAGGTTCGATGGAATGCTCGTAGAGGACCCGAGTTCACCTGGGAGCGTGAAGATCACATGAAGAAGAAATACCCGCATCTATTTCCAGAAGATTCGTCAACACCTTCAACAGCTTAAAATTTCGGGACGAAATTTATTTAACGGGTAGGTACTGTAGTGACCCGAACTTTTCCATGTTTATATATATTAATTGAGATTGATATTTACATGATTAAATGTTTCCAACATGTTAAGCAATCAAACTTGTTAAGACTTGATTAATTGAAATATGTTTCATATAGACAATTGACCACCCAAGTTGATCGGTGATTCACGAACGTTAAAACTTGTAAAAACTATATGATGACATATATATGGATATATATATATAGTTAACATGATACTATGATAAGAAAACATATCATAAAGTATATTAACAATGAACTACATATGTAAAAACAAGACTACTAACTTAATGATTTTTAAACGAGACATATATGTAACGATTATCGTTGTAAAGACATTTAATGTATATATATCATATTAAGAGATATTCATACATGATAATATCATGATAATATAATAATTTAAAATCTCATTTGATATTATAAACATTGGGTTAACAACATTTAACAAGATCGTTAACCTAAAGGTTTCAAAACAACACTTACATGTAACGACTAACGATGACTTAACGACTCAGTTAAAATGTATATACATGTAGTGTTTTAATATGTATTTATAAACTTTTGAAAGACTTCAATACACTTATCAAAATACTTCTACTTAACAAAAATTCTTACAATTACATCCTCGTTCAGTTTCATCAACAATTCTACTCGTATGCACCCGTATTCGTACTCGTACAATACACAGCTTTTAGATGTATGTACTATTGGTATATACACTCCAATGATCAGCTCTTAGCAGCCCATGTGAGTCACCTAACACATGTGGGAACCATCATTTGGCAACTAGCATGAAATATCTCATAAAATTACAAAAATATGAGTAATCATTCATGACTTATTTACATGAAAACAAAATTACATATCCTTTATATCTAATCCATACACCAACGACCAAAAACACCTACAAACACTTTCATTCTTCAATTTTCTTCATCTAATTGATCTCTCTCAAGTTCTATCTTCAAGTTCTAAGTGTTCTTCATAAATTCCAAAAGTTCTAGTTTCATAAAATCAAGAATACTTTCAAGTTTGCTAGCTCACTTCCAATCTTGTAAGGTGATCATCCAACCTCAAGAAATCTTTGTTTCTTACAGTAGGTTATCATTCTAATACAAGGTAATAATCATATTCAAACTTTGGTTCAATTTCTATAACTATAACAATCTTATTTCAAGTGATGATCTTACTTGAACTTGTTTTCGTGTCATGATTCTGCTTCAAGAACTTCGAGCCATCCAAGGATCCATTGAAGCTAGATCCATTTTTCTCTTTTCCAGTAGGTTTATCCAAGGAAATTAAGGTAGTAATGATGTTCATAACATCATTCGATTCATACATATAAAGCTATCTTATTCGAAGGTTTAAACTTGTAATCACTAGAACATAGTTTAGTTAATTCTAAACTTGTTCGCAAACAAAAGTTAATCCTTCTAACTTGACTTTTAAAATCAACTAAACACATGTTCTATATCTATATGATATGCTAACTTAATGATTTAAAACCTGGAAACACGAAAAACACCGTAAAACCGGATTTACGCCGTCGTAGTAACACCGCGGGCTGTTTTGGGTTAGTTAATTAAAAACTATGATAAACTTTGATTTAAAAGTTGTTATTCTGAGAAAATGATTTTTATTATGAACATGAAACTATATCCAAAAATTATGGTTAAACTCAAAGTGAAAGTATGTTTTCTAAAATGGTCATCTAGACGTCGTTCTTTCGACTGAAATGACTACCTTTACAAAAACGACTTGTAACTTATTTTTCCGACTATAAACCTATACTTTTTCTGTTTAGATTCATAAAATAGAGTTCAATATGAAACCATAGCAATTTGATTCACTCAAAACGGATTTAAAATGAAGAAGTTATGGGTAAAACAAGATTGGATAATTTTTCTCATTTTAGCTACGTGAAAATTGGTAACAAATCTATTCCAACCATAACTTAATCAATTTGTATTGTATATTATGTAATCTTGAGATACCATAGACACGTATACAATGTTTCGACCTATCATGTCGACACATCTATATATATTTCGGAACAACCATAGACACTCTATATGTGAATGTTGGAGTTAGCTATACATGGTTGAGGTTGATTCCAAAATATATATAGTTTGAGTTGTGATCAATACTGAGATACGTATACACTGGGTCGTGGATTGATTCAAGATAATATTTATCGATTTATTTCTGTACATCTAACTGTGGACAACTAGTTGTAGGTTACTAACGAGGACAGCTGACTTAATAAACTTAAAACATCAAAATATATTAAAAGTGTTGTAAATATATTTTGAACATACTTTGATATATATGTATATATTGTTATAGGTTCGTGAATCAACCAGTGGCCAAGTCTTACTTCTCGACGAAGTAAAAATCTGTGAAAGTGAGTTATAGTCCCACTTTTAAAATCTAATATTTTTGGGATGAGAATACATGCAGGTTTTATAAATGATTTACAAAATAGACACAAGTACGTGAAACTACATTCTATGGTTGAATTATCGAAATCGAATATGCCCCTTTTTATTAAGTCTGGTAATCTAAGAATTAGGGAACAGACACCCTAATTGACGTGAATCCTAAAGATAGATCTATTGGGCCTAACAAACCCCATCCAAAGTACCGGATGCTTTAGTACTTCGAAATTTATATCATATCCGAAGGGTGTCCCGGAATGATGGGGATATTCTTATATATGCATCTTGTTATTGTCGGTTACCAGGTGTTCACCATATGAATGATTTTTATCTCTATGTATGGGATGTGTATTGAAATATGAAATCTTGTGGTCTATTGTTACGATTTGATATATATAGGTTAAAACTATAACTCACCAACATTTTTGTTGATGTTTTAAGCATGTTTATTCTCAGGTGATTATTAAGAGCTTCCGCTATCGCATACTTAAATAAGGACGAGATTTGGAGTCCATGCTTGTATGATATTGTGTAAAAACTGCATTCAAGAAACTTATTTTGTTGTAACATAGTTGTATTGTAAACCATTATGTAATGGTCGTGTGTAAACAGGATATTTTAGATTATCATTATTTGATAATCTACGTAAAGTTTTTTAAACCTTTATTGATGAAATAAAGGTTATGGTTTGTTTTAAAATGAATGCAGTCTTTGAAAAACGTCTCATATAGAGGTCAAAACCTCGCAACGAAATCAATTAAGATGGAACGTTTTTAATCAATAAGAACGGGACATTTCATATCGGGCCCAACAAGCCTCATCCAAAGTACCGGATGCTTTAGTACTTCGAAATTTATATCATGTCCGAAGGAGGATCCTGGAATGATGGGGATATTCTTATATACATATTGTGAATGTCTGTTACCAGGTGTTCAATTCATATGAATGATATTTTTGTCTCTATGCATGGGACGTATGTTTATGAGAAATGGAAATATGAAATCTTGTGGTCTATTAAAATGTTGGAAATGATTATTTATGATAAACTAATGAACTCACCAACCTTTTGGTTGACACTTTTAAGCACGTTTATTCTCAGGTGTGAAAGAAACCTTTCGCTGTGCATTTTTCTCATTTTAAGGACAATACTTGGAGTCGATCATCGCTCTGGAATCAAAGGTTGATGACTTCGTCCGGATGGATTAGGACGGGTCCTTTCAGTATATACACTCCAATGATCAGCTCTTAGCAGCCCATGTGAGTCACCTAACACATGTGGGAACCATCATTTGGAAACTAGCATGAAATATCTCATGAAATTACAAAAATACGAGTAATCATTCATGACTTATTTACATGAAAACAAAATTACACATCCTTTATATCTAATCCATATACCAACGACCAAAAACACCTACAAACACTTTCATTCTTCAATTTTCTTCATCTAAGTGATCTCTCTCAAGTTCTATCTTCAAGTTGTAAGTGTTCTTCATAAATTCCATAAGTATAGTTTCATAAAAATCAAGAATACTTCCAAGTTTGCAAGTCTACTTCCAAGCTTTCTAATCCATTCCAACTAATCATATAAGATCAAGGAACCTTTGTTATTTATAGTAGGTTATCTTTCTAATTAAAGGTAATATTCATATTCAAACTTTGATTCAATTTCTACAACTATAACAATCTTATTTCGAGTGAAAATCTTACTTGAACTGTTTTCGTGTCATGATTCTGTTTCAAGAACTTTCAAGCCATCCAAGGATCCTTTGAAGCTAGATCCATTTTTCTCATTTCCAGTGGCTTTATCCAGAAAACTTGAGGTAGTAATGATGTTCATATCATCATTCGATTCATACATATAAAGCTATCTTATTCGAAGGTTTAAACTTGTAATCACTAGAACATAGTTTAGTTAATTCTAAACTTGTTCGCAAATAAAAGTTAATCCTTCTAACTTGACTTTTAAAATCAACTAAACACATGTTATATATCTATATGATATGCTAACTTAATGATTTAAAATCTGAAAACACGATGAACACCATAAAATCGGATATACGCCGTCGTAGTGAAACCGGGGGCTGTTTTGGTTTGGATAATTAAAAACTATGATAAACTTTTATTTAAAAGTTGTTCTTCTGGGAAAATGATTTTTCTTATGAACATGAAACTATATCCAAAAATAATGGTTAAACTCAAAGTGGAAGTATGTTTTCCAAAATGGTCATCTAGACGTCGTTCTTGACTACCTTTACAAAAACGACTTGTAACCTGTAATTCCGACTATAAACTTATACTTTTTCTATATAGATTCAAAAAGTTAAGTTCAATATGAAACCATAGCAATTTGATTCACTCAAAACGGATTTAAAATGAAGAAGTTATGGGTAAAACAAGATTGGTTATTTTTGCTTGTTGTAACTACGTGAAAATTGGTAACAAATCTATATTAATCATATCCTAGCTAACTTATATTGTATTATACATGTATTCTAATATATTATGTAATCTTGGGATACCATAGACACGTATGCAAATGTTTTGACATATCATATCGACCTATCTATATATATTATTTGGAACAACCATAGACACTCTATATGCAGTAATGTTGGAGTTAGCTATACAGGGTTGAGGTTGATTCCAAAAATATATATAGTTTGAGTTGTGATCTAGCCTGAGACGTGTATACACTGGGTCATGGATTGATTCAAGATAATATATATCGATTTATTTCTGTACATCTAATTATGGACAACTAGTTGTAGGTTACTAACAAGGACAGCTGACTTAATAAACTTAAAACAGTAAAATGTATTAAAAATGTTGTAAATATATTTTGAACATACTTTGATATATATGTACATATTTGTTATAGGTTCGTGAATCGACCAGTGGCCAAGTCTTACTTCCCGACGAAGTAAAAATCTGTGAAAGTGAGTTATAGTCCCACTTTTAAAATCTAATATTTTTGGGATGAGAATACATGCAGGTTTTATAAATGATTTACAAAATAGACACAAGTACGTGAAACTATATTCTATGGTTGAATTATCGAAATCGAATATGCCCCTTTTTATTAAGTCTGGTAATCTAAGAATTAGGGAACAGACACCCTAATTGACGCGAATCCTAAAGATAGATCTATTGGGCCTTACAAACCCATCCAAAGTACCGGATGCTTTAGTACTTCGAAATTTATATCATATCCGAAGGGTGTCCCGGAATGATGGGGATATTCTTAAATATGCATCTTGTTAATGTCGGTTACCAGGTGTTCACCATATGAATGATTTTTATCTCTATGTATGGGATGTATATTGAAATATGAAATCTTGTGGTCTATTATTATGATTTGATAATATATAGGTTAAACCTATAACTCACCAATATTTTTGTTGGCGTTTTAAGCATGTTTATTCTCAGGTGATTATTAAGAGCTTCAACTGTTGCATACTAAAATAAGGACAAGATTTGGAGTCCATGCTTGTATGATATTATGTAAAAACTGCATTCAAGAAACTTATTTTTGATGTAATATATTCTTATTGTAAACCATTATATAATGGTCGTGTGTAAATGATATATTTTAGATTATCATTATTTGATAATCTACGTAATGCTTTTAAACCTTTATCGATAAAACAAAGGTTATGGTTGTTTTAAAAATGAATGCAGTCTTTGAAAAACGTTTCATATAGAGGTCAAAACCTCGCGACGAAATCAATTAATATGGAACGTTTATAATCAATATGAATGGGACATTTCAAGTAAGACGTTACAAGGAGCACAAACAAATTATACAACTACTGAAAAACAACTCCTTGCTATTGTCTTTGCTTTTGAAAAAATTTCGTTCATATCTCGTTCTAGCAAAAACGGTGGTTTATACCGATGATTCTGCTCTTAGATACCTATTTTTGAAACAATATGCCAAACCACGATTAATCCGTTGAATCTTACTCTTACAAGAGTTCGATATTGAAATCCGAAACAAAAAGGGAGCAGAAAATCTCGCCACTGATCATCTTTCTCGTCTTGAAAATCCTGAATTAGAAATTCTAAATGAATCGGCCATGGAAGATAACTTTCCTGATGAATATCTGTTGAAGATAGATTATAATAAAATTCCATGGTTTGCAGACTATGCAAACTACTTAGTATGTGGATTCCTTAAAAAAGGGTTGTCGTACCAAAAACGAAAGAAATTCTTCAGTGATATAAAACACTATTTCTGGGATGATCCACATTTGTTTAAAAGTTGTCCCGATGGAATAATACGCCGATGTGTATTCGGGGATGAAGCTAGTCAAATCTTAAATCATTGTCACACAGGACCAACAGGAGGGCATTATGGGCCTCAACTCATAGCTAGGAAAGTCTATGATGCTGGATTCTATTGACCTACAATTTTCAAAGACGCACACCTTCTTTGTAAATCCTGTGATGCTTGTCAAGGGGCCGGAAAAATAAGTCAACGTGATGAAATGCCACAAAATGTCATTCAAGTATGTGAAGTATTTGACGTTTGGGGTATTGACTTTATGGGTCCATTTCCAAAATCTCATAATAATCTCTACATTCTCATTTCCATTGATTATGTATCTAAATGGGCGGAAGCACAAGCTCTCCCAACTAACGATGCACGAGTTGTAGTCAACTTCTTAAAACGTCTTTTTGCTAGGTTCGGAATGCCGAAAGCTTTAATAAGTGATCGGGGTACTCATTTTTGTAATAATCAACTTGAGAAAGTTCTTAAAAGATATGGAGTAACTCATAAAATCTCAACCGCTTATCATCCACAAACAAGTGGACAAGTTGAAAATACCAACCGAGCTTTAAAACATATTCTAGAGAAAACCGTAGGATCAAATCCAAAGGAATGGTCCATAAAATTGGAGGATGCACTCTGGGCTTTTAGAACAGCCTACAAAACTCCAATTGGAACCACACCTTTTAGACTCGTTTACGGAAAAGCATGTCACCTTCCAGTAGAAATTGAGCACAAAGCATTTTGGGCTTTGAAGACAAGTAATCTTGATTTACATGAAGCTGGACGTCTACGGTTAAGTCAGCTAAACGAATGAGAAGAATTAAGACATGAAGCATACAAAAATTCGTAATCTATAAAGAAAGAACGAAGAAATGGCATGATAAAAGAATCAGAAGTTTAAAAGAATTTAAAGAAGGAGACAGAGTTCTTCTTTTCAATTCAAGATTCAAGCTATTTCCTGGAAAATTGAAATCAAGATGGTCTGGACCATTCATAGTCAAAAGAGTTTTCCCATATGGAACAGTAGAGTTAATAAATTCAAATGGGATTGAATTTAAAGTTAATGGTCACAGAGTTAAACATTACATACATGATCCAATGGAAGTTGACAACGAAGTTAATCACAATTTCGACACCACAGCTTACTAAGTGTGGGGAGAATCAAGTGTTTTAAGGATAATAGTTATTTCTGTTAGAGTTAAATATTCTATTTTCGTGTAGTTTCCGAAAATAGAATCCGAATGGTCTTTCCCTAGCAGACCCTAAAGAACTAGTCTTCTCCCTCCATTCTGAATTTTTATTTTTTTAGGTTTTACAAGATGAAGAATTCCTTTGATCTGAACCACGGTCTAATGCTACATGCTATGATTACTAAACGTAATAATGACACCCTTCCCAGTGAACTGGTATCATTCATAAGAGATAAAATGGACGAAGTAAGAAAAGAACTCAGGAAAGATCATCATAAGACACATTTTGGTAAAGAAAAATCAAAATTCGCAACAAAAAGAAGAGCACGACACCTTGAAAGATGTTATAAATGCGGAAAATGGTCACACGAAGGTAAATGTTCAAACAATCAAACATATTCAAATACCGAATTTGTTACTCTATGCAGAGAAGGACCGTTCATATGTTTAGAAGAAAAGATATTGAAGAATCGAGGTTACGCTTATGTAGCTATGGAAAACCAAATTACTTGACTCTCCTATGAGTCGGCTAAAGCAGGTCTCTGAGAATTCTATTTCACAGGTAAGTATGTACAGTTTTTATTTTTGTTTTTTATTGCTTTTAAACTTTTGATAATAAACGCTGAATCGTTCGCTATAAAGTATTAAATTAGTATTCAATAAAATTAGGTATGCGTAACCGAAATTATTGATATCATACAAAAATTTATTACATCACTGCGAAATTTACCATTTATTCTTAAGGTATAAATATCTTTAATCAATCAATCCAAAATATTTCAAAAATTCTTCAGGAGTAAAACTAGGTAATATAGCCAAAATTACTTTACTGAAAAGAGGGGCGTATATTTTTGTTAATATTTGATTGATTAAAGTGTGATAAAAGACCAAAAATATTTTTAATTTTAATTTTTATCTTGTTTTTTTTTTTTAAAATTAATATATAAATATTAAATTAATATTGTAAACTTTTTAAATCATTATATTTAAGTTTTTAAATATTTTAAAAATTAATATTTTTAATATAAGTTTGTAAAATTAATGTACAAAAATATTAATAATATTAATATGAAATTTTATGCATTTTAAATTTAAGTTTGGTGTGAATTTAAAAATAAAAATTTACTTTATTTCATTAAGTTAAAAATTTGATATTTAAAATTCGTCGTGAGTTGAAAACTAGGTCGTTGAACCGAAATTGCTTTACCCGAAGGCG
Source organism: Rutidosis leptorrhynchoides (assembly GCF_046630445.1). NCBI lineage: Eukaryota > Viridiplantae > Streptophyta > Magnoliopsida > Asterales > Asteraceae > Rutidosis > Rutidosis leptorrhynchoides. The sequence continues at coordinate 711,586,952 of NC_092334.1, read as the reverse complement.
GGACGAGAAATTTTATTTTCATTATTTTTAATCTTATTAAATTAAAGTATGCCAAAAACATTAAAAAAAGAACCCCAAAAATCTTTAATTTTAAAACAACGCTTAAAAAGTGACAAATTTTAAAATTTTGTCGAGAGACGGACTAGGACAACGATCCGAAACGCCCTCATCCTAAAAAGAAACAAAAATTTTTAAAATTTATTAATTTATGTTTTTATTAGTTAAAGGTTTTTATATATAAAAAAAATATCAGACCCCATGCGATCACTTGGGGTTTCCTCTTCAAATCCATGCGGTCGCATGGAGGCTAAAATTTGGTCAGGAACAAAAGAGCAGCTCGCTGTTCTGTCTCAACACAAAACACACACACATACCCGAAAATACTCCCAAACACTCTCAAAAATTCGCTATTTTTCACCATAATTCATCAAATTTCTTGCTTTAATCATGAATTTGTTAAGAAGTTTTTCAAGAAAGGTAAAGATTTCACCCCTAAACTCTTTAAATTTTCAGTTTTAGTGTTCTTGAGCTAATTTTTACCTAATTTAATTTTGTTGATTTTTAGTGTAATTAGAGTTAAATTGTTAGTATATTATGCATGTATAACCTAGATTGATGCTATTTAACATGATTTGAAGCCAAAAACTTCAAAAATTTTAGAAATCTAGGGTTTGTGTTCTTGAGCAATTTGGGGCTTTTTGATATAAACAGGTATGGTCGATTTTTGTCATGAATTATTGCTAAATTAAGTAGTGTAACATGTTTAGGTAGCTAAATGATCCAAACTTTGATCCTAAACATGATTTTTGAAAATTAAAGTGGACTTTTTAAGTCTAAAATTCATGAACTTGATTAAATTGATGTAAATGCATTTGAAACTTGTTTAATTGCTAGTAATGGTTATTTTGACATGTTATTTGAGTAGAGTGCTTATGAACTTTGTAAACATTTTCATATATGCTTATTTGAAAAAGTGTAGAATTGATAAAAATATGAAAATGAACATAAGTTTAATATGGATTAAACATGTTATTGTAATTGTTTCAAGTTGTTATTTTGCTAACACTAATGCATATTTGGATGCACAAATTTTGTTTTTAATGTGTTTTGCAGAGATATACCGATACTGATGGTGCATCATCATCATCTAGGCAACCTGCTCCGGAACCTGAACCAGAAATGCAATATGAACAGGAACAATAACAGGAACAACAACAACCTGATCAACACATACCATACTATGATCCGCAACAAGAATATGTTAATGCCTACGTTCAATTTCAGATTCATCCAATAATAGAACACCCAATGATTCATGAAGAACAGTTGCATCCTAATTTGAGATTTGATAGAAGTTGGAGAGATTACCCGACGTATCAAAGTAACAAATTTAAACTGATACAGAAAAATGTAGAAGTACCGAGGGTAATCGATTGGGAGCCTTTGGAAAGGGTCCAACTAGTTAACTCAGTTAGGCAGCATCTGATCCAAAGGTATGGTAGCTCTTCTTTTCCCGATTGGGAACATTTATTCACCATTCGTAGGCCTGTATATAAGGAATGGTATGTTGAGCTTATGAGTACTATATCACTTAATGCGGATGTAGTTAGGATAGATGATAGAAGTTTTCTTAGATTTTTACTTGGCCGTAGGATGTACAGGATGTCCATGCTGGACATGGCCAGGGCTTTACAGATTTACACTCCTGGTGAATTACTACTACCCGATTGTACAAATTTGATTTATCATGGGGAGCGGGTAGATAGGAATTTTGACGCGGACGCCGTCTGGATGCGTATGTCAAATTATAATGTTTTTACGCTGGGAGGAAGACACTCCTATTTAGATATTAACAAAGCAGAGCTACGTATTATACATAGATTTTTAGCTAATTCGATTACACAAAGAGGTAAAAACAAGGAGAAGATGACCTTACACGATTTATTTTACCTTAAGTGTATTCGAAACCCTAGAAGCTTTGTTAATATCCTCTACTGTGTTGGTTTTTATCTGTCCAAAATGGTGACAGGAATACAGGACGGAGGAATAATAGGAGGAGGTATTTTTGTTACTCTCATTGGAGAGTATTTGGGTGTAGATAGGGATCAAGGGGTCCACTGATGGTGTGTAGGGAACATGTTGATACTTTAGGATTGAAGGTCTATCAGGGTGCAAAGGTATTAAAGAGCAGACACAATCAGGCAGTACCATATGATGGTCGTTATCCATAGGTAGAGAGAGGTTCAGATGAGGAAATGGAGGAACCGGATGACATTAGGGATGTCATTAGGGAGGTTATGACTGACGTTTACCAACGTATAGATGAGGTAGAAATGACAAACGAGGCTAGACATAGTCAGTTCGAGCAGTGGCACGCCGAGAATGTGTACGAGCATTCTAGGCAATTACAGCATGATAGATGGCACTATCATCAGCATCAGATCATTAGCCAGCTATCACCTCAGGTACCAAATAACTATGTACAGACCCGACCTGCTTACTATCCTCCACACCAGCCCGATATGTGACCACCATTTACTCTCTACGACCTTAACCAGGCCTATCAGTACACCTATAACCAACCGTGGAACCCGCCCGATGACATGAACTGGAACCCCTATCCAGATTGATATAGTTTCCGTTGGTAATTTTTATCTTTTATTATTTTTATTTACTTATGTTTAAAACATATAATATTGTGATACTTTTATGTAAGTTTTAACATTTTTATTATGTTGTACTAATATTTCATATTTGATTTGAAAGTGGGATGTTAAGTCCCATTTTAAATTACCATGCATGTTATTATTTGTATGTATGTATATTGTCAATTGTACACAACAGGGTAAAACAGCACATTTTCAAAGACTGGCATTAAGTTCAGCAAAAGCTACTAATTTTGATGACAAAACGAAAAACAAATGTGATGTAACAACAGACGGAATGAACAAATGAAGTGCACCATTTATCATTCAACAAACAAACGCCAATATGTTTGGAAACTTTGGTAAAATTTAATCATTTTTCTACGCTAATCACCCTTAATAATTTAAATTGTTACTGATTTCTTGCAAATGAGGGCATTGCAAGATCTTAAGTGTGGGAAGGGGTTAAATTCTTTCGGATTTTTAAAATTTTTGACTTATACACTTGGTTACCATTAAAAATACTAGTAACGCAGTAGTTGTATTAGAATCTAGTGCTTTCTGATAATAAAGAACAACCCTAGTCTTATATACTGACTACCCAATTCTAGTAAAATTTTTCAAAATTTTCAAATAAATGAATTCAAAATCATGTTTATACATATTTATGAACGATAAAACTAGGTGTTAATACCGAAATTATTGTTACCTCGAAAAGAATATAAATTGAGAAACAACCCAAAATGTTAGAATTCATTTAAAATGGAATAGAGGAAAATAAAAAGTCAAAGAAAGGAGCCAAGTGTGGGAAAAATTTACCAAATTATTTAGAACATATATCACATATTTTTGTACAAATAATTGAAGATACTTTTGTTTTGGACAATTTTATCAGTTTTACCCAATTTCTTATATTATATTTGAAAGAAAAGATGGATCTACACGATGAATCAATTCCATCATTAAAAGGAAGTAAAGTCTTCCGAAAAAGAAATGCGCTTCTTGATTTAGGTCAGGAAGTTGTCGTCCAGACCAGTTGTAGAGTCTACGAAAAACCTTGAAAAGTTTTCTCGAAAATCAGCTGGAAACCACGAACCTCAGCATCAAATAGGGTCGCCAAGTGGTCTGACTTATCCTAACCATGAGAGGATCTGTCTCGTACAATGGGGGGCACCGTGCAAATTAGCTTATAAGACTAATGAATCAGATCCCCAGAAAGGATAATCTCTTTAAAGATCAAAAATCAGCTTTTAAGCCTAATATTATTCAATCCTTGAGATTGACCTTAAAGATTGAGAATTACAAACTCATGGAATTCGATGATAACTAAACTCGAGCTTGAACGAGAAAATATTTTGATCAAATTACAAACCGATTTGTTTTCTTAAAACCCTATTTTCAATGCGTTCATTACCATTGAACGTAAAATCCTAGGAATTCACCTGGAATTCATTAGGTCACCCGAACCAAATCGGGTGTCAACCGTAAGAACGGTGGTTGCATAGCATGGTCAAAGACAGGACCTTGTGCCAGACCGAAAAACTATAGGGTGATCTTTACTATTGCTCCTACCAAGGATAGTAATTGCATCCGAAATGATATAGACCATAATCAAAAGCATGTCACGGGACATTGCCTTAACAGTTTCTTGTTCAACGCTTTCCTTTACAACCAGACGGTAGTTTACCGAAAGGTAATATATGGAACAAGTATACTGGACGTGTTGCTTTCCCAATACAAGGTTAGCAAGTGGGTGACACAAAACCATAAGTTTTGAGCTAAAATTTTCAAATCTGAAACCCACCAAACCCACAAAAACAATTTTCAAACAGCGGTGAAGGGTTATTCCGGAAAACTTATCTAGGGTAAAAGCTAGATTTAATTTTCAAAAGATCAAATGTTTTCATAAAGATCCAATTTCCTTAAGGATCTAAAATTTTATAGTCATGTGGGACTGTAAACCACAACGTTACTATCATTGTTCATACCTCCGTATATAAATCACTGATGTACAAAGTGTGAAGAATAAAGAAGTGATTCTAGTATTTTTATTTCAAGACTATATTGCTTGAGGACAAGCAACACTCAAGTGTGGGAATATTTTATAGAAAAAAATTAGAAAGATTGCATAATCATTTGGTTAAGTTTGACAAAAAGTCAAACTTTGGTCGGTCAAAGTCAACGAAAAAGTCAACACGTTCGGGTCGGGTCCCGAACTATTTTTCTGAGGTTTTTATTCATATATAAGCATGTTAGAACAAGTCTCATGTGAATCGGAGGTCCATAGTGTGCCAAACATTTTTCTTATTTTGACCAAGGAGGTTAGAACCTGGACACGGCTTATGCCGCGCCGCGGCCCCCAATTGTCGCGCCGCGACAATACACGGGAGCTGGTACCTGGCCAGTTTCAGTTTTTCTAAGTCCAAACCAAAATCTTTTCATGCACAAAACACAAACCGCAAACACTTAGAACTCGCACCTTATATCGTTGGAAAGCTCTTTTGACAAGGAAGACAACTAAGCACATTTCACTAACCGAAAACATTATTTGCAATAACCGACTTTTCAAATCAAATGATCAATCAATGCACACATTTAATACTCAAATTTGATAAGTGCACATTTATGATTCGGGCATTTAATGCATACATACAACACGCCGTTTTGTAGGTAATCGAGCATACAATACAACTAACTACTTACTAACAATAATTCATGGCATTCAATGCATCAAATATTCATTTCAAGCTTATCAAACCCTAACCCAAATTCACCAAAATCACTAATCATGTTTATGAAGTTTTCTAAAACAACCTACACACCAAATTGAAGCTAGTGATGTTAGGAACACATTTAATACATGCATTTATAACATTTAACATCATTCAAACAACCAAATCACCAAATCAAATACACCAAAGTTTATGTTCATGCTAGTTACTTCAAATAACAAAATCGAACATATAAATCATATATTCATGTTAGACTTGAGCCATAGACACTAATTAACAACTTTATAAGTTAAAAACATCAAGAACACAAAATCTAGTGATTTTAGAAAGTTACCCAAATGTAATGAAATCGGTATGGAATCGAAGAGGAAGTTGCAAGGATTCCAAATATGTAATTTGTTTTGATTGAAGCTTGCTAGAACGAATTTAGATGATGATTTCTTTGTTTAGAGAATTGAAAGAAAAATAGAAAGTATGAAGAGAAAAGGAAAAATGAAAATGAAAAAGATGAATGGATGGGAGTGGTTTGACCACTTTGACCTAGTCAAAAGTTTGGTCACATGGCAAGATTGGTCCCTCTAGTTTTAATCGGGTGCGTGAATTACCTAAACGAGATAATTTAAAACGCGTATTAACGGGAGGTGTTATAAACATATAACAGACTTTAAATAATTAAACGGAAAAGTAAACGGAAAAAGGCGGGATGTTACATTACCTACTCCTTAAAAGAAATTTCGTCCCGAAATTTAAGTAGGCGTAGTAGTCGTTGTTTCTTCCTCGGAATCTGACGTCTCCGGAACCGGGAATAGATGAGGGTATTTCCTTTGCATTTGATCTCGCCTTTCCCAAGTAAACTCGGGTCCTCTTTTGGCGTTCCATCGGACCTTAACAATCAGAATTTGGCTTGTTTCAATGTCTTGACGGAGGTGTCCACAATTTCAACCGGTTCCTCTACAAAATAAAGTTTGTCATCAATAGTAAGTTCCTCGAGAGGGATGACGATATCGGGTTCGGCAAGACACTTTTTCAAGTTAGATATATGGAAGGTAGGATGAACGGAGCTCAATTGAGGCGGAAGATCTAAACGATAAGCAACGGTTCCAATACGCTCCAAGATTTCGAAAGGACCAATATACCGCGGATTTAGCTTCCCGCGTTTCCCAAAAAGGATTACACCTTTCCAAGGTGCGACTTTTAACATTACTCGGTCACCAACTTGAAATTCGAGGTCGTTGTGACATTTTTGTCGGTGTAGCACTTTTGATGACTCCGGGCCGTCCGAAGCCTATCTTGGATTTGTACGATCTTCTCGGTGGTTTAATGAATAAGTTCGGGTCCGGTAATTTGTACGTCACCCACTTCGGCCCAACAAAGAGGTGAACGACATTTTTGGCCATATAGCGCTTCAAAAGGTGCGGCTTTAATACTCGTGTGATAACTATTGTTGTAAGAGAACTCGGCGAGAGGTAAGTGCTTGTCCCAAGCTTTTCCAAAATCAACCACGCAAGCTCGTAACATGTCCTCTAGGGTTTGAATCGTGCGTTCGCTTTGCCCATCGGTTTGAGGATGATACGCGGTGCTCATGTCTAAACGCGTTCCCAACGCTTCTTGCAAGGTACGCCAAAATCTAGAAACAAAACGGCCATCTCGGTCAGAGATAATCGATAAAGGTACACCGTGTCGGGCTACGATCTCCTTGATGTAAAGTTGTGCAAGTTTCTCCATTTTGTCGGTCTCCTTCATGGTGAGAAAGTGTGCGGATTTGGTGAGACGGTCAACAATAACCCAAATGGTATCATAACCGCCCGTCGTTTTTGGTAGTTTGATGATAAAATCCATCGTTTTCCTTTCCCATTTCCATTGCGGGATCTCGGGTTGTTGAAGTAGTCCGGACGGTCTTTGATGTTCGGCTTTAACTTTGGAACATGTTAAACACTTGGCAACGTAAGTAGCTACGTCCCTTTTGATGTTCGGCCACCAATATTTTTCTTTAAGGTCGTGATACATCTTATTGGCACCGGGGTGAATCGAGTATCGTGACTTATGGGCTTCATCTAAAATAAGGCTTCGTAGGCCCCCATATCTAGGCACCCAAATCCTTCCGGTGAAATATCGAAGTCCGGTCTCCCTAACTTCGAATCGAGAGACGAGAATGTTCAAGAGCTCGTGTGAAAAGTTTTCATCCTTGAGAGCCTCATCTTGGGCTACCCGAATTTGGCTATTAAAATTTGTGTGGATGGTAATGTTTAAAGCTCGGACAGGAAGACGCATCGCTCTTTCTTTTCGACTTTAGGCTTCGGCTACTACATTTTCCTTGCCGGAATGGTAACGAAGCTCGCAATCGTAATCGTTTAAGGTTTCAATCCACCTTCACTGTCTCATGTTTAGTTGTTTTTAATCGAAGATGTATTGGAGACTTTTGTGATCGGTAAAGATAGTACTCTTGGTTCCATAAAGATAGTGTCTCCACATTTTAAGTGCAAAGACAACGGCTCCGAGTTCGAGATCATGTGTCGTGTAGTTTCGTTCATGAACTTTGAGTTGTCGAGAAGCATAAGAAATGACTTTCGTTCGTTGCATCAACACGCACCCAAAACCATGTTTCGAGGCGTTGCAATACACAACAAAATCATCATTGCCTTCGGGAAGTGACAAGATAGGAGCGGTGGTTAGCTTCGTTTTCAAGATTTGAAATGCGGATTCTTGTTCGGTTGCCCAAACGAATTTTCTTCCCTTATGAGTTAACGCGGTTAGAGGACGAGCGACCAAAGAGAAATCTTTGATGAATCTACGATAGTATCCGGCGAGACCCAAGAATTGACGAATGTGAGTAGGAGTAGTAGGAGTCTCCCATTTACTAATGGCTTCGATTTTTTATGGATCGACTTTAATACCGTGGTCACTTACAACGTGACCAAGAAATTGAACTTCCTTCAACCAAAATTCACACTTGGAGAATTTGGCATAGAGTCGTTCTTGTCTTAAAAGTTCAAGCACAAGTCGGAGGTGTTCCTCGTGTTCTTCTTCGCTTTTAGAATAAACCAAAATATCATCGATGAACACGATAACGAATTTGTCAAGATACGGTTTGCACACGCGGTTCATAAGATCCATGAACACTGCCGGTGCGTTAGTGAGACCAAATGACATTACAAGAAATTCATAACTACCATAACGAGTCCGGAAAGCGGTTTTGGAGACATCTTCCCCTTTAACCCTCAGTTGATGATAACCCGAACGGAGATCGATTTTTGAATATACACAAGACCCTTGTAGTTGATCAAAGAGGTCATCGATGCGAGGAAGAGGATATCGGTTCTTAACCGTCAATTTGTTTAATTCACGATAATCAATGCACATTCGTAGGGATCCGTCTTTCTTTTTAACAAACAAAATCGGAGTGCCCCAAGGTGAATGACTAGGTTGGATAAAACCACGATCAAGTAGTTCTTGGATTTGACTTTGCAATTCTTGCATTTCGGATGGAGCGAGTCTATATGGTTCACGTGCTACGGGTGAGGCTCCCAGAATAAGATCCATTTGAAATTCAACCGGTCGATGAAGTGGAAGACCCGGCAATTCGTCGGGAAATACATCAAAATAGTCACTAACAATCGGCACATCATCGATGTGCTTCTCATCGGACTCGACTTTCTTAACGTGAGCAAGGATCGCAAAACAACCCTTACGAAGTAGTTTTCTAACTTTAATGCACGAAACGAGGTTGAGTCCGGTGCAACTCTTATCGCCATAAACAATCAAAGGTTCACCATTCTCGATAGGAATTCAGATTGCGTTAAGATCACAAAGAATGTGAGATTTCGTTTTGGCTAGCCCATTCATACCGATTATTACATCGAAGCTTCCTAGTTCCATGGGTATCAAGTCAATTTCAAACTCATTACCCAAAATGTTTAACGTACACCCCCGGTAATATGTGTCAGCACTCAATAGTTTCCGGTTGGCCACTTCAATGGTATAAGTGGTATCTAGTGGAAGTGGTGGAGTGCTAAAAGATTGAATCAAAGTCTTGGATACAAAACTCTTATCGACACCCGAATTGAATAAACAAGTAACATAAGTGTTGTTGAGAAGAAACGTACCCGTGACTAGTTCATTGTCATCCCGGGCTTCCTCGGTGTTAATGTTGAAAGCTCAGCTGCGTGTGTTGGGGTTGGCCTTCTTCTTCGGGCATTCGTTCCTATAATGGCCCGTTTGGCCACATTCATAACAAGTGACCGTTTTTGGAGGATTGGGCCCCTTTCGAGCGACGGGGGCAACACTTGTACAATTGTTGGCCTTATGACCAACTCCTTGGAACCGGTGGCAAATTAGCTTACCGCATTCACCCGAGTGGTGCTTGTGACATTTGTAGCAAAAAGGTTGAGTTCCGGCATAACCTTTCTTGCCGTCGTTGGTGAAAGGCTTTTTGGTGAAGGTGTTGTTGTTGTGGTTGCTTGATGGAGTGGCTTCCCATTTCCTTTTGTTGCCACCCGATTTGTCCTCGGTCTTAGGAGCCGGCACTACGATTTCATCAACCGTTTCAATCAATTGGCGGGCCATGTTCAAAGCGGCTTGGTGATTAGCGGGTTTGGAGGACATCACACCTTGTTTGATGCTCTTTGGAAGACCATCCATATAGAGTTCAACCCTTTGAGATTCGAGGTTCACGAGGATAGGACACATCAAAGATAGTTCGGCGAATCGTTGATTGTAGGCCTTGAGATCCTTTCCGACCGCCTTCAAAGTTCTTAGCTCTTGTTCGAGCTTTCGGGTTTCTTCGTGAGGGAAATATTCAACAATCATCTTTTCCCTTAAATCGGCCCAAGAGAGGGCATGAGCTTCATCGGTACCCACCGATTATACATAGGTGTTCCACCATGTAAGAGCGACGCCGGCGAGAGTGTGGGTGGAGTACTTGACCTTATCTTGGTCCCGACAACCGCTTATGCTAAAGACGGCCTCCGTTTGTTCGAACCCTCGAGTGAGAGTAACCGGTCCCCCGGTTCCATCATAAGTGTGAGGTTTACACCCCATAAAAGCTTTGTAGGAGCACCCTTCGCTTGAGTTACCGGCCCCTTGATTGTTGTTGTTGTTATTGTTATTGTTGTTGTTGGAGGAGTGACCGGCCATGGCCGCCTCTACGGCGGTGGTCACCATTCGTTGTAGTGCTTGTTCGGGAGTTTCACGGCGTGGCACACGGTGAGGAGGCATTGTTCCTTCAAAACAAAAGAATACCGTTGGTTAGTATTCTAAATAATACTAACCGTGATATGGAAATAAAGATAGAGAGAAAATTTTCCTTGACTCGCCTTAAATTCTTTATGTCATAATGTCGGAACGTTCATATGAGTCACCGTAATATAATCCCGGAAATTATATTACCCTAATTCATATGTGCATTCGACATTATTTCATATAGTCAAGGTGGTGTGTCAATCAAATTAGTCAACGTGAGATTAAGGTAGAATAAGAATATATATGAGTAGGAGAGTTCGAGTATAAATGCACAAGTAGTCAAGTAATTCCTACGTCAAGTCTAGATGCCGGTTGTAGTCTAGACTCACCAATGTACCCTATGACTCGGGGTCGACACCAATGAACTCTAAATCCCTACAACCAAGGCTCTGATACCATCTGTAGTGACCCAACCAAATCATGTTTGACGGCGCCAACTACTTAGGTCCTGTTACATGGTCATAAGTCTTTAAGACAACGTTTGACCTAAAACATGTCGCATTCATTTCATAAGTATGGATGTTTCAAGGTTTACAAAGTAGTTCGACAACTAGTTACATAACAAAGTTTAAAGTACACATGAAACATATGTGACACAATTTGAAAGTAGTCAAAAGACGCTCCACGTATGCAAGTATACACGACATCCAAAGCAAGTATCAAAAAGAAATGTGCGGAAGCATGTATCACCTAATGATCAAGGGCCTGAGAAAAACATAGGAAATCTGTCAACGAAAACGTTGGTAAAATTATAGGTTTAAATAAGTAAGTGAGTAAATGTAAGTCGAACCACAAGATTTGCCACATTGATAAAAGAGTAATACATTCTAAAAGTTAATATTCACGAGCACCCAATTATCAAAGCTTAACATTTCCTTCCATAGTACCCCATCACAATAGTGCTAGAACATACACTGTTTCTCGAAAATATATTTCATCCGAATAACGGTAGCGAACCGTCCGAATGAGGGTTTGTCAAACCCATATGGCCATATAACATAAGTTCTCGCTTACACCCGGCAAGTGTAACTAATGATAATCGAATTGAGGATTTTGTTCTAAACTCGTATGTAGAATGTTTGTTTTCCTGTACTTGTGTTCACTTAGTAAAAAGAAACGTTTATGTTTTCTCATCCCAAATATAAGTTCAAAAGAGTAAAAGTGGGACTATGATCTCACCTTGAGTGCACGTATGAAAAGTACTTCACAAAGTAACATGTGCAAAGGACAATGCTAGTCTTGACCTAAACAAATAGGTCGTATCAATAACGGTAAACGCGATAAGTCAAAGATGTTCAATTAGTCCTATGGCTCAATACGACTCGATTATATAGCATGTGAATCAAATTGTCAAGTTTCATGCAAGATACAAGTATAGAAACAAATTAGAAAGATTGCATAATCATTTGATTAAGTTTGACAAAAAGTCAAACTTTGGTCAGTCAAAGTCAACAAAAAAGTCAACACGTTCGGGTCGGGTCCCGAACTATTTTTCTGAGGTTTTTATTCATATATAAGCATGTTAGAACAAGTCTCATGTGAATCAGAGGTCCATAGTGTGCCAAACATTTTTCTTATTTTGACCAAGGAGGTCAGAACCTGGACACGGCTTATGCCGCGCCGCGGCCCCCAATTGTCGCGCCGTGACAATACACGGGAGCTGGTACCTGGCCAGTTTCAGTTTTTCTAAGTCCAAACCAAAATCTTTTCATGCACAAAACACAAACCGTAAACATTTAGAACTCGCACCTTATATCGTTGGAAAGCTCTTTTGACAAGGAAGACAACTAATCACATTTCACCAACCGAAAACATTATTTGCAATAACCGACTTTTCAAATCAAATGATCAATCAATGCACACATTTAATACTCAAATTTGATAAGTGCACATTTATGATTCGGGCATTTAATGCATACATACAACACGCCGTTTTGTAGGTAATCGAGCATACAATACAACTAACTACTTACTAACAATAATTCATGGCATTCAATGCATCAAATATTCATTTCAAGCTTATCAAACCCTAACCCAAATTCACCAAAATCACTAATCATGTTTATGAAGTTTTCTAAAACAACCTACACACCAAATTGAAGCTAGTGATGTTAGGAACACATTTAATACATGCATTTATAACATTTAACATCATTCAAACAACCAAATCACCCAATCAAACACACCAAAGTTTATGTTCATGCTAGTTACTTCAAATAACAAAATCGAACATATAAATCATATATTCATGTTAGACTTGAGCCATAGGCACTAATTAACAATTTTATAAGTTAAAAACATCAAGAACACAATATCTAGTGATTTTAGAAAGTTACCCAAATGTAATGAAATCGGTATGGAATCGAAGAGGAAGTTGCAAGGATTCCAAATATGTAATTTGTTTTGATTGAAGCTTGCTTGAACGAATTTAGATGATGATTTCTTTGTTTGGAGAATTGAAAGAAAAATGGAACGTATGAAGAGAAAAGGAAAAATGAAAATGAAAAATATGAATGGATGGGAGTGGTTTGACCACTTTGACCTAGTCAAAAGTTTGGTCACATGGCAAGATTGGTCCCTCTAGTTTTAATCGGGTGCGTGAATTACCTAAACGAGATAATTTAAAACGCGTATTAATGGGAGGTGTTATAAACATATAACGGACTTTAAATAATTAAACGGAAAAGTAAACGGAAAAAGGCGGGATGTTACAATTGGTAGGAAGTGTGCTGATTTGGTGAGACGATCAACTATTACCCAAATAGTATCAAAACCACTTGCAGTCCTTGGCAATTTAGTAATGAAATCCATGGTAGTGTTTTCCCATTTCCATTCCGGGATTTCGGGTTGTTGAAGTAGACCTGATGGTTTCTGATGCTCAGCTTTGACCTTAAAACACGTCAAACATTCTCCTACGTATTTAGCAACATTGGCTTTCATACCTGGCCACCAAAAATGTTTCTTGAGATCCTTGTACATCTTCCCCATTCCAGGATGTATTGAGTATCTGGTTTTATGAGCTTCTCTAAGTACCATTTCTCTGATATCTCCAAATTTTGGTACCCAAATCCTTTTAGCCCTATACCGGGTTCCGTCTTCCTGAATATTAAGATGCTTCTCCGATCCTTTGGGTATTTCATCCTTTAAATTTCCCTCTTTTAAGACTTCTTGTTGCGCCTCCTTTATTTGAGTAGTAAGGTTAGTGTGAATCATTATATTCATAGCTTTTACTCGAATGGGTTCTCTGTCCTTTCTGCTCAAGGCGTCGGCTACCACATTTGCCTTCCCCGGGTGATAACGAATCTCAAAGTCGTAATCATTCAACAAATCAATCCATCTGTGCTACCTCATGTTCAGTTGTTTCTAATTAAATATGTGTTGAAGACTTTTTGTGGTCGGTATATATAATACTTTTGACCCCATATAAGTAGTGCCTCCAAGTCTTTAATTCAAAAACAACCGCGCCTAAATCATGCGTCGTATAATTCTGCTCGTGAATCTTCAATTGTCTAGACGCATAAGCAATTACTTTCATTCGTTGCATTAATACACAACCGAGACCTTGCTTTGAGACGTCACAATATATTACAAAATCATCATTCCCTTCAGGTAATGACAATATAGGTTCCATAGTTAACTTTTTCTTCAACAATTGAAACGCTTTTTCTTGTTCATCCTTCCATTCAAATTTCCTCCCTTTATGCGTTAATGCAGTCAAGGGTTTTGCTATTTTGGAAAAATCTTGGATGAATCTCCTGTAATAACCAGCTAGCCCTAAAAATTGGCGTATATGTTTCGGAGTTTTCGGGGTTTCCCACTTTTCAACGGTTTCAATCTTTGCTGGATCCACCTGAATACCTTCTTTGTTCACTATATGACCGAGGAATTGAACTTCTTCCAACCAAAATGCACACTTTGAAAACTTAGCGTACAGTTTTTCTTTTCTCAGCAACTCTAGCACTTTTCTCAAATGTTCTTCGTGCTTTTGATCATTCTTCGAGTAAATAAGTATGTCATCGATGAAAACAATGACAAACTTGTCAAGATATGGCCCACACACTCGGTTCATGAGGTCCATGAACACAGCTGGTGCGTTAGTCAATCCAAATGGCATAACCATAAACTCGTAATGACCGTAACGCGTCCTAAAAGCAGTATTCGGAATGTCATCCTCTTTCACCCGCATTTGGTGATATCCAGAACGTAAATCGATCTTTGAATAAACTGATGAGCCTTGTAATTGATCAAATAAGTCATCAATTCTTGGTAATGGGTAACGGTTCTTGATGGTAAGTTTGTTCAACTCTCGGTAGTCGATACATAACCTGAATGTACCATCTTTCTTCTTGACAAACAGAACAGGAGCTCCCCATGGTGATGTACTTGGTCGAATGAAACCACGCTCTAAAAGTTCCTGTAACTGAATTTGTAATTCTTTCATTTCCCTGGGTGCAAGTATGTATGGAGCACGAGCTATTGGTGCAGCTCCTGGTACAAGGTCTATTTTAAATTCAACGGATCAATGTGGGGGTAATCCCGATAATTCTTTCGGAAATACATCGGAAAATTCTTTTGCGACGGGAACATCACTGGTGTTCTTTTCTTCAGGTTTAACTTCCTCGATGTGTGCTAGAATGACGTAACAACCTTTTATTATTAGTTTTTGTGCCTTCAAACTACTAATAAGATTTAACTTCGCGTTGTTCTTTTCTCTGTACACCATTAAAGGTTTTCCTTTTTCACGCATAATGCGAATCACATTTTTGTAACAAACGACCTCTGCTCTTACCTTCTTCACCCAGTCCATGCCAATTATTACAATAAAACTCCTTAACTCGACTGGTATTAAATCAATCTTAAACGTTTCATCACCCAGTTTAATTTCTCTATCCCGACATATATTATCTGCTGAAATTAATTTACCATTTGCTAATTCGAGGAAAAATTTATTATTTCAAAGGTGTCAATGGGCAACTTAATTTAGCACAAAATTCTCTACTCATATAGCTTCTATCCGCACCCGAATCAAATAAAACATAAGCAGATTTATCGTCAATAAGAAACATACCCGTAACAAGCTCCGAGTCTTCCTGTGCTTCTGCCGCATTAATATTGAAAACTCTTCCACGGCCCTGCCCATTAGTATTCCCCTGATTCGGGCAATTTCTAATAATGTGGCCTGTTTTTCCACATTTATAACAAACAGCATTGGTATTACTTGCTCCGACACTATTCGTTCCGGCATTACTTATTCCGACACTATTTGTTCCTTTAGTTCTATTAAACTTTGGTCCGTAGACCTCACACTTTGTCGCGCTATGACCATTTCTTTTACACCTGTTGCAAAATGTCATGTAAAACCCCTGATGATTTTCTTCACACCTATGACATGGCTGTTTTTGGTTTTTGTTGCCGTTGTTGTTATTCAGGTTGTTGTTGGGATTGTTATTGTTGTTGAAACGGTTGTTGTAGTTGTTATTGTTGTTGGGATGTTTGTTGTAGTTATTGTTAGGATTGCAGTTATTGTTGGGATTGTTGTTGCGGTTGTTGGGATAGTTGTTGCGATTGTGGTTGTAATTGTTATTGTTGTTGTACTGGTGACTCTTGTCACCATTTTCCTCCCACTTCCTCTTGAGTTGTTTCGTGTTGGCTTCTTCGGCCGCCTGCTCTTTAATTCTTCCCTCAATCTGATTTATAAGTTTATGAGCCATTCGACTTGCCTTTTGTATGGAAGCGGGCTCGTGTGAACTCACATCTTCTTGAATCCTTACTGGTAACCCTTTTACAAATGCGTCGATTTTCTCTTCTTCATCTTCGAACGCTCCTGGACACAATAGGCACAACTCTGTGAATTGTCGTTCATACGTGGTAATGTCGAACCCTTGTGTTCGTAACTCTCTAAGCTCTACCTTGAGCTTATTGACTTCGTTTCTAGGACGGTACTGCTCGTTCATCAATTGCTTGAATGCCTACCACAGTAGTGCATAAGCAGCATTTTGTCCTACCTGTTCAAGATAGGTGTTCCACCACGTTAACGCAGTACCTGTGAAGGTAAGCGTAGCGTACTTAACTTTGTCCTCTTCAGTACACTTACTTATGGCAAACACCGATTTGACTTTCTCGGTCTACTGTTTTAATCCAATTGGTCCTTCGGTTCCATCAAATTCTAAAGGTTTGCAGGCAGTGAATTCTTTGTAGGAGCATCCTACACGATTTCTTGCACCGTTAGCTGCATTGCTAGATTCAGAGTTATTTTTGGTATGTAGCACAGCCTGTACTGCGGCTATGTTTGCAGCAAGAAAGGTACGAAATTCCTCTTCGCTCATATTCATGGCGTGTCGAGTAGTCGGTGCCATTTCCTTCAAAATAGCCAACTGAATTGAGTTAATCAAACAGAATATTAAGAGTAGTCAATAGTATTTCGTAGCATAATATGAACTCATTTATAAAAGCTTTTTCTTCATATTAGCGTTTTATAAGTTTAAATTCGGGTACTACCTACCCGTTAAGTTCATACTTAGTAGCTAATATACAATTCAACTACTACAATTCTATATGAAAAACTGATTATAATAATATATCACATATAAATATTCTTCAAACTTACAACATCGCTATATTACATATAACATGAAATATAGTACACTTTGATACAGGAGAGTTTTGAAGATAAATCTAGTTAATACGCAAGTTGTTCAGCAAAGGAAATAAAGACACGTAATTCATAAGTCCAGAAACAAGTCATGCATTCTGGTTTTACTAAGACGACTTCCCATCCTTGGTCTTTTGAAAAATAACCGTTATGACCATTGGCTAGGCAGCATGTTGTAATGTCGTCAAAAGGACGAGGGTTTCGTAATGTCCAACAGCCCCGTAATAATCTAAAAACCTTGTTTCTCACCCCAACTACTGAATCTGTCACTTATGGGAAGGTTTTATTTAAAAGCTGCAACCCGATGTTCTTTTTCTCCTTTTGTTAAGAAGCGAACATCACTAACCCGTAAGCATAACATGCTTCTTTATGTTGCATGTTAGAAGCTCTTTCTAATTCACGAAATCCTATGTTGGGATATGTTGAGTCAAAATAGGTTCTTAACCCGTAGCGTAAAATTGCATTTGGGTTCCCCACATTTAATGCATTTTAGAAAACACAGCATAACTTACGGTCTCCCCAATGTGATATACCCCACCTATCAAAGGAAAACCTTTTATAAACTAAGGTATTTCTGGAAAGTCTTTCAAATGTTTGACAAGTTAATTTTGCCATAATTAATTGTGCTGATGAATTCTGACCGACTCTAGACAAGATTTCCTCAATCATATCCTCTGGTAGATCTTCTAAAATATTCGGTTGTCTACCCTTAATGTCCATTTTGTTTTTTTACTGTAAAATAGACAAGGATTAGATTCGTAAAAGATAATTAACAAACAATACAAGCAATTTTTACATAGAACATAAAAGTACAAGTACACTACATGTAACGACCCGGATTTTTCTGCTAATATATTGAAGATTAATATTTACATAATTAATGTTCCAACATGTTAAACAATCAAACTCATTAAGAATTGGTTATTTGCAATGAATTTTATACAAACTTTTGGTCACCCAGTTTGTCTGACGATTCACGAACGTCATAAATTGAAATAATTATATAATGATGTATATATGGATATATATATATATACTTATGATTTGTTAAAATGATATTTAAGTATCTCATTATATATAATAACAATTGGTTATATACATAAAATGAGATTACTAACTTAAAGACTTCAAGACTATATACATATATATAACAATTAACGTTGTAATAACTTCTAAATTAAAATGTATGTATATGTATTGTATTAAAATGTATTAATACACTTTTGAAAGAATTAATAATATATATCAATATATTTATACTCAATAAAGATAGCTATACTCATTTTCTCATTCAATTTTATCAAGAATCCTATTCGTATTCATACGGTATTTATACTCGTATCATACCCAGCTTCTATACGTATTTACTATGGGTATATACATATCAAATCATTGATCTTAGAAGCCCTCAATCAGTTGTGAGACATGTATAAACATTATGTAGACTTGTGGGAACCATGGCTTGGAAACTAGTATGACTAAATGCATAAAATTACAAACCATGGAGTCATGTTGTTGCCCCCATTTTGATGCCAACATGTAGCATAAATAACCATCCATTTCATTCCAATTAACTACATAATTTTACTCTCTAAACACATACTCAAACACTCTCTCATACCTCCATTCAATTCAGCAAGTATTGGTCTCATAATCTAAGTTATAATCATCATAACAAAGCTTGATCAAGAACACTTCAAGAATTCCAAGCCATCAAGGGTATCTTTGAACTCAAGATATTCTCCTTATTTCTCCAGCAACTTTACACATTTGATTTGAGGTAGTAACCTTATTCATAATCTTATTCGATTCGTATTCATATAGCTATCTTATTTTGAGTTATAACTAATAACAACAAGAACATAGTTTAGATTATTTCTAAACTTGTTTGCAAATAAACTTAATCCTTCTAACTTGACTTTTAAAACACTTCAACACATGTATTATGACAGTATGTCAAGCTAACATAAGGATATAAAACTTGTAAACACGAAGAACACCTTAAAATCGAATATACGCCGTCTTAGTCGAACGGGGGCTGTTTTGGGTTTGATTTTAAAAACCTATCTTAAACTTTGAATTAAAAGATTTCCTTTAGTGAAAAATCTTATTTTATATGGATATGAAATATATCCAAAATCCATGGTTAAACTCTAATTGGAAGTATGTTTTTCAAAAGAGTCATCAAGATGTCGTTCTTACGACGGATATGACTATCTTCTTGTATTTGACACCTAAGCTGTATTTTCGACTATAAACATATATTTTTTCTATTTAGATTAATAAATAATGGTTCGATACAAAACCATGGAAAGTTGAATCACTCAAAACGGATTTGTAACGAAGAAATTATGGGTAAAACAAAATTGGATATTTTTGTTTGTTTTTAGCTACGGTTTTGATTAATAAAAATGGATGCTAACCTTATCCTAACTAACTTACCTTGCATCCTACATGTATTTATACATGTCTTGTTCCCGAACTTATGGAAATACAATTTATAATAGTCGTGATTAAGTTCTACGACAATATATTGTAGTCTTAATAAAGATCGTAAGGCACCATATATATATATATATGACTTGATCACCGTGGATTCGTATACAAAGTTTTGACATATCATTTTGACTTCTTCTATATATATTATTGGAACGAACTATTAGACACCATTGGCAGTAATCTCGAGTTAGCTGTGGGTCGAAGTGGATTCCAAAATATTATATACTTTGAGTTGTGATCGAGCCTGAGACATGTATACAATGGGTCACGGATTGCTTCAGACAATATACATATTATGTGTCTTATTATATTAAGACAATATATTATAGTGTTAGTGAATTCTAACACAATATACGCATTTATATTTATATATATATTTATACTGTTGGACTATTGGACTATTGGACTATTGGACTACGAACGTTAGACTACTAACAATGGACAATTAAAATTATCACAAGTATCATAAGTATGGAATATATATATATATATATATATATATATATATATATATATATATATATATATATATATATATATATATATATATATATATATATATATATATATATCTTGACACAAGAATATTATTATTAGGCTCGTGAATTTGTCAAAAGGCCAAGTCTTATCACCATCTATTCGGAAATCATCACAAGTGAGTTATAGTCCCATTTTTACTATCTAAATTATTTTGGGATGAGAATACATGCAAAATTTATAAATGTTTTACAAAATAAGCACAAGTTCATGGAACTACATTCTACGATTGTTTTGTTATACCGGATATCTGTACTTATTATTATTATGCTTGGTAACCTAAGAATTAGTGAAAAAAACTAATTAACGCGAATCCTAAAGGTAGATCTACGGGCACCAACCACCCCCATTTTCGAATAGTGGAAATGCTTTAGTTGTGACAATCCTTCCAAATCCCTTTGGACGAATACATCATTCATTGATTTCATAGTGAGGTTTTGACTTCTATATGATACGTTTTGTAAACATTGCGTTCTTTTGAAAAGGCACACCATAAACGAATATGTAAATCCAAGGTTTTCGACGTCTGATGATTTCTACGTATAGACAATCACCGTATATAATAGTTTACAATACTACATCTGTTGACAATGCAGTCAAAATAAGATACATGGTGATGATTTTGTGAATGCAAAGTTTTCTTGAATAAAGCATGTATGACTCCATGCACATAGCTTGTATCACATATAAGCAAACAGCGGAAGACTTCTAGGAACCTGAGAATAAACATACTTAAAAGTGTCAACACAAAGGTTGATGAGTTCATAGTTTTAATATTGCATGTGACAACCCGGAAATTTCTAACCAAATTTAAACTTTAATCTTTATATGTTTCCGACACGATAAGCAATATTTGTTAAGTTAAATTTCAAGAATAATAAACT
Organism: Rutidosis leptorrhynchoides; assembly: GCF_046630445.1. NCBI lineage: Eukaryota > Viridiplantae > Streptophyta > Magnoliopsida > Asterales > Asteraceae > Rutidosis > Rutidosis leptorrhynchoides. The sequence goes on along the minus strand of NC_092334.1, from coordinate 711,565,765 downwards.
ATGTTCATACATTCATTCAACCTCGACCAAGTTCCAACGATTCACGAACCATTAAACGAATATGATTATATATGTATATGTGTATATATATTATAACTTGAAACGTAAACAAAATATTAGATTAAATACTTTATATGATTGTATCTGTTTCAAAAATATTTATCAATGGAATTAGAAGATAAGATCAAATGATTAAACTATAAGATATATTGAATTATGATTACAAGTCTCTGTTGAAAGGCCCACGTTGATTTGAGAAATCTTTCCATTTTAACAATATTCGGAAAATGGTAAAGTGATTTATAAATAAGAACAAATTGTCAATCATTGAGAACTAGATAAAGGATAGTGGAAGATTGAATCTCATAAAGACTCGATTGATCTATTTAGTTTCAAACGAACAAAAACGTTTTCAGTTTAAAAAGAACTTTATTATTAAAACGTATATAACTTTTATAAATATCTAGAACCACTTTTGACAACTCATTACTTAACTAGTATGATAAAGATAAAGATAACGATATTTATATTTTATTTTATTAAATATATATAACGATTTAAATTAATATTATATATATTTATACGCGTATTATACGTACATAGTTTTATACTTTTACTATACTTAAACTTCACCTTTACTTTATTTTTACTTTACTTTAACTTTAATAATTCAATTTAATAATTCATACTTTAATAATTCACTTTAATAATTCATACTTTAATAATTCACTTTAATAATTCATACTTTAATAATTCACTTTAATAATTCATACTTTAATAATTCACTTTAATAATTCAAAAAATCTATTATAAATAGAATTCAATATGTTTCATTATTTCATAGAAACTTGAAAATATTTTTCTCTAAACTCTCTCAATTGATTTACATATATATATTTACTCCGTATTATTTCAAGATATTATTAGTATACATAAAATATTACGACGGAGTGCTGTCCGAGTGATTTCGAAATTATTTTTCGAGTACGATAGGATTAAGGAAATTATGGGTTATAGCTATGGAGGTGATTGAGTATGGTTCATGGGTATGCTCGTGAGGTCAATATAGTGTTTATCATTTCCGTTGCGTCTACGTACCTTTCCTGCAATATTGAATCTCAATATTGATACGTGAGTACTCATAATTTAACTTTTACATACTAATAGTGTATCCCTGACTAGTGCTCGAGTATTTAGGATTATGCATGCTTGTACTTTTGATATTGCCCTTACACAGGTTAGGTTGAATCTTGAATTAGTTACACATACGGTTGAGATAAGGTATAAGATATGCATGTCCTTGAAAAGCTAGCGAAAAATTAAGAACTTTTCCTTTAGATATCGAATGGTTTCGATGAACGGATTAGAAGTTATAATCAATTGAATTTTTGATAGTTTTATTAAAAATGATTATTATTATCGTCATTTTTATCGTCGTTCTAGTTTTATCTTATTATTATCATTATTATTATCTTTATCAATAAAAGGGATTTATCATTAAAAATTGTTATTTTTTTATTATTATTACTATCGTTATTATCGTTAAAGTTATAATTAGTATTATTATTATTATCCAATTATTATTATTATTATTATTATCATTATTATTATTAGTATTATTATTATTATTATTATTATCATTATTAATATGTATATCATTATTTAAAAATGGTTATTGTTATTATTATTATTACTATATTATCATTAAGATAATTATTAGTATTATCGTTAATAATGTTATAGTAACTATCATTATTAATATTAGTGTAATTAAAACAAATATTTGTAACACCTAATTATTTTGATTACTTTTATTATCATTATTATGAACACGATATAAAAGACGATTAAAAGCTATTAAACGAAATGATTAGGAAATAATAAGTAAGAGTATCATGATGAAATTAAAATATTATAAGATATTGATTTAGATAAAATTATCGTTCTTATTATTTTTATCATTACTATTATTATTAAAAGTATCGTTAGTATTAAAACTATCATTTTAACAAAAATTATCATTTTAATAGAAATGTCATTGTTACTATAAAATATCATTATTATTATTATTATTTTAAATAGAATTATTATTTTAAAGATAATATTAAAAATTATCGTAAATATTAAAGTTATCATAATTAGAATTATCGTTTTATCATAATGTCATTTTAGTAATTATAAATATTGATATTTTTATAATAATAATTATTATTACAAAATAATACAACTTTTACTTACTATCATTATAGATATTATTTTATCAAATAAATATGTGATACAAACATATTTTACTACGTGTAATAACTTACTTTAATAATACCTATCATATTATCTTTATGATATTAAATGAACCTTATAAATTTTATTACTTAATATATATAAAAGTATATTTTATTATATAAATTTAATATAAAATTTTATTTATTAATAAATAAATTATATTATTTACTCTAATAAATCTTTTAAAAATATTTAAAAATATAAAACAACGATATTTAAACTATATATTAATCATGTATAGATTTTTGGAAATTATTTTGAGTCAAATTTACTTTTGTTGACTTTTGCATATTAGTCTCGAGCATTAGGATTGTGGTACACTATGACTTGACCTAATTTGTTAGACAAATATTGACCAACACATAAATATATATAATTAATTTAGGTTCGTGAATCCGAGACCAACCTTGCACTTGTTCAATGACGTTATATGTATTTATACTACGAAATACAGTATGGTGAGTTTCATTTGCCTTTTTACCCTTTATATTTTTGGGACTGAGAATACATGTGCTTTTATAAATGTTTGAAGAAATAGACACAAGTAATTGAAACTACATTCTATGGTTGAATTATCGAAATCAAATATGCCCCTTTTTATTAAAGTCGAATATGCCCCTTTTTATTAAAGTCTGGTAATCTAAGAATTAGGGAACAAACACCCTAATTGACGCGAATCCTAAAGATAGATCTATTGGGCCTAACAAACCCCATCCAAAGTACCGGATGCTTTAGTACTTCGAAATTTATATCATGTCCGAAGGAGGATCCCGGAATGATAGGGGATATTCTTATATGTATCTAGTTAATGTCGGTTACCAGGTGTTCACCATATGAATGATTATTTTTGTCTCTATGCATGGGACGTATATTTATGAGAACTGGAAATGAAATTCTTGTGGTTTATTAAAATGATGGAAATAAATGATTATGATAAACTAATGAACTCACCAACCTTTTGGTTAACACTTTAAAGCATGTTTATTCTCAGGTGTTAAAGAAATCTTCCGCTGTGCATTTGCTCATTTTAAAGGTATTACTTGGAGTCTTTCATAGCATATTTCGAAGAACTTTGCATTCGAGTCATTGAGTTCATCAAAGATTATTATTAAATCAATTTATAGTTGGATAGTGGATATTATGAAATGGTATGCATGCCTGTCAATTTTCGATGTAAGGAAAGTTTGTCTTTTAAAAACGAATGCAATGTTTGTAAAATGTATCATATAGAGGTCAAATACCTCGCAATGTAATCAACTATTGTGAATCGTTTATAATGTATATGAACGGGTCCTTTCAGTTAGTATCAGAGCGGTGGTCTTAGCGAACCAGGTCTGCATTAGTGTGTCTAACTGATAAGTCGATAGGATGCATTATTGAGTCTGGACTTTGACCGTGTCTGCATGTCAAAAGTTTTGCTTATCATTTTGTGTCGAAAATTAACTACTTATCATCCTCAGGAGATTACCTGCTTATCATTTTTAGTCTAAGACACGTCTTGCTGCATTGATTGCATGAATAGTGTATAGACAAAAATTCATATCTTAGCATATCTGCTAAATCATATCTTATCGTATCTGTTACTTTAAACTTTGCCTGACATATCCCGCAAAGTCCTCCGTAATCTATGAAATCTTTTGATCTATATATATATATATATATATATACATATATATATATATATATATACATATATATATATATATACATATATATATATATATACATATATATATATATATATATATATACATATATATATATATATACATATATATATATATATACATATATATATATATATATATATATATATACATATATATATATATATACATATATATATATATATATATATATATATATATATATATATATATTCTATGTAATTAGAATACCATCCGTTAGCCAAAATCATTTCATATCGAGAAAAAAAAAATCCTTTATCCAATCGTACGAAATGGAATTCGTCATCAGTTCAAGTCACTCAGATTCCAAAATGGAATCCCATTCAAGCTCCGAAAGCAGTGTGACCGGAATAGATCAACCAATCAGTCATCACCTATTCTGGATGAATTGGGGATGGGTTCGTAGCCTCCTCAATCATTGGAGACAAGAAGAAGGTGATCCCTTCCATCCACCACATTGCCCTCTTGACGAAGAACCTGAAGCACTTACAGGTGAACCTGTCCGAAATACCATTTTCTCGCTCATTTCCAGAGTATCTCATCACGATTATATATTACATCAAATTTTAGATTTTATTTATCCGCTCGTCCGAACCGAAAATCACCCTGGTGTAATAGAAGAAGTCAACGAGCTTCGCGCTCGGGTAGTGGCTTTGGAGAATATGGTGCAGAGATTACAAACACCAGCAGCAGCATCAGCAGCATAACCAGTACCACCATCATCAATGCCAACAGTACCATTACCACCTCCAACCACAACCGCGTCGTAAACCTCAACTTCACAATCTGTCCCACGAGCATCAACGTCATACGCACCATAGATACCAAGGAGTACCAACAACAATAACTGACGAAGTATTAATTCATAACTTCATTGGAGAAACATTCCGCGGCGATTATGTAATCTCTAAAGTCTTAGAGATTATCTAATCTAGACCTAACCATAAATCAGTGAAGCGAACCAAAATGATAGAAGGAAGAGTAGAAACCCTGACAAAAATGGTGTGTGATTAACAAGCTAAATTTGCTTTACCAACAGCATCAACAGTACCGTCAGCGTTACCAGCATCGTCAGTACAGTCAACATCCGAATCAACAACACCGACAACATCACAAACTCCGTCAGTTCAAGAATCACTGTGGACATCATTACGAATCAATAACGAGTATATTGTATCAACGAGTTATGAAGAATTAACTCATTCCCTCTGAAGAAATTATATGTATATTATATTTATATATATATATATTTATATATATATATATATATATATATATATATATATATATATATATATATATATATATATATATATATATATATTTTTTTTTTTTTTTTGAAATAAATTTTTTACAATGCTAAGCTATTGTGTGTGAATCTTAACTACTCGGTTAATTCATATTACAAATATGTAATAATGTACGTCCTTCGGCCGCAACTTAACCAGCGTTAGCTACAATCTCTGTCGCAATTCAACAAATTCCAATTCATAATAAATCAAGTATATATTTGATTTTACACTTTCATCATCGATGTACCCGAAACTTTTCAGATAACATCATTCGTACTTTGCGAGCACAAGAATTTCACGAACCGAACATCATACATCAACAAATAACGAAGTATTGATTCATAATTTCAATGTCATTAAAGAAATACTGCGTAAAAGTTATGTATTTTTTAAAGCCTTTAGGGAATATTCAATTCTAGTTTCAACCGTAAATCAAATGAGTTTAATTTAATATTAACTCATTAAATCTATGTTACATCTGAAGAAAATATACACATATATATATATATATATATATATATATATATATATATATATATATATATATATATATATATATATATATTTTCATAAAGACTGTAATAAAATTCTTTTGTACAAAATATTAATTGTGAAATTTTTTTTTACGGGTAGGTAATACCCGAGAGATATATAAATTCACAATTAATATGTTACATTCTTCGAATCTGATTTAGCAAATCATCCATTATACTCCCTACTTTCACAACAATATACATTCTTTTATAGAAATCAAAACAACCATACTCATTCAAAATTTAATTACATATTCTGATTTTGAAATCTCAAAATTCAACTTGAGATATGACCAAAATCATCACTCTTAGATCCTTACATCTTTCACAAGCTATATTTTGACTTCAAAACTGTGTTAGAATATCAAATGTATGTTAACGATTACAATCTGTGTTCAAACCCTTCGAAAATTTCTGAAGACACTTCGAATGATGAGCAATCGAGATGATGATCCAACCACATGTTACCCACAGTTATGTACCCGAAAAACTCTTGAAACCAAAGTAAAAGTTTAAACAATGTATCCGCGTCAGATTCTTTGGCATTTATTAGCAAAAATAACTTTGCCACTCCTATTCAAAGTAGCCAGTTTTGTCACAGCTCCAGCAAGTCAACTTTGACTTTTCAGTCAGACTAACCTTATTATAACCTTGAGATATACACCATCGTTACCAGGGAACCTTTTACATTCCACCATATTATTAGCCGATGTACCAACAATTTCATTACCCTTTGACTTTAGCCTCTCCAAAAAGTCATCATAATTATTCATTGAAACCCCATCATTTACTCATTCACATCTTGTAATGAGAATTGCCATACGAATCATTGGGAATTAGCAATCAGTATTTTGAAATCTTGCAGCATGTCTGCGCCAGCAGTTATATGTGTATATATAACGTCTATCTTCTGGACTTAATTTGAATGTGAAGTTTCTGAAAAACACTCCGAACTACGAATTGGTTCTCCGAAAATGGAAAAAATGCTGATGAAGCAGCAAAAACTATAAACGACTTTAAATGGTAAAAGTTGGATGATAATGATGAAGTGTGCTGACAAAGCGCAGAAAAAGAGAAGTTTTGGAACTGGAAAACGGATTGAGCAAAGTAGGAAGGAGGCTGTGGACAAATTACAAAGACTGAACCTGACTTCAAAGGATCCAAATGATTCAGTACCTGCTGAAGTCATTAACGAATACCTTGCTCCTGACTCTAAACCCCTGCGGACAATATTCTTCATCATCCTCTGATATTAGAAATTCTAAAATATCATCATATCTTTTATTATAAATAACCTCCATATTTCTGAAGATATTTTCTTAATTTTTCTTATTTGAAATCATTTACCTCTTCGCGCTATCTGTATTACATCATAAAAGAAACTATTTTAGTTTCTAAATTCTGAAACATTCAAGTTTAAAATAGGAATATTTTGAAGTAGTGTTGAGAACTGAAGCATGAATTAGTATAATATAATGACACTTGATCAATGTGATTATATTACAGTAAGTCATGCTAAGTTTCTAAATAGAACGTGATGATTCACAGATCATAACATCATCATGTGCCATGTTATACGACTCTTGTATTCTATTTAACCTCTAAAATATCAAGAAAATATTTCTTGATGATTCGGCCTTTTCCAAGGTATTCTAGTAATTTGACAAGTCAAGATCGTGCCATTACAATTTTCTTCCTAGAACATTAACAATGTTCATTCCGAAATTCATATCTGTGAATTCTGGACCATTACAAGCGGTGCTTAATCGCAAGAAGAAGAAACGAAAGGACAAAACTCTGAAATAGAAATTGGGGTATAAATTGCAGCAAATAAAAAAGAGCATTAACTGTGAATCATAATGATTATAGAAGACAGAAGCAGAGACTTTGAAATATAAGGGAACATATAAAGCCCAACGACAAACTAGAAATTATAAACCATATATATCGATGCATATAGCAATATAAATACACGGGAGAACTAGAAACACTATAAACCCAAGAGTATAGTAGAAGTAAATAGATTTTTCCGGCGGTAGATGAAAAAGAAGAATGACCGATATGAAAGTTAGAAGTATATCGAGAATCAGAGCTGGATGGAGCATATTGATGAATACTTTAAAATATGAGTTGAGGGGGAAAGAATAGAAGGTGATGAAACATGACTAGGAACTTAGAAATCAATAGATTTAACTCACACAATGGCGGAATAAGTGAATCAAACCCTCTAGTGAATAGGTTAAGTTTTTTTTGATTAATTTAGTCAAACCACAACTAAATCAAGTGTGATTAGATCAACACCTAGAGCTATTATTCACCACCTGGGTGATTTGGACTGAGAGAGAATTGGAGGAGCTCATTAGATCTGAGTGTGTGTAACAAATGAGAGGCTTAACCTAAAATGAAGAACATAAGACTTTATATACCCCTGCTGTTGACTCACCCATATGATTCATTCATCACACGTACGAGTTGGCTTCATCAGCCGTACGGGTGATCACTCACTCGTGTATTCTCATTTAGGTTGTAATTGTGACTTAGCTCAGCATTAACCATGCGTATGAGCCTGTCAGCCGTACTAGTGAGGCTTCACTCGTACGTCTAACTAAGTCTAACAGAGTCAAACATCTAAATCTCGTTCCTACAGTTCCTGTAACCACATACAAACACGGATAGGATAATAACGAGCAATCATGGTGGCCTGTAAACTGTTGTACCTGCAATGGACGTGGGTAGATGTCTAGGTACTTGCATAAAATGCATCAACAGAAGGTGTGAGTTGTAAGGAAACGAAGGAGGTGAATTTATAAGAAAATCTCCAACAGAACAATTAAAATGGACGATCGCATTTAAAGCGGATCCTAATTCCCTTGATTACCGAAGAGTCAAATCTTATTAAGAAGATTTTCTTCAAATCCCTTGAAATCTGGGAATCAATCATATCTACGTCAAATGATAAGATGAATCTACACTTACTCATTTCACTCTTCTATGTTAGCTTCATTCGTACTCTTCATATAAATGGATTGTTTATCCAAATTATTCGCTGATGATAAAACTCTAATTTTCAGCCCGTATGCATCATGAAAACATACTTATTATCATTCACGACCTTTCCACTCAAATTTCGAGACGAAATTTCTTTAACGGGTAGGTACTGTGACAACCCGGAAATTTCTAACCAAATTTAAACTTTAATCATTATATGTTTCCGACACGATAAGCAATATTTGTTAAGTTAAATTTCAAGAATAATAAACTATGTTCATACATTCATTCAACCTCGACCAAGTTCCAACGATTCACGAACCATTAAACGAATATGATTATATATGTATATGTGTATATATATTATAACTTGAAACGTAAACAAAATATTAGATTAAATACTTTATATGATTGTATCTGTTTCAAAAATGTTTATCAATGGAATTAGAAGATAAGATCAAATGATTGAACTATAAGATATATTGAATTATGATTACAAGTCTCTGTTGAAAGGCCCACGTTGATTTGAGAAATCTTTCCATTTTAACAATATTCGGAAAATGGTAAAGTGATTTATAAATAAGAACAAATTGTCAATCATTGAGAACTAGACAAAGGATAGTGGAAGATTGAATCTCATAAAGACTCGATTGATCTATTTAGTTTCAAACGAACAAAAACGTTTTCAGTTTAAAAAGAACTTTATTAGTAAAACGTATATAACTTTTATAAATATCTAGAACCACTTTTGACAACTCATTACTTAACTAGTATGATAAAAATAAAGATAACGATATTTATATTTTATTTTATTAAATATATATAACGATTTAAATTAATATTATATATATTTATACGCGTATTATACGTACATAGTTTTATACTTTTACTATACTTAAACTTCACCTTTACTTTATTTTTACTTTACTTTAACTTTAATAATTCAATTTAATAATTTATACTTTAATAATTCACTTTAATAATTCATACTTTAATAATTCACTTTAATAATTCATACTTTAATAATTCACTTTAATAATTCATACTTTAATAATTCACTTTAATAATTCAAAAAATCTATTATAAATAGAATTCAATATGTTTCATTATTTCATAGAAACTTGAAAATATTTTTCTCTAAACTCTCTCAATTGATTTACATATATATATTTACTCCGTATTATTTCAAGATATTATTAGTATACATAAAATATTACGACGGAGTGCTGTCCGAGTGATTTCGAAATTATTTTTCGAGTAGGATAGGATTAAGGAAATTATGGGTTATAGCTATGGAGGTGATTGAGTATGGTTCATGGGTATGCTCGTGAGGTCAATATAGTGTTTATCATTTCCGTTGCGTCTACGTACCTTTCCTGCAATATTGAATCTCAATATTGATACGTGAGTACTCATAATTTAACTTTTACATACTAATAGTGTATCCCTGACTAGTGCTCGAGTATTTAGGATTATGCATGCTTGTACTTTTGATATTGCCCTTACACAGGCTAGGTTGAATCTTGAATTAGTTACACTTACGGTTGAGATAAGGTATAAGATATGCATGTCCTTGAAAAGCTAGCGAAAAATTAAGAACTTTTCCTTTAGATATCGAATGGTTTCGATGAACGAATTAGAAGTTATAATCAATTGAATTTTCGATAGTTTTATTAAAAATGATTATTATTATCGTGGTTTTTATCGTCGTTCTAGTTTTAACTTATTATTATCATTATTATTATCTTTATCAATAAAAGGGATTTATCATTAAAAATTGTTATTTTTTTTATTATTATTACTATCGTTATTATCGTTAAAGTTATAATTAGTATTATTATTATTATCCAATTATTATTATTATTATTATTAGTATTATTATTAATATGTATATCATTATTTAAAAATGGTTATTGTTATTGTTATTATTATTATTACTATATTATCATTAAGATAATTATTAGTATTATCGTTAATAATGTTATAGTAACTATCATTATTAATATTAGTGTAATTAAAACAAATATTTGTAACACCTAATTATTTTGATTACTATTATTATCATTATTATGAAAACGATATAAAAGACGATTAAAAGCTATTAAACGAAACGATTAGGAAATAATAAGTAAGAGTATCATGATGAAATTAAAATATTATAAGATATTGATTTAGATAAAATTATCGTTCTTATTATTTTTATCATTACTATTATTATTAAAAGTATCGTTAGTATTAAACCATCACTTTAACAAAAATTACCATTTTAATAGAAATGTCATTGTTACTATAAAATATCATTATTATTATTATTTTAAATAGAATTATTATTTTAAAGATAATATTAAAAATTATCGTAAATATTAAAGTTATCATAATTAGAATTATCGTTTTATCATAATGTCATTTTAGTAATTATAAATATTGATATTTTTATAATAATAATTATTATTACAAAATAATACAACTTTTACTTACTATCATTATAGATATTATTTTATCAAATAAATATGTGATACAAACATATTTTACTACGTGTAATAACTTACTTTAATAATACCTATCATATTATCTTTATGATATTAAATGAACCTTATAAATTTTATTACTTAATATATATAAAAGTATATTTTATTATATAAATTTAATATAAAATTTTATTTATTAATAAATAAATTATATTATTTACTCTAATAAATCTTTTAAAAATATTTAAAAATATAAAACAACGATATTTAAACTATATATTAATCATGTATAGATTTTTGGAAATTATTTTGAGTCAAATTTACTTTTGTTGACTTTTGCATATTAGTCTCGAGCATTAGGATTGTGGTACACTATGACTTGACCTAATTTGTTAGACAAATATTGACCAACACATAAATATATATAATTAATATAGGTTCGTGAATCCGAGGCCAACCTTGCACTCGTTCAATGACGTTATATGTATTTTTACTACGAAATACAGTATGGTGAGTTTCATTTGCCTTTTTACCCTTTATATTTTTGGGACTAAGAATACATGCGCTTTTATAAATGTTTGACGAAATAGACACAAGTAATTGAAACTACATTCTATGGTTGAATTATCGAAATCGAATATGCCCCTTTTTATTAAAGTCTGGTAATCTAAGAATTAGGGAACAAACACCCTAATTCACGCGAATCCTAAAGATAGATCTATTGGGCCTAACAAACCCCATCCAAAGTACCGGATGCTTTAGTACTTCGAAATTTATATCATGTCCGAAGGAGGATCCCGAAATGATAGGGGATATTCTTATATGTATCTAGTTAATGTCGGTTACCAGGTGTTCACCATATGAATGATTATTTTTGTCTCTATGCATGGGACATATATTTATGAGAACTGGAAATGAAATTCTTGTGGTCTATTAAAATGATGGAAATAAATGATTATGATAAACTAATGAACTCACCAACCTTTTGGTTGACACTTTAAAGCATGTTTATTCTCAGGTGTTAAAGAAATCTTCCGCTGTGCATTTGCTCATTTTAAAGATATTACTTGGAGTCTTTCATAGCATATTTCGAAGAACGTTGCATTCGAGTCATTGAGTTCATCAAAGATTATTATTAAATCAATTTATAGTTGGATAGTGGATATTATGAAATGGTATGCATGCCTGTCAATTTTCGATGTAAAGAATGTTTGTCTTTTAAAAACGAATGCAATGTTTGTAAAATTTATCATATAGAGGTCAAATACCTCGCAATGTAATCAACTATTGTGAATCGTTTATAATGTATATGAACGGGTCCTTTCATTGCACATAATCTGTATATAAAGGTGGATCACAAGATTTCAGTTGTTTCATCCAGAAACGTTTATCAAAAGATTCTACGTAACTGAACACTTTGGTAACTAAACTTTAACGTTATAATGATAATTACCCTCTTCGTTTTAATACACGCAACCAACGTGTCATAAACTCAAAAAATATACGTTCGTTAAAAGGCTAGCGCTCTAGCTCGGACGGGGATGTCAAGCCCTATGGATCCATATACTATTATTCGCGCCCACCAGTCATCCTATGTACTGGCAGTTACTAGTTACCAAAGCTAAAGGATTTTCGGTTCAAACTCAGTGTAGAATTAAGTGTGTACTTGTATCCATTGCACTTAAATATATTGCATGTATTCTCAGCCCAAAAATTTAAATTGCAAAAGAAATTAAAAAGGGATCTATAAACTCACCTTAGCAGCACATAAGGTCATTCACCGAAATGTGACCGAAACTTGGAATGCAAAATAACCGTAGATCTCAACCTAGAGAACATATGTTGGTCAATACATGTCTAATAAGCTAGGTCAGGTCATAGTGTATCACAATCCTAATGCTCGAGACCGACATGTGAAAGTTAACAAAAGTCATCTCAAAAGTCAACCTGACCCAATATGATCTTTAAATCTATACATGTTTATTAACATAGTATAAGTCTTGCTAATTGAAAAAATTTATAGTTTATCAAACTCAAAACATTATTTATTTCAAGAGTTATATTGTATTTGAATGATCATGGCAATTGGATATATTTTAACATTTCATATAGTTTCCCAATACTTGTAAAACCAGATTTAGTATTTATAAAGCTTTAAAACATGGTAAGACAGTCAACTTTGACAATTGTTTAACAAGACGAGACGTTCCTTATATAGAAATTCATTTACTCGATTAGTAATATTTGAAAATCCAATTTATCAATTTTAGAAACAAGTTGTTTAAATATTAATTTACAGTGTCAAACACAATTTCAATTAACGTCAAACATAATTCAGTTGACCATATCTTTTAATCCGTTCATCGAAATTACACGATCTCTAAATGAAAAGTTATTGATTTTTCGCCAGCTTTCCAAAAACATGCATATCATATACCTTATATCAGTAATATATGTATTGAATTCGTGATCTATCATAAACTATTTAACGACAAAATTAATCGTACTAGCATGCATAATCCTATATACTCGAGCACTAGTCAGGGATACACTATTAATATATAATAGATAAGATATAAATGCTTACGTATCAATATTGTGATTCAATATTGTAGGAAAGTACGTAGACGTAACGAAAATGATAAACGCTAGGTTGACCTTTGACTCATGATCATAACCCCCAAGCAATGGATTCGGCAAAAACTTGGGCTATTTATAGAAGAATTCTGATTCCTGACCGCCATGCGATCGCATGGGTTTTATGCCTATTTCTCATGCGATCGCATGGCCCCAAAATCCAGCTCACAATTTTTTTTTGTTTTCTTGTTTGTCGACATATTATTATTATTATATATATATATATAATATAATTTAAATAATTAATTATATATTATATTAATTTCATGTGCATAGTTGACTTGTAATTTTTGCTCCGATGACTCGTACGTTGTCACTCGACTTATTTCCCGGTTCCGGTTTCTCGAACGCATTTTTGTACGCTTAGAAAACTCGCAATTTACGTTTTGTGACTCGTACCTTTGTCAAAATATAGTCATAAATTATCAATAAACTATATCATTCAAAGTGTATCTTAAAATTTCGAGTGTTTTGGTCATTTACTTCTATAAATCATTGTCTCGCTATTTGTTAATATATATATAATAACAAATCATTTTATGACCAAGTTAATATATATTTTCAACATTCATAAACACGTTTTAAATATACGTCGCAAGTTATTCATACAATTAATATTCCAACTTATCATATATATTCAAATAAATATTTAAACCAATAAGTTTAATGTACGGTATCAAACAATTAATACATTGTTACGTTTTCAAGTTATAGTATATATATATATGTATCTATATACATATAATTGTTTGCGAATCATCAAGAACAACCGAAAGGTATTTGAATATATGAAAGTAGTTCAAAAATTTTGAGATTCAGTTTTATAGACTTTGCTTATCGTGTCGGAAATGTTAATCATACAAAGATTAAGTTTAAATTTGGTCGGAAATTTCCGGGTCATCACAGTACCTACCCGTTAAAGAAGTTTCATCCCGAAATTTGATTGGGGTGGTCATGGCTGACAATAAATATGTTTTCATGACGTATATGTGTTGATAAATAGATTTTTATCACCGTTGAATAATATGGATAAAACAATCCGATTATTCAAAGCGTATGAGAGAAGTTATCGTAAAAGAGTGAAATGAAGAATAGAGATTCGTCTTAACTATTGATGTATTAACGATTGATTTCCGTAATTTAAGGAATAGAAAATCTTCATAATCTAAATAAGATTTGATTCTTCGGAATTTAAAGAAATTAAGATTTCTTTTGATTAAATGCGTAATTTGCCTCGATTGCTATGTTTGATATTTCACTATAAATTGACCTCTTCCGTTTCATTATTTTCATCACTCTTACATCTTCTTCCTCATTTCCTATTTTCAAAAGATTGTGAAAAATGCTGCATCCAGTTCTGATTCTTGATATACTCCTAACTTTCATATCTGTCATTCTTCTTTTTCATCTACCACCGGAGGAATCTGCTTATTTTTACATTGCCCTTGGGGTTATAATGCTTTTAATTTTCTCGTGTCTTTTTATTTCGATAAACATTGATATACACGGTTTGTAATTTATGTGTTGTTATCGGGCTTTATATTCTCCCTTATATTTCAAAGTTCCTGCTTCTGTCTTCTATAATTATTGTCATCCCCAGTTAATGCTTTCTTTTATTTACTGCGATTTATACCCCAATTTCTATTTCGGAGTTTTGTCCCTTCGTTTCTTCTTCTTGTGACTAAGCATTGCTTGTAATGGTCCAGAATTCGCAGATATGAATTTTGGAATGAACATTGTTAATGTTCTAAGAAGAAAATGGTAATGGCACGATCTTGTTTTGTTAAATTACCAGAATACCCTGGAAAAGACAGAATCATCAAGAAATATTTTCTTGATATTTTAGAGATTAACTAGAATACAAGAGTCGTATGACATAGCACATGATGACGTTATGATCTGTGAATCATCACGTTCCATTTTAGAAACTCAGAATGACTTACTGTAATATAATCACGTTGATCAAGTGTCATTATATTATACTAACTCATGCTTCAGCTCCCAACACCACTTCAAAAAATTCATATTTTAAACTCGAAGGTTTCAGAATTTAGAAACTAAAATAGTTTCTTTTATGATGTAACACAGATATCATAAGGAGAAAATTGATTTCCAATAAGAATGATTATGGAATTATCTCCAGAAATATGGAGGATATTTATAATGAAAGATAAGATGATATCTTAGAATTTCTAATATCAGAGGATGATGAAGAATATTGTCCGCAAGGGTTTAGATTCGGAAGCAAGGTATTCGTTAATGGCTTCAGCAAATACTCAATCATTTGGATTCGTGGAAGGCAGGTTTCGTCATTGTGATTTATCCACAGCCTCCTTCATACTTTGCTCAATCCGTTTTCCAGTTCCAAACATTTTCTTTTTCTGAGCTTTGCCAACACACTATTCTTTATCATCAAACTTTTTATTGTTAAGGTCGTTTACAGTTTTTGCTGCTTCATCAGTACTTTTCAAAATTTCGAGAACTAGTTCGCGGTTTAAGGTGTTTTTTAGAAACATCACATTCAAAGTCTGTAAGTCTTGGAGGTAGACTTTATATGTATATATATAACTGTTGGCATAAAATTGCTACGAGATACAAAATACTGATTGCTAATTCCCGATGAGTCGTATAGCAATTCTCGTTACAAGATGCGGATGAGTAAATGATAGGGTTCTGATAAATATAACAATTTTTTCAGAAAATCCTAGATCATTATGGTTGCTGATAAGTTTACTGCTAATGTGGTGGAATATGAAAGGTTCTCCAGTAACAATGATGAAGGGGTAATCGTTATAATAAGGCTTATTCGAATGAACAATTGAAGGTGATTTGCTGGAGTAGTGACAAAACTGTCTATTTTAAAAAGGGATTGAAAAGTTATTTTAGCTAATAAATGCCAAAGGGTCTGACACGGATACGTGTTAAACTATGACTTTAGTTTCGAGGGTTTTTCAGGTATAAGACTGCGGTTAACATGTGGTTGGATCATCATCTCGATGATTCATTATTTGAAGGGTCTTCAGGAATTTCGAAGCGTTTGAACACAGATTGTAATCGTTAATATACATATAATGTTCTAGCACAGTTTTAAAGTCAAAGTATAGCTTTGAAAGATTTAGGAATCTAAGAATGATGATATCAGTTATATCTCTACTTGGATTCTGATATGTTAAAATTAGAATATGTAATTGAATTTGAATGAGTATGGTTGTTTTGATTTCTATGAAAGAATATATCTTGTTGTGAAAGTAGTGAGTATAGTTGATGATTTGTTGAATCAGAATCGAAGAATGTAACATATTAATTGTGAATTTATATATTTCTTGGGTATTACCTACCCTTTAAAATATTCTCACCATTAACAGTTTGTACAAAAGGATTTTTAATTACAATCTTTATGAGAATATACCTACATATATATTTTCTTTAGATGTAATCATGGATTTAATGAGTTAACATAATATTAATCTCATCTGATTTTTGATTAGGACTAGAATATAATCTCTAAAACTTTAGATATTACATAATCGCCGTAGAATATTTCTCCAATGAAGTTATGAATCAATACTTCATCGGTTATTGTTGTTGGTACTCCTTGGTATCTATGGTGCGTATGACGTTGATGTTCGAGGTACAGATTGTGATGTTGAGGTGTGGGATGCGGATGTTGTTGTTGGTGGTGGTAATGATACTGTTGGCGTTAATGATGATGGTACTGTTGATGCTGGTGATGCTGCTAGTACTTGTAACCTTTGTACCATATTCTCTAAAGTCACCACTTGAGCACGAAGCTCGTTGACTTCTTCTACTACACCGGGATGATTGTCGGTTCGGACGAGCGGAAGAATAAGATTTAGAATGTGAGATAGTATATAATCATGACTAGATACTCTGGAAATGAGAGAGAAAATGGTATTACAAACAGGTTCGCTGGTAAGTGCTTTAGGTTCTTCGCCAAGAGGGCAATGTGGTGGATGGAAGGGATCGCCTTCTTCTTGTCTCCAATGATTAAGTAGGCTATGAACCCATCCCCAATTCATCCAGAATAGATGATGGCTAATTGGTTGATCCATTCCGGTTACACTGTCTTCGGAGTTCAGGTGAATATCCATATCGGAATAGCTGTCAGAATTTAAGGAATTTAAACTAGATACGTGATCCATTTGTATAATCAGGGAATTGATTTTTGATATAAGATAGATTATAGAATTTAGATTGGTACTCTTCAATACATAATTTACATATGTATATATAATACCAAAATCCCGTAAATTACGGAGAAATTTTCGGAAGATGTCAGGAAAAGTTTACAATAACAGATATGCTAAGATATGAATTTTGCCGATACACTATCTATGCAGTAAATGCAGTAAGATGTGTCTAGACTTAGGAATGATAAGAAAGTAATTTCCGACGATAAATGGTAAGCAAAACTCGGTAAAAATAGATACAGTCATAGTCCAGACTCACTAATGCATCCTAACAATTACCAGTTAAACACACTAATGCAAATTCTGGTTCCCTATGACCTCAAGCTCTGATATCAACTGTGACGATCCTTCCAAATCCCTTTGGACGAATACATCATTCATTGATTTCATAGTGAGGTTTTGACCTCTATATGATACGTTTTGTAAACATTGCGTTCTTTTGAAAAGGCACACCATAAACGAATATATAAATCCAAGGTTTTCGATGTATGATGATTTCTACGTATAGACAATCACCGTATATAATAGTTTACAATACTACATCTGTTGACAATGCAGTCAAAATAAGATACATGGTGATGATTTTGTGAATGCAAAGTTTTCATGAATAAAGCATGTATGACTCCATGCACATAGCTTGTATCACATATAAGCAAACAGCGGAAGACTTCTAGGAACCTGAGAATAAACATACTTAAAAGTGTCAACACAAAGGTTGGTGAGTTCATAGTTTTAATGTTGCACATAATCTGTATATAAAGGTGGATCACAAGATTTCAGTTGTTTTATCCAGAAACGTTTATCAAAATATTCTACATAACAGAGCACCCTGGTAACTAAACTTTAATGTTATAATGATAATTACCCTCTTCGTTTTAATGCACACAACCAACGTGTCATAAACTCAAATAATATACGTCCGTTAAAAGGCTAGCGCTCTAGCTTGAAAACGGGGATGTCAAGCCCTATGGATCCATATACTATTATTCACACCCACCAGTCCATATCCTATGTACTGGCAGTTATTAGTTACCAAAGCTAAAGGATTTTCGATTCAAACTCAGTGTAGAATTAAGTATGTACTTGTATCCATTGCGTTTAAATATATTGCATGTATTCTCAGCCCAAAAATATATATTGCAAAAGAAATTAAAAAGGGATCTATAAACTCACCTTAGCAGCACATAAGGTTATTCACCGAAATGTGACCGAAACTCGGAATGCAAAATAACCGTAGATCTCAACCTAGAGAACATATGTTGGTCAATACATGTCTAATAAGCTAGGCCAGGTCATAGTGTATCACAATCCTAATGCTCGAGACCGACATGTGAAAGTTAACAAAAGTCATCTCAAAAGTCAACCTGACCCAATATGATCTTTAAATCTATACATTTTTATTAACATAGTATAAGTCTTGATAATTGAACGAATTTATAGTTTATCAAACTCAAAACATTATTTATTTCAAGAGTTATATTGTATTTGAATGATCATGGCAATTGGATATATTTTAACATTTCATATAGTTTCGCAATACTTGTAAAACCAGATTTAGTATTTATAAAGCTTTAAAACATGGTAAGACAGTCAACTTTGACAATTGTTTAACAAGACGAGACATGCCTTATATAGAAATTCATTTACTCGATTAGTAATATTTGAAAATCCAATTTATCAATTTTATAAACAAGTTGTTTAAATATTAATTTACAGTGTCAAACACAATTTCAATTAACGTCAAACATAATTCAGTTGACCATATCTTTTAATCCGTTCATCGAAATTACGCGATCTCTAAATGAAAAGTTATTGATTTTTCGCCAACTTTCCAAAAACATGCATATCATATACCTTATATCAGTAATATATGTATTAAATTCGTAATCTATCATAAACTATTTAGCGACAAAATTAATCGTACTAGCATGCATAATCCTATATACTCGAGCACTAGTCAGGGATACACTATTAATATATAATAGATAAGATATAAATGCTTACGTATCAATATTGTGATTCAATATTGTAGGAAAGTACGTAGACGCAACGAAAATGATAAACGCTAGGTTGACCTTTGACTCATGATCATAACCCCCAAGCAATACCCATAACCTCCATAGTTATAACCCATAATTTCCTTAGCTCTATCCCGCTCGAAAAGCTTGTTTTGAAAATAACCCGCTCATGACCTCGTCGTAGTATTTTATGTATAATATTAATAATAATATAATACAAATTAATACAAATAATAATAAGATTTATAATAATAATAATAATAATAATAATAATAATAATAATAATAATAATAATAATAATAATAAATACTGAGTGAAATAAAAAGGTTTAAATGCAATGGATTCGGCAGAAACTTGGGCTATTTATAGAAGAATTCTGATTCCTGACCGCCATGCGATCGCATGGGTTTTATGCCTATTTCTCATGCGATCGCATGGCCCCAAAATCCAGCTCACAATTTTTTTTTGTTTTATTGTTTGTCGACATATTATATATATATATATATATATATATATATATATATATATATATATATATATATATATATATATATATATATATATATATATATATATATAATTAAAATAATTAATTATATATTATATTAATTTCATGTGCATAGTTGACTTGTAATTTTCATTTCGATGACTCGTACGTTGTCACTCGACTTATTTCCTGGTTCCGGTTTCTCGAACGCATTTTCGTACGCTTAGAAAACTCGCAATTTACGTTTTGTAACTCGTACCTTTGTCAAAATATAGTCTTAAATTATCAATAAACTATATCATTCAAAGTGTATCTTAAACTTTCGAGTGTTTTGGCCATTTACTTCTATAAATCATTGTCTCGCTATTTGTTAATATATATATAATAACAAATCGGTTTATGACCAAGTTAATATATATTTTCAACATTCATAAACTCGTTTTAAATATACGTCGCAAGTTATTCATACAATTAATATTCCAACTTATCATATATATTCAAATAAATATTTAAACCAATAAGTTTAATGTACGGTATCAAACAATTAATACATTTTACGTTTTCAAGTTATAGTATATATATATATGTATCTATATACATATAATTGTTCGCGAATCGTCAAGAACAACCGAAAGGTATTTGAATATATGAAAGTAGTTCAAAAATTTTGAGATTCAGTTTTACAGACTTTGCTTATCGTGTCGGAAATGTTAATCATACAAAGATTAAGTTTAAATTTGGTCGGAAATTTCCGGGTCATCACATTAGTACTTCGAAGGGTTCTTGTCATACGTTTGAATAGTGGAATGTATGATGCCAGATATCTTAAGTGCTCTATGTTAAGGTTGGTTACCAGGCGACTCATCGTATGAATGATTTTTGCAGTTGTAATGATCCTGCGCATTTAATTAAATGAAATCTTGTGGCTTATTAAATGTTATGATTATTATATAGAAATTAAACCTATGACTCACCAAATTTTGTTGACGTTTTAAGCATGTTTATTCTCAGGTGAATATTAAAAACGATTCCGCTGTCGTATGCCAACCCAAGGTCAAGATTTGGAGTCGGCATAATTGTTTATATTGTTTAAACTTGCATTTGGAGTATTTGTTGTAATATATTTGATCATATTGTAATGGGTTGTGTAAAAACTTATTTATTTGAGGAGATTGTCTTTGATAGACAATCTAAATTATGTCATTAAGAACTTTATTCAATAATAAAGGTTATGGCTATTTTTTTTTAAAACGAATGCAAGATTTGAAAAACGTCTCATATAGAGATCAAAACCTCGCAAAGAAACCAATTAATATGAAATGTTTATAATTAATATGAACGGGGCATTTCAGTTGGTATTCGAGCGTTGGTCTTAGAGAATCATAAAATTTTTCATTAGTGTGTCTAACTATTTTTTGATGCATTAGTGAGTCTGGACATACACCGTAATTGTTTTAAAAATGATTGCTTAATATAATTGTTGGAAACATAAGATTATTAACATATAAATATTATAAGATATATCATTCTCTTAACGTGCGTGTTATTATGTGATAGATGACTTCATCCAATCATATAAGCATCTCTAGTGATTCAGATTTCATTTACTTATTAAGTGATTCGGAGGCTAAGTCAAAGCATACGACTTATGAACCAACAGAAAAGTTAACTTTTGGTGCTACCATTAAAGTGGAAAATTGTTGGGAAAATTGGGAAGATTCACAATTGCTAGAAGAGGTTCCGAAAGAGGATCTGGAAGAAGATCCAGAGGAGGAACCCAAAGAAAAGGATCCTGAAGAAGTTGTGGAAATTACCGAACCACAACGTGATTTGGGAAAATCTTTGGCTGTTATACCCGATCCCAAACCCGATGAACCTATTATGACTCAAAATGTTTGTGATCATCCACCTGAACCACCTAAGAGACCAGTTTATAAAATGACCGCTCGTATAACGACTGTTGGTTTTGCTCCCAAATAATTAGCTGAAAGAACCAATTGGGAGGAATTGGAAAAAGAACTATCCAAACGAAAATCCAAACGTTTGGCCGAGCAAGAAACAACGTCAACATCTAAGAAATCTCGCCGTTTTTGAACCATCGGCAGCTATCCTGTATTCCATGCATTGTATAATATGTATTATATTGTGTGTTTAAGTTTGTAAGAAAATCCGCAATGTAATTTTCCTTATGATTGTATAATAATAAGAATAAGCATGGAAGGTTTATTATTATTATTACAACTTATTATTACGTAGTAACGTAATAACTTACCATAGTTTTTCATATTAGAATTTTAGTAGTTAATTTGTGTGTTAGCTGCTAAGTATGAACATTATTATAGTTACAAAACGCTAATATGAAGAAAAGGCTTTTATAATAATAAGTTCATATTAAGCTACAAAATACTTTTTGGCTACTTCTAAAAATTCTATATGATTAACTCATTTGGCTATTTTTGAGGGAAATGGCTCCTCCAGCTACTAGACAACAACAATTGAACACAGAAGAACTTCAAGCTTTCGCAGCAAATATGGCTACAGTGGTGAATGCAATGAACAACAATAACCAATCGGGTTCCAGCAGTGGAGGAAACAATGGCAACCGGGTAGGATGTTCCTACAAATCTTTTATGGCCTGCAAACCCAATGAGTTTGAAGGAACTGAAGGACCCGTTGGACTAAAGCGATGGACAGAGAAGGTTGAAGCCGTGTTCTCAACCAGCAACTGCGCAGAAGAGGATAAAGTTAAGTATGCCACACATACTTTCAGGGGTACTGCTTTGACATGGTGGAATACCTACATGGATTACGTAGGACAGAATACCGCCTATGCACTTCCATGGTCCGCTTTCAAGCACATGATGACGGAAGAGTACCGCCCCAGAACCGAAATCAACAAGCTCAAGGAAGAGCTTAAAGCACTGACAACCCAAGGGTTAGACGTCATTACCTACGAGCGACATTTCAACGAACTGGTTTTAATGTGTCCTGGAGTATTTGAGGATGAAGAGGCAAAAATTGAAGCGTTCATAAAAGGGTTGCCGGAACTAATCCAAGAGCATGTAGGTGCTAACGACCCTACAACAATGCAGAAAGTGAGTCATATAGCCCACAAATTAATAGGCCAAATTACATGAAGGATAAAGAAAGAGGCGGCCGAGGAGGCCATAATGAAACAGGGGAAAAGAAAGTGAGAGGAAAGCGGTGATCAGGGTCACCAGTACAACAACAACAATCAAAACAACAATTACAACAACAATTGCAACCACCCCAATAACAACAATAATCGCAACAACAACCGCAACAATAACCGCAACAACCATCCCAATAATAATAACAACAACAACAATCCCAATCACAATAATAACAACAACAAATGTCTCAACAACAATAACCCTAACAACAACAACAACAACAACGACAACAAAAAGCAAAGGACTATATGCCCAAGGTGTGATACGTTTCATCCGGAATGGTTTTGTAGAGAATTATGTACCAAGTGCAATCGGAATGGCCATATTGCGGTAAAGTGTGAAGTCTACGAACCAAATAGAAACAGAGGAGCAAATAATGCCGGAACAAATAATAACGGCGTTGTTTGCTATGGATGTGGAAAACCGGGCCATACCATAAACCAGTACCGGAATGGAAATAGGCAAGGCCATGGGAGAGCTTTTAACATTAATGGGGAGAAAGCACAGGAAGACCCGGAACTTGTTACGGGTACGTTTCTTATCAACAATACACCTGCTTATGTTTTATTTGATTCGGGTGCCGATAGAAGTTATATGAGTAGAGAATTTTGTGCCAAATTAAATTGCCCGTTAACGCCTTTGGATAAAAAGTGTGTAGTTGAAGTAGCAAACGGTAAACTAATTAAGGTTGATAAAATTTGCCGAAATCGAAAAATTAGTTTAGTTAGCGAAAGGTTTGCAATTGATTTAATACCGGTGGAATTGGGAAGCTTCGACGTAATTATTGGAATGGACTGGATGTCCAAAGTGAAAGTCGAAGTTGTTTGTCATGAGAAGGCAATTCGCATTCCTAGAGAAAACGGGTTACCCTTAATGGTGTACGGAGAAAAGGGTAATATCAAATTAAATCTTATTAGTAGTTTGAAGGCGTGCAAACTAATAAGAAAAGGTTGCTATGCCATACTAGCACACGTCGAGAAGGTTGAAAAAGAAGAAAAGAAAATCGATGACGTTCCTGTTGCAAGAGAATTTCCTGAGGTGTTTCCGGACGAATTACCGGGACTACCTCCTCACCGATCCGTTGAATTCCAAATAAATCTTGTACAAGGAGCCACACCAATAGCTCGTACTCCATATAGACTTACGCCCACCGAAATGAAAGAATTACAAAGTCAGCTACAAGAATTATTAGAGCGTGGTTTTATCCGACCGAGTACGTCACCATGGGGAGCTCCAATTTTGCTCGTTAAAAAGAAAGATGGGTCTTTTCACATGTGTATCGATTACCATGAGCTGAACAAAGTAACCATTAAAAACCGATACCCTTTACCTCGAATCGATGACCTATTTGATCAACTCCAAGGTTCGAGCGTATACTCCAAAATTGACTTAAGGTCGGGTTATCATCAACTGAGGGTTAAAGAAGCTGATATACCAAAAACAGCCTTCAGAACTCGTTATGGCCACTACGAATTCATGGTTATGCCATTCGTTTTAACCAATGCACCCACAGTTTTCATGGATCTCATGCACCGAGTATGTAGTCCATATTTAGATAAGTTTGTTATTGTCTTTATTGATGACATTCTTATCTATTCGAAGAATAACCAAGAACACGAACACCACTTGAGACTTGTGTTAGAGTTGTTAAGAAAAGAACAACTTTATGCAAAATTCTCTAAGTGCGCTTTTTGGTTAAATGTACAATTTCTTGGCCACGTAGTCAGTAGTAATGGAATCAAAGTTGATCCCGCCAAGATTGAAGCCATCAAAAATTGGGAGACCCCGAAAACTCCAACGCAAATACGTCAATTTTTGGTTCTAACCGGTTATTATAGGAGATTTATTCAAGATTTCTCCCGTGTAGCCAAACCTTTAACTGCCTTGACACATAAGGGGAAGAAGTATGAATGGACTTCCGAACAAGAGGGTGCCTTCCAATTGTTGAAAAATAAGTTGACTACGGCACCTATTTTATCGTTACCTGATGGAATGGAAAATTTTGTTATTTACTGCGACGCATCAAGAATGGGTTTTGGGTGTGTTCTTATGCACCAGAAGAAGGTGATTGCATATGCTTCTCGACAACTCAAAATTCATGAACAAAACTACACCACACATGATCTGGAATTGGGCGCCGTTATTTTGCATTAAAGATGTGGAGACATTATCTGTATGGGGTCAAGTTTATCATATACACCGACCACAAAAGTCTCCAACATATTTTAAATCAAAAGCAACTAAACATGAGGCAGCGTAGATGGGTTGAGCTGCTAAATGATTATGATTGTGAAATCCGTTACCACCCGGGGAAAGCGAATGTGGTAGCTGATGCCTTGAGTCGAAAGGAAAGAGAACCTATTCGAGTAAAAGCTATGAACATGATTATTCATAGTAATCTTACTACTCAAATAAAAGAGGCACAACAGGAGGTTTTGAAGGAAGGAATTTTTGGAAAGAAAATACCCAAAGGATTAGAAAAACAGCTTAATATTCGGGAAGATGGAACAGGTATTTAGCTGAAAGAATTTGGGTACCAAAGAATGGTGATTTGAGGAAAGTGGTACTAGATGAAGCACATAAAACCAGATATTCAATACATCCCGGAGCGGGAAAAATGTACCAAGACCTCAAGAGAAAGTTTTGGTGGCCAGGAATGAAGACCGATATAGCCACATATGTAGGAGCATGTTTGACTTGTTCTAAAGTCAAAGCTGAACATCAGAAACCATCGGGTCTACTCCAACAACCTGAAATCCCAGAATGGAAATGGGAAAACATTACCATGGATTTCATTGCTAAGTTACCGAGAATCGCAGGTGGTTATGATATGATTTGGGTAATAGTTGATCGTCTTACTAAGTCAGCACACTATCTGCCAATAAAAGAAGAGGATGGTATAGAGAAATTAGCACGATTATACCTGAAAGAAGTTGTTTCTAGATATGGTATACCAATCTCTATTATCTCTGATCGTGATAGCAGATTTACTTCCAGATTCTGGCAGGCATTACACGAAGCGTTGGGAACTCGTCTAGATTTAAGTACTGCCTATCACCCACAAACTGATGGGCATAGTGAAAGGATGATTCAGACACTTGAAGACATGCTACGAGCATGTGTTATTGATTTTGGAAGCAGTTGGGATCGACATCTACCGTTAGCTGAGTTTTCCTACAACAACAGCTACCATTCTAGTATTGAGGCACTTTATGGGAGGAAATGCAGGTCTCCGATTTGTTGGAGTGATGTGGGGGATAAACAGATTACAGGTCCAGAAATTATCCAAGAAACCACCGATAAAATCATTCAGATCCAGCAACGATTGAAAACAGCCCGGAGTCGACAAAAGAGCTATGCGGATGTTAGAAGAAAACCTTTAGAGTTTGAGGAAGGTGATATGGTTATGCTTAAAAGTATCACCTTGGAAAGGTGTTATTCGTTTTGGAAAGCGGGGGAAATTGAGCCCAAGATATATTGGGCCATTCAAGATTGAAAAACGCATTGGGTCGGTGGCCTATCGACTTGAGCTACCTCCACAATTAGAAAAGATTCACAACACCTTCCATGTTTCAAACCTGAAGAAATGCCTAGCTATCAAAGATCTAATTATTCCTTTAGACGAGATTAAAATTGACGAGAAACTAAATTTCGTCGAAGAACCCGTCGAAATTATGGATCGTGAGGTCAAACGACTCAAACAAAGTAAGATACCAATCGTTAAGGTTCGATGGAATGCTCGTAGAGGACCTAAATTCACTTGGGAACGAGAAGACCAAATGAAGCTGAAGTACCCACATTTGTTTTCCGATATCGCACGTTAACTAGGTACTATTCTAAATTTCGGGACGAAATTTAATTTAACGGGTGTGTAATGTAACGACCCGGATTTTTCTGCTAATATATTGAAGATTAATATTTACATAATTAATGTTTCCAACATCTTAAGCAATCAAACTCATTAAGAATTGGTTATTTGCAATGAATTTTATACAAACGTTTGGCCACCCAGTTTGTCTGACGATTCACGAACGTCATAAATTGAAATAATTATATAATGATGTATATATGGATATATATATATATACTTACGATTTGTTAAAATGATATTTAAGTATCTCATTATATATAATAACAATTGGTTATATACATAAAATGAGATTACTAACTTAAAGACTTCAAGACTATATACATATATATAACAATTAACGTTGTAATAACTTCTAAATTAAAATGTATGTATATATATTGTATTAATATGTATTAATACACTTTTGAAAGAATTAATAATATATATCAATATATTTATACTCAATAAAGATAGCTATACTCATTTTCTCATTCAATTTTATCAAGAATCCTATTCGTATTCATACGGTATTTATACCCATATCATACCCAGCTTCTATATGTATTTACTATGGGTATATACATATCAAATCATTGATCTTAGAAGCCCTCGATCAGTTGTGAGACATGTATAAACATTATGTAGACTTGTGGGAACCATGGCTTGGAAACTAGTATGACTAAATGCATAAAATCACAAACCATGGAGTCATGTTGTTGCCCCCATTTGGATGCCAACATGTAGGATAAATAACCATCCATTTCATTCCAATTAACTACATCATTTTACTCTCTAAACACATACTCAAACACTCTCTCAAACCTCCATTCAATTCAGCAAGAATTGGTCTCATAATTCAAGTTATAATCATCATAACAAAGCTTGATCAAGAACACTTCAAGAATTCAAAGCCATCAAGGGTATCTTTGAACTCAAGATATTCTCCTTATTTCTCCAGCAACTTTACTCATTTGATTTGAGGTAGTAACCTTATTCATAATCTTATTCGATTCGTATTCATATAGCTATCTTATTTTGAGTTATAACTAGTAACAACAAGAACATAGTTTAGATTATTTCTAAACTTGTTTGCAAATAAACTTAATCCTTCTAACTTGACTTTTAAAACACTTCAACACATGTATTATGATAGTATGTCAAGCTAACATAAGGATATAAAACTTGTAAACACGAAGAACACCTTAAAATCGAATATACGCCGTCTTAGTCGAACGGGGGCTGTTTTGGGTTTGATTTTAAAAACCTATCTTAAACTTTGAATTAAAAGATTTCCTTTGGTGAAAAATCTTATTTTATATAGATATGAAATATATCCAAAATTCATGGTTAAACTCTAATTGGAAGTATGTTTTTCAATAGAGTCATCAAGATGTCGTTCTTACGATGGATATGACTATCTTCTTGTTTTTGACACCTAAGCTATATTTTCGACTATAAACGTATACTTTTTCTGTTTAGATTAATAAATAACGGTTCGATACAAAACCATGGCAAGTCAAATCACTCAAAACGGATTTGTAACGAAGAAATTATGGGTAAAACAAAATTAGATATTTTTGTTTGTTTTTAGCTACGGTTTTGATTAATAAAAATGGATGCTAACCTTATCCTAGCTAACTTACCTTGTATCCTACATGTATTTATACATGTCTTGTTCCTGAACTTATGGAAATACAATTTATAATAGTCGTGATTAAGTTCTACAACAATATATTATAGTCTTAATAAAGATCATAAGGCACCATACATACATACATATATATATATATATATATATATATATATATATATATATATATATATATATATATATATATATATATATATATATATGACTTGATCACCGTGGATTCGTATACAAAGTTTTGACATATCATTTTGACTTCTTCTATATATATTATTGGAACGAACTATTAGACACCATTGGCAGTAATCTCGAGTTAGCTGTGGGTCGAAGTGGATTCCAAAATATTATGTACTTTGAGTTGTGATCGAGCCTGAGACATGTATACAATGGGTCGCGGATTGCTTCAGACAATATACATATTATGTGTCTTATTATATTAAGACAATTTATTATAGTGTTAGTGAATTCTAACACAATATACGCATTTATATTTATATATATATTTATACTGTTGGACTATTGGACTATTGGACTACGAACGTTAGACTACTAACAATGGACAATTAAAATTATCACAAGTATCATAAGTATGGAATATTAATTATATATATATATATATATATATATATATATATATATATATATATATATATATATATATATATATATATATATATATATATATATATATATATATATATATATATATATATATATATATATATATATATATATATATATCTTGACATAAGAATATTATTATTAGGTTCATGAATTTGTCAAAAGGCCAAGTCTTATCACCATCTATTCGGATATCATCACAAGTGAGTTATAGTCCCATTTTTACTATCTAAATTATTTTGGGATGAGAATACATGCAAAATTTATAAATGTTTTACAAAATAAGCACAAGTTCATGGAACTACATTCTACGATTGTTTTGTTATACCGGATATCTGTACTTATTATTATTATGCTTGGTAACCTAAGAATTAGTGAAAATTAGTGAAAAACACTAATTGACGCGAATCCTAAAGGTAGATCTACAGGCACCAACCACCCCCATTTTCGAATAGTGGAAATGCTTTAGTACTTCAAAGGGTTCTTGTCATACATTTGAATAGTGGAATGTATGATGCCAGATATCTTAAGCGCTCTATGTTAAGGTCGGTTACCAGACGACTCATCGTATGAATGATTTTTGCAGTTGTAATGATCCTGCGCATTTAATTAAATGAAATCTTGTGGCTTATTAAATGTTATGATTATTATATAGAAATTAAACCTATGACTCACCAACATTTTGTTGACGTTTTAAGCGTGTTTATTCTCAGGTGAATATTAAAAATGCTTCCGCTATCGTGTGCCAACCCAAGGTCAAGATTTGGAGTCGGTATAATTGTTTATATTGTTTAAACTTGCATTCGGAGTATTTGTTGTAATATATTTGATCATATTGTAATGGGTTGTGTAAAAACTTATTTATTTGAGGAGATTGTCTTTGATAGACAATCTAAATTATGTCATTAAGACATTTATTCAATAATAAAGGATATGGTTGTTTTTTAAAAACGAATGCAAGATTTGAAAAACGTCTCATATAGAGGTCAAAACCTCGCAAAGAAACCAATTAATATGAAACGGTTATAATTAATATGAACGGTGCATTTCACTAAAATACATATAATACACAACATGATTACAACCCTCTAATCTGAATCACTGGTTTCTTCTTCTTCGGACTTGGTTCATTTTCCTAATTTTCTAGGAATATATGGTGTTCCTCTAATACGAGCCATCGTTTTCCACAATGGTTTAGAAAAACCTGGTGGTTTAGAGGTTCTCGGGTCATTGTTACATTTTAGGAAATACGAATGTTGCCGATACATATAAAGTTCATCGGGGTTGGAATCGGGTTTCTCTATTTTTATACCTTTTCCCTTATTATTTTCTTTCGCTTTATTAAATTGGGTCGAGGTAATTTCTATAACATCATCAGAATCCTCATCGGGATCCGATTCATCAAAAAATTGGTAATCTTCCCAATATTTTGCTTCCTCGGCGGAAACACCATTGACCATTTTTAACTTTGGTCCGTTGGTTGAGGATTTTCTTTTATTTAATTGATTTATTATAGGTATCAATATTTCTTCCTCTGGAACCTCTTCTTCTTCCGGTTCCTCCTCTTCCGGTTCCTCCTCTTCCGGTTCCTCTTCTTCCGGTTCCTCTTCTTCCGGTTCCTCTTCGGGAATTTGTGAATCTTCTCAAAATATATTCGACTCTTCATTATTATTAGGTGAATCGATGGGATTTGTACTAGTGGTAGACATCTATCACACAATATCAAATACATTAAGAGGTTAATATATCACATAATATTTACATGTTAATAATATATAGTTTCCAACAAAAGTGTTAAGCAAATGTTTTTAAAGAAAACACGGTCGAAGTCCAGACTCACTAATGTATCCTAACAAACTCGATAAGACACACTAATGCAAATTTCTGATTCTCTAAGACCAACGCTCGGATACCAACTGAAATGTCCCGTTCATATTGATTATAAACGTTCCATATTAATTGATTTCGTCGCGAGGTTTTGACCTCTATATGAGACATTTTTCAAAGACTGCATTCATTTTTAAAACAACCATAACCTTTATTTTATCTATAAAGGTTTAAAAAACATTACGTAGATATCAAATAATGATAATTTAAAATATACCGTTTACACACGACCATTACATAATGGTTTACAATAAGAATATATTACATCAAAAATAAGTTTCTTGAATGCAGTTTTCACATAATATCATACAAGCATGGACTCCAAATCTTGTCCTTATTTTAGTATGCAACAGCGGAAGCTCTTAATAATCACCTGAGAATAAACATGCTTAAAATGTCAACAAAAATGTTGGTGAGTTATAGGTTTAACCTATATATTATCAAATCATAATAATAGACCACAAGATTTCATATTTCAATATACATCCCATACATAGAGATAAAAATCATTCATATGGTGAACACCTGGTAACCGACATTAACAAGATGCATATAAGAATATCCCCTATCATTCCGGGAAATCCTTCGGACATGATAAAAATGAATTCGAAGTACTAAAGCATCCGGTACTTTGGATGGGGTTCGTTAGGCCCAATAGATCTATCTTTAGGATTCGCGTCAATTAGTAGATTGGTTACTAATTCTTAAGTTACCAAGCAAAAGGGGCATATTCGGCTTCGATCATTCACCCATATAATGTAGTTTTATTTACTTGTGTCGATTTCGTAAAACATTTATAAAACTGCATGTATTCTCATCCCAAAATATTAGATTTTAAAAGTGGGACTATAACTCACTTTCACAGATTTTTACTTCATCGGGAGTAAGACTTGGCCACAGGTCGATTCACGAACCTATAACAAATATATATACATATATGTATATATCAAAGTATGTTCAAAATATATTTACAACATTTTTAATACATTTTGATGTTTTAAGTTTATTAAGTCAGCCGTCCTCGTTAGTAACCTACAACTAGTTGTCCATAGTTAGATGTACAGAAATAAACTGATATATATTATCTTGAATCAATCCACAACCCAGTATATACATGTCTTAGGCTAGATCATAACTCAATGTATATATATTTTTGGAATCAACATCAACCCTGTATAGCTAACTCAAACATTACTGCATATAGAGTGTCTATGATTGTTCCAAATAATATATATACATGGGTCGATATGATATGTCAAAACATTTGCATATGTGTCTATGGTATCCCAAGATTACATAATATATTAGAATACATTTATAATACAATATAAGTTAGCTAGTATATGATTTGTATAGAATTGTTACAATATTTCCCGTAGCTACAACAATCAAAAAAAATATCCAATCTTGTTTTACCCATAACTTCTTCGTTTTAAATCCGTTTTGAGTGAATCAATTTGCTATGGTTTCATATTGAACTCTATTTTATGAATCTAAACAGAAAAAGTATAGGTTTATAGTCGGAAATATAAGTTACAAGTCATTTTTGTAAGAGGTAGTCATTTCAGTCGAAAGAACGACGTCTTGATGACCATTTTGAAAAACATACTTCCACTATGAGTTTAACCATGATTTTTGGATATAGTTTCATGTTCATACGAAAAATCATTTTCCCAGAAGAACATCTTTTAAATCAAAGTTTATCATAGTTTTTAATTATCAAACCCAAAACAGCCCGCGGTGTTACTACGACGGCGTATGTCCGGTTTTACGGTGTTTTTCGTGTTTTCAGGTTTTAAATCATTAAGTTAGCATATCATATAGATATAGAACATGTTTTTAGTTGATTTTAAAAGTCAAGTTAGAAGGATTAACTTTTGTTTGCGAACAAGTTTAGAATTAACTAAACTATGTTCTAGTGATTTCAAGTTTAAACCTTCGAATAAGGTAGTTTCATATATATGAATCGAATGATGTTATGAACATCATTACTACCTCAGGTTTTGTGGATAAACCTAATAGAAATGAGAAAAATAGATCTAGCTTTAAAGGATCCTTGGATGGCTTGAAAGTTCTTGAAGCAGAATCATGACACGAAAACAAGTTCAAGTAAGATTTCCACTCGAAATAAGATTGTTATAGTTATAGAAATTGAATCAAAGTTTGAATATGAGTATTACCTTGTATTAGAAAGATATCTTACTATAAATAAGAAAGATTTCTTGAGGTTGGATGATCACTTTACAAGATTGGAAGTAAGCTAGCAAACTTGGAAGTATTCTTGATTTTATGAAACTAGAACTTATAGAATTTATGAAGAACACTTAGAACTTGAAGATAGAACTTGAGAGAGATCAATTAGATGAAGAAAATTGAAGAATTAAAGTATTTGTAGGTGTTTTTGGTCGTTGGTATATGGATTAGATATAAAGGATGTGTAATTTTGTTTACATGTAAATAAGTCATGAATGATTACTAATATTTTTGTAATTTTATGAGATATTTCATGCTAGTTGCCAAATGATGGTTCCCACATATGTTAGGTGACTCACATGGGCTGCTAATAGCTGATCATTGGAGTGTATATACGAATAGTACATACATCTAAACGCTGTGTATTGTACGAGTACGAATACGGGTGCATACGAGTAGAATTGTTGATGAAACTGAACGAGGATGTAATTGTAAGCGTTTTTGTTAAGTAGAAGTATTTTGATAAGTGTCTTGAAGTCTTTCAAAAGCGTATGAATACATATTAAAACACTACATGTATATACATTTTAACTGAGTCGTTAGTCGTTACATGTAAATGTTGTTTTGAAACCTTTAGGTTAACGATCTTGTTAAATGTTGTTAACCCATTGTTTATTATATCTAAAGAGATGTTAAATTATTACATTATCATGATATTATGATATATTAATATATCTTAGTATGATATATATACAGTTAAATGTTGTTACAACGATAATCGTTACATATATGTCTCTTTTCGAAATCATTAAGTTAGTAATCTTATTTTTACATATGTAGTTCATTGTTAATACACTTAATGACATGTTTACTTATAATTTATCATGATTAAACATAGTGTATCAATATCTTAATATGATTCATATGTATTTAGTAAGACGTTGTTATAACGATAATCGTTATATATATATATATATATATATATATATATATATATATATATATATATATATATATATATATATATATATATATATATATATATATATATATATATATCGTTTCGAGTTTCTTAATTCAATAAACTCAATTTTATGTATATAACTCATTGTTAAAATACCTAATGAGATACTTACTTATCATAATATCATGTTAACTATATATATAATCATACATATATCATCATATAGTTTTTACAAGTTTTAATCGTTCGTGAATCACCGGTCAACTTGGGTGGTCAATTGTCTATATGAAACCTATTTCAATTAATCAAGTCTTAACAAGTTCAATTGCTTAACATGTTGGAAATACTTAATCATGTAAATAACAATTTCATTTAACATATATAAACATGGAAAAGTTCGGGTCACTACATGTTAAACCCGGTAGCTACCTTTAGGATTCGCGTCAATTAGGCGTGCACTAATTCTCAAAATTAGTGATGTTCCCTAATTCTTAGGTTACCAAGCAATAATAATCAGGGGAAAAATATTCATATCAATTGTGGAAATTATCACGTCCACATAATTCAATGGTGGCAATTATCACGTCCACATAATTCATTCGAGGAATGTTTTGCTTGTGTCTATCTCGTCAAACATTTATAAAAGCATTTCATGTATTCGCAGTTCAAAATATATTTCAAAAGAATTTAATAAAAAAGCAGTTGTAAAAACAGCGCATGTATTCTCAGTCCCAAAAATGTAAAGAGTAAAAGGGAGCAAATGAACTCACTTAATGTATTTTGTAGTAAAAATACATATGACGATATTGAACAATGCAGAGTTGGCCTCGGATTCACGAACCTAAATCATTTATATATATATATATATATATATATATATATATATATATATATATATATATATATATATATATATATATATATATATATATATATATATATATATATATATATATATATATATATATATATATATATATATATATATATATATATTAACACATGTTCTTGTAATCGAACAAGTATACATATTTTATTAATGTTATAATTTTTATATTAATAACTTATATATGTCAATTTATATATATTAAATAAATGACATTATTAGTATAGTTAGGTTTTATATTAAATATACTTTTATATAACCATCTTTCGTTTGCAAGAATTAATAATTATGATAATACCAGATTAATGATAATAGTAATAATGATAGTAATAATAGTAATATTAATAATAAAAATGAAAGTTTTAATAAAGATAATAACTTTAATAATAATAAGGTTATATGAT
Source organism: Rutidosis leptorrhynchoides (assembly GCF_046630445.1). NCBI lineage: Eukaryota > Viridiplantae > Streptophyta > Magnoliopsida > Asterales > Asteraceae > Rutidosis > Rutidosis leptorrhynchoides. The sequence continues at coordinate 711,529,516 of NC_092334.1, read as the reverse complement.
AGTTTTAATAATAAAAATTTTAAGAATCATATTAATGATACTAATAATAAATATAAAAGTTGTATTATTTTTACAATAAAAACATTAGTTTTGAATCTAATTCCAAAAGACTTAATAATACTTAGTACTAATCATTTGTAATTCTGAATATAAATAATAATAATAATAATAATAATAATAATAATAATAATAATAATAATAATAATAATAATAATAATAATAATAATAATAATAATAATAATAATAATAATAATAATAATAATAAATTGTATTATGATAGTGGTACTAATATTAATAATATTTATTGTTAATACTTATTGATAACATTAATAATAATGATAATATTACATATACATATAATCATGTTCTAAATGTGGTATGATAATAATTATCTTAATAATAACAATAATCAATTATAATAATAGTAATAAAATTAATAATAAGAATCATATTAATAACAATAATAATATTAATAATAATTATAATAATAATACTAATAATAATAATAATAATAATAATAATAATAATAATAATAATAAAAGTGAAAATATAAAGTATATACCCTTTCTTAAAGCTTTTCCAAAAAGAATTTCCCACGACGGGGCTCGAACCCGAGACCTCTCACAAACCCAACTCCCATACAAACCATCCCTCTGTTCCAATATTTTTGTTTATAAACTCAACCTTATTTTATATAACCCGACTTGTTTTTCTGTTTTTCTTTCTTCTTCATTCACAACTGGATCGTTCAAGTAATACACCAATATAAGATATCAATTAACATTTTGTTTTTAAAAATACAAAACTGAAACAAGTATCAAATGACTGTGGTTGAATGTAATTAAAATCGAAAGAAAAAAATAAAAATAAAAAAAAAACTGAACGGCTCAATGTACATCGCTAATGAACTTGAAATCGGATTTGAGTTTTTAGGACGTTTTGGATCAAGACTTCAACATGAAAAAGGTTATAAACCGCACCAAGAAACTTTTTAAATCGTCAATTGGACCTATATCCTAACATATAACTCGAATTCGATCGAAGAACACAATTTGACTTTTTTTAGAAATTATCTTTGACTCGATGATTCAAACTCGTTTCGAAGAATTGGAAACTGAAACTGTACAGAAAGTTTGATTGAAATATTCCTAACATAACTACATTTATGGATTTTTGAAATTTATTACAAAATCGAATTTTGAATAAAATGCTCAAGAACAGACTTCGTTTTTTTCTGTTTTATTTTTCGGATAATTGTGAAGGTAATTGCTGATTGGTGATGAAACAAATTTGGAATGACTCCATTAATCAATTTGATCGATTTGTATTATAACAGTTGGATGTCGACATACAGAATCAATCAGCAATAGGTGAAGAAGAAAAAAAAATAAAAAAAACAGAATCAGATGGATATCTGGTTTCGTACGAGCTGATGTATATGTGTAACAATTTTGTGATAGAAAACAAAGAACACAAATAGTTTTGATGGAAACAAGAATCAAAATCGTACCATTCTAAATTTTATATGATTTATCTAAATAATATTAATAATTAATAAGTGTAAATATATTAATAATAATAATTCTATTAATATTAATAATAATAAATGATAATAATACTTGATAATAATAATACTTATAAATAATGATTTTTGTAGTAATATTAATAATAATAATGATAATATTGATAAAGATAATAGTAATTATAAGACTAATGATGAAAATAATGAGTAAAATTAAGATAATAATATTATTAACTATATTAACTATACTAATATTAAGATTATTAATAATAATATTAATATTATTAATAATTATAATAATATTAATAATAATAATATAACAACTTATATATATCAAATTTTATATATATATAATAATATTAATAATAATGAAAATATTAATATTAATATTAACATTAATAATAATGATAAAAATAATGATAATAATAATAATAATATAACATTTATATATTAACTTGTAAGTACGTATATTAGTATTACATGTTATTGATCATGTAATAGTTATTTATATAATTTAGATTATGCAATAACCTATATTAAATTCTCATACATGTATATATATATATGTCACAATATACATATAATAATAATTATGTATAGAATATATATATATATATATTCATTTTAAATTATAACTTAATTATTTTGTACCTTATTTTACATATGTATTTCCAACAATTACATCATATATTATTTCAGATAATATTTCAAATTAATATTTATATATATTCATATTTAAATATATATATATATATATATATATATATATATATATATATATATATATATATATATATATATGTATATATATATATATATATATATATATATATCTATTTACAATTAGTTGTTCATGAATCGTCGGGAATAGTCAAAGGTTAAATGAATTGATGTAAACAGTTTAAAAATTTTAAGACTCAACATTACAGACTCTGCTTATCATGTCGAGTTCATATAAGGACTAAGTTTAAATTTGGTCGGAAATTTCCGGGTCGTCACAGCGCTAGCATTTAACGGGTGTTTGATACTTCGAGGACATACGCACTCGCCAAGTGTACTTTTAGGGGGAATTATTATTACGTTAAGTTAGTTACAGGGTGCCCACAGTTATGCATATACTTTTCATACTGATTTAAACTGCTTGTTGAAGCACTGATATCTCGTGGTCTACATTACTTTACTGATTACAAACTATAGCTCACCAATATTCGTGTTGACTTTTAAGCGTGTATTTCTCAGGTGCTTAGACGATGTTGCTTCCGCTATTAGACTTACTGTCTTGGTGTTATAGACTTGCTGTTATGGACCTGCTGTGTTAGATTTTCGCTGCATTACTTAGAGATGTCTCAACCATGAAAATTTTATCTTGCATTCACAACTTATGTTATTTAAATAATGGCTTTGTAATGACCTCTGTGTCACGTTATCTTTTGTAAATGCTATCTTTTTATTAATGCAAAACTGGTTTTCAAACAGCATATAGTGTTTGACCGTGTAAAGATCCTGTTGTTGACGAATCGTACACGATGGTTTTGTACGGGGCGTCACATTTGGTATCAGAGCATTGATTGTAGGGAATTGGGTTGCATTAGTGAGTCTAGACCAGACCGGGGAGGATTCACTAATAGGACTAATCTACAACTTGCTTGTTTACCTGTTTCTGCGAAACTGCTGCATGCTACTGCTTACTCTTACTGCTATGAGAACTTACTGCATGCTGCTACTTATTCTTGTTACTGCATGCTACTACCTGTTTTTGCATGTTACTTCTGTTTAGAACTATTTTCATTACCATGTCATGTACTGCTAGGATGCTGTAGTGCCTGATTACGTGCTTGTTATATGTCTTACTGACATGGAAAAAGTTATTTTTCCATGTTCAGATGTCAGACATGCTGCCCATGACCTTTGACTTCGAGAGTGACTCAGAGACGACTGTTGCCTCGCCTACTATTGTTGCTGATTCACCGCTACCCTCCGGCGACTCTGGCGATTCTTCATCCGAAGATAGAGGACACGCGCTTGACCTGATAGACGTCTCAGACGGAGACGAGGATCCAGAGGAGATTCCAGTATCACCCAGCCCTAGACTCCCGGAGCCACAGCACTATTCCGGTGATACTGTGATCCCTGGGGGAAATGGAGACGGTCCTTTTCATAATGAGCATGGACATTGGGCTAGACGCACCGCTGATGGACGTGTTGTACCGATTCCACCTTTCAGATATCGACTTATGACCACCGTCCAGGCACATCCACCCTCAGATGATTTAGACGATTCATCATTCGATGACACGAGCGAGGAGGATCCCAAGGAGGATCCCGAGGAGGATTCTGAGGAGGACCCTGAGGAGGAGCCCGTGCAGCCGTCCTCTACCCCGCCGAAGAAGCGGTATCGTTTCGATGGTACTGTTATCCCAGGGATTAACGGAGGAAGACCGTTCATGGACGCACGTGGACTGTTGGTTAGAGTCACCGCCCGTAAGCGGGTTGTGCCCTATCCCGCTGATCCATTCATGCGTAAGATTGCCCGCACTGTGCCATCTACTTCCAGTGCTACGTCTGCATTATTTGGACCATCTGCACCACCGGCGTCACCTGCACCATCTGTACCACCTGCCCCACCAGCATCCCCTGTCGTCGAGGAACTGACGAGGGTAGGGCATACCCTCCGTGCTTGGGTAACTGAGCTCAAGGATCACATGTCCCACCTGATGGACATCATTTACCCACCATCACCATAGGGCTATCGTATTAGGTTTCGTTATGTAATCTCGTTAGTAGTTTCATGTTTTACTCAAGTATTGTACGAACCTTATGAAGATGTATGCAACTTTCTTATTAATGAATGGAACTTAATGTTGTTTAATTATTATACGGTGTTCTATTTAAGTTATTACCTGATGGTTTTTGTGCTATCTGCAACTAGCTTACCATGCTTAGTTAACGTGTACTGTGATGTTTCCCAATTGACTTCCTTATGCTATAGCACTATGAATTATTGAATGCGAAATTTTGACTTAAGTCGAAACTTTTGTTTGGAAGATCCATGGCAAACGGAAGAGGTCCGCGAGAAATCCCCACCGCAGCTCAGCTCGAGGAAATGATAGCTGCTCGAGTAGCCGCAGCTATGGCGAATGCCAACCCTGCTCCAGCTCCACCGGCCAACCCAGCTGTTTAGAATGGGTGTACATTTAAGGAGTTCCAGAGCTGCAAGCCCCACAATTTCAGTGGTATTGAAGGACCAGTTAGGCTGACGAGATGGTTTGAGAAGTTGGAATCTGTATTCCGTGTGAGTAACTGCTCTGAAGTGAACAAAACTAAGTACGCCTTCTATACGCTGTCGGATGGCACTTTAACCTGGTGGAACACACTCGCCCAGGCTAAGGGAATTGACTAGGCTTATGCTACATCATGGGAGGAGTTAAAGAGTGCTATGATCGAGGAGTATTGCCCCCGAACCAAAATTCAGAAGATGGAAGCGGAGTTTTGGGAACTGAAAGTTGTAGGGACTGATCTTGATGGCTATAACTGAAGGTACTTGGAGTTAGCTTTGATGTGCCCCACGATGGTTACTCCTGAATTTAAGCGAATGGAACGGTATTTTTGGGGACTTCCCAAGACCATTCAGGGAAATGTTACCTCTTCAAAACCGGCAGATGTCCCGGAAGCTATGCGCATGGCGCACACCCTGATGAATCAAATTACCCAACAAGAGCCAGAGAAGGTAAAATCGAAATTGGGAACTAGTAATGGGAAACGTAAGTGGGACGGAAACAAGGGAAAGGTCTTTGATCAAAACCCAGCTAAGAGGTATGAGAATTTCAAGGGAAACAACGACTGGAAGAATCCTAACTCGAACCCTAGCTCGAACTCTAACTACAAAGGTAGCCTTCCGCAGTGCAAGAGATGCTATAAGCATCATACTGGGTACTGCAACGTGGTTTGTGAAAAGTGCAAGAGGACTGGACACATCGGCAAGGATTATAAGATCACCACCCCAGCGGTGAGGTTAAACCCGAATGGGCCAAGGAAGTGTTTTGAATGCGGCCAGCAGGGCCACTTCAAGAATGAATGTCCGAACAAGAAGAAGGATGGCGGGCCAGCACGTGGATGAGTCTTCAACATGAATTCCAGATATGCCCGTGAGGATCCTGACTTGGTCACAGGTACATTCACTATCAATAACCTATTAGCTTCTGTTCTGTTTGATACCGGTGCCGATAGGAGTTATGTAGATAGACACTTTTGTTCTAAGATAGATTGGTCGTTAGTGCCTTTGGACGAGAGTATGTTGGTTAAGGTAGCCAATGGAAAACATGAGAAGGTTGACCAAATTGTCCGAGGAGGTATTATCAACCTATCCGGAGTGGATTTTGAGATTGATCTAATACCCATCAAGTTGGGAGGCTTTGATGTAATTTTTGGTATGGACTGGTTGTCCAAGGTAAGAGCCGAAGTTATCTGCAGAGAGAAGATTCTTCGTATACCTCGCGAAGATGGTGAGTCACTGATTGTTTACGGAGATAGATGTAGCCCGAAGCTAACCCTTATTAGTTGCATGAAGGCACAAAAGGTTATGAAGAAGGGGCATTTTGCTATTTTAGCGCATGTGAAGAAGCTAGAGACTGAGGAGAAGTGTGTGGATGATGTACGAATTGTGAACGAATTTCCCAACGTCTTTCCAGAAGAACTACCAGGATTACTCCCGCTGAGATCAGTGGAGTTTCAGATCGACCTAGTACCAGGAGCTGCACCTATAGCTCGCGCACCTTATCGACTTGCACCTTCCAAACTGTAAGAGTTTCAGAGTCAACTGCAGGAATTGCTAGACCATGGATTTATCCGACCGAGTTCATCGCCTTGGGGCGTACCTATTTTGTTCGTGAATAAGAAGGACGGATCTTTTCGCATGTGTATCGATTATCGTGAACTGAACAAGTTGACGATCAAGAATCGGTATCCCCTTCCCAGGATTGACGATCTTTTCGATCAGCTGCAAGGATCCAGCGTTTACTCCAAGATTGATTTACGATCAGGTTATCAATAGTTGAGGGTGAAAGAGAGCCATGTGCTGAAGACTGCGTTCCGAACTCGTTATGGCCATTCTGAGTTTCTTGTGATGCCATTCGGTTTAACCAACACACCTGCCGTGTTTATGGATCTCATGAATCGCGTATGCAAGCCATACCTGGACTAATTCGTTATCATCTTCATAGATGATATCCTCATCTATTCTAGAAGTGAAGAAGAACATGAGCAACATCTTCGACTCATGCTTGAACTTTTGAGACAAGAGGAACTCTATGCCAAATTTGAAGGAAGTTCAATTTCTCGGTCATATCGTGAGCGATCAGGGTATCAAATGTGAGGCCTCGTCCTAATCCATCCGGACGAAGTCCATATCGATTATAAATGATTCATAACAGTTGATTACATCGCGAGGTACTTGACCTCTATATGATACATTTTACAAACATTGCATTCGTTTTTGAAAATACGATCTTTCATTTCATCGAAAGTTGACGGCAGGCATACTATTTCATAATATATGTAACTATAATTGACGTTAAATAATCTTGATGAACTCAATGACTCGAATGCAACGTCTTTTAAAATATGTCATGAATGACTCCAAGTAATATCTCTAAGATGAGCAAATGCACAGCGGAAGATTTCTTTCGTACCTGAGAATAAACATGCTTTAAAGTGTCAACCAAAAGGTTGGTGAGTTCATTAGTTTAATATAAATAATCATTTCATAATTTTAATAGACCACAAGATTTCATATTTCCATTTCTCATAAACATACGTCCCGTGCATAGAGACAAAAATATCATTCATATGGATTGAACACCTGGTAACCGACATTCACAATATGTATATAAGAATATCCCCATCATTCCGGGATCCTCCTTCGGACATGATATAAATTCTGAAGTACTAAAGCATCCGGTACTTTGGATGGGGCTTGTTGGGCCCGATAGATCTATCTTTAGAGTTCGCGTCAATTAGGGTGTCTATTCCCTAATTCTTAGATTACCAGACTAAAAAGGGGCATATTCAGTTTCGATCATTCAACCATATAATGTAGTTTCGATTACTTGTGTCTATTTCGTAAAACAGTTATAAAAACAGCGCATGTATTCTCAGTCCCAAAAATATATATTGCAAAAGCATTTAAAAAATGAGTGAATGAAACTCACTTAATGTATTTTGTAGTAAAAATACATATGACGGCATTTAACAAGTGTAGAGTTGATCTCAGATTCACGAACCTATATCATTTGTATATATATTAAAACATATACTTGGAATCGAACAAATATATATATATATATATATATATATATATATATATATATATATATATATATATATATATATATATATATATTAGTGATATAATGTATATATTATTAATTTATATCTTTCATTATTACTACATAAAAATATAACTTTTGTTATGTTATATGTATCAAATATTTTATATGTATATATTTCATTTGTTTGATTAGAATAGTAATTATATTAATACTAAAATAATATTAGTAGTGATTAAATTAATGATAATGATAATACTAGGGTTAATAATAATGATAATAATAATAATGATTTTATTAATAATAATATTAATGATAGTTTTAACGATAAATCTTATAATATTAATAACAACAGTAGTTTTTAATAAAATGAAATGTTTAATAATTATAATAATGAAAGTAAAAAATTTTATAAAAATACATATACATAATAATTATTATAACAATCTTATTACTAATGATAATTTTTAATAATGATACTTTTGTTAATAATGATAATAATACATCTTCAATGATATTATTACTAATGTTAATCATCAAAAATAATTGTTTGTATTACTTTCATAATAACAATCATATTAATGATCCTAATCATAATAATACATATGTTGATATTAATAAAACTAATAATAACATTAATAATACTTATTGATGTTACATAATAACAAAATGATAATAATACTCATAATATCACTAACCCTAATAATACTAATAAGTGATAATTACAACTTATATTAATAATATTAATAACAATAATAATTATAATACTAATGTTAATAACAATAACAATAATAATCATATTCATGATACTAATAGTAATATCAATTAATATTATTAAGTAATGAAAGTATTAATAATAAGTACTAAATAAAACTACCTCAAAATGAATCTTCACTAAAAAGATTAGCCCAAGTGTGGATCGAACCGGAGACCTCTCACTCACCCGTACCAACACTCTTCCAATCAGCTGTTCCTCTTTTTCTGAATTTAAACCCTTTCTTTTGAACATAATGCGTATCCAAAAACTATCCTATTTCATCTTCTTCCTCATACAATCCCATCGATCAAAGGTACATAACAGCAAAAAAAAAAAATACTGACTGTTTACTTATTCGTAATTTGAAGGATAACAATCAAAATGAAGGTGAATATGAATTAATCAAAACCACAGAACTAAAGAAAAAGAGTAGCAGCGGCAGTCGCTGAAACAAAAACATAAAAAAAAATATGATTTCGATGCCAAGACCTTTTTGAATGAAAATTTCTATACGATTAAGATTGTAAATCATTCTAAGAAACTAATGGGATTGTCAATTGAACTTGAAATCAAACAGTTAACACGAATTTGATTAAAGAACGATGTTTGACTTTTAGAATCTGAAACTTTGACTCGATAATTTGAATCCAATTCAATGAATTGGATTCTGAAACTTTACAGTTATTTTTAGTAGACGATTTCTAACAAATCAGCATTTATAGATTTTTAATTTGGTTCGAAATCAGACATTTGATAAAAAAAATGACGTAACAGGGAACCTGCGAGTTTCTTCTATTTTCTGTTTAAATTTACAAGTAGAATCTGTTTAAAACTGTTTTAATTATTATAGAAAGTAAGAAGTCGACTGGTTTTTATTCATGACTTTGTGAAATTCATTTGTTAAAGGGGATTGAATGGTAAACAGTTTTATTTTAGCAGGTACAAGAATAATAATAAAAAAATAAATAAAAGGAGAAGTTGATTGTTACAGACTTGGTTCTTAGTGAGGATGATTTGTACGATTTTTGGGACAGGAATATAATCAAACACAGTTTGATAATAACGTGAAACTGGATTGAATGCAAAAGAGATCGTACGAGTGCTTTTATATAATTATTATTAATAATTATGATTATATTAATAATAATCTAAATACAAATAATAATAATATAATATTAATAATAATAATAATAATAATAATAATAATAATAATAATAATAATAATAATAATAATAATAATAATAATAATAATAATAATAATAATAATAAAAGTAATAATAAAAGTAATAATAATAAAAGTAGTAATAATAATAATAATAATAATAATAATAATAATAATAATGGCATAATAACTTATACTTTTCTATAATAACAATATTAATAATACAATTATTAATATTAACAGTTATAATGAAAATAAGGTTATTAGTATAACTTTTACATTTTAACTTGTAATTAAATTTAATATGTAGAATTTATATTTTATTAACTATCTAATAATTAATAAGTATATTATATATCATATGACAACATTTATTAGATATTGAATATTTATATAATTTATACATATAATACCAATTATTAATAGGAATCATATACATATACATATAGTTTCATAATAGTAGTATCATATGCATGTTTATATATTCACTTTAATTGTACTTAATTATTCTGTTTATAATTTTTACATTTTAAATTTCAAAATGATTTAACTGTGTTTTATTAATTCAAAATATTATATATAACTTATATATATATATATATATATATATATATATATATATATATTTAATTACACATAATTGTTCGTGAATCCTCGGGAACAGTCAAAGGTCAAATGATTACATGAACATAGATTTCAAAACTTTCGAGACTCAACATTACAGATTTTGCTTATCGTGTCGGAAACATATAAAGATTAAAGTTTAAATTTGATCGGAAATTTCCGAGTCATCACATCAAAGTCGATCCCGTGAAGATCGGAGCCATCAGTAAGTGGGAAACCCCTACTACTCCAACTCATATCCGCCAATTTTTAGGCCTCGCCGGTTACTAACGTAGATTCATTGAAGGTTTCTCTTTGATTGCGCATCCTTTGACTGTGTTAACTCATAAGGGGAAAAAGTTCATTTGGGAAACCGAGCAAGAGTCGGCATTTCAAACCCTGAAGCATAAGTTAACCTCCGCACCTATCTTATCACTTCCCGAAGGCAGTGACGACTTCGTCGTGTATTGCGATGCCTTAAAACATGGATTTGGTTGTGTATTGATGCAATGAACAAAGGTTATTGCTTATGCCTCTCGCCAGCTGAAGATTCATGAGCGAAATTACACGACGCACGATCTCGAACTTGGAGCTGTTGTCTTTGCGCTCAAATTGTGGAGACATTATCTGTATGGAACCAAGAGTACTATCTTCACCGACCACAAAAGCCTCCAACACATTTTCGATCAGAAGCAACTGAACATGAGACAAGGCAAATGTTGTAACTGATGCCTTGAGCCGAAAGGAGAGAATGGTACCTCTTCGTGTCCGTGCCTTGAACATCACCATTCAGATGAATCTCAACAGCCAGATCCGAGTAGCTCAAGATGAGGCTCTCAAGAAGGAGAATATTTCTCATGAGCACTTGAACATTCTCGTTTCTCGATTCGAGGTTAAGGAGACTGGACTTCGATACTTTGCCAGAAGAATTTAGGTGCCTAAATATGGAGATTTACGGAGCCTTATTCTAGACGAAGCCCACAAGTCAAGGTATTCAATTCATCCAGGAGCCGGTAAGATGTACCACGACCTCAAGGTTCAATATTGGTGGCCGAACCTGAAGAAGGATGTTGCGACTTACGTTGGAAAGTGTTTAACTAGTTCCAAGATCAAAGCTGAACATCAGAAGCCATCTGGATTACTTCAACAACCCGAAATCCCGCAATAGAAGTGGAAAGGAATAACAATGGATTTCATCACGAAGCTACCGAAGATGGTAGGAGGCTATGAGACCATCTGGGTTATCGTTGACCGTCTTACCAAATCTGCACACTTCCTAGCCATGAAGAAAACTAATACGATGGAGAGACTCACGCAATTATACATAAAGGAAGTTGTATCTCGACACGGTGTACCCTTATCGATTATTTCAGACCGAGATACCCGTTTTGCTTCTAGATTTTGGCGTTCCTTGCAAGAAGCCTTGGGAACACGTCTCGACATGACTACCGCATATCACCCGCAGCTTGACGGACAAAGCGAACGCACGATTCAAACTTTAGAGGACATGTTGCGTGTTTGTGTTATAGATTTCGGAAAAGCTTGGGAGAAGCATTTACCGCTAGCCGAATTTTCTTACAACAACAACTATCATTTGAGTATTAATGCCGCACCTTTTGAAGCGTTTTATGGCCGCAAGTGTCATTCTCCTATTTGTTGGGCCGAAGTAGGTGAAAAACAACTCACCGGTCCTGAACTCGTCCATGAAACAACCGAGAAGATTGTCCAAATTCAAGCGAGGCTCAAGACGGCTCGTGATCGCCAAAAGAGTTATGCCGACCTTAAACGCGGGGATCGTGAATTTCAAATCGACGACCGCGTTATGTTGAAAGTTGCACCTTGGAAAGGTGTAATCCATTTCGGAAAGCGTGGGAAGTTGAATCCGTGATATATTGGTCCTTTTGAAGTTTTGGAGCGTGTTGGACCCGTTGCTTACTGTTTGGACCTTCCGACTCAGTTGAGTGCTGTTCACCCCACTTTCTACGTGTCGAATCTGAAGAAGTGTCTTGTCGAACCAGAACTTGTCATACCACTTGAAGAGCTTACGATTGATGACAAACTCCATTTCGTGGAATAACCTGTTGAAATTATGGACCGTGAGGTTAAGACCTTGAAACGCAACAAGGTTCCGATCGTCTGAGTACGTTGGAATGCAAAACGAGGACATGAGTTTACTTGGGAGCGAGAGGATCAGATGAAACAGAAGTATCCTCACCTCTTCACTGTAGTGACCCGAACTTTTCCATGTTTATATATATTAATTGAGATTGATATTTACATGATTAAATGTTTCCAACATGTTAAGCAATCAAACTTGTTAAGACTTGATTAATTGAAATAGGTTTCATATAGACAATTGACCACCCAAGTTGACCGGTGATTCACGAACGTTAAAACTTGTAAAAACTATATGATGACATATATATGGTTATATATATAGTTAAAATTATATTATGATAATTAAACATATCATTAAGTATATTAACAATGAACTACATATGTAAAAACAAGACTACTAACTTAATGATTTTGAAACGAGACATATATGTAACGATTATCGTTGTAACGACATTTAATGTATATATATCATATTAAGAGATATTCGTACATCATAATATCATGATAATATAATAATTTAAAATCTTTTTTGATATTATAAACATTGGGTTAACAACATTTAACAAGATCGTTAACCTAAAGGTTTCAAAACAACATTTACATGTAACGACTAACGATGACTTAACGACTCAGTTAAAATGTATATACATGTAGTGTTTTAATATGTATTTATACACTTTTGAAAGACTTTAATACACTTATCAAAATACTTCTACTTAACAAAAATGCTTACAATTACATCCTCGTTCAGTTTCATCAACAATTCTACTCGTATGCACCCGTATTCGTACTCGTACAATACACAGCTTTTAGATGTATGTACTATTGGTATATACACTCCAATGATCAGCTCTTAGCAGCCCATGTGAGTCACCTAACACATGTGGGAACCATCATTTGGCAACTAGCATGAAATATCTCATAAAATTACAAAAATATGAGTAATCATTCATGACTTATTTACATGAAAACAAAATTACATATCCTTTATATCTAATCCATACACCAACGACCAAAAACACCTACAAACACTTTCATTCTTCAATTTTCTTCATCTAATTGATCTCTCTCAAGTTCTATCTTCAAGTTCTAAGTGTTCTTCATATATTCTACAAGTTCTAGTTACATAAAATCAAGAATACTTTCAAGTTTGCTAGCTCACTTTCAATCTTGTAAGGTGATCATCCAACCTCAAGAAATCTTTGTTTCTTACAGTAGGTTATCATTCTAATACAAGGTAATAATCATATTCAAACTTTGGTTCAATTTCTATAACTATAACAATCTTATTTCAAATGATGATCTTACTTGAACTTGTTTTCGTGTCATGATTCTGCTTCAAGAACTTCGAGCCATCCAAGGATCCGTTGAAGCTAGATCCATTTTTCTCTTTTCCAGTAGGTTTATCCAAGGAACTTAAGGTAGTAATGATGTTCATAACATCATTCGATTCATACATATAAAGCTATCTTATTCGAAGGTTTAAACTTGTAATCACTAGAACATAGTTTAGTTAATTCTAAACTTGTTCGCAAATAAAAGTTAATCCTTCTAACTTGACTTTTAAAATCAACTAAACACATGTTCTATATCTATATGATATGTTAACTTAATGATTTAAAACCTGAAAACACGAAAAACACCGTAAAACCGGATTTACGCCGTCGTAGTAACACCGCGGGCTGTTTTGGGTTAGTTAATTAAAAACTATGATAAACTTTGATTTAAAAGTTGTTATTCTGAGAAAATGATTTTTATTATGAACATGAAACTATATCCAAAAATTATGGTTAAACTCAAAGTGGAAGTATGTTTTCTAAAATGGTCATCTAGACGTCGTTCTTTCGACTGAAATGACTACCTTTACAAAAACGACTTGTAACTTATTTTTCCGACTATAAACCTATACTTTTTCTATTTAGATTCATAAAATAGAGTTCAATATGAAACCATAGCAATTTGATTCACTCAAAACGGATTTAAAATGAAGAAGTTATGGGTAAAACAAGATTGGATAATTTTTCTCATTTTAGCTACGTGAAAATTGGTAACAAATCTATTCCAACCATAACTTAATCAACTTGTATTGTATATTATGTAATCTTGAGATACCATAGACACGTATACAATGTTTCGACCTATCATGTCGACACATCTATATATATTTCGGAACAACCATAGACACTCTATATGTGAATGTTGGAGTTAGCTATACAGGGTTGAGGTTGATTCCAAAATATATATAGTTTGAGTTGTGATCAATACTGAGATACGTATACACTGGGTCGTGGATTGATTCAAGATAATATTTATTGATTTATTTCTGTACATCTAACTGTGGACAACTAGTTGTAGGTTACTAACAAGGATAGCTGACTTAATAAACTTAAAACATCAAAATATATTAAAAGTGTTGTAAATATATTTTGAACATACTTTGATATATATGTATATATTGTTATAGGTTCGTGAATCAACCAGTGGCCAAGTCTTACTTCTCGACGAAGTAAAAATCTGTGAAAGTGAGTTATAGTCCCACTTTTAAAATCTAATATTTTTGGGATGAGAATACATGCAGGTTTTATAAATGATTTACAAAATAGACACAAGTACGTGAAACTACATTCTATGGTTGAATTATCGAAATCGAATATGCCCCTTTTTATTAAGTCTGGTAATCTAAGAATTAGGGAACAGACACCCTAATTGACGCGAATCCTAAAGATAGATCTATTGGGCCTAACAAACCCCATCCAAAGTACCGGATGCTTTAGTACTTCGAAATTTATATCATATCCGAAGGGTGTCCCGGAATGATGGGGATATTCTTATATATGCATCTTGTTATTGTCGGTTACCAGGTGTTCACCATATGAATGATTTTTATCTCTATGTATGGGATGTGTATTGAAATATGAAATCTTGTGGTCTATTGTTACGATTTGATATATATAGGTTAAACCTATAACTCACCAACATTTTTGTTGACGTTTAAAGCATGTTTATTCTCAGGTGAATACTAAGAGCTTCCGCTGTTGCATACTAAAATAAGGACAAGATTTGGAGTCCATGTTTGTATGATATTGTGTAAAAACTGCATTCAAGAAACTGATTTCGATGTAACATATTTGTATTGTAAACCATTATGTAATGGTCGTGTGTAAACAGGATATTTTAGATTATCATTATTTGATAATCTACGTAAAGCTTTTTAAACCTTTATTTATGAAATAAAGGTTATGGTTTGTTTTAAAAATGAATGCAGTCTTTAAAAAACGTCTCATATAGAGGTCAAAACCTCGCAACGAAATCAATTAATATGGAACGTTTTTAATCAATAAGAACGGGACATTTCAGTTGGTATCCGAGCGTTGGTCTTAGAGAACCAGAAAATTTGCATTAGTGTGTCTTATCGAGTTTGTTAGGATGCATTAGTGAGTCTGGACTTCGACCGTGTTTTCTTTAAAAATGATTGCTTAACATTTTTGTTGGAAACTATATATTTTTAACATATGAATATTATGTGATATATTAATCCTTTATCGTGTTTGATATTATGTGATAGATGTCTACCTCTAGAACAAGTCCCATTGACTCACCTAATAATAATGAAGAGTCAAATGTAAATTGGAATGATTCGTGGACTGATTCACAAGTTCCCGAAGAGGAACCGGAAGAAGAGTCGGAACCGGAAGAAGAATCGGAACCGGAAGAAGAATCGGAACCGGAGGAAGAAATAGAACCGGTGGGGGAAATAATAAAACGGTTAAGTAAAAGAGAATCCTCAACCAACCGACCAAGGTTAATTATGGTCAATGGCGTTTCCGCCAAGGAAGCAAAATACTGGGAGGATTACCAATTCTCCGATGAATCGGATTCCGACGAGAATTCCGATGATGTTATAGAAATTACCCCAACTGAATTTAAAAAGGCAAAAAAATATAATAAAGGAAAGGGCATAAAAATAGAGAAATCTAATTCCAACCCCGATGAACTTTATATGTATCGTCAACCCCCGAAGTCCTTAAGTTGTAACAATGACCCGGGAACCTCTAAACCACCAGGTTTTTCTAAACCAATGTGGATAACGACGGCTCGTATTAGGGGAACATCATATATCCCTAGAAACTTGGCAAAACGAACCAAAACCGAACAAGAAGAAACGAGCGAGTCGGAATAAGATAGTTATATTCGTGTGGTGTAATATATGTAATATAGTGTGCTTATGCTTTATGATATATGTAAAAATTGCTTGTATTAATAAGTATTTTTTTTATGAATCTAACTCTTGTCTATTTTACAGTATAAAAACATAAAATTGATAGACAACCCAATATTTTAAGAGACCTACCCGGAGACATGATTGATGAAATCTTGTCTAGAGTCGGTCAGAATTCCTCGGCACAACTATTTAAGGCGAGATCAGTTTGTAAGACATTCGAAGAACGTTCCAAGAATGCCTTGGTTTATAAAAGGCTTTCGTTCGGAAGATGGGGAATATCACATTGGGAAATCCATAAGTTACGATGTGTTTACTTTGACGCATATATTGCGGGGAACCCAAATGCTATTTTACGCAACGGGTTAAGAAATTATTTTGACTCAGTATATCCGAATATAGGACTTCGTGATTTAGAAAAAGCGGCTAACATGCAACATAAAGAAGCATGTTATGCTTACGGGTTAGTAATGTTCGCTTCTCACCAAAGTGAGAACAAGAACATCGGGCTACAACTATTAAACAAAACGTTCCCACAAGTGACGGAGTCGGTAATTGGGGTAAGAAATGAGGTTTTTAGATTATTACGGGACTGTTGGACATTACGTAACTCTCGTCCCTTTGATGACGTTACAACACGCTGTCTTATCAACGGCCATAACGGTTATGTTCCACAAGACCAAGGATGGGAAGTAGTCCTAGTAAAACCAGAATGCATGACTTGTTTCTGGACGTATGAATTACGTGTCTTTATTGCCTTTGCTGAACGACTTGTGTACTAGCTAGAATTATCTTCACAACTATCTTGTATCAAAGTTATTGTGTGCTATATTTCATGCTTTATGTAAAATAAGCGGTATTGTAAGTTTGTAAAATATTGTGTAAAAGTTTGAACGCGAAATATTATTATAATCAGTTTTTCATATAGAATTGTAGTAGTTGAATTGTATATTAGCTACTAAGTATGAACTTAACGGGTAGGTACTACCCGAATTTAAACTTATAAAACGCTAATATGAAGAAAAAGCTTTTATAAATGAGTTCATATTATGCTACGAAATACTATTAACTACTCTTAATATTCTGTATGATTAACTTGTTCCATTTAACTATTTTGAAGGAAATGGCACCGACTACTCGACACACCGTGAATATGAATGAAGAGGAATTCCGTACTTTTCTAGCTTCAAACATAGCCGCAGTACAGGCTGCGCTACATACCAATAATAACATCGGATCTAGCAGTACAGGAAATCGTGTAGGATGCACCTACAAAGAATTCACTACCTGCAAACCTTTGGAATTTGATGGAACCGAAGGACCGATCGGATTGAAACGGTGGACCGAGAAGGTTGAATCGGTGTTTGCCATAAGTAAGTGTACTGAAGAGGACAAAGTGAAGTACGCTACGCATACCTTCACAGGTTCTGCGTTAACATGGTGGAATACCTATCTAGAGCAAGTGGGACAAGATGATGCGTACGCACTACCGTGGTCAGCATTCAAGCACTTGATGAACGAGAAGTACCGTCCCAGAACCGAGGTCAATAAGCTCAAGACAGAACTTAGAGGGTTACGAACCCAAGGATTTGATATTACCACGTACGAAAGACGATTCACAGAATTGTGCCTATTGTGTCCGGGAGCGTTCGAAGATGAGGAAGAGAAGATCGACGCGTTTGTGAAAGGATTACCGGAAAGAATCCAAGAAGATATAAGTTCACACGAGCCCGCCTCCATACAACAGGCATGTAGAATGGCTCACAAACTAGTGAACCAGATTGAAGAAAGAATTAAAGAACAAACTGCTGAAGAGGCCAATGTGAAGCAAGTCAAAAGAAAGTGGGAGGAAAACGGTGATAAGAATCGCCAATACAGCAACAACAGCAATTACAACAATAATCGCAACAATTATCCCAACAATCGCAACTACAACAAACGGCCCAACAACAACAACAACAACAACAGCAACTACAACAATCATCCCAACAACAATAATAACCGCAACAGCAACAACAATCAGAAGCAGCTATGCCAAAGGTGTGAAAAGTATCACTCGGGGTTCTGCACCAAATTTTGCAACAAGTGTAAAAGAAATGGTCATAGCGCGGCGAAGTGTGAGGTCTACGGACCAGGGGTTAATAGAACGAAAGGAACAAATGGTGTCGGAACGAGTAATGGCAGAGCAAGTAGTGTCGGAGCAAGTTATGCCAATGTAGTTTGTTATAAATGTGGAAAACCGGGCCACATTATTAGAAATTGCCCAAACCAGGAGAACACGAATGGACAAGGCCGCGGAAGAGTTTTCAATATTAATGCGGCAGAGGCACAGGAAGACCCGGAGCTTGTTACGGGTACGTTTCTTATTGACAATAAATCTGCTTACGTTTTATTTGATTCGGGTGCGGATAGAAGCTATATGAGTAGAGATTTTTGTGCTAAATTAAGTTGTCCATTGACGCCTTTGGATAGTAAATTTTTACTCGAATTAGCAAACGGTAAATTAATTTCAGCAGATAATATATGTCGGAATCGAAAAATTAAACTGGTTAGCGAAACATTTAAGATTGATTTGATACCAGTAGAGTTAGGGAGTTTTGATGTGATAATCGGTATGGACTGGTTGAAAGAAGTGAAACCAGAGATCGTCTGTTACAAAAATGCAATTCGCATTATACGAGAAAAAAGGAAAACCCTTAATGGTGTACGGAGAAAAGGGCAACACGAAGCTACATCTTATTAGTAATTTGAAGGCACAAAAACTAATAAGGAAAGGTTGCTATGCTGTTCTAGCACACGTCGAGAAAGTACAAACTATAGAAAAGAGCATCAATGATGTTCCCATTGCAAAAGAATTTCCCGATGTATTTCCGAAAGAATTACCGGGATTACCCCCACATCGATCCGTTGAATTTCAAATAGATCTTGTACCAGGAGCTGCACCAATAGCTCGTGCTCCTTACAGACTCGCACCCAGCGAGATGAAAGAACTACAAAGCCAATTACAAGAACTTTTAGAGCGTGGTTTCATTCGACCAAGCACATCACCGTGAGGAGCTCCTGTTTTGTTTGTCAAAAAGAAAGATGGTACATTCAGGTTGTGTATCGACTACCGAGAGTTGAACAAACTTACCATCAAGAACCGCTACCCACTACCGAGAATCGATGACTTATTTGATCAACTACAAGGCTCGTCTGTTTATTCAAAGATTGACTTACGTTCCGGGTATCATCAAATGCGGGTGAAAGAAGATGATATTCCAAAGACTGCTTTCAGAACACGTTACGGTCATTACGAGTTTATGGTCATGTCGTTTGGTTTAACTAATGCACCAGCTGTGTTCATGGACCTTATGAACCGAGTGTGTGGACCATACCTTGACAAGTTTGTCATTGTTTTCATTGATGACATACTTATTTACTCAAAGAATGACCAAGAACACGGTGAACATTTGAGAAAGGTGTTAGAAGTATTGAGGAAGGAAGAATTGTACGCTAAGTTTTCAAACTGTGCATTTTGGTTGGAAGAAGTTCAATTCCTCGGTCACATAGTGAACAAAGAAGGTATTAAGGTGGATCCGGCAAAGATAGAAACTGTTGAAAAGTGGGAAACCCCGAAAACTCCGAAACACATACGCCAGTTTTTAGGACTAGCTGGTTACTACAGAAGGTTCATCCAAGACTTTTCCAAAATAGCAAAACCCTTGACTGCATTAACGCATAAAGGGAAGAAATTTGAATGGAATGATGAATAAGAGAAAGCATTTCAGTTATTGAAGAAAAAGCTAACTACGGCACCTATATTGTCATTGCCTGAAGGGAATGATGATTTTGTGATTTATTGTGACGCATCAAAGCAAGGTCTCAGTTGTGTATTAATGCAACGGACGAAGGTGATTGCTTATGCGTCTAGACAATTGAAGATTCACGAACAAAATTATACGACGCATGATTTGGAATTAGGCGCGGTTGTTTTTGCATTAAAGACTTGGAGGCACTACTTATATGGGGTCAAAAGTATTATATATACCGACCACAAAAGTCTTCAACACATATTTAATCAGAAACAACTGAATATGAGGCAGCGTAGGTGGATTGAATTATTGAATGATTACGACTTTGAGATTCATTACCACCCGGGGAAGGCAAATGTGGTAGCCGATGCCTTGAGCAGGAAGGACAGAGAACCCATTCGAGTAAAATCTATGAATATAATGATTCATAATAACCTTACTACTCAAATAAAGGAGGCGCAACAAGGAGTTTTAAAAGAGGGAAATTTAAAGGATGAAATACCCAAAGGATCGAAGAAGCATCTTAATATTCGGGAAGACGGAACCTGATATAGAGCTGAAAGGATTTGGGTACCAAAATTTAGAGATATGAGAGAAATGGTACTTAGAGAAGCTCATAAAACCAGATACTCAATACATCCTGGAACGGGGAAGATGTACAAGGATCTCAAGAAACATTTTTGGTGGCCGGGTATGAAAGCCGATGTTGCTAAATACGTGGGAGAATGTTTGACGTGTTCTAAGGTCAAAGCTGAGCATCAGAAACCATCAGGTCTACTTCAACAACCCGAAATCCCGGAATGGAAATGGGAAAACATTACCATGGATTTCATCACTAAATTGCCAAGGACTGCAAGTGGTTTTGATACTATTTGGGTAATAGTTGATCGTCTCACCAAATCAGCACACTTCCTGCCAATAAGAGAAGATGACAAGATGGAGAAGTTAGCACGACTGTATTTGAAGGAAGTCGTCTCCAGACATGGAATACCAATCTCTATTATCTCTGATAGGGATGGCAGATTTATTTCAAGATTCTGGCAGACATTACAGCAAGCATTAGGAACTCGTCTAGACATGAGTACTGCCTATCATCCACAAACTGATGGGCAGAGTGAAAGGACGATACAAACGCTTGAAGACATGCTACGAGCATCTGTTATTGATTTCGGAAACAGTTGGGATCGACATCTACCATTAGCAGAATTTTCCTACAACAACAGCTACCATTCAAGCATTGAGATGGCACCGTTTGAAGCACTTTATGGTAGAAAGTGCAGGTCTCCGATTTGTTGGAGTGAAGTGAGGGATAGACAGATTACGGGTCCAGAGATTATACAAGAAACTACCGAGAAGATCATCCAAATTCAACAACGGTTGAAAACCGCCCAAAGTCGACAAAAGAGCTACGCTGACATTAAAAGAAAAGATATAGAATTTGAAATTGGAGAGATGGTCATGCTTAAAGTTGCACCTTGGAAAGGCGTTGTTCGATTTGGTAAACGAGGGAAATTAAATCCAAGGTATATTGGACCATTCAAGATTATTGATCGTGTCGGACCAGTAGCTTACCAACTAGAGTTACCTCAACAACTCGCGGCTGTACATAACACTTTCCACGTCTCGAATTTGAAGAAATGTTTTGCTAAAGAAGATCTCACTATTCCGTTAGATGAAATCCAAATCAACGAAAAACTTCAATTCATCGAAGAACCCGTCGAAATAATGGATCGTGAGGTTAAAAGACTTAAGCAAAACAAGATACCAATTGTTAAGGTTCGATGGAATGCTCGTAGAGGACCCGAGTTCACCTGGGAGTGTGAAGATCAGATGAAGAAGAAATACCCGCATCTATTTCCAGAAGATTCGTCAACACCTTCAACAGCTTAAAATTTCGGGACGAAATTTATTTAACGGGTAGGTACTGTAGTGACCCGAACTTTTCCATGTTTATATATATTAATTGAGATTGATATTTACATGATTAAATGTTTCCAACATGTTAAGCAATCAAACTTGTTAAGACTTGATTAATTGAAATAGGTTTCATATAGACAATTGACCACCCAAGTTGACCGGTGATTCACGAACGTTAAAACTTGTAAAAACTATATGATGACATATATATGGTTATATATATAGTTAACATTATATTATGATAATTAAACATATCATTAAGTATATTAACAATGAACTACATATGTAAAAACAAGACTACTAACTTAATGATTTTGAAACGAGACATATATGTAACGATTATCGTTGTAACGACATTTAATGTATATATATCATATTAAGAGATATTCGTACATCATAATATCATGATAATATAATAATTTAAAATCTTTTTTGATATTATAAACATTGGGTTAACAACATTTAACAAGATCGTTAACCTAAAGGTTTCAAAACAACATTTACATGTAACGACTAACGATGACTTAACGACTCAGTTAAAATGTATATACATGTAGTGTTTTAATATGTATTTATACACTTTTGAAAGACTTTAATACACTTATCAAAATACTTCTACTTAACAAAAATGCTTACAATTACATCCTCGTTCAGTTTCATCAACAATTCTACTCGTATGCACCCGTATTCGTACTCGTACAATACACAGCTTTTAGATGTATGTACTATTGGTATATACACTCCAATGATCAGCTCTTAGCAGCCCATGTGAGTCACCTAACACATGTGGGAACCATCATTTGGTAACTAGCATGAAATATCTCATAAAATTACAAAAATATGAGTAATCATTCATGACTTATTTACATGAAAACAAAATTACATATCCTTTATATCTAATCCATACACCAATGACCAAAAACACCTACAAACACTTTCATTCTTCAATTTTCTTCATCTAATTGATCTCTCTCAAGTTCTATCTTCAAGTTCTAAGTGTTCTTCATATATTCTACAAGTTCTAGTTACATAAAATCAAGAATACTTTCAAGTTTGCTAGCTCACTTCCAATCTTGTAAGGTGATCATCCAACCTCAAGAAATCTTTGTTTCTTACAGTAGGTTATCATTCTAATACAAGGTAATAATCATATTCAAACTTTGGTTCAATTTCTATAACTATAACAATCTTATTTCAAGTGATGATCTTACTTGAACTTATTTTCGTGTCATGATTCTGCTTCAAGAACTTCGAGCCATCCAAGGATCCGTTGAAGCTAGATCCATTTTTCTCTTTTCCAGTAGGTTTATCCAAGGAACTTAAGGTAGTAATGATGTTCATAACATCATTCGATTCATACATATAAAGCTATCTTATTCGAAGGTTTAAACTTGTAATCACTAGAACATAGTTTAGTTAATTCTAAACTTGTTCGCAAATAAAAGTTAATCATTCTAACTTGACTTTTAAAATCAACTAAACACATGTTCTATATCTATATGATATGCTAACTTAATGATTTAAAACCTGGAAACACGAAAAACACCGTAAAACCGGATTTACGCCGTCGTAGTAACACCGCGGGCTGTTTTGGGTTAGTTAATTAAAAACTATGATAAACTTTGATTTAAAAGTTGTTATTCTGAGAAAATGATTTTTATTATGAACATGAAACTATATCCAAAAATTATGGTTAAACTCAAAGTGGAAGTATGTTTTCTAAAATGGTCATCTAGACGTCGTTCTTTCGACTGAAATGACTACCTTTACAAAAACGACTTGTAACTTATTTTTCCGACTATAAACCTATACTTTTTCTGTTTAGATTCATAAAATAGAGTTCAATATGAAACCATAGCAATTTGATTCACTCAAAACGGATTTAAAATGAAGAAGTTATGGGTAAAACAAGATTGGATAATTTTTCTCATTTTAGCTACGTGAAAATTGGTAACAAATCTATTCCAACCATAACTTAATCAACTTGTATTGTATATTATGTAATCTTGAGATACCATAGACACGTATACAATGTTTCGACCTATCATGTCGACACATCTATATATATTTTGGAACAACCATAGACACTCTATATGTGAATGTTGGAGTTAGCTATACAGGGTTGAGGTTGATTCCAAAATATATATAGTTTGAGTTGTGATCAATACTGAGATACGTATACACTGGGTCGTGGATTGATTCAAGATAATATTTATCGATTTATTTCTGTACATCTAACTGTGGACAACTAGTTGTAGGTTACTAACAAGGACAGCTGACTTAATAAACTTAAAACATCAAAATATATTAAAAGTGTTGTAAATATATTTTGAACATACTTTGATATATATGTATATATTGTTATAGGTTCGTGAATCAACCAGTGGCCAAGTCTTACTTCTCGACGAAGTAAAAATCTGTGAAAGTGAGTTATAGTCCCACTTTTAAAATCTAATATTTTTGGAATGAGAATACATGCAGGTTTTATAAATGATTTACAAAATAGACACAAGTACGTGAAACTACATTCTATGGTTGAATTATCAAAATCGAATATGCCCCTTTTTATTAAGTCTGGTAATCTAAGAATTAGGGAACAGACACCCTAATTGACGCGAATCCTAAAGATTGATCTATTGGGCCTAACAAACCCCATCCAAAGTACCAGATGCTTTAGTACTTCGAAATTTATATCATATCCGAAGGGTGTCCCGGAATGATGGGGATATTCTTATATATGCATCTTGTTATTGTCGGTTACTAGGTGTTCACCATATGAATAATTTTTATCTCTATGTATGGGATGTGTATTGAAATATGAAATCTTGTGGTCTATTGTTACGATTTGATATATATAGGTTAAACCTATAACTCACCAACATTTTTGTTGACGTTTAAAGCATGTTTATTCTCAGGTGAATACTAAGAGCTTCCGCTGTTGCATACTAAAATAAGGACAAGATTTGGAGTCCATGTTTGTATGATATTGTGTAAAAACTGCATTCAAGAAACTGATTTCGATGTAACATATTTGTATTGTAAACCATTATGTAATGGTCGTGTGTAAACAGGATATTTTAGATTATCATTATTTTATAATCTACGTAAAGCTTTTTAAACCTTTATTTATGAAATAAAGGTTATGGTTTGTTTTAAAAATGAATGCAGTCTTTGAAAAACGTCTCATATAGAGGTCAAAACCTCGCAACGAAATCAATTAATATGGAACGTTTTTAATCAATAAGAACGGGACATTTCATTCACAACTCTACCATCTACCTCAGCTTAAAATTTCGGGACAAAATTTTCATTAACAAGTGGGTAATGTAACGACCCGACTTTTTCGACTTGCTTTTGTGCCTTGTGCTTTCACGAAACTGTGTATTTGTGCGTACGGAGCTATACTATACTCTGGGATCTTACTACATGTGGATTACTTTCGCTTATATATTAAAACGTGCCTTTAAGTACGTAGGTTACTTAACTTGATCCCTGGAAGCCTTTCTGACCGTTAGTGTCACTTGACGTTTAGAATGAACTGCGTACTGTGTACACGTTTAACTTTTGTCGTAACCGGAATATTACGACTACGAAATATTAATTGTTATTTTATAATAACATTTACTTGGGTTTTTGGATGCTTAATTACGCTTAGTAATTTACTAGAGCACACTAGTTGGTCTTGTTGGACTTTCTACCTTGTTGGACTTTAGGCCACCCTACACTAGCTAGTAGACTATTTAATTAGCCCAATTATAATAAGTTAGTGACCCATATTAATGAAAGATAAATGCCCATTTATTAGAGGGAACATACTAGTATTTTTGTTAAACATTATCCTTAATGTTGCATGGGATCCTAACATAAGCACCAACTTTAGACAACCATTAACCAAAAAGCAAAAAGTTGTCCCCCCTTATCCCCCTCCCATACCCACGGCCACCACACCCCTCCCACCTCCTCATCACCTATAAATATAAGCCTTATTTCACCCATTCTACACTTGATCTCATTTGTAATTTACACACACTTACTCTCTAATTCTCTCTCTAGTTTTTCTCACTCTAAAAAGTGTAAGTTTTAAATTTTCTTCTTCTTCTTTTCTTCTTCATAAAGTAGACATCATCATCATCATTTTATGGATCTACCTTTTAGCTGTTGATCTTGTTATATCTTATAGATTCAAACTTGGGTTTGAATCCTTCAAGAACATGAAAGATTCAAGCTTTCTAGCTTGAAATCTTGATTTACTTGTTAGATCTAGCTTCAAATTTCTTTGTTTTGTTATAAAGATCAAAACTTGTGTTTATGATCTTCATGTATCTTAAAGATCCAAGCTTTATGCTTCAGGATCTTCAAGAACACTAAAGATCCAAGCTTTCTAGCTTAGGGTTTCATTATTATGTTAAAGATCTTAGCTTTTTAGCTTATGGTCTCATTACTTTCATTATTTTATTAAAGATCTTAGCTTTCTAGCTTATGGTCTCATTAATCTTGTAAAAATCCAAGCTTTCTAGCTTAGGGTTTTCTTAATACTTGAGATCTAAGTTATTATTGCAGATCTCACTTACTTGGAACCTTTTGTGATTGTTGTTATGATAAAGATCAAGTCTTTATCATCTCATATGATGGAGATGCATAAACTTGTGTAAAAAGGACAGAGGTTGAAGCTTTATTGGATCTATGCAATAAAGAGGCAATCTTGTAACGACCCTGGATTTTCCAACGTTTATTTATTAATAATTATTATTATTAATACGTGTGATAAAATGAATGTATGTCATTACATTTGCATGTTGCCATGACTAAACGTACTTGACTTTAATTGCCCGAAACGTCTTTGTGACACCCGAAACTTTCACGAATAATATTTTAAGATATTATTTGCATTCATGATTAAGTTTTATTAATCATTTTAATTAACTAATTTTGTTGGTTAATTACTTGGGCTTTAAATGGATTAATTTGTTAATTAAGCGAACTTGGGCTTTAGTAGTGAAATGGACTTATGACTTTGGGCTTACAAGCCCACCCTACACTTTAAGTGGACTAACTAGCCACTCTTTCACTTGTAAGTATTAAATTGAACCTTAACTAGTTAGTTTGAAAGAATTAGAATCTAGTTCACTCATAATCCCCATGCATAACCATTCTTTATCCACACTTTTGACTTTAACATGCAAGTAACCGTTGAACCTTACCCTTTCCCCCCATTTTTCTGCTGAAAAAGCCGTAGCCCAACAAGGGCGGATTTACAGTGGTGCAACCGGGGTCAGATGCCCCCGGTGCTGAAACCCCCAAAGTTTTAATGTATTTATGTATGGTTTTAAGTTGGAAAAAAGCTTTAAATACCTCTAATGGAAGAATGCACCCGGTGTTGAGAAAATGATGTGTGGAAGATTTGGGGAAGAAAAGTCTAGGTCCCACGTGTGTACTTTTATTAAAAATTTCATTTACGACCCCTTGTTTTAGTTGAGTATTCATTTCTAACTATAAACTGAAATATATCATTGCATTCCTAATTTACAAGTTTTTTTTTTTTTTACTTATTTCAAAGTTAAAAACAAAATTAATACCATTACAAAATTGAATAATAGACATTTCAAATATATATACTAATATAAAAAAACGTTTGTATGGAACTTGGTTTTTGTTTAGTTGTTGTATAACATATACTCGTATATGTATTATCTATCTATATTATATATATTATATTTTAATTTTATACTACTTCCGTCCTTAATTTATTATTGACTATTTTATTTCGGGTTGTTCAAATTAATTATCCACTTCCATAATTATATTTTATACTACCTTCGTACATAATTTATTGTCCAAATTATGAATTATTCAGTGTTTAATCAATCAGATTTATCAAACGCATCCTTAATCATAATTTTTTAGGAAAAAGAATACGCCCCCGGTGATTGAAATTCCTGAATCCGCCACTGAGCCCAAGGCTCCCTTTAGGGGTGTTTTTGTGTTCATTTTTCATTACTTCATTCCTTGATTTCTCTCTCAAAAACACACACACATACTTGCTTCCTTTCTCTCTCAATTCTTTCTACATTCTTGTAAGTAACTTGAAGCATTTCTCCCTTTCTTTTTCTTACTAAAACCGTGGCCTTTCACCCTCTAATCATCATCATCATTTGTTGTTTGATACTTGTTGTTCATTGTTGTTAGTTACTTGTCTTTGTTAGTTAGTTACTTACATGTTATTATGAATCAAACTCACTAGTTTGTTCATCACTTTATCTTGTATTAACAAGAACATTCAAGAACTAAACTCTCTAGTTTAGGTTCTACATATACTTTCTTTAAAGATTGCAAGTTCATGTGTTGATTAAAATCATACTTGTGATTCATAAAGTAAACTTCAAGTTTACTTTCTTAAAGATCAAACTTTAGTTTGAATCTTTAAAGTATGAACAACCATGAACAAATTACTTGTTTACTTAGCTATTTACTTCATTTACGTGCACTTTAATTTCATGATTTATGTTATTATTGGTCAAATGTTACTAGTTAACTTTGATCTCATTAATCTTGAACTAAAAGTTAATTTGAAAGTTCAAGAACACACAAATAAGTTTTCTTTAAATATAACTTTGTATACTTATGCTTGATCTAGACTTTTGAGTCTTGGATCTTCAAGATCTAACTAAGAACTATGTTCTACATTTTAAGATCTTGATTAGTTAGTTTACTTTCAAGTTTGTAACTTATTATTAGTCTTAAAGTTCATGTATGTGTTAGATCTAAGACTTTGGTGTAACTTTGGTTCATCAAAACTTCATACAACTCTTAAGTGAGTTGTGCTTCATGTCTTGGACTTGCACAAGGGTTATGATGGTCAAAACTTGGTAAATATGATGTAAACACGTCAATGAGTTGTACACTTGAAGCTATAGGCATCAAGGATGAGAACCATGATGAACATCAAACACCAAACCCACCGGAACCCATTATTTTTCTGCCTACTGTTCCCTACCTACTGTTCTGCTGTTTCTTTAACATACCAGTTGACCTGGGCTGTTGTGATTATGATTTTCAAATATCTCTTTTCGAGTAGATAACTTTTCATATAGGACTCGTCTTAATCCGAGTTACGGTTTAGGATTTATGGCCCTCCGATCGTCACTATGTCCTTTAACGTTGTGCAGAAATTTCTGACCTACTCGCACTTAGACCGTCGCCACGGTCAAACGAAGATGAGTTTGCTTCTGTAAATTTTACCACACTTAAAGGACTCATATACGGAGCCATGGCCACTGGTCTCACCTTAATTCAGTAAGGTTAGAGGCCGTGGTGACTGACTAAATCAGTCTTCGTTTTAAACTACTTTCATAAACGAAACCTACTTTACGCCTTTTGTTTGATGATGAATGATGATGACCTTTAAGACCTTATTTACATACTTTTAAACCTATTAAGACGATTTACTGACTTAGTACTATTTGACTTAGGTTGAGGACCTTCGGACAGATTACTTGCACACCTTTTCCGAATCGACTTTACGACTACATTATCATTGTGAGTTATAGCATTCCCTTTTTACTTTAACTTATTTTGGGAACTGAGAATACATGCGGATTTTATGTTTTACATACTAGGCACGAGTACTTAAACTTATATATGTGTGGGTTATACAACGGCATAATCATTCCCTTTAGCTCGGTAACGTTTAATCATTGGTTTTTGAACCGTGAACGCGAATCTTAGATATGGATCCATAGGGTTTGACATCCCCACTCGGGCTAGTAGTGCTAGCATTTAACGAGTGTTTAATACTTCGTAGACATACGCACTTGCCAAGTGTACTTTCAGGGGGTATAAATGTTAAGTTAGTTACCAAGTGCCCACGGTTAACATATACTTTATCATACTGTTTTGAAACGCTCTTTGTAGCACTGAAATCTCGTGGCCTACCTTACTTACTATTATACTTAAACTATAGCTCACTGACCTTTGTGTTGACATTTTCAAGCATGTTTTTCTCAGGTGCTTAAGGTTAGCTTCCGCTGTGTACTAGTCGTGCTGTAGACACCCGCTGCTTAGAGATGTCATCGCATGAACTACTTTATTTTGCATTCAAACATTAGTACTTTTGAACTATGACTTGTAACGACCGTTGTGGTCACATACACTTATTATTTTCTTCTACTTAGTGAAGCATGCTTTTGGATTGTAAAACATTCGATGTTGGTTTAGACATCACTTAATTAATGAATGCAAACCCTTTTTTTTTTGAAAACGCATATAGTACTTAACCTTGTAATGATCCTGTTGTTGATGATTCGTACACGATGGTTTTGTACGGGGCATCACATTTGGTATCAGAGCATTGGTTGTAGGGAATTAGGTTGCATTAGTGAGTCTAAGACCGACCCGAGTAGGATTCACTAATAGGACTAATCTACAACTTGCTAGTTTACGTGTTTCCGCTGAACTTACTGCATGCTGCTGCTTACTGTTACTGCTATATGACGTATGCTACTACATGATTTCACTACTGCATGCTATTACTTGCTTTCGATTGCATGCTACCTTCGTACGATTTGCTGTTATTGCCATGCTACTTATTGTTATACATGATTTAAACTGTTGGCCTAATACGTGCTTGCTTTATGACTTACTGACATGTAAAATTTATTTTTCCTTGTTCAGATGTCGGATGTACCACCTGCTAGCGTTTTGGGCAGTTTAGACTCTTCAGCTACTCCACCTACCACCGTTGCCGATCCACTGATCCCGGTACGCACGAGTGACCCTGGCGCTTCATCTTCCGGGACTAGCAGCCAGCCGCCTGCACCAGTGGCTACTTCTGATGGACACGTGGGCCCTACGGAGATTCCAGCTCCATCTGCTCCCGGACCCTCGGGGTCACAGCCCCGCATCGGTGGGATTGAGATTCTCGCGGAGTTCGGGGAAGGGCCATTTCGTAACCATATGCGCACGCCTTGCCGACGCACTCCCGACGGACATTTAGTGCCGATTCCGCCAGGCAGACACATACAGATGTTGGCCGCCTTCGGACTACCAGTTCAGCCACCTGTACCACCACCACATGATTCGGATGACTCATCATCCACCGATTCTTCATCAGATGATTCTTCATCAGACTCCAGTGACGACGAGGACCCTGCTGATATACCTATTCAGGCACCCTCCACCCCGCCGAAGAAGCGGTACCATCCTGATGGCACCGTCATTCCAGGGGTGAATGGAGGTCGTGCTTTCACTGACGCATTTGGTCGGCGTCGTAGGGTTACTGCTCGTAAACGGCTTGTGCCGTACCCTACTGTAGCGACCCCGACAAATCGTCAAGTGACGGCGTCGGCTACGTGGGTCCCATTACCTGATTATAAGTCTTTAAGATAACGTTTGACCAAAATATGTCGCCTTCATTTCAAAATACGGATTGTTTCAAGTTTACAAGAATTGTTCAACCAAAAGTTAAGTTACAACGTCATAGATACGATTGAAATCTAGGCGACACGGTTTAAAGTAAAGTCAAAAGACGCTCCATGAAATGCATGTATACTCGACATCGGATGCAAGTATCAAATAATAAGCGGAAGCATGTTTCACATATCGTGCAAGACCTGAGAAAAACATAGAAATCTGTCAACGAAAACGTTGGTGAAATCATAGGTTTAAGTAAGTAAGTACAAGTGAACCACAAGATTTGCATCAATGAAATAATAGTAATACATTCCAAAAGTTTGTTTCACGAGCACCCAATTATCAAAGCTTAACATTCCTTCCATTGTATACCCCATCACTTAGTGCTAGAACAAACACTGATTCTCGAAAATATATTTCATCCGTAGACGGTAGCGAACCGTCAAGGATGAGGGCTGTCAAACCCATATGGCCATATAACATAAGTTCTCGCTTACACCCGGCAAGTGTAACTAATGATAATCGAATTGAGGATTTTGTTCTAAACTCGTATGTAGAATGTTTGTTTTCCCGTTCTTGTGTTCACTTAGTTCAAAAGAATCGTTTATGTTTTCTCATCCCAATATAAGTTCAAAAAGAGTAAAAGTGGGACTATGATCTCACCTTGAGTGCACGAGTAGTAAAGTACTTCAACAAGTAAACGTGTGCAAAGAACAATGCTAGTCTTGACCTAAACAATAGGTTGTATCAATAACGGTAAACACGATAGGTCAAAGATGTTCAATTAGTCCTATGGCTCGTCACGACTCGATTATTTAGCATGTGAAATCAAATTGCCAAGTTTCATGCAAGATACAAGTATATAAATAAGTTAGGAAGGTTGCATAATCATTTGGTTAAGTTTGACAAAAAGTCAAACTTTGGTCGGTCAAAGTCAACGAAAGTCAACACGTTCGGGTCGGGTTCCGAACTATTTTTCTAATCTTAGAAATCATATATGAGCATGTTGGCCAAGTTACATGTTAATCGGAGGTGCGTAGCATGCCAAACATTATTCGAAAATTGACCAAATTGGACAGACCCAATCGGCGCGCCGCGCGGGGGGTATGGCGCGCCGCGCCACCCTCTGTGCAGGGATTTCTGGTCAGTTTTCAAAGTATGCACGAACCAAAACACAAACAATCACATTTTATGATCCGCAAACAATTAGAACATGTATTTTATATCATCGGAAAGCTATTTCGACAAGGAATACAACTAACCACATATCATCAATCAAAAACATCATTTACAATAAACGAAAACTCGTCAATTGATCGAGAAAGGTTTATTTTCAAGTTTCAAGTTCGTAAAACGTATTTTATGATTCGGGAATCCAATTTACACATACGATATGCCGTTTTGAAGGTAATGAAGCATACATTGCTATTAGACACTAACAATTAACATCCCATGGCATTTAAGCACCCAAAAGTTCATGTCAAGAACTATCAAACCCTAGTCAAACATCACAAAATCATTAATCGGGTTTTTGAAGTTTCCTTAATCAACCTACACATCCAAATGTGGCTAATGATACTAGTAACACAATTAAAACATGCACTTTAACAATCTAACAACATTAACTCATCCAAAATCAAGGATTAAGCATCCACTTTTCATTTTCAAGCTAGTTACACCAAAACATCAAGATCGAGCATACAAATCATATAATCATGCTAGACACGAGCCATAGACACTAACTAACAACATTTCAAGTCAAAAACACGAATTTAAAGAAATCTAGAGTTTTAGAAATGTTACCCAAAATCGGTGTAGTTAGTATCAAATCGTAGAGGATGAAGAGAGGATCACGAAAATGTAATTTGTTTTGTTGTAAGCCTCCTAGATTGAATTTAGATGATGATTTAGTGAAGTTGGGAGAAATGGGGTTCTTGAGCTAGAGAGAAAAGGGAGAGAGATGGAGGGATTGAATGGATGAGAATGGTGGGTTGACTAGTTGACCTAGTCAACTAGTTTGCCCACTTGACAACTTCGGTCCCTCAAGTTTCAAAGCGGGTGCGGGAATTAACCAACGAAATATTTTAAAAACGCTCGAGTAACCGAGTGATGTTATAATTAAATAGCGGAAATATAATGAACGTTACTCACGGAAACTATCACTTTAAATACGAAAGATTATGTTTTTTTTTTTTAAAAAAAAAAAAAGACGGTGTTAAAATTAAATTTAACGGAAAAACGCGGGATGTTACATTATCCACACCTCAAAAGAAATTTCGTCCCGAAATTTAGTTGGAAGTAGTAGTTGTTGAATCTTACTCGAGACCTTGCGTTGTAAATTCTACGAATAAGTGAAGGTACGTCCTTGAGTATTTCCACGAATTTTGACGGTCGGGATCATATGTTGTTTTAAGGTTTGGCTTCCATGATTCATGGTTTCAACCGGTCCTCCTAGGAAGTGAGGGTTATCGTCGATAGTGAGTTCATCAAAGGAGATAACAAGTTCTCGTTTCGCAAAACACGTCTTTGAGTTGATACATTGAATGTAGGATAAACGGAGACCCAAAATGAGTCGGAAAAGTCTAAACGGCTAGCTATGGGTCCAAAACACCCCAAGAATTTAAAGGATCAAAATATCGTGGATTTAGCTTCCTACGTTTTCCCGAAACGGATTGCACCCTCCCAAGGTGCGACTCTTAACGTGACGCGGTTTCCCACGTGGAATTTGAAATGTTTACGTCTAACATCGGCGCAGCTCTTGGTGATTACGAGTCGCGTAGGGTTTTGCCTGAATATGAATAAATTTTCTCGGTTGCTCATGAATAACCTCGGCCCCGGTGAATTGATCATCGTTTACTTGGTTCGACAAAGGAGAGTGACGTTTCCGGTCACACGTGTTTTCAAAAGGAGTGACGTTAAAACTCGAATGAAAATCATTGTAGTACGAGGATTCGGTTAAAGGAAAATGTTTTTTCTCAAATAAATTTGAAGTTGGTAATACAAATTCGTATTATGGTTTCCAAGGTTTAAATCGCATGTTTGTTCGGTCCGTCGGGTTGTGGATGGTACGCGGTACTCATGTCTAAAAGCGGTCCCGAGGCTTCTTGTAAAACTAGAAGTGAAACGAGTATTTCGATATGGGATAATTAACAAAGATACACCGTGTTGGAATAGAATCTCTTAAGATATGTTTGAACGAGTCAGTTAGGGTTCGAAAAAAAAATGTTCGTTAGGACTATTCACCCTCGTGGCGAATACTTATGTAATATGAGGAGTTTCTCCATCCATGGAGAAATGTTACTAGGAGTTTCTTTAAACGGCAATGCGAACGGTAAAGATAGTAGTGAAATGAGGACTTAGAATAGGATGAGTTTACATCTCGAGGTTGCCATAACGTGCCTCTAGTTGTCAAAAGTTGAAGTCTGAAAGAGAAACGAGATCGTACACGTAGTTGTTTAGTTCGGGGTTGAATAATAGTTGGCCGATTATTAGAAACACAATGACATTAAGTCAAAGAAGAGTGAAGTATCATTGGATCGTGTGTTATCTTAAGTTCCAGTAATATCAGACGGTAACGGTGAAATAACAGAGATATGTAGCGTGGTATGTGATGACGAGAAAATTGATCGGATCCACAATTTAGTATTAGAATTCTTCGCGCAAAATAACGAATTTCAGTTACACTGATTTTGAGTCGAGAGAGCATGCCTTCCGGCGTTCATGTAGAAATATTTTCATAATTGAGTTCCATCTGGTGCTATACGATTTTTTTAACTAGAAATGTTGGTGTGAAGTATCACGCTCAAGGTTCGGACATGGGGGAGGTTTAAATTTTTCCCTCAGTGAGTTAACGAGGTTAAAAGTCGTGTAACACGAGAAAAGGCAGAAATGAATCTTCGGTAATAACCGGCGAGATCTAAGATTTTACGAATACAATTCTGAGTCGGGGGAGTTTCCTGATTACATGTGGCTTGATTTCGAGATTGATTGAAATGCCTAGACCATTCACATCATGGTTTAGAAAATTGTACTTCGTTCAACAGAAATTCTCACTCGTAGAATTTGGTATAGAGTTGCTCTTTTCTCAAAAGTTCGAGCGTAAGATGGTGATGTTGTTCGTTTTCCTTCTTTACTTGAATAACTCAAGATGTCATCTATAAATACGATAACCGATTTGTCTAGATAAGTTCGCATACGTGGTTTAGGAAGTTCATGAATACGGACAGAGTCCTAAATAAATCGAATGGTACTAAGAAAGATTTACAACTAACGTTGCGAGTTCGGGAAGTGGCTTAGGAGACATCGTCTCACTTAACCCCCAATTGATGATAACCGGAACGGAGTTCGATTTGGAACATACGGGATTCGTGCAAATAATCATGAGGTCATGGATGCGAGGGAGAGGGTATCGGTTTCCAACCGAAAATTACTCAGTTCACAATAATCTATACAAGATGATGGGGAAACATTTTTTTTTTTTTTTTTTTTTTTTTTTTTTTTTTTACGAAAAGGTTCCGAGCTCCCTAGTTCTATAGGTGTCAAGTCAAAAGTCTTAACGTATTTCCTCCAATAAAATTTATAGGCACACAATATTTTTCCGTCGATCACTTAAATCGTCTAAGTAGTATCTGGGGGAAAGAGGTGGAATATAAAGAGCATGAGTCAAATCCTTGGTTATAAAACGTCTAGCGGTAATTGAATCGAACAAGTATGAAATATACGGTTTGTTGTGAAGAAACGTACCCGTTACTAGTCCATCGTCGTTCCGGGCATCATTGGTGTCGATGTCGAAGGTTCAACGGCGTGCGTTGGGGTTGATTTTCTTATTTGGGCACACATTCCTAAAATGACCCAGTTGACCACATTCGAAGCAAGCACCCGTTCTGTGTGCGTTGGGCATCTTTCGAGCGACGGGTCCTTGGCGCCGGTGGCGAAACCTGCCACATCCTTCAAAGTGATGCTTGTGGCATTCGTCACAAAAAGGCAGTTTTCCGGCATAGCCTTTCTTGTCGTTGGAGGTAAAAGGCTTCTTGGCGGGGTTGTTGTTATTGTTGTGGTTGCTTGATTGAGAGGCTTCCCATGTTCTTTTGTTGTTACTCGGGTGGTTCTCGACCATTGGTGCCAGCGCTTCAATTTCATCCACCGTTTTTATAAATCGGCGGGCTATCATCACAGCCTCTTGTAGGTCGGCGGGTCTTAATGGCATTACCCCGTGTGGAATGCTCTTAGGGAGGCCATCCATGTAAAACTCAACTCCTTGGGGCCCGGGAGCCCGGAGGTTTGGACAAATTGAGGTTAGTTCGGCAAACCGTTGATTATAAGCTTCGAGGTCATCTCGGGCTATTTTTAAATTTCTTGGCCCCTGTTCGAGCCTTCGAGTCTCTTCGCGCGGGAAGTATTCGGTGGTCATTCTTTCTCTTAATTCGGTCCAAGAGAGTGTAAGGGCTTCATCGATACCCACCGATTGTACATACGTGTTCCACCATGAGAGAGCAATACCGGTGAGAGTGAGGGTGGAAAACTTGACCTTATCTTGGTCCCGACAACCGCTTATGCTAAAAACGGCTTCTGTTTGTTCGAACCATCGGGTGAGAGCAACCGGTCCTTCGGTTCCATTGAAAGTGGGAGGATTGTACTTCATGAAGTTCCTGTAGGAGCAACCCTCGATTGAATTACCGGCCCCATGATTGTTGTTGTTAGAAAAGTGATCGGCCACGGCCGTACCCACGGCGGTGGTTATCATTTGTTGAAGAGCTTGTTCCAGAGTTTCGAGAGGAGTATTGTGTTGACCTTGATGAGCCATTGTTCCTTCATGAGACAAGAATATCGTTGGTTAGTATTTTCAACAATACTAACCGGAGTATGGAAATAGGATAGAGAGGAAATTTTTCCTTGACTCGCCTTAAATTCTTTACGTCATAATGTCGGAACGTCCATGTGAATCACCGTAATATAATCCCGGAAATTATATTACCCTGATTCTCATGTGCATTTAACATTACTTCATAAAGTCAAGGTGGCGCATCAACAAAATTT
The DNA here is from genome assembly GCF_046630445.1 of Rutidosis leptorrhynchoides. Lineage (NCBI taxonomy): Eukaryota > Viridiplantae > Streptophyta > Magnoliopsida > Asterales > Asteraceae > Rutidosis > Rutidosis leptorrhynchoides. The sequence continues at coordinate 711,491,657 of NC_092334.1, read as the reverse complement.
ATCAACGTAAGATCAAGATCGAATACGAGTTAGATATGATAGAAGAGTTCGAGTATAAATGCACAATTTGTCAAATAATTCCTACTTCAGTCTATATGCCGGTTGTAGTCTAGATTCACCTATGTACCCTATGACTCGGGGTGGACACAAATGAACTCTAAATCCCTACAACCAAGGCTCTGATACCAACTGTAGCGACCCCGACAAATCGTCAAGTGACGGCGTCGGCTACGTGGGTCCCATTACCTGATTATAAGTCTTTAAGATAACGTTTGACCAAAATATGTCGCCTTCATTTCAAAATACGGATTGTTTCAAGTTTACAAGAATTGTTCAACCAAAAGTTAAGTTACAACGTCATAGATACGATTGAAATCTAGGCGACACGGTTTAAAGTAAAGTCAAAAGACGCTCCATGAAATGCATGTATACTCGACATCGGATGCAAGTATCAAATAATAAGCGGAAGCATGTTTCACATATCGTGCAAGACCTGAGAAAAACATAGAAATCTGTCAACGAAAACGTTGGTGAAATCATAGGTTTAAGTAAGTAAGTACAAGTGAACCACAAGATTTGCATCAATGAAATAATAGTAATACATTCCAAAAGTTTGTTTCACGAGCACCCAATTATCAAAGCTTAACATTCCTTCCATTGTATACCCCATCACTTAGTGCTAGAACAAACACTGATTCTCGAAAATATATTTCATCCGTAGACGGTAGCGAACCGTCAAGGATGAGGGCTGTCAAACCCATATGGCCATATAACATAAGTTCTCGCTTACACCCGGCAAGTGTAACTAATGATAATCGAATTGAGGATTTTGTTCTAAACTCGTATGTAGAATGTTTGTTTTCCCGTTCTTGTGTTCACTTAGTTCAAAAGAATCGTTTATGTTTTCTCATCCCAATATAAGTTCAAAAAGAGTAAAAGTGGGACTATGATCTCACCTTGAGTGCACGAGTAGTAAAGTACTTCAACAAGTAAACGTGTGCAAAGAACAATGCTAGTCTTGACCTAAACAATAGGTTGTATCAATAACGGTAAACACGATAGGTCAAAGATGTTCAATTAGTCCTATGGCTCGTCACGACTCGATTATTTAGCATGTGAAATCAAATTGCCAAGTTTCATGCAAGATACAAGTATATAAATAAGTTAGGAAGGTTGCATAATCATTTGGTTAAGTTTGACAAAAAGTCAAACTTTGGTCGGTCAAAGTCAACGAAAGTCAACACGTTCGGGTCGGGTTCCGAACTATTTTTCTAATCTTAGAAATCATATATGAGCATGTTGGCCAAGTTACATGTTAATCGGAGGTGCGTAGCATGCCAAACATTATTCGAAAATTGACCAAATTGGACAGACCCAATCGGCGCGCCGCGCGGGGGGTATGGCGCGCCGCGCCACCCTCTGTGCAGGGATTTCTGGTCAGTTTTCAAAGTATGCACGAACCAAAACACAAACAATCACATTTTATGATCCGCAAACAATTAGAACATGTATTTTATATCATCGGAAAGCTATTTCGACAAGGAATACAACTAACCACATATCATCAATCAAAAACATCATTTACAATAAACGAAAACTCGTCAATTGATCGAGAAAGGTTTATTTTCAAGTTTCAAGTTCGTAAAACGTATTTTATGATTCGGGAATCCAATTTACACATACGATATGCCGTTTTGAAGGTAATGAAGCATACATTGCTATTAGACACTAACAATTAACATCCCATGGCATTTAAGCACCCAAAAGTTCATGTCAAGAACTATCAAACCCTAGTCAAACATCACAAAATCATTAATCGGGTTTTTGAAGTTTCCTTAATCAACCTACACATCCAAATGTGGCTAATGATACTAGTAACACAATTAAAACATGCACTTTAACAATCTAACAACATTAACTCATCCAAAATCAAGGATTAAGCATCCACTTTTCATTTTCAAGCTAGTTACACCAAAACATCAAGATCGAGCATACAAATCATATAATCATGCTAGACACGAGCCATAGACACTAACTAACAACATTTCAAGTCAAAAACACGAATTTAAAGAAATCTAGAGTTTTAGAAATGTTACCCAAAATCGGTGTAGTTAGTATCAAATCGTAGAGGATGAAGAGAGGATCACGAAAATGTAATTTGTTTTGTTGTAAGCCTCCTAGATTGAATTTAGATGATGATTTAGTGAAGTTGGGAGAAATGGGGTTCTTGAGCTAGAGAGAAAAGGGAGAGAGATGGAGGGATTGAATGGATGAGAATGGTGGGTTGACTAGTTGACCTAGTCAACTAGTTTGCCCACTTGACAACTTCGGTCCCTCAAGTTTCAAAGCGGGTGCGGGAATTAACCAACGAAATATTTTAAAAACGCTCGAGTAACCGAGTGATGTTATAATTAAATAGCGGAAATATAATGAACGTTACTCACGGAAACTATCACTTTAAATACGAAAGATTATGTTTTTTTTTTTAAAAAAAAAAAAAAGACGGTGTTAAAATTAAATTTAACGGAAAAACGCGGGATGTTACACCTACTGACCCACAGATACGTAAGGTTCACCATTACGTATTGACTGTTTCTGGAGCCGGAACGTCTTCACCTCGTTTCGTGAGGGCTGCACCACCCGCTCCACCCGCACCATCGGCACCACCAGCACCATCCGCTCCACTGGCCCCACCTGCACCACCAGCGCCGCCTGCCCCACCAGCTCCCACTGTCGAGGAATTGACAAGGGAGGTGGGAATTCTCCGAGCTCGGGTTACTAAGCTCGAGGAGCTGTTGGCTCAGGTTTTGGACATCCTACACCCACCTTCACCGTAGGACTTTTGTATTAGATTTCATGATGTAATCTAGTTGTAGTTTATTATATTACTCATGTATTGTACGGACTTATTCAGATGTATGAAACTTATTATTATTAATGAATGGAACTTTGCGTTATTTAATTCTTGCACAATGTTCTATTTACATTACTGTACGATGATTCTGTGGTATTTGTACGTAGATGCTTTATTTAATAACATGTGATGTTTTGATTCCATGTTGGTTACTATATACTGTATTATTACATATTGAATACTGGATTTTGACTTGAGTCAAAATTTTTGTTTAGAACATCATGGCTAACGATCGATCCACACCTACTGCTGCTCAAATTGAAGAGAGGATCCAAGAACGTGTAGCCGCAGCCCTAGCAGAAAGAAACCTCCAAGCTCCACCTCCACCACCACCAGTTATCCCACCCGTTCGAAATGGGTGTACTTACATGGAATTCCAGAGCTGCAAACCGCATAACTTCAGTGAAACCGAGGGACCGGTTGGTCTCACCAGATGGTTCGAGAAACTTGAATCAGTATTCCGAGTTAGCAACTGTTCGGAGGATAACAAGACCAAGTTTGCTTCGTGCACACTATCTGACGGCGCGCTAACGTGGTGGAACACGTTAGCTCAAGCGAAAGGCATTGATGAGGCGTATGCTACGCCATGGGAGGAATTCAAAGCGGCAATGATTGATGAGTATTGTCCGAGAACCGAAATCCAGAAGATGGAAATCGAATTTATGCCGTTGGGAATGACCTTGATGGTTACAACAGGAGATTTTTGGAACTAGCTCTCATGTGTCCGACAATGGTCACTCCGGAATTCAAACGAACGGAAAGGTACTTCTGGGGACTCCCTAAGAGCATCAAGGTTAACGTCACCTCGTCCAAACCACCGAATGTTCCCGAAGCAATGCGCATGGCGCATACCCTCATGAATCAGATTCTCATCGATGAGCCGGAGAAGGCTAAGTTTGAGGCTGGTAGTAGCGAAAAGCGAAAGTGGGATAATAACAACAACAACAACTACAACAACAACAACAACAACAATAACAACAACAACAACAACAACAACAACAACAACAACAACAACAACAACAACAACAACAACAGGGGGATAACCTATGACCAGACCCCCGCCAAGAGGCACAACAACGGTGGAAACCCCAACCCCAAAAACAACACCAACTCCAACCCGAACTACAAGGGAACCTTACCACAATGCAAGAGGTGTTACAAACACCACATTGGGTATTGCAATGTTGTCTGCGAGAAGTGCCAACGGTCTGGGCATATCAGGAAAGACTGTAAGGTCACCACTTTGAATGGGAAGCCAAACACCAATGGACTGAAGAAGTGCTACGAATGCGGGCAGACGGGCCTTTTCAGAAATGCGTGCCCAAATAAGCGAAAAGACGGAGGACCACCCCGTGGTAGAGCTTTTAATGTTAATGCAAGGGATGCACGTGATAACCCCGACTTGGTGACAGGTATATTCAAAATCAACAATCTTTTAGCTTCTGTCTTGTTTGATACTGGTGCGGATAGAAGTTATGTATGTAGACATTTTTGCGATAAAATTAATTGACCATTAGTCCCGTTAAAAGAAAGTATGCTTGTCGAGGTCGCCAATGGAAAACTTGAAAAGGTTGACCATATTAGTCGTGGAGCTATTATCAACATAGCCGGTGCAGATTTCGAAATTGACTTGATACCTATCAAACTGGGAAGTTTTGACGTGATCGTTGGTATGGATTGGTTGAGTAAGATAAGGGCCGATATTATCTGTGGAGATAAAGCACTTCGCATACCACAAGGAGATGGCGAACCACTAGTTATCTATGGAGAGAGATGTACCTCGAAGTTGAACCTCATTAGTTGCGTGAAAGCGCAAAAGATTATGAAGAAGGGACGTTTTGCTGTCCTAGCACATGTGAAAGCGGTAGAAACTGAGGTGAAGAGCGTGAACAACGTTCGAATTGTGAACGAATTTTCCGATATCTTCCCAGAGGAATTGCCTGGATTGCCGCCACAGAGAGCAGTAGAGTTTCAGATCGATTTAGTGCCAGGAGCTGCACCTGTAGCTCGCGTACCTTATAGACTCGCACCTTCCGAGATGCAAGAATTACAGAGTCAACTACAAGAACTACTTGACCGTGGATTTATCCAACCAAGTTTCTCACCTTGGGGCGCACCTGTGTTGTTTTTGAAGAAGAAGGATGGATCCTTCCGTATGTGTATCGACTACCGTGAACTCAACAAATTGACAATCAAGAATCGATATCCTCTTCCACGAATTGACGATCTTTTTGACCAACTACAAGGATCAAGCGTTTACTCAAAGATCGATTTGCGATCCGGATATCACCAGCTGAGGGTGAAGGAAAGTGACGTGATGAAAACTGCATTCAGGACCCGTTATGGTCATTATGAGTTTCTCGTGATGCCATTCGGTTTGACAAATGCACCTGCCGTGTTCATGGACCTCATGAATCGTGTCTGCAAGCCGTACTTGGATAAGTTTGTTATCGTCTTCATAGATGATATCCTCATCTACTCTAAGAGTGAAAAAGAGCATGAGCAACACCTCCAACTAGTGCTTGAACTCTTGAGACAAGAGCAACTTTACGCCAAATTCTCCAAGTGTGAATTTTGGTTGAAGGAAGTACAATTTTTGGGTCATGTTGTGAGCGACCAGGGTATCAAAGTTGATCCCGCCAAGATTGAAGCCATCAGCAAGTGGGAGACCCCTACTACTCTGACGCATATTCGCCAATTCCTAGGTCTCGTTGGTTACTACCGAAGATTCATCGAAGGATTTTCTCTGATTGCGCGTCCTTTGACCGCGCTGACTCACAAGGGCAAGAAGTTCATTTGGGAACCCACACACGAATCAGCATTTCAAACTTTGAAGAAGAAGTTAACCACCGCACCTATCCTATCACTTCCTGAGGGCAGTGACGACTTTGTTGTTTATTGTGATGCATCGAAGAGTGGTTTTGGTTGTGTACTGATGCAATGATCAAAAGTTATTGCCTATGCCTCCCGCCAATTGAAGATTCACGAGCAGAACTACACTACTCACGATCTTGAACTTGGAGCTGTTGTCTTTGCGCTTAAATTGTGGAGACATTATTTGTATGGAACTATGAGCACTATCTTCACCGATCACAAGAGTCTCCAGCACATCTTCGATCAGAAGCAACTGAATATGAGATAGCGTCGATGGATCGAGACACTCAATGACTATGATTGTGAACTCCGTTATCACCCTGGCAAGGCCAATGTTGTAGCTGACGCTTTAAGCCGAAAGGAGAGGACGGCACCTCTTAGTGTTAGGGCTCTGAACATCACCATCCATTCGAACCTCAATAACCAGATCAGAGTAGACCAAGATGAGGCTCTCAAGGAGGAGAACATATCTCACGAACATTTGAACATACTTGTCTCTCGATTCGAGGTTAGGGAGTCTGGACTCCGATGTTATGCCGGAAGAATTTGGGTACCTCTTTATGGAGATTTACGGAACCTTATACTTGATGAAGCAAAAAAATCTAGATATTCGATTCATCCTGGAGCTGGCAAGATGTACCACAACCTTAAAGAACAGTATTGGTGGCCGAATCTTAAGAAGGACGTTGCAACTTATGTTGGGAAGTGTTTGACTTGTGCGAAGGTTAAAGCCTAGCATCAGAGACCTTATGGGTTACTTTAACAGCCGGAGATCCCACAATGGAAGTGGGAAAGGATCACGATGGATTTCATTACTAAGCTGCCGAAGACGGTGGGCGGATACGATACCATTTGGGTTATTGTTGACCGCCTTACCAAATCTGCACACTTCCTAGCGATGAAGGAAACTGATACGATGGAAAGACTTGCTCAATTATACATCAAAGAGGTTGTATCTCGTCATGGTGTACCTTTATCGATCATCTCCGATCGCGATCCCCATTTTGCTTCTAGATTTTGGCGTTCATTGCAAGAAGCCATGGGAACTCATCTTGACATGAGTACTGCTTACCATCCTCAGACTGACGGGCAAAGTGAACGAACGATTCAGACCTTGGAGGACATGTTGCGTGCATGTGTCATTGATTTTGGAAAGGCCTGGGAAAGGCATTTGCCACTCGCCGAATTCTCGTACAACAACAGTTATCACTCAAGCATTAATGCCGCACCTTTTGAAGCATTGTATGGCCGTAAGTGCCGATCTCCTATTTGTTGGGCCGAATTAGGTGAAAAGCAAATCACCGGACCCGAGGTAGTCCACGAAACGACGGAGAAGATTGCCCAGATTCAAGCTAGGCTTAAGACTGCCCGTGATCGTCAAAAGAGTTATGCCGATCTTAAATGTAAGGACTTTGAATTCAACGTGGGTGACCGTGTAATGTTAAAGGTTGCACCTTGGAAAGGTGTGATTCGTTTCGGAAAGCGTGGGAAGTTAAACCCACGATACATTGGTCCTTTTGAAATTTTGGAACGTGTTGGACCCGTTGCCTACCGTTTGGATCTACCAGCACAATTGAGCTCAGTTCATCCTACCTTCCATGTGTCAAACTTGAAGAAGTGTCTTGCTGCACCTGAACTTATCATACCATTGGAAGAACTTACAATTGACGACAAACTTCACTTTGTGGAAGAACCAGTTGAGATTATGGATCGTAAGATCGAAACTTTGAAACGTAACAAGATTCCGATCGTCCGAGTACGATGGAATGCCAAACGAGGACCTGAGTTTACTTGGGAACGAGAGGATCAAATGATGCGGAAGTATCCTCACCTTTTCCCGACTCCTCCATCTACCTCAGCTTAAATTTTGGGACGAAATTTTCTTTAACATGTGGGTAATGTAACAACCCTGGATTTTCCAACGTTTATTTATTAATAATTATTATTATTAATACGTGTGATAAAACGAATGTATGTCATTACATTTGCATGTTGCCATGACTAAACGTACTTGACTTTAATTGCCCGAAACGTCTTTGTGACACCCGAAACTTTCACGAATAATATTTTAAGATATTATTTGCATTCATGATTAAGTTTTATTAATCATTTTAATTAACTAAGGTTGTTGGTTAATTACTTGGGCTTTAAATGGATTAATTTGTTAATTAAGCGAACTTGGGCTTTAGTAGTGAAATGGACTTATGACTTTAGGCTTACAAGCCCACCCTACACTTTAAGTGGACTAACTAGCCACTCTTTCACTTGTAAGTATTAAATTGAACCTTAACTAGTTAGTTTGAAAGAATTGGAATCTAGTTCACTCATAATCCCCATGCATAACCATTCTTTATCCACACTTTTGAACTTTAACATGCAAGTAACCTTTGAACCTTACCCTTTCCCCCCATTTTTCTGCTGAAAAAGCCGTAGCCCAAGGCTCCCTTTAGGGGTGTTTTTGTGTTCATTTTTCATTACTTCATTCCTTGATTTCTCTCTCAAAAACACACACACATACTTGCTTCCTTTCTCTCTCAATTCTTTCTACATTCTTGTAAGTAACTTGAAGCATTTCTCCCTTTCTTTTTCTTACTAAAACCGTGGCCTTTCACCCTCTAATCATCATCATCATTTGTTGTTTGATACTTGTTGTTCATTGTTGTTAGTTACTTGTCTTTGTTAGTTAGTTACTTACATGTTATTATGAATCAAACTCACTAGTTCGTTCATCACTTTATCTTGTATTAACAAGAACATTCAAGAACTAAACTCTCTAGTTTAGGTTCTACATATACTTTCTTTAAAGATTGCAAGTTCATGTGTTGATTAAAATCATACTTGTGATTCATAAAGTAAACTTCAAGTTTACTTTCTTAAAGATCAAACTTTGGTTTGAATCTTTAAAGTATGAACAACCATGAACAAATTACTTGTTTACTTAGCTATTTACTTCATTTACTTGCACTTTAATTTCATGATTTATGTTATTATTGGTCAAATGTTACTAGTTAACTTTGATCTCATTAATCTTGAACTAAAAGTTAATTTGAAAGTTCAAGAACACACAAATAAGTTTTCTTTAAATATAACTTTGTATACTTATACTTGATCTATACTTTTGAGTCTTGGATCTTCGTGATCTAACTAAGAACTATGTTCTACATTTTAAGATCTTGATTAGTTAGTTTACTTTCAAGTTTGTAACTTATTATTAGTCTTAAAGTTCATGTATGTGTTAGATCTAAGACTTTGGTGTAACTTTGGTTCATCAAAACTTCATACAACTCTTAAGTGAGTTGTGCTTCATGTCTTGGACTTGCACAAGGGTTATGATGGTCAAAACTTGGTAAATATGATGTAAACACATCAATGAGTTGTACACTTGAAGCTATAGGCATCAAGGATGAGAACCATGATGAACATCAAACACCAAACCCACCGGAACCCATTATTTTTCTGCCTACTGTTCCCTACCTACTGTTCTGCTGTTTCTGTAACAGACCAGTAGACCTGGGCTGTTGTGATTATTATTTTCAAATAGCTCTTTTCGAGTAGATAACTTTTAATATAGGACTCGTCTTAATCCGAGTTACGGTTTAGGATTTATGGCCCTCCGATCGTCACTATGTCCTTTAACGTTGTGCAGAAATTTCTGACCTACTCGCACTTAGACCGTCGCCACGGTCAAACGAAGACGAGTTTGCTTCTGTAAATTTTACCACACTTAAAGGACTCATATACGGAGCCATGGCCACTGGTCTCACCTTAATTCAGTAAGGGTAGAGGCCGTGGTGACTGACTGAAATCAGTTTTCGTTTTAAACTACTTTCATAAACGAAACCTACTTTACGCCTTTTGTTTGATGATGACTGATGATGACCTTTTGATGTCGTAGCGTGGGGGTACGTGATAGTACTATATTTTACTACGAAATACGTTACAAATTACACAAGTTTTAATTATTTATTTACAAATAGGATATACCTAAACCTTGCTACAACACTATAGGCAGTGTACCTAATCGTAGAGTAGTATAGTTTTTAGTAAGTCCGGTTCGTTCCACAGGGAGCGGGCTTATTTCACACTATATTTTTAAACAACTATATTTGTACAAAATATATATAATTATATATAATAATATATAAAAGGGGGTTTACCGTTTAATGACCGGTTTGTCGATTTATATTTTAAGCGAAGCGTATAGTAAATGACGATATTTAAATAACAATATAAAATAAATAACAATAATTAAAATGAAAATAAATAAAAGTACGAGGAAAAATGAAATAAAATATATTATGCTTATTTAAGCTTCCGTAACCATGATGTTTGACGTTTTGATTATTTATTACCCTAGGTTAATTGTCCTTTGTCCTGGATTATTTGATAAGTCCATCTGGTTTTTGTCCATAACGGTCCATCAGTCATAAATATAAAGTGCGAGTGTCCTCGTCAAATTATCCTTATGTCCGAAGTCAAATATTCCAACAAATTGGGGACTTAAACTGTAACAAGATTTTAATACTTTGTTTAATAATTATACCAGGTTATCGACTGCATGTAACCCAAGGTTTTAATACTTTGTTATCAATTATGCCAAGTGTCCTTGTACATAATTTCACCCCTGTTTTAATAATTCTAGTGACTATTAATCCATTCCCGTGTCCGGTTAAATGAACTATTATTCGTACATATAAATACCCCGCCCATCGTGTCCGATCGAGTGTATATGGTTATTTATAGGGACGTCCAATTGTAAATCTTTATATTAAAATTCACAAACTATCATTTAGTTAAACAAATATAAAGCCCATTAATAGCCCATAGTCTAATTTTCACAAGTGTCGTTCTTTTGTCCAAACCCCAATTATTGTACAAAGCCCAATTACCCCGTCTTTAATATTTAGTCCAACATCATGATTACTTTGGCTCAAATAAGCATAATAATAACTTAAGTACGAGACATTAATTTAAAAAGGAGAACATAACTTACATTGAGTATTTATCGCGTAGTGTTACACGGACATACTTTCGACTTCAAAAACCCGTAAAATAACCTTTACATAACCCGAACTAATCTAATATAAAACTACCCTATACATACATATATATATATATATATATATATATATATATATATATATATATATATATATATATATATATATATATATATATATATATATATATATATATATATATATTATTACAGAGTATTATTATTATTATTTTATTATCTTTTTACTAGGCAGAACGCATGGCCTTTTATAGGCATTTCTGATTTTTGCAGCTCCGCGATTCGTGGAGTTTTAAGCCTGCAAACTCCGCGAGCCGTGGAGTTTTAAGCCTGCAAACTCCGCGAGTCGTGGAGTTTGAAAATCCAGCTCACACAATTTTGAAACCTTGCTTGTCGACATAATTTATATATAAATATAAAATATAAATAATTAATATAATTATTTATATATTATATTATATTCTTGTGCATAGTAGACTTGTAATTTTTAGTCTGTTGCGTCGGGCGTTGATAGTTGACTCATGTCCCGGTTCCGGATTCTCGAACGTCCTTGCGTACTATTTTATATCGTGTACTTTGCGTTTTGTAACTTGTACTCTTGTAATTTTTAGACGTTCTTCATCAATAATTTGAACCTTTTTAATTGTATTTTGTACTTTTGAGCTTTTTGGACCTTTGTGTCTTCAAATCTTCGTTTTCGCCTTTTGTCTTCGCACTTATTTATTTAAACAATTACAATAAAAATATAATACAATTATAAATGAAAACCTATTATTTAGGAGGGATATTGTTATGAAATATATGTTCCTTTTTAGCCTTATCAAATATCCCCACACTTGAGCGTTGCTTGTCCTCAAGCAATACAGAACTTGAAATAAAAACATACATGAATCACTTTTTTATTCATCACACTTTGGACATTAGTGATTTTGATATGGTGATAAAAACAATGATAGTAATGATAGAACCATGGTTAAAGGTGGGTGTGTCATCCACAGTTGCCTCGGGTTTAGGTCAACGCACTTGTAATCAAATAGCCAATTTACTTTCGGTTTCTAAAGCAAAGTGCACATTTGAAAGGCGGTTTACAGTCCCACATGACTATGAAAATGTAGATCCTTAAGGAAATTGGATCTTTATGAAAATATTTGATCTTTGAAAATTCAATCTAGCTTTTACCCTAGATAAGTTTTCCGGAATAACCCTTCACCGGTGTTGCAAAATATTTTTGTGGGTTTTGTGGGTTTCAGATTTGAAAATTTTAGCTCAAAACTTATGGTTTTGTGTCACTCACTTGCTAACCTTGTATTAGGAAAGCAACACGTTCAGTATACTTGCTCCGTATATTACCTTTCGGTAAACTACCATCCGGTTGTAAAGGAAAGCGATGAACAAGAAACTGTTAAGGCAATGTCTAATGACATGCATTTGATTATGGTCCAAAAACGTGTCGGATGCTAGTACTATCATTTGTAGGAGCAATAGTAAAGATCATCCTATAATTTTTTCGGTCTGGCACAAGGTCCTGTCTTCGACCATGCTATGCAACCACCGTTCTTACGGTTGACACCCGATTTGGTTCAAGTGACCTAATGAATTCCAATGAATTCTCAGGATTTTACGTTCAATGGTAATGAACGCATTAAAAATGGGTTTTCAGAAAACAAATTGGTTTTATTTTTGATCAAATTATTTTCTCGTTCAAGCTCGAGTTTAGATATCATTGAATTCCATGAGTTTGAATTCTCAATCTTTAAGGTCAATCTCAAGGATTGAGTAATATCAGGCTTAAAAGCTGATTTTTAATCTTTAAGGATATTATCCTTTCTGGGGATCTGATTCATTTTATCAAGCTAATTTGCACGGTGTCTCCCCATTGTACGAGATAAATCCTTTTCATGGTTAGGATAAATCTGACCACTTGGCGACCCTGTTTGATGCTGAGGTCCGTGGATTTCCTGCTGATTTTAGTGATGACTTTTCTAGATTTTTCGTCAACCTACAGCTGGTCTGGACGACAACTTCTTGACCTAAATCAAGAAGCGCGTGTCTTTTTCGGAAGACTTTACTTCCTTTTAATGATGGAATTGATTCATCGTGTAGATCCATCTTTTCCTTTCTTTCATCGGGTAAAATAGTTAATTTAGTCCAAAACAAAAGCACCTGCAATAAACTTTACAGAAACATGTGCTAGATAGTTTTTAATTGAATAACTAGGTACATTCTCCCCACACTTAGTTTCTTTCTTTACCTTTTTATTCTTAAATAAATAAATTCAAGCGTTTTAGGGTGTTTCTCAATTTATTTCCTTTCCGAGGTAACGATAATTTCGGTATTAACACCTAATTTTCACCGTTCATAAATATATATAAACATAATTTTAAATTCATTTAGTTGAAAATTTTTCAAATTTTCATAAAATTTGGCGTATAAACCCGAGAGAATTTATAGCGAATTTTAACACCTAATTTTTTTTTTTTTATTTATAAACCCAAGTTATTCAATAAAAAATTATAATATCCCCACACTTGAGCGTTGCTTGTCCTCAAGCAATACAGAACTTGAAATAAAAACATACATGAATCACTTTTTTATTCATCACACTTTGTACATTAGTGATTTTGATATGGTGGTATAAACAATGATAGTAACGATAGAACCATGGTTAAAGGTGGGTGTGTCATCCACAGTTGCCTCGGGTTTAGGTCAACGACACTTGCAATCAAATAGCCGATTTACTTTCGGTTTCCAAAGCAAAGTGCACATTTGAAAGGCGGTTTACAGTCCCACATGACTATGAAAATGTAGATCCTTAAGGAAATTGGATCTTTATGAAAACATTTGATCTTTGAAAATTCAATCTAGCTTTTACCCTAGATAAGTTTTCCGAAATAACCCTTCACCGGTGTTGCAAAATATTTTTGTGGGTTTTGTGGGTTTTGTGGGTTTCAGATTTGAAAATTTTAGCTCAAAACTTATGGTTTTGTGTCACCCACTTGCTAACCTTGTATTAGGAAAGCAACACGTCCAGTATACTTGCTCCGTATATTACCTTTCGGTAAACTACCGTCCGGTTGTAAAGGAAAGCGATGAACAAGAAACTGTTAAGGCAATGTCTAATGACATGCATTTGATTATGGTCCAAAAACGTGTCGGATGCTAGTACTATCCTTTGTAGGAGCAATAGTAAAGATCATCCTATAATTTTTTTGGTCTGGCACAAGGTCCTGTCTTCGACCATGCTATGCAACCACCGTTCTTACAGTTGACACTCGATTTGGTTCAAGTGACCTAATGAATTCCAATGAATTCTCAGGATTTTACGTTCAGTGGTAATGAACGCATTAAAAATGGGTTTTCAGAAAACAAATCGGTTTTATTTTTGATCAAATTATTTTCTCGTTCAAGCTCGAGTTTAGATATCATTGAATTCCATGAGTTTGAATTCTCAATCTTTAAGGTCAATCTCAAGGATTGAGTAATATCAGGCTTAAAAGCTGATTTTTAATCTTTAAGGAGATTATCCTTTCTGGGGATCTGATTCATTAGTCTTATCAAGCTAATTTGCACGGTGTCCCCCCATTGTACGAGATAAATCCTTCCCATGGTTAGGATAAATCTGACCTCTTGGCGACCCTATTTGATGCTGAGGTCCGTGGATTTTCTGCTGATTTTAGTGATGACTTTTCTAGATTTTTCGTCAACCTACAGCTGGTCTGGACGACAACTTCTTGACCTAAATCAAGAAGCGCGTGTCTTTTTCGGAAGACTTTACTTCCTTTTAATGATGGAATTGATTCATCGTGTAGATCCATCTTTTCTTTTCTTTCATCGGGTAAAATATTTAATTTAGTCCAAAACAAAAGCACCTGCAATAAACTTTACAGAAACATGTGCTAGATAGTTTTTAATTGAATAACTAGGTACATTCTCCCCACACTTAGTTTCTTTCTTTGCCTTTTTATTCTTAAATAAATAAATTCAAGCGTTTTAGGGTGTTTCTCAATTTATGTCCTTTCCGAGGTAACGATAATTTCGGTATTAACACCTAATTTTCACCGTTCATAAATATATATAAACATGATTTTAAATTCATTTAGTTGAAAATTTTTCAAATTTTCATAAAATTTGGCGTATAAACCCGAGAGAATTTATAACCCTTCCCCATACTTGAGATCATGCAATGCCCTCATTTGCATGAAATCAGACTCTAATTATAAATTCAAGAGGGTGATAAGTGTAGAAAAGTGATTAAAAATACCCAGTTTATAATTACAAAGCTCGTTGAATGATAGATGGCGCGCCTCATCGTTCATTCTTGTTTGCTAATCTTTAAAAATGCGTCTTTTACCCTAATTTATTATGCATGTTTATTAACGAGTTATGCACTAACCCGAACCCCTAATTTAACGTTAAGTGGGGTTAAACTTCCCCACACTTAGCTGACGATATGTGAAGTCGGTAGAATAAGTTCCACGAATTAGAATAGTGAGCCAGTTATTTACATCTCGGGTGGTGTATAATATATCAATGGGTTTAAAGTTTAGACTCTCCCGATCGTCACTACTTAATTCTTTTTTAAGTATAGCTTTTAGTAAATGGATATGTCTCTTTTCTGGTTCTTGGTCAAATGGATCGATATACATCGACATACATATTATAGGGTGGACAATTTCTAACATTTCCTTCCGTTTATTCTCGGGATCAAAGGTTTTACCTCTATTACCCAATTGGGTGAAATTCGAGGTGTCATTATCTATTACAGCTCGTAGTTCATTTCCGGTGGATGACTCGTCTATTGAGAATATTGGGTTGGAAGGTTGTGGAATGGTGAATTTCGGGATCAAAGCAAATTCTTCTTCATTAATGGTACTTATTGGTCTCACCATTTTGGTCTCGAGGGTAAAATTTTCAACGTTATCGTTTTCCCAAGAGTACCAATTTGTCACCCTTACTTCTTCTTCATCTATAGAGGCTAATGTGTCGATATGTTGTGAAATTGGTAAAACTGAATAAAAAGTATCATCGGGATAGTTGGTGATTTCGGAGCTCTTGAATTCATCAAAATTCGATGATATGAGATTTTCTTGCACAATATTCCTCAGATCAACAGGTGTGTAATCTGATAGAGTTTCAGCTTGCTGATTTACAAACTCTCTCATTTGTTCATTTTGAGCATTGAGTTCTTCGAGTTTGATTTTCATATTGTCTAATAAATTTTCAGACACGTAATTTTCCTCGTCTACTGGTTGTTGAGTTTGGAAATATTCTTGGGAATAATCCCAATTTGAATTATATTCTTCATAATCATTCCATTCAGGTTCCGTGGGTGCGTAATTTTCCATAGGAACATAATAATAACATTCCCATGTTGAATGATAATCTCCACAGATTTCACAACCAGTTATTGTTTCGTCATTCGTGATCCAAGATTGATCGAACGAATTGTCATCAACACCCGTTTGAGAGTATTGATTAAATTGATTTCGGATGTCATAAAGAGTTTCCAAAATATTCTCGAGATTTTCCATAATGCGCTTATTACCAAATTTTAGCTACAATGTGGTGCATTTACTTAATTATCCTATTAGTTATAAAAATAAAACTTATATAAGTTATCAAATTAATAGACTTTTCTGCTTTTGCCCACGTTTCGAATAGCCAATAGATGCAGCAGGGAGCCAGAACCCTTTAAATTGGAAGCTCACAACTCAGTCACTAACAAATCCAACTATTACTACGAAGCAGAAAATTTGGATGTCTATCAATTTAACCGCTTAAAATAATTTTTCGTTTGGAATTATTAGAGAAGAAGTAGAGAAAATTTCTAAGTCCTAAAAACTAGCGTGTCGAGAAATAAGAAAGAAAAAGAGTGCGCGTCGAAAAACGTCGAAAAATAAAAATAAGAAAATAGCGCGTCGTAACTTAAAAGTCTAAAAATTAAATCTAAAAAGTTACGCCTAAAGGTATTAAAGCTTAAAGGAATTCTATATTCAAAACGGCAATAACTTAATTAGGCACTAAATCTAAAAACTGCGTCGCAAAATTCTAAAGCACCTAAATCTTAGTCTAAAGAAAAAGCACTTAAGGGATTTTACGGCAAAGCCTAAAAATCTAGAAATAAAAATAAACTACGGCAAAAACTAAAACTTAAAACTAGCTACGAACAATAAAAATACAAATATTATGCTAAAAACAAATAAAAATAAACTTAAAGTTGTAAAAAGTACAATTTTTATAAAAATATTATTTTTATCTTTATTATTTTATAAAAGTATTAATTTTTATTTATAATAAAACTAATTAAAATACAAAATATAAATTAATTTAAAAACTAAAACTAAATATTAATAATAATAAATTAAATAGGGTTTATAAATAATAATAATTAATAATATTCCGTAATTAATGCGAAATAGGGTTTCTGGTCAGGCTGGTCAGGGCGGCTCCGCGAGTCGCGGTTCCTCGTACCAGCAATTCTCCGCGAGTCGCGGAGGTTGAAAAACGTTTTTTTTTAAATTTTATATTGTTTTTCTAAAATGATATATAAATATATTTATACAAAAATAAATTAAAATATAGCGTTTCGCCGAGTTCCCCGACAGCGGCGCCAAAAAGTTGATGTCGTAGCGTGGGGGTACATGATAGTACTATATTTTACTACGAAATACGTTACAAATTACATAAGTTTTAATTATTTATTTACAAATGGGATATACCTAAACCTTGCTACAACACTATAGGCAGTGTACCTAATCGTAGAGTAGTATAGTTTTTAGTAAGTCCGGTTCGTTCCACAGGGAGCGGGCTTATTTCACACTATATTTTTAAACAACTATATTTGTACAAAATATATATAATTATATATAATAATATATAAAAGGGGGTTTATCGTTTAATGACCGGTTTGTCGATTTATATTTTAAGCGAAGCGTATAGTAAATGACGATATTTAAATAACAATATAAAATAAATAACAATAATTAAAATGACAATAAATAAAAGTACGAGGAAAAATGAAATAAAATATATTATGCTTATTTAAGCTTCCGTAACCATGATGTTTGACGTTTTGATTATTTATTACCCTGGGTTAATTGTCCTTTGTCCTGGATTATTTGATAAGTCCATCTGGTTTTTGTCCATAACGGTCCATCAGTCATAAATATAAAGTGCGAGTGTCCTCGTCAAATTATCCTTATGTCCGAAGTCAAATATTCCAACGAATTGGGGACTTAAACTGTAACAAGATTTTAATACTTTGTTTAATAATTACACCAGGTTATCGACTGCGTGTAACCCAAGGTTTTAATACTTTGTTATCAATTATGCCAAGTGTCCTTGTACATAATTTCACCCCTGTTTTAATAATTCTAGTGACTATTAATCCATTCCCGTGTCCGGTTAAATGAACTATTATTCGTACATATAAATACCCCGCCCATCGTGTCCGATCGAGTGTATATGGTTATTTATAGGGACGTCCAATTGTAAATCTTTATATTAAAATTAACAAACTATCATTTAGTTAAACAAATATAAAGCCCATTAATAGCCCATAGTCTAATTTCCACAAGTGTCGTTCTTTTGTCCAAACTCCAATTATGGTACAAAGCCCAATTACCCCGTCTTTAATATTTAGTCCAACATCATGATTACTTTGGCTCAAATAAGCATAATAATAACTTAAGTACGAGACATTAATTTAAAAAGGAGAACATAACTTACATTGAGTATTTATCGCGTAGTGTTACACGGACAGAATTTCGACTTCAAAAACCCGTAAAATAACCTTTACATAACCCGAACTAATCTAATATAAAACTACCCTATACTATATATATATATATATATATATATATATATATATATATATATATATATATATATATATATATATATTATATATATATATATATTATTTATTACAGAGTATTATTATTATTATTTTATTATCTTTTTACTCGGCAGAATGCATGGCCTTTTATAGGCATTTCTGATTTTTGCAGCTCCGCGAGTCGTGGAGTTTTAAGCCTGCAAACTCCACGAGTCGTGGAGTTTGAAAATCCAGCTCACACAATTTTGGAACCTTGCTTGTCGACATAATTTATATATAAATATAAAATATAAATAATTAATATAATTATTTATATATTATATTATATTCTTGTGTATAGTAGACTTGTAATTTTTAGTCCGTTGCGTCGGGCGTTGATAGTTGACTCATGTCCCGGTTCCGGATTTTCGAACGTCCTTGCGTACTATTTTATATCGTGTACTTTGCATTTTGTAACTTGTACTCTTGTCATTTTTAGACGTTCTTCATCAATAATTTGAACCTTTTTAATTGTATTTTGTACTTTTGAGCTTTTTGGACCTTTGTGTCTTCAAATCTTCGTTTTCGCCTTTTGTCTTCGCACTTATTTATTTAAACAGTTACAATGAAAATATAATACAATTACAAATGAAAACCTATTATTTAGGAGGGATATTGTTATGAAATATATGTTCCTTTTTAGCCTTATCACCTTTAAGACCTTATTTACATACTTTTAAACCTATTAAGACGATTTACTGACTTAGTACTATTTGACTTAGGTTGAGGACCTTTCGGACCGATTACTTGCACACCTTTTCCGAACCGACTTTACGACTACATTATCATTGTGAGTTATAGCATTCCCTTTTTACTTTAACTTATTTTGGGAACTGAGAATACATGCGGATTTTATGTTTTACATACTACGCACGAGTACTTAAACTTATATATGTGTGGGTTATACAACGGCATAAACATTCCCTTTAGCTCGGTAACGTTTAATCATTGGTTTTTGAACCGTGAACGCGAATCTTAAATATGGATCCATAGGGTTTGACATCCCCACTCGGGCTAGTAGCGCTAGCATTTAATGAATGTTTAATACTTCGTAGACATACGCACTTGCCAAGTGTACTTTCAGGGGGTATAAACGTTAAGTTAGTTACCAAGTGCCCACGGTTAACATATACTTTATCATACTGTTTTGAAACGCTCTTTGTAGCACTGAAATCTCGTGGCCTACCTTACTTACTGTTATACTTAAACTATAGCTCACCAACCTTTGTGTTGACGTTTTCAAGCATGTTTTTCTCAGGTGCTTGAGGTTAGCTTCCTCTGTGTACTTGGTAACCTACTCGCACTTAAACCATCGCCACGGTCAAACGAAGACGATTTAGGTTCTGAAAATTGGTCAGAGGTTAGAGGACTCACATACGGAGCCATGGCCACTGACTACGCGCCTTTTCGATATGTATAGAGGTCGTAACAGCTGTCCAAAGTCAGCCTTTTGTTTCGATCTCTATTCTTGTTAAACTTACCTTAGTGTTGATGAATGATGATGATAATGATGATGTTGATGATGACACTTAAACTTAATTTATTCACTTTTACACTTATTGGGACAACATACTGACCTAGTGACCTTTGACTTAGGTTGACGACCTTTCGGACCGACTTACTACTTGCATACTTTGCATATCGACTTTACCGCATTTATCACTGTGAGTTATAGCTTCCCTTTTTACTTATACTATTTTTGGGACTGAGAATACATACACTTTCTTTGTTTTACATACTAGACACGGGTACTTAAACTTTACATATGTGTGGGTTATATAACGGCATAAACTTTCCCCTTAGCACGGTAACGTTTAATCATTGGTTTTTGAACCGGTGAACGCGAATATTAGATATGGATCCATAGGGTTTGACATCCCCACTCGGGCTAGTCACGCTAGCATTTAACGGGTGTTTGATACTTCAAGGACATACGCACTCGCCAAGTGTACTTTTAGGGGGTATTATTATTTACGTTAAGTTAATTACCGGGTGCCCACGGTTAAGCATATATTTTTCATACTGATTTAAACTGCTTGTTGAAGCACTGAAATCTCATGGTCTACATTACTTTACTAATTACAAACTATAGCTCACCAACATTCGTGTTGACTTTTAAGCGTGTATTTCTCAGGTTCTTAGACGATGTTGCTTCCGCTGTTAGACTTGCTGTCTTGGTGTTATAGACTTGCTGTTATGGACCTGCTGTGTTAGATTTCCGCTGCATTACTTAGAGATGTCTCAATCATGAAACTTTTATCTTGCATTCACAACTTATGTTATTTGAATAATGGCTTTGTAATGACCTCTGTGTCACGTTATCTTTTGTAAACGCTATCTTTTTATGAATGCAAAACTGGTTTTCAAACAGCATATAGTGTTTGACCGTGTAAAGATCCTGTTGTTGACGAATCGTACACGATGGTTTTGTACGGGGCGTCACACGAACGAAGGGCGTAAGACTTGGTGCAACCAAGCATTCCTTAGTGTTTGGGAAATGTTTCTACCAAGCCATGAAAATGGGCTTTGGTGTTCGGATGTTAGGGCGTGTTTGTTTTTGTGTTGAAGATGGTGAACCATGAGGTTTGTCAGGTGGATAGAACCCTAAAGATCGAGTGTTTGATCTCGATATATGTCGGTGATGGAGTCTACGTGACGCGATGTCAGGTGCCTTTTTATAGCTGCTGGCGTGATGTGCGACTTCGATGGTGGTGGTTACATTGTACTTAGGGTACCCTATAGAAACCCTTAGGTACATGAGTGACTAGGTGGAAATTTGACAAGCTATGGAAATCGGAGGATTGCAAGAATAAAGTTTGTGTAATTTGTGGTAAACTCTTCGTTCCAAGTGATTAATGATTCGTTAAAATCCTTCGTGTGCTCAAGGTTGGAGCAAGATGTGGTGATGGGTCGTGTGAACCCAATTGTTAGAAAAGTCTACCTTTCGGTAGCATTGTACGGTTGTACAAGGTGCGTGTTGTGTTGGTTTTGTGTCATTGTTTAAATAAAGCCAACGGGTGACGGTGAGCAAAAATTTTTAGTGTGCGAAATGAATTGCATGAGAATTCGAGTGTTATGACCGATAGAGAGATTGGTCACGTATATCGGAGAATGGTAATTAATGCGGATGATGCTACCACGGTGATGTGGTTATGGGACGTAGTTCCAAGTGGGGGAGTTACACTCCCACACTAGTAGATTTTAGTGTGAGATTTCGGATAATGCTCATAGTAGATCCAGAATAAGTGTCGGGACCTAGATTGGTCGACTTGTGGTAGAGTACAATTTCGGTTAAATTATACTTATGGTTTTAGATTTAAATTATCACCAGGGTGGTAATGTGGTGAATCTCTTTGGGAGATAAATGGACGTGTTTGGCGAGCAAGGTGAAATCCCTCGGATAAGGGGTGTGCGTGTCGAATTCTCTTCTAGAGAACTATTGCTTTGTGCCTATGTGCAATATAGGTGGTTCTTGCTCAATTATGATGGCATGATGTACGCGTACGTATGATACGTGTGCAAAGATTCCAAGTGAGTGGAATGTTTGTAAGTATGGTATATACTTGTTGTTTGGGATGGATAGTTAGTGTATTCCGTTAGGATTCACTATGGTGTAGCGGTGCGCGATGTTACACTACTCGTTGATTGAGGCCAAAAGAGCGTATGTGATTGGTAGGTTATGGCCGTTGACTCGGTCCGCTAACTTCACCTTGGGAGTAGTGTTATATTGGCATGATATAACATTATCGGAATGGGAGTACCATTCGTGTGTTGTGTTGTGGGACGTGAATATCGGGTTGTTCATATTCACAATATTTCGGGTAGTACGATTGTCCCTTTTGGTTGGACTCATAGTTTGAGGTAGTGAATGTCGGGTTGTTCGGATTCACTAAGGCTCGGTTAACACGGCCATCCTCGGTTATATTATGTGGTGGAGGTAGTGAATATCGGTTTGTGCGTATTCACAATGACTCGAGTTGTGCGGTCATTTCGTTGTGGGGAATATGGTTTGGGTTGGTGAATTTCGGGTTGTTGCGAATTCACTAAGGTTCGGGTTGTTTCGAACATCCTCCATATATGTTTAGGCTCGAGTTGTTTCGGGCATCTTGGTGTGATTAGCGATGCGATAGCCGTGTTTCGCTCACATGTTGTTACGGGTGTGACAATATCCGATTTTGTACACCTTGGGTTTATCGTTGCCATTTTGTTTGGGACGCTAGCGGATTTAGTCGTTTGCTTACAATTTTATGATAGTTGTGTATTGGTCGTGTTGCGCACTACAAGGGATGTTAAGTGGTAAGTGTAATCCGTAATGATTCGTTTTTATTCGGTCTTCATCGTTTTGGTTGTTGACCTTAGGTTGGAACGTGGTTGCTATTAGCATTGTACTTGGTAAGGGTACGCTAAAGGGTTGATATCTCGGTACGAGATTGGTTGAGTTTTTCCCGATGTGAGGGATTGAGCAAGTTTTAGTGCACGGATTTGCAGATTTGATCAGGCCACGGGCGACGGTCTAGTGATTGAGGGTGATTCGTTGGGAAGAATTGCCTAGAGCAATTGGAAGAACGCGTGATGTTTCCACGTATGCTAGGCGATTGTAGTAGTTTTCGGATGTTAGGTGCATTGCATGTCTCGAAATGCTTGCACGTATGTAATGGTAAGTGGAATAATCTTCAAGATTACCGATAAATGTGGCGGAAGTCGAATTGGAACGCATGTTTGAGGACCATAGAGTATGGGTCCGGTTGGTTAAGTGATGGAGATCACGTGGACGTGATCCAATTTAAGTGGGGAAGAGTTGTAAGACCCTGTTTCCTGTTTCAGTTTAATGGGACGCCGTCCCAATTACTGGACGCCGTCCTGTCCTTTTGTACTGGACGCCGTCCCACATTCTGGACGTCGTCCAAATATGCTGACGGGCCAGCTGTTAGTTTTGTTTTAAAAAGGGGAAAATTGGTAATTTCACTTGGGTGTCGGTTTGGAGCCTTCAAAGCTGATCCATTGTCCATTTGTGGATCTCATTCACCCACACAAACACTCTCTTCAAACCCTAGTGAGAGAAACTCACTTCTAGTAAGAGAGAGCTTGATTTGGAGAAGAAGGAGTCGGATTCTCGCTAAAGCTCGGGTTTTAAAGTTGTTCATCTCGTTCACGGCTACGTTGTGGTAGTATTGGTAAGTTCAAACTCCGAATTTCATTTGTTAGATTTGATATTCAAGTTAGGTTTTGAGCTTGATTAGTTGTGAAACCCTTTTAGATGATGAAGTGGGTTATGGTGACTAGTTATTCTTGTCACTTGGCGGGTTTTGGGTTGGTTGATGTTTTGGTCAAGCTTAAGACTTGCAAAATTGGTTAAATCACTAGGTTTAGTGATTATGGAAGTGTTGGAACACTTTTGAAGTGTGTTTGGTTGACTAATTTTGAAATGGGTCAAAATTAGGGTTTGGTGTCAATTTGGGCAAGACGAGTGTTTAACACTTGTGTTTGGGTTTAATTGGCGTATTAGGACCATTTTCACTTGTGTTAGTGATTATTGGTTATTTTGGGCGCGGTTGTGCTTGGAAGTGCATTTGGGTCGAAATTGCACTAAGTATCAATTGGGTTGGTTTGTAAATCCACCCTAATTGTGTTGTTTGTATTGTGATAATGGAATAGGTACATTCCATCGGCGAGTTGCGGATTTTTTCGGTTGCATTCATCAAGACGAAAAGGTGAGTGTTAATATCCTATGTGCATATGTATATGTAGGATGGGTGCGGGTCTGGTGAAGTGGTTCTCGGTTATAGAGCTCACTTCACATGTAGGTAGATTTGATGGACTTGTGTATAGGTCCAATTGGCACGGTTGTGCGTTTTGGTTGACCACCTTTAGCGAGGTGCACACTTGTGTGTACCTTATCACATGGACTTGTGATGTGGTGTTGTAACGACCCTGGATTTTTCCAACGTTTATTTATTAATAATTATTATTAATACTTGTGTTTAATGAATGTATTGTTTATATACATTTACTTGTTACCGCGATTAACTTTAAATGCTCGAAACGTCTTTGTGGCACGCGTACATTACACGAATAATATTTTCAAGTATTATTTACATTCATGATTGATTTTATTAATCATTTTAATTAACTAAGGTTGTTAGTTAATTACTTGGGCTTTTATTGGATTAACTTGAGAATTACTTGAAACTTGGGCTTTTATTAGTATTAGTAGACTTGAAAGCCCACCCTACTTCTTTAATGGACTTGTTAGCCCACTCTACTTAACTAAATGGATTAATTAGCCCAACACACATGCAAGTATTACTTTCAAACTTAACTAAATGGATTAAACACTTAAGGAATCTAGTTACCATTTACTTACTCATCCTTCCCATGCAAATACATCTAATAACCAACTTTTGAACCTTTAAAATGCAATGGACTTGTGGACTAATCCCTCCTCCCTTTTGTTGAGCCTAACCGTCGGCACCCATGAGGAGAAAAGGGTGTTCAATTTTTTTTTTTGTGTGTGACTTATCTACTAGTATCCTCATTTTGCTTCCTCACTTTTACACACACTAACTTGCATCTCATTTCTTCCTCTCATTCTCTCTCAAATATTGTAAGAACAAAGCTTCTTTTTCTCTTCTTTTCTCCGTAATAACCGAACCACATACATACACATTCATCATCAGTTGTTTGTTGTTTACTTGTTCATTGTTGTTACTTTGTTACTTGTCTTTGTTAGTTGTTACTTACTAGTATTAAAGAATCAAACTCTTTAGGTTGATTCTTCATATTATCTTGTATTTACAAGAACACACAAGAGCTAAACTCTCTAATTTATGTTCTACATCTAATATTTTAAAAGATTGTAAGTTCATGTGTTGTAAGGCATACTTGTAATTCATGTTTGTAAACTTAAAGTTTACTTTCTTAAAGATCAAGACTTTGGCTTGAATCTTTAAAGTATGAACAACAATGAACTAGTTACTTGTTTATTTAGTTTATTACTTCATTTCTTGCATCTTTAAATTTGTGATTTATGTTGTTCTTGGTCAAATGTTACTAGTTAACTTTGATCTCATTTTTTCTTGAACAAAAGTTAACTTTAAAGGTTCAAGAACATGGAAGTGTAACTCTTTAGTTATAACTTCATACACTTGTGTTAGATTTAACTTAATAACTTTAGATCTAGACTTTTGGGTCTTGGATATTCAAGATCTAACTAAGAACTATGTTCTACAACTTAAGATCCTGATTAGTTAGATTACTTTCAAGTTTGTAGTTCAATATTACTTTTATAGTTTATGTATGTGTTAAATCTAAGACTTTGATGTAACTTTGGTTCATCAAACTACATACAATACTTAATTGAGTTGTGCTACATATTTTAGACTTACACTTGGGTTATGATGGTCAAAACTTGGTTAAGATGATGCAAACACATCAACGAGTTGTACACTTGAAGCTATATGCATCAAGGATGAGAACCGTGATAAGCATCGAGCACCAAAAACACACCAGAACCTACTTTTTACTGTTTCTGGGTCTGATCAGTATGACCTGGGCTACTGTAAATATGATTTTCAGACAGCTCTGTTCGAGTAGATAACTTTTCATTTAGGACTCGTCTTAATCCGAGTTACGGTTTAGGATTTATGGCCCTCCGATCCTCACTATGTCTTTTTAACGTTGTGCTAAAAATTCTGACCTACTCGCACTTAGACCGTCGCCACGGTCAAACGAAGATGAGTTTGCTTCTGGAATTTTTACCACAACTAGAGGACTCATATACGGAGCCACGGCCACTGGTCTCACCTTATTTCAGTAGGTATTGAGGCCGTGGTGGCTGACCGAAGTCAGCCTTTGTTTTAACCTCTTTTCATGAACGAAACTTACTTTAAACCTTTTGTTTGATAATGAATGATGATGACCTTTAAGACCTAATTTACGTACTTTTAAACCTATTGGGATGATTTACTGACTTAGTACTATTTGACTTAGGTTGAGGACTTTTCGGACCTACGTACTTGCTTATTTCCCGACTCAACTTTACCACTACTTTACCACTGTGAGTTATAGCATCCCTTTTTACTTTAACTATTTTGGGAACTGAGAATACATGCGCATTTTACATTTTACATACTAGGCATGAGTACTTAAACTTTATATATGTGTGGGTTATACAACGGCATAAACATTCCCTTTAGCTCGGTAACGTTTAGTCATTGGTTTTTGAACCGGTGAACGCGAATCTTAGATATGGATCCATAGGGTTTGACATCCTCACTCGGGCTAGTAGCGCTAGCATTTAACGGGTTTTTAAGACTTCGTATACATACGCACTTGCCAAGTGTACTTTCAGGGGGTTATAAACGTTAAGTTAGTTACCAAGTGCCCACGGTTAAACATATACTTTATCATACTATTTTGAAATGCTTGTTGAAGCACTGAAATCTCGTGGCCTACCTTACATTACTGTTAAACTTAAACTATAGCTCACCAACCTTTGTGTTGATGTTTTTAAGTATGTTTTTCTCAGGTGCTTAAGGTTGCTTCCGCTGTGTACTAGTCTTGCTGTAGACACTCGCTGCTCTAGAGTTATCACCGCATGAACTGTTTATCTTGCATTCATAACTTTAATACTTTTGAACAATGATTTGTAACGACCTAAGGGTCACGTACTACTACTATTTGCTTCTGTTCATTGAAGCATACTGTTGATTGTAAAACATTCAACGTTAGTTATGACGTCACCTTTTATCATGAATGCAAACTTGTTTTGAAAACGCATATAGTGTTTGACCTTGTAATGATCCTGTTGTTGATGATTCTTACACGATGGTTTTGTACGGGGCATCACATTTGGTATCAGAGCATTGGTTGTAGGGAATTAGGTTGCATTAGTGAGTCTGGACCGACCCGAGTAGGATTCACTAATAGGACTAATCTACAACTTGCTAGTTTACTTGTTTCCGCTGAACTTACTGCATGCTGCTGCTTACTTTTACTGCTATATGCCGTACGCTATTACATGATTTCACTACTGCATGCTATCATCTGTTTCCGATTGCATGATACTTGTTGTTATTGCCATGCTACTTACTGTTACACATGATTTAGACTGTTGTAGTTACCTGGCCTAATACGTGCTTGCTTTATGACTTACTGACACGGAAAATTTATTTTTCCTTATTCAGATGTCGGATATTCCACCTGCTATCATTTTGGGCAGTTCAGACTCGTCAGCCACCTCACGTACTGCTGCTGCTGACACACCGATCCCGTTACCCACCAGTGACCCCGGCGCTTCATCCTCCGGAGCTAGCAGTCATGCGCCTGCCCCAATGGGTACTGCAGACGGAGCCCAGGACCTCCCGGAGATTCCAGCTCCACTAGCCCCGGTACCTCAAGAGCCATAGCACCATCCTGGTGGTGTTGTGATTCCCGCAGAATTCGGGGAAGGTCCATTCCGTAATCAGTATCGTCATTGGTGCCGACATGCTCCTGATGGACGAATCGTACCGATCCCGCCTTTTAGATACCGACGGATGATGGCCGCTCGAGGAGAGCCAGTACAGCCACCCATGCAGCCACCTCCACATGATTCAGATGACCCGTCATCCGACGACTCATCCACAGACGAATCCAGTGACGATGGCTCCGACGAGGAGGACCTTGATGACGCACCTGTTCAGCCACCCTCCACCCCGCCGAAGAAGCGGTACCGTTTCGACGGCACCATTATTCCGGGGATCAACGGAGGTCGAGCATTCACTGACGCATTTGGTCGGCGTCGTAGGGTTACCGCCCGTAAGCGGCTTGTGCCGTATCCTGCTGATCCTTTCATCCGTAAGCCTTACCGCCTCACAGCCTCTACTTCTGGAGCCGGACCGTCAGCACCACCAGCTCCACCAGCACCACCCGTACCGATTGCACCGCCTGCCCCACCCACTCCCTCTATAACGACCCGGATTTTTCCGATCGTTTTATACTTATGAGATTAATATTTACATAAATTAAACCTTACCAACATGATAAGCAATCTAAATTGTTGAGACTTACGTTTTTGAAAAGAGTTTTACACAACGTTTGACCTTCCAATTTGACCGATGATATCACGAACTATATAACATACGATAATTATACGTTTATGTATATATATGTATTTATATATATAACATGATCTAAGGATGGTTTAACATCTCATTGTGTACTAATAACAATAATATAAAAGTATACTTTGAAACTACTAACTTAAGTTTTCAAAACGATAACTATACGTAACGTTTTTTTTGACATAAATACTTAAAACTTATAATGCTTATACATGTATCGTATAGATATGTATTTAGTCACTTTTAAAGGGCTTTTATACATAAAACAAAATAAGTATATTTACAAAAGATAGTTATATTTGAATCCTCGTTCCGTTTTCTCAAGATTTCTATACGTATATCAAGGGTATATTTACCCGTATCATACCCAGCTTCTATACGTATTTACTATTGGTATATACACATCAAATCAACATCTAAATCAGCTATATTACTGCCCTCCAAGAGAGGTAACTTTGATTGGATGCTAGCATGGAAAATTTCACAAGATTACAACATAAAAATCTTGTTTTGTCCCCCCCCCCCCCATTCACGAAATTTTCACCTTATATACCCCATGCATTTTTTCAATTTTTACTACATCATTTCTCTAGCTAGGAACACACACTTACAAGCCTCATGCATCCCTAAGAAAGCCAGCAAAAATCCTCTCAAGAATCACCTTAATAACCACCATATCAAGATCAAACAAAAACACTACAAAATACTACTTTCATTTCAATTTTATGTCCTAAGTTGCTTCCAATCTTCAATCCAACTCCACCACTCTTTGGTTCTAGGATTTTTCTTATTTCTTACAGCAACTTTGTCCAAGTAACTTGAGGTAGTAACCTTATTCATAACCTTATTCGATTCATATTTATATAGCTATCTTATTTTATGTTGTAAAATTTTAACAACAAGAACATAGTTTGAATGATTTCAAACTTGTTTGCAAACTAAATAGATCCTTCTAACTTAACATTTAAAACACTTCAAGACCTGTAATATATCATAATTATATACTAACTTAACAAGATATAACTTGGTTTTACAAAGAACACCTTAAAAACTGAATCTACGTCGTCGGAGTGCAACCGGGGGCTGTTTTGGGTTGGATAATTAAAAACCATCTTGAACTTTGAATTGGAAGTTCATGTTCTGGAAAAATGATATTTCTTATGAATATGTTAACACATAAAAATTTCATGGTTTAACTCAAAGTGTAAGTATTTTTAGAAAAATGATCATTAAATGTTGTTTTTATGATGGAAAATGATCACTTTCATAAGTTTCACCAAAGTTTGACCTATAACCTGTGATTTTGAATACAAACTAAGGTATTTTTAGTTCATATTCTTAAAATTTGACTCGATCCAAGGAAGTAGCAAGTTGAACCAACAAAAACGGAGTTGTAATGAAGAAACTACGACTAAAACAAGATTGGGTATCCGAAGCTAGTTTAGCTACGAAAATATTTGGAGAAAAAGTAAATTAATCATATATTTTCTAATTAATATGATATTTTATATATAATTACTTATGATTTAATTTTATATATTTCAGGACCACCCGTAAACAACACGAGAAGATTAATCATAAGACCTCATGATTGTACGCAACACGACATTTGACAACACGGTACTTTATGTACGCAACACGTCATTTGACAACATGGTACCATGGGTCGAGATTAATTCTGATCAATACGAATACGAAGGGGTCTTTATTTATTTTATTGAGTAACTAATTGTGGACCATTAACATCGGACTGCTAACTACGGACTAAGAAAATATTAAAAGTAATATAAGTATATATATATATATATATATATATATATATATATATATATATATATATATATATATATATATATATATATATGTAACGATTATTTGAAAAGAAAATATGTTAATATATTATATATATGGTTAGGTTCGTGATATC
Source organism: Rutidosis leptorrhynchoides (assembly GCF_046630445.1). Lineage (NCBI taxonomy): Eukaryota > Viridiplantae > Streptophyta > Magnoliopsida > Asterales > Asteraceae > Rutidosis > Rutidosis leptorrhynchoides. The sequence goes on along the minus strand of NC_092334.1, from coordinate 711,460,946 downwards.
AATCGGAGACCAAGTCGTGTTATATATCTTCAAGGCAAAAGTGAGTATATAGTCCCACTTTTAAACTCTAAATATTTCGGGATGAGAATACATGCATTTTATGATTTACGCTATGGACACAAGTGATTAAAAATATATTCTACGTTGAGTTGTACCACTGGTATATTTCCCTGTAACTTGGTAACTACTATTTACATGAGGTATTGTAAACGCGAATCCTGTTGATAGATTTATCGGGCCTGACAACCCCAACCGGACTGGACGACCAGTATTCAACGGTTGCACAGTACTTCGTTTCGGTGACTACATTTGGTACGGTGTAGTAAGATTTCATAATAAAGGGAATATGCGACGTTGATTAAATGTTAAGTATGGTTATCAAGTGCTCAACAACTTAGAATATTTTTATTAAAACATTTATATATGAAATCTTGTGGTCTATATTTATAACGCTGTCGGCATTAAATCTATATCTCACCAACTTTATGTTAACGTTTTAAGCATGTTTATTCTCAGGTGATAACTAAAAGCTTCCGCTGCAACATGTTGAATTTAAGCAAGATCTTGAGTATGCATATTTGTGTCAAAAATAAAACTGCATATCGGAGAATTTGTAATGTAAAATACGTTGGAAATCGTGTTGTTATCATCACATGTAAAATTTGTAAGGCTAAGATTATCGCTAAACGATAATCATTATTATGTTGTTTAAACCTTGTATTTGTAATAAAAGTTATGGTTTGTATTGTAAAAACGAATGCAGTTTTTGAAAAACGTCGCATATAGAGGTCAATACCTCGCGATGAAATCATATGTTATTGTATTCGTCCTTATGGTTAAGGTCGGGCTATGACATCCTCTGTCAAGGCACTGATGAGGGAGGTGGAGATCCTCCGTGCTCGGGTAACTGAGCTCGAGGACCAGATGTCCCACGTATTGGACATTCTACACCCACCTTCACCATAGGACTTTTGTAGTAGATTTCATTATGTAATCTAGCTGTAGTTTTATGTTTCACTTATGTATTGTACGAACTTATAAAGATGTATGCAACTTATTATTATTAATGAATGGAACTCTACGTTATTTAATTCTTGCATGATGTTCTATTTACGTTACTATATGATTCTGTGGTATTTGTACCTAGATGCGTTACTTAATAAATATGTGATGTGTTGATTCCGTGTTGGTTACATATACTGTATTATTACTATTTGCATACTGGATTTTGACTTGAGTCAAAAATTTTGTTTAGAACACCATGGCCAACGGACGATCAACATCAACACCTACCGCAGCCCAAATCGAGGAGATGATTGCCGGAAGGGTAGCCACAGCCATTGCGGAAATACAACCCCAAGCTCCACCGCCACCGCCACCGGTTATTCAACCCATTCGTAATGGGTGTACGTACAAAGAGTTCCAAAGTTGCAAACCCCACAACTTCAGTGGAACAGAGGGGTCGGTTGGTCTCACTAGATGGTTCGAGAAATTAGAATCTGTGTTTCGAGTTAGTAACTGTTCCGAGGCAAATAAAACCAAGTTTGCTTCATGCACTCTGTCTGACGGCGCACTAACGTGGTGGAACACGTTGGCTCAAGCAAAAGGTATTGATGAGGCATTTGCCACCCCCTGGGAGGAGTTCAAAGGGGCCCTGATTGAGGAATATTGCCCTAGGACCGAGATCCAGAAGATGGAGATTGAAATTATGCAGTTAAGGGTTGTTGGGAACGACCTTGATAGTTACAATCGGAGGTTTTTGGAATTAGCCCTGATGTGTCCGACAATGGTCACCCCGGAATTCAAGCGTATGGAAAGGTACTTCTGGGGACTTCATAAGAACATTAAGGGAAACGTCACCTCGTCCAAGCCACCAAATGTCCCGGAAGCGATGCGCATGGCGCATACTTTAATGAATCAAATTATCATCGATGAACTGGAGAAGGCTAAGTCTGAAGCGGGAAGTAGTGAGAAGCGCAAATGGGATAACAACAGGGGAAGGACCTATGATCAAAACCCGGCGAAACGACATAAGGGTTTCAGAGGAAACAACAACGGTGGAAAACCCAATCCGAACACCAACTCAAACCCGAACTACAATGAAACCCTACCATAATGCAAGCGGTGCTACAAGCACTATACTGGGTATTGTAATGTTGTTTGCGAAAAGTGCCAACGGACTGGACATATCGGTAAAGACTGCAAGGTCACCACTTTAAATGGGAAGCCGAACACCAATGGGCCAAAAAAGTGCTACGAATGCGGAGAGACGGGCCATTTCAGAAATGCGTGCCCCAATAAAAGAAGAGACGGCGGACCACCCCGTGGTAGAGCTTTCAACGTTAATGCAAGGGATGCACGCGAGAATCCCTACTTGGTGACAGGTATATTCACTATCAACAATCTTTTAGCTTCTGTCCTTTTTGATACTGGTGCCGATAGGAGTTATGTATGTAGACACTTTTGCTATAAGATTAATTGGTCGTTAGTCCCGTTAAAAGAGAGTATGCTTGTCGAGGTCGCCAATGGAAAACTTGAAAAAGTTGACCATATTAGTCGAGCAGCTATTATCAACATAGCTGGTGCAGATTTCGAAATTGATTTGATACCCATCAAATTGGTAAGTTTTGACGTGATCATCGGTATGGATTGGTTGACCAAGATAAGGGCCGATATTATCTGTGGAGATAAATCTCTTCGTATACCACAAGGAGATGGTGAGCCACTGATCATCTACGAAGAGAGATGTACCTCGAAGTTGAACCTCATTAGTTACGTGAAAGCGCAGAAGATCATGAAGAAGGGACGTATTGTTGTCCTAGAACATGTGAAAAAGGTAGAAACCGAGGTGAAGAGTGTGAACGACGTTCGTATTGTGAACAAATTTTCCGATGTCTTCCCTGAAGAATTGCCTGGATTACCGCCACCGAGAGCAGTAGAGTTTCAGATTGATTTAGTGCCAGGAGCTGCACCTGTAGCTCGCGCACCTTATCGAATCGCACCTTTCGAGATGCAAGAATTACAGAGTCAATTACAAGAACTGCTAGACCGTGGATTCATCCAACCAAGTTTCTTGCCTTGGGGCGCACCTGTGTTGTTTGTGAAGAAGAAGGATGGATCCTTCTGTATGTGTATCGACTACCGTGAACTCAACAAATTGACAATCAAGAATCGGTATCCTCTTCCCTGAATTGACGATCTTTTTGATCAACTACAAGGATCGAGCGTTTACTCAAAGATCGATTTGCGATCCGGTTATCACCAGTTGAGGGTAAAAGAAAGCGATGTGATGAAGACTGCATTCAGGACCCGTTATGGTCATTATGAGTTTCTCGTGATGCCATTCGGATTAACCAATGCACCTGCCGTGTTCATGGACCTTATGAATCGTGTCTGCAAGCCGTACTTGGATAAGTTCGTTATTGTCTTCATAGATGATATCCTCATCTACTCCAAGAGTGAAGAAGAGCATGAGCAACACCTCCGATAGTACTTAAACTCTTGAGACAAGAGCAACTTTATGCGAAATTCTCCAAGTGTGAATTTTGGTTAAAGGAAGTCCAATTTCTGGGTCATGTTATGAGCGACCAGGGTATCAAAGTTGATCCCGCCAAGATTGAAGCTATCAGCAAGTGGGAGACCCCCACTACTCCAACTCACATTCGTCAGTTTCTAGGTCTCGCCGGTTACTACCGAAGGTTTATTGAAGGATTTTCCCTGATCGAGCGTCCTTTGACCGTGTTGACACACAAAGGGAAGAAGTTCATTTGATAACCCGCACACGAATCAGCATTCCAAACTTTGAAGAAGAAGTTAACCACCGCACCTATCTTATCACTTCCTGAGGGCAGTGACGACTTTGTTGTTTATTGTGATGCTTCGAAAAGTGGTTTTGGTTGTGTACTGATGCAAAGATCAAAGGTTATTGCATATGCCTCCCGACAACTGAAGATTCACGAGCGGAACTACACTACTTATGATCTCGAACTTGGAGCCGTTGTCTTTGCGCTCAAATTGTGGAGACACTATTTGTATGGAACTAAGAGCACTATTTTCACCGACCACAAGAGCCTCCAGCACATCTTTGATTAGAAGCAACTAAATATGAGACAGCGTCAATGGATCGAGATGCTAAACGACTATGATTGTGAACTTCGTTATCACTCTGGCAAGGCCAATGTTGTAGCTGACGCTTTAAGCCGAAAGGAAAGGACGGTACCTCTTCGTGTTAGGGCTCTGAACATCACCATCTATTCGAATCTCAACAGCCAGATCCGAGTAGCCCAAGATGAGGCTCTCAAGGAGGAAAATATATCTCATGAACATTTGAACATACTTGTCTCTCGATTCGAGGTTAGGGAGTCTGGACTCCGATGTTATGCCGGAAGAATTTGGATACCTTGTTATGGAGATCTACGAAACCTTATACTTGATGAAGCCCACAAGTCGAGATATTCGATTCATCCCGGAGCTGGCAAAATGTACCACAATCTTAAGGAACAGTATTGGTGGCCGAATCTTAAGAAGGACGTTGCAACTTATGTTGGTAAGTGTCTGACTTGTTCGAAGGCTAAAGCCAAGCATCAGAGGCCCTCTGGATTACTTCAACAACCAGAAATCCCACAATGGAAGTGGGAAAGGATAACGATAGATTTCATCACCAAGCTACCAAAGACGGTGGGCGGATACGATACCATTTGGGTTATTGTTGACTGTCTTACCAAATCTGCACACTTCTTGGCTATGAAAGAAACGGATACGATGGAGAGACTTTCTCAATTATACATCAAAGAGGTTGTATCTCATCATGGTGTACCTTTATCGATCATCTCAGATCGCGATCCCCATTTTACTTCTAGATTTTAGCGTTCTTTGCAAGAAGTCATGGGAACCCGTCTCGACATGAGTACTGCATATCACCTACAGACCGACGGGCAAAGTGAACGAACGATTCAGACATTGGAAGACATGTTGCGTGCATGTGTCATTGATTTCGGAAAGGCCTGGGAAAGGCATTTGCCACTCGCCGAATTTTCTTACAACAACAGTTATCACTCTAGCATTAATGCCGCACCTTTTGAAGCGTTGTATGGCCGCAAGTGCCGATCTCCTTTTTGTTGGGCCGAAGTAGGCGAAAAGCAAATCACCGGACCCGAGGTAGTCCACGAAACAACGGAGAAGATTGCTCAGATTCAAGCGAGACTTAAGACTGCCTGCGATCGTCAAAAGAGTTATGCCGATCTTAAACGAAAATACTTTGAATTCAACATGGGTGACCGTGTAATGTTGAAGGTTGCACATTGGAAAGGTGTGATCCGTTTTGGAAAACGTGGAAAGTTAAACCCACGATATATTGGTCCATTTGAAATCTTGGAACGTGTTGGACCCGTTGCTTACCATTTGGATCTACCAGCACAATTGAGCTCAGTTCATCCTACCTTCCACGTGTCAAACTTGAAGAAGTGTCTTGCTGCACCCGAACTTATCATACCACTGGAAGAACTTACAATAGACGACAAACTCCACTTTGTGGAAGACCCTGTCGAGATTATGGACCGTGAGGTCAAAACTTTGAAACTCAACAAGATTCCGATCGTCCGAGTACGATGGAATGCCAAATGAGGACCTGAGTTTACCTGGGATCGAGAGGATCAAATGATGCAGAAGTATCCTCACCTTTTCCCAGCTCCTTCATCTCCCTCAGCTTAAAATTTCGGGACGAAATTTTCTTTAACAGGTGGGTAATGTAACGACCCTGGATTTTTCCAACGTTTATTTATTAATAATTATTATTAATACTTGTGTTTAATGAATGTATTGTTTATATACATTTACTTGTTACCGCGATTAACTTTAAATATCCGAAACTTCTTTGTGACACGCGTACATTACACGAATAATATTTTCAAGTATTATTTACATTCATGATTGATTTTATTAATCATTTTAATTAACTAAGGTTGTTAGTTAATTACTTGGGCTTTTATTGGATTAACTTGAGAATTACTTGAAACTTGGGCTTTTATTAGTATTAGTAGACTTGAAAGCCCACCCTACTTCTTTAATGGACTTGTTAGCCCACTCTACTTAACTAAATGGATTAATTAGCTCAACACACATGCAAGTATTACTTTCAAACTTAACTAAATGGATTAAACACTTAAGGAATCTAGTTACCATTTACTTACTCATCCTTCCCATGCAAATACATCTAATAACCAACTTTTGAACCTTTAACATGCAATGGACTTGTGGACTAATCCCTCCTCCCTTTTTGTTGAGCCTAACCGTCGGCACCCATGAGGAGAAAAGGGTGTTCAATTTTTTTTTTTTTTTTTTGTGACTTATCTATTAGTATCCTCATTTTGCTTCCTCACTTTTACACACACTAACTTGCATCTCATTTCTTCCTCTCATTCTCTCTCAAATATTGTAAGAACAAAGCTTCTTTTTCTCTTCTTTTCTCCCTAATAACCGAACCATATACATACACATTCATCATCATTTGTTTGTTGTTTACTTGTTCATTGTTGTTACTTTGTTACTTGTCTTTGTTAGTTGTTACTTACTAGTATTAAAGAATCAAACTCTTTAGGTTGATTCTTCATATTATCTTATATTTACAAGAACACACAAGAGCTAAACTCTCTAGTTTATGTTCTACATCTAATATTTTAAAAGATTGTAAGTTCATATGTTGTAAGTCATACTTGTAATTCATGTTTGTAAACTTAAAGTTTACTTTCTTAAAGATCAAGACTTTAGCTTGAATCTTTAAAGTATGAACAACAATGAACTAGTTACTTGTTTATTTAGTTTATTACTTCATTTCTTGCATCTTTAAATTTGTGATTTATGTTGTTCTTGGTCAAATGTTACTAGTTAACTTTGATCTCATTTTTCTTGAACAAAAGTTAACTTTAAAGGTTCAAGAACATGGAAGTGTAACTCTTTAGTTATAACTTCATACACTTGTGTTAGATTTAACTTAATAACTTTAGATCTAGACTTTTGGGTCTTGGATATTCAAGATCTAACTAAGAACTATGTTCTATAACTTAAGATCTTGATTAGTTAGTTTACTTTCAAGTTTGTAGTTCAATATTACTTTTATAGTTCATGTATGTGTTAAATCTAAGACTTTGATGTAACTTTGGTTCATCAAACTACATACAATACTTAATTGAGTTGTGCTACATATATTAGACTTACACTTGGGTTATGATGGTCAAAACTTGGTTAATATGATGCAAACACATCAACGAGTTGTACACTTGAAGCTATATGCATCAAGGATGAGAACCGTGATAAGCATCGAGCACCAAAAACACACCGGAACCTACTGTTTTACTGTTTCTGGGTCTGATCAGTACGACCTGGGCTACTGTAAATATGATTTTCAGATATCTCTGTTCGAGTAGATAACTTTTCATTTAGGACTCATCTTAATCCGAGTTACGGTTTAGGATTTATGGTCCTCCGATCGTCACTATGTCCTTTTAACGTTGTGCTGAAAATTCTGACCTACTCGCACTTAGACCGTCGCCACGGTCAAACGAAAACGAGTTTGCTTCTGGAATTTTTACCACAACTAGAGGACTCATATACGGAGCCATGGCCACTGGTCTCACCTTATTTCAGTAGGTATTGAGGCCGTGGTGGCTGACCGAAGTCAGTCTTTGTTTTAAACTCTTTTCATGAACGAAACTTACTTTACACCTTTTGTTTGATGATGAATGATGATGACCTTTAAGACCTAATTTACGTACTTTTAAAACTATTGGGACGATTTACTGACTTAGTACTATTTGACTTAGGTTGAGGACTTTCCGGACCAACGTACTTGCTTATTTCCCGACTCGACTTTACCACTACTTTACCACTGTGAGTTATAGCATCCCTTTTTACTTTAACTATTTTGGGAACTGAGAATACATGCGCATTTTACGTTTTACATACTAGGCATGAGTACTTAAACTTTATATATGTGTGGGTTATACAACGGCATAAACATTCTCTTTAGCTCGGTAACGTTTAGTCATTGGTTTTTGAACCGGTGAACACGAATCTTAGATATGGATCCATAGGGTTTGACATCCCCACTCGGGCTAGTAGCGCTAGCATTTAATGGGTATTTAATACTTCGTATACATACGCACTTGCCAAGTGTACTTTCAGGGGGTTATAAACGTTAAGTTAGTTACCAAGTGCCCACGGTTAAACATATACTTTATCATACTATTTTGAAACGCTTGTTGAAGCACTGAAATCTTGTGGCCTACCTTACATTACTGTTATAATTAAACTATAGCTCACCAACCTTTGTGTTGATGTTTTTAAGCATGTTTTTCTCAGGTGCTTAAGGTTGCTTCCACTGTGTACTAGTCTTGCTGTAGACACCCGCTGCTCTAGAGTTATCACCGCATGAACTGTTTATCTTGCATTCATAACTTTAATACTTTTGAACAATGATTTGTAATGACCTAAGGGTCACGTACTACTACTATTTGCTTCTGTTCATTGAAGCATACTGTTGATTGTAAAACATTCGACGTTAGTTATGACATCACCTTTTATCATGAATGCAAACTTGTTTTGAAAATGCATATAGTGTTTGACCTTGTAATGACCCTGTTGTTGATGATTCGTACACGATGGTTTTGTACGGGGCATCATAGGTGTTATATAATCCCGATGTAGTAGTATTGATGTTGAGTTACGGTTGAGTAACCCCGATGATGTGGGTTTTGATGAGGTAGTGAATCTCGGGTAGTGCGGATTCATGATGACTCGGGTTCTTCGGTCATGTTATTAATGAGGTAGTGAATCTTGGGTAGTGCGGATTCATGATGGCTTGGGTTGTTCGGTCATCTTATTGATGAGGTAGTGAATCTCGGGTAGTACGAATTCACTAGGGCACGGGTAGTTCGGCCAACCCCGGTTGTTGAAGTGGTGAAGGAAGTGAATCTCGGGTTGTGCGAATTTACTAAGGCTCAAGTTGTTCGGCCAACCTTCATGTGTTTAAGGTTAAGGGGTTAACCTTATTGTATTATCAGATGTATTTTGTGTCATGCGACTGCATGGAAATCCTTCTTCAAAGCCATGCGATCGCATGGCCAGCTGGGACAGCTCAACTTTGGTTGTTTTCTTCTTGCCGACGGTTTTATATAATAATAATAAGGGTATGTGAGAAAATGTTGTAAGGGTGTAAGTCGAAATTCTGTCCGTGTAACGCTACGCTATTATTAATCATTGTAAGTTATGTTCAACCTTTTTAAATTAATGTCTCGTAGCTAAGTTATTATTATGCTTATTTAATGCCGAAGTAATCGTGATGTTGGGCTAAATATTAAAATTGGGTAATTGGGCTTTGGACCATAATTGGGGTTTGGATAAAAGAACGACACTTGTGGAAATTAGACTATGGGCTATTAATGGGCTTTATATTAACTAAATGATACCTCGTTGATTTAATATATAGACTTATAATTTGACGTATTTATATATAACCACATACGCTTAACTGGGTACGGTGGGCGGGATATCTATTAATACCAATAATTATTCATTTGACCGGACACAGGGATGGATTAATAATCAATTGACTTGTTGAAACAGGGGTGGATTACATTCAAGTGTAATTGGTGTAATTGTTAACAAAGTAGTAAAACCTTGGACTACACGCAGTCGATAACCTGGTGTATTCATTAAACAAAGTATTAAGACCTTGTTATAATTCGAGTCCCCAATTAGTTGGAATATTTGACTTCGGGAATAAGAATAATTTGACGAAGACTTCCGCATTTTATGATTATGACTGATGGACTATTATGGACAAATCCGTATGGACATATCAAATAATCCAGCTTAAAGGACAATTAACCCATGGGAATAAACTAAAATTAACACGTCAAACATCATGATTACGGAAGTTTAAATAAGCATAATTTATTTTATTTCATATTTAATTGCACTTTTAATTATCGTACTCTTATTTATTGTCATTTTATTTAATTGCACTTTTAATTATCGTACTCTTTAATTATCGCAATTTTATTTTATCGCAATTTTATTTATCGCAATTTCATTATCGTTATTTAATTTATGCTTTAATTTAAGTTATATTTATTTTTAATATTTTACATTAGGTTTTAACTGCGACTAAAGTTTTAAAATCGACAAACCGGTCATTAAACGGTAAAAACCCCCTTTTATAATAATAATACTACTTATATATATTTTTTTATTTTTACAATTATAAGTTAAAACTAATATAGCGTTAAACTTCGCTAAGATCCCTGTGGAACGAACCGGACTTACTAAAAACTACACTACTGTACGATTAGGTATACTGCCTATAAGTGTTGTAGCAAGGTTTAGGTATATCCATTCTATAAATAAATAAATATCTTGTGTAAAATTGTATCGTATTTAATAGTATTTTCTTGTAAAAATATAAACTATTTTATACACCACCTCGCACATATCAAGTATTTTTGGCGCCGCTGCCGGGGACACTAAAACGCCGAAAGCGCAACGCTATAAAAAAAGATTTTTATTTAGTTCTTTTTATAAAAATATACGTTTTAAAAATTAAAAATACAAAAATATAAAAAGAAAAGAAAAAACAAAATATATATATATTTAAGAGTTGTTCAAAAATATATAAAATTATAAAATATTTCTATTTCTATTTTTAGTTTGTAAAAATATAAGTTTTATTTAATTTATATAAATACTTTTTATAAATTTTAAAACAGAAAATTAAAACAGAAAAAAAATATAAAATTACTCGGCCTGGTACTGTGGCAGCCCAACACCTGGCCCGAAACCCTAGCTCATGCGATCGCATGAACCCGAAGGCAAAATTCCATGCGACCGCATGAGGCATCCTGACACGCAACATCTGAACATCGTACAGCATTAATTACAGTTATTATTAATAATTATTATTATTAAACCCTAATTAGGGTTATATTTAATATTATTTAGTTTAGTTTTATTATTTATTTTGTATTATTAAGTTTAATTAGTTTTATAAATTATAAAATTAATACTTTTATAAAATAAATAATATAAAAATAATATTTTTATAAAAATTGTACTTTTTACAACTTTAAGTTTATTTTTATATTTTATATCTTTTGAATCATTTTAGCGTAATTTTTGTATTTTTCGCTCGTAACTAGTTTTAAGATATAGTATTTGCCATAGTTATTTTTATTTCTAGATTTTTAGGGGCTTTGCCGTAAAATCCCTTAAGTGCTTTTTCTTTAGACTAAGATTTAGGTGTTTTAGAATTTTGCGACGCCATTTTATAAATTGTAGTACTTTTTAAGTAATTATCGTTTTGAATATAGTATTTCTTTTAAGCTTTAATATTTTTAGACGCAACTTTTAATTCTTAGTTTTTAGTTCCTTTTTAGTTTCGACGCGCTACGTTCTTTTTATTATTTTTCGACCTTTTATTTTTCGACGTTTTTCCGACGCGCTCTTTTTCTTTCTTATTTTTTCGCCGCTCTAGTTTTTAGGACTTAGATTTTTTTCTATTTCTTCTCTAAATTTCTTTAAATTTCAACAAAAAATTATTTTAAGTGGTTAAATTGATAGACAACCAAAATTTTCTGGTTCGTAGTAATAGTTGGATTTGTTAGTGGCGAGTTGTGGGCTTCCGATTTAAAGGGTCCTGGCTACCTGCTACATCTATTGGCTATTCGAAACGTGGGCAAAATCAGAAAAGTCTATTAATTTGATAACTTATATAATTTTTTATCTTTTATAACGAATAGGATATTCAGTGAATGCACCGAGCAAAACGTTCACCACCTTTTATACGTTCACCACCTGTAACCAGATCAAGACATCTAGCCAATATTGTCGCCATTGATTTTTCTTTAGAATCGTCATCAAGTCGACCAAGTACTCCAATTCAAATTTCCGATAATCCATTTTTTGAACCCGACCTCACAATTGAGAATCTGGAAGATATTCAGGGACAATTCAGAGATCCTGAACCACTAATCTTTCCTCCAGAACCACGAATCATTCAAAAAGAAATTGTCGAGGAACAACCCATTAAATCAGAATACTCTAGTGATTCAGATTCAACAAATTCAATCATGGAAAATCTGGAACCTCTAAGTATGGAAGACCGAATGAGAGCTAAACGCACTGGCCAAGGTCACGCAATTACTCAACTTGACATTAATGCGCCAGATTATGAAATCAAAGGACAAATCCTACACATGGTAACTAATCAATGCCAATTTAGTGGTGCACCGAAGGAAGATCCAAACGAACATCTTCGTACTTTTAATAGGATCTGTACATTATTTAAAATCAGAGAAGTGGAGGATGAACAGATATATCTCATGTTATTTCCCTGGACTTTAAAGGGAGAAGCCAAAGATTGGTTAGAATCGTTACCTGAAGGGCGATTGATACATGGGACGTTTTAGTTGAAAATTTTCTTAAACAATTCTTTCCGGCATCTAAAGTTGTAAGACTTCAAAGAGAAATTGTTACGTTCACACAAAAGCCAAATGAAACTCTATATGAAGCGTGGACAAGATTTGAAAAGTTATTAAGAGGATGTCCGCAACATGGTTTAGACACTTGTCAAATAGTACAAATATTCTACCAAGGATGCGACATCACTACACGAAAAGACATCGATATAGCAGTTGGTGGTTCCATTATGAAGAAAACCGCAAATGACGCTTACAAAATTATTGATAACACTGCTTCCCACTCACATGAGTGGCATCAAGAAAAAGATATCGTTAGATCATCTAAAGCAGCTAGAGCCGATTCTAGCCATGACTTTGATTCCATTTCTGCAAAGATAGATGCTGTCGAGAGACGAATGGAGAAGATGACTAAAGATATTCACTCAATACGAATTAGTTGTGAGCAGTGTGGAGGACCACATTTGACAAAAGATTGTCTCAGTATTGAACTAACAATGGAACAAAGAGAGAATGTTTCATACATAAACCAAAGGCCTGGAAATAATTATCAGAATAATTATCAACCGCCAAGACCAATCTACAATCAAAACCAGAATTATAACCGAAATGTTCCATACAACAACCAACAAGGTCCTAGTAATCAACAAGTATCCAACAATACTTACAATCAGCAAAGACCTATTTTTCAAAACAAACCACCACAAACCGATGATAAAAAGCCAAATTTAGAAGATATGATGTCGAAGCTAGTTGAATCTCAAACTCAATTTTTCACATCTCAGAAACAAACCAATGAACAAAATGCTCAAACATTTAGAAATCAACAAGCTTCTATTCAAAATTTGGAACAAGAAGTAAGTAACCTGGCAAGGTTAATAGGTGAAAGGAAACCGAAAAGTCTACCTAGTGATACAAATGCTAACCCCCGGAATGAAACAGCTAAAGCTATTACCACAAGAAGTGGTATTACACTTAAACCACCTGAAATGCATGTAGTTTCTGATGATGCTATTCCTACTCCACAAGAACCACAATCTGAGCAAGGAAAGGAAACAGAATCGGTAGTTGAAAAGGTTAATGAAGATAACACAGTTAAGGCTAAACCTTATGTTAAACCATACCAACCACCACTTCCTTACCCTAGTAAAATGAGAAAAGAGAGACTTGAAGCCGAGCAATCCAAATTTTTGGATATGTTTAAACAAATAAATGTCAATCTTCCTTTCATTGATGTAATATCAGGAATGCCTAGATATGCCAAATTCTTAAAAGATCTAATCACAAATAGAAAGAAAATGGAAGAACTCTCGGCTGTTACTATGAATGCTAATTGCTCTGCAGTACTATTGAATAAGATACCAGAAAAATTATCAGATCCAGGAAGTTTCACAATTCCATGTTTTCTGGGTAGTCTTAGTTCAATAGAAGCATTGGCAGATTTAGGTGCTAGTATAAATTTAATGCCGTATTCACTATACGCTAAACTAGACCTTGGAGAATTGAAACCAACACGAATAAGCATACAACTAGTAGATCAATCAGTAAAATATCCTAGAGGGATAATGGAGAACATGCTAGTTAAAGTTGGTACTTTAGTATTTCCAGTAGATTTTGTTATTCTGGACATGGAAGAAGATTCTCGAGTTCCTCTCATATTAGGAAGACCATTCTTAAACACAGCTAAAGCAATAATAGACGTGTTTGGTAAGAAACTGATCCTAAGTATAGAGAACGAGAGTGTTACCTTTTCTGTTGATAGAGCCATGCAACAACCGCAATCTGCAGATGATACATGCTATTATATTCAAACTATAGATTCACATGCAGAATTATTAGAAGAATTTCCAGAATTACAAGGAACAGGAGAATGTTCTTTAGGAGAAGGAACTGAACCAATTGATGAAACTGAAATGTTAGCTACACTTATGGCTAATGGATATGAACCAATAACAGAAGAAATTCAAATGCTAAAAGAAGAAGACAGATATTGATATAAATCATCGATAGAAGAACCACCGACATTAGAGTTAAAGCCACTTCCAAACCATTTGGAATATGCTTATTTACATGGTGAATCAGAATTACCTGTAATAATATCGTCTTCTCTTACTGAAAATGAAAAATCTCAACTCATTACTGTGCTAAAAGCTCATAAACCAGCTATTGTATGGAAGATTCATGATATTAAAGGAATAAGTCCTTCGTATTGCACACATAAAATCCTTATGGAAGAAGGTCATAAAACGTATGTGCAACGCCAAAGAAGACTAAATCCTAATATGCAAGATGTTGTTAAGAAAGAAATTATTAAACTGCTAGATGCAGGTTTAATTTATCCAATCTCTGATAGTCCATGGGTAAGCCCAGTTCAATGCGTACCTAAGAAGGGTGGCATGACTGTCATCACAAATGAGAAAAATGAGCTTATTCCTACTAGGACTGTAACAGGATGACGTGTTTGTATTGATTATAGAAAATTAAATGATGCCACCAGAAAAGATCACTTTCCCTTACCTTTCATTGATCAAATGTTGGAAAGATTAGCCGGAAATAGTTACTATTGTTTTCTTGATGGTTTTTCCGGATATTTTCAAATTCCAATAGCACCCGAGGACCAAGAGAAAACTGCGTTCACGTGCCCTTATAGTACTTTTGCTTACAAACGCATGCCATTTGGACTTTGCAACGCCCCTGCAACCTTTCAAAGGTGCATGATGGCGATTTTTCACGACATGATAGAAGAATGCATGGAAGTTTTCATGGATGACTTTTCAGTCTTCGGTGATACATTTGAATCATGTCTAGTTAATCTTGAACGAATGCTTATTAGATGCGAACAATCAAATCTAGTACTTAATTGGGAGAAATGCCATTTCATGGTTAAAGAAGGCATCGTTCTTGGTCATAAAATTTCAAAGGAAGGAATTAAAGTGGATAGAGCTAAAGTAGATGTAATTGCTAAACTTCCACATCCCACCAATTTTAGAGGAGTTAGGAGTTTTCTAGGGCATGCCGGTTTTTACCGACGTTTCATAAAAGATTTTTCTAAAATTGCCACTCCTATGAATAAACTCCTAGAAAATGATGCTTCATTCATCTTTTCAGATGAATGCATCAAATCTTTTAATATTCTTAAAGAGAAACTCACTAATGCGCCGATCATGATAACTTCAAATTGGAATCTACCGTTTGAACTTATGTGCGATGCAAGTGATTTTGCAATGGGAGCCGTTTTAGGACAAAGGATTGAAAAACGATTTCAACCTATTTATTACGCTAGTAAGACGTTACAAGGAGCACAAACGAATTACACAACTACTGAAAAAGAACTCCTTGCTATTGTCTTTGCTTTTGACAAATTTCGTTCATATCTCGTCTAGCAAAAACGGTGGTCTATACTGACCATTCTGCTCTTAGATACCTATTTTCAAAACAAGATGCCAAGCCACGATTAATCCGTTGGATCTTACTCTTACAAGAGTTAGATATTGAAATCCGAGATAAAAAGGGAGCAGAAAATCTCGCCGCTGATCATCTTTCTCGTCTTGAAAATCCTGAATTAGAAGTTCTAAATGAATCGGCCTTACAAGAAAACTTCCCTGATGAATATCTATTGAAGATAGATTATAGTGAAATTCCATAGTTTGCAGACTATTCAAACTACTTAGTATGTGGATTCCTTGAAAAAGGGTTGTCGTACCAAAAACGAAAGAAATTCTTTAGTGATATAAAACACTATTTCTGGGAAGATCCACATTTGTTTAAAAGTTGTCCCGATGGAATAATACGCCGATGTGTATTCGGGGATGAAGCTAGTCAAATCTTAAACCATTGTCACACAGGACCAACAGGAGGGCATTATGGGCCTCAACTCACAGCAAGAAAAGTTTACGATGCTGGATTCTATTGGCCTACAATTTTCAAAGACGCACACCTTCTTTGCAAATCCTGTGATGCTTGTCAAAGGGCCGGAAAAATAAGTCAACGTGATGAAATGCCACAAAATGTCATTCAAGTATGTGAAGTATTTGACATTTGGGGTATTGACTTTATGGGTCCATTTCCAAAATCTCATAATAATCTCTACATTCTCGTTGCCATTGATTATGTATCTAAATGGGTGGAAGCACAAGCTCTCCCAACTAACGATGCACGAGTTGTAGTCAACTTTTTAAAATGTCTTTTTGCAAGGTTTGGAACACCGAAAGCTTTAATAAGTGATCGGGGTACTCATTTTTGTAATAATCAACTTGAGAAAGTTCTCAAAAGATATGGAGTAACTCATAAAATCTCAACCGCTTATCATCCATAAACAAGTGGACAAGTTGAAAATACCAACCGAGCTTTAAAACGTATTCTAGAGAAAACCGTAGGATCAAATCCGAAGGAATGGTCCATGAAATTGGAGGATGCATTCTGGGCTTTTAGAACAGCCTACAAAACTCCAATTGGAACCACACCTCGTTTACAGAAAAGCATGTCATCTTCCAGTAGAAATTGAACACAAAGCATTTTGGGCTTTGAAAACATGTAATCTTGATTTACATGAAGCTGGACGTCTACGGTTAAGTCAACTAAACGAATTAGAAGAATTAAGACATGAAGCATATGAAAATTTGTTGATCTATAAAGAAAGAATGAAGAAATGGCATGATAAAAGAATCAGAAGTTCAAAAGAATTTAAAGAAGGAGACAGAGTTCTTCTTTTCAATTCACGATTCAAGCTATTTCCTGGAAAATTGAAATCAAGATGGTCTGGACCATTCATAGTCAAAAGAGTTTTCCCATACGGAACAATAGAGTTAATAAATTCAAATGGGATTGAATTTTAAGTTAATGGTCACAGAGTTAAACATTACACACATGGACCGATGGAAGTTGACAATGAAGTCAGTCACAATTTCAACACCACATCTAACTAAGTGTGGGGAGGTTCGAATCTTTTTAGGGTAATATATATTTCTGTTAGAGTTAGATATTCTGTTCTCGTGTAGTTCTCGAGAATGGAATCCAAATGGTCTTTCCCTAGCAGACCCTAAATGTGACGATCGTTCCAAATCCATATGGACGAACACGTCATTCATCGATTTCATTGCGAGGTATTTGACCTCTATATGATACATTTTGTAAACATTGCATTCTTTTGAAAAGGCACACCATAAATGAATATTTAAATCAAAGGTTTTCGACATCTGATGATTTCTACATATAGACAATCAACATAAATAATAGTTTACAATAGTACTTCCGTTAACAATGCAGTCAAAATAAGATACATGGTGATGATTTGGTGAATGCAACGTTTCCTTGAAAAATATGCCATGTAAGACTCCACGCACATAGCTAGTCTAACATATAAGCAAACAGCGGAAGACTTCTAGGGAACCTGAGAATAAAAATGCTAACAAGTGTCAACACAAAGGTTGGTGAGTTCATAGTTTTAATGTTTCGTATAATCTGTATGTAAAGGTGGATCACAAGATTTCAGTTGTTTCATCCAGAAACGTTTATCAAATCATTCTACAAGATTGAGCACCCTGGTAACTAAACTTAACGTATATATAATTTGTACCCTTTGTATAATCATCTTAATAATACACGCAAACCAACGTGTACGCTTCTCAAATAGCATACGCCCGTTAAAAGGCTAGCGCTCTAGCGCAGACGGGGATATCAAGCCCTATGGATCCATATACTACTACTCGTGCCCACCAGTTCTTATAACTGGCAGTTACTAGTTACCAAAGCTAAGGGATTTTCGGTTCAAACTCAGTGTAGAATTTAGTATGTACTTGTATCCATTGCGTTTAAAATAAAGTGCATGTATTCTCAGCCCAAAAATATAGAGTAAAAGGGATCATATGAAACTCACTTTAGCAGCATATAAAGTCGTTCACCAAAATGTGACCGAAACTCGGATTACCAAATAACCGTAGATCTCAACCTAGAGAACATATGTTGGTCAATAAATGTTTATCAAGCTAGGTCAGGTCATAGTGTATCACAATCCTAATGCTCGAGATCGACATACAAAAGTTATCCAAAGTCGTTTCAAAAAGTCAATTTTGACAATAGTTCAACAAAACTAGACGTACCTTATTTAAGGATTCATTTACTCGGTTGATAATATTCAAAAATCCAATTTATCAATCTTACAAACAAGTTGTTTAAATACTAATTGCAGATTCAAAAGCAATTCCAATTAACGTCAATTATAATTCAGTTGACCATAACTTTTGACTCGTTCATCGAAATTACGCGATTTCTAAATGAAAAGTTATTGATTTTTCGCCAGCTTTCCAAAAACATGTATATCATATACCTTTTACCGGTAATATATGTATTTAATTCGTGATTCATTATAAACTGTTTAACGACGAAATTTAGCATACAAGCTTGTATAAATATATATACTCGAGCACTAGACATGGATACACTATTAGTATATAAAAGATAAAATATAAATGCTTACGTATCAATATTGTGATTCAATATTTCAGAAAAGTACGTAGACGTAACGGAGATGATAAACACTAGGTTTGATTCATAAATATACCCCCGAACATTACCCATAATTTCCTTAGCTCTATCCCGCTCGAAAACCCATTTTGAAGGTGACACGCTCATAACCTCGTCGTAGTATTTTATGTATAATACTAATTAATAATACTAATAATAATAAGATTAATAATAATAATAATAATAATAATAATAATAATAATAATAATAATAATAATAATAATATAAATAATATAAATAAATACTTACGGAGTAATATTAAGATTGTGAGAAAGTTAGAACTGAAATCGTGCAATTTATAGAACCTTTTCTGAAAAAGCACCCCATGCGATCGCATGAGATTTGTGCTTCAAGGCCATGCGATCGCTTGGCCCTCTGATCCAGCTCACAAACTTTTGTTTTCTTGTTTGTCGACATATTATTTAAATATATATATAATATATTTAATTTATATAATTAATTATATATTATATTAAATTCATGTGCATAGTTGACCTGTAATTTTCGTTCAGATGACTCGTACGTTGTTACTCGACTTATGTCCCGGTTTCGATTTCTCGAACGCATTTTCGTACACTTAGAAAACTTGCATTTACGTTTCGTGACACGTACCTTTGTCAAAATATAGCCTTAAATTATCCATAAACTATATCACTCAAAGTATATCTTAATCTTTCAAGTGTTTTGGTCATTTACTTCTATAAATCATTGTCTCGTTATTTATTAATATAATAGTATTTATAAAACGTTTCATAACCAAGTTAATATCTATTCTCAATATTTTTAAACACGTTTTAAAATATACGTCGTAAGTTATTCATACAATTAATATTCCAACTTAACATATATATTCAAATAAATATTTAAACCAATAAGTTTAATGTACGGTATCAAACAATTAATACATTGTTACGTTTTCAAGTTATAGTATATATATATATATATATATGTATCTATATACATATAATTGTTCGCGAATTGACAAGAACAACCGAAAGGTATTTGAATATATGAAAGTAGTTCAAAAATTTTGAGATTCAGTTTTACAGACTTTGCTTATCGTGTCAGAAATGTTAATCATACAAATATTAAGTTTAAATTTGGTCAGAAATTTCTGGGTCATTACAGTACCTCCCCGTTAAAGAAATTTCGTCCCGAAATTTGAGTGAGGTCGCATGGCTAACAATAAAAATGTTTTCATGACGAATATGAGTTGATAAATAGAATTTTTTTCACCGTTGAATAATATGGATAAAACAATCCAATTACTCGAAGCGTATGAGAGAAGTTATCGTAAAAGAGTGAAATGAGGAAATAGAGATTCGTTTTTAACTCTTGACGTAGTAACAATTGATTTTCGGAATTTAAGGAATAGAAAATCTTCATAATCTATATAAGATTTGATTCTTCGGAATTTGCGGAAATTAGGATTTTCTTTGATTAAATGTGTAATCTGCCTCGATTGCTATGTCTGATATTTCGCTATAAATTGACCTCTTCCGTTTCATTTATTTTCACCACTCCTATAATCTTCTTTCTTATTTCATACATCCCAATAGATTGTGAAAATGCTTAATCCAGTTCTGATTCTTGATATTTTCCTGGCTATCGTATCCTTCATTCTTCTTTTTCATCTGCCACCAGAGGAAGTTATTTTCTTCTACTATTACCTTGGGTTTATAGTGTTTTTCATTCTCCCGTGTCATTATATTGCTATACGCATTGATATACACGGTTTGTAATTTCGGGGTTGTTATCGGGCTTTATATTCTCCATTATATTTCAGAGCTTCATGCTTTCATTTTCTCTTCCCGACCTTAAGTCAAGGTGATAATGGTCCAGAATTCTTAGGTATGGAGTTTTGGATGAACATAGTTAATGTTCTAAGAAAGAAATTGTAATGACACGATCTTGATTTGTCAAATTACCAGAATATTCGGAAAAGACCGAATCATCAAGAAATATATTTTCTTGATATATTTAGGGATTATATGGAATGAAAGAGTTATGTAACATGGTTCATGATGAGGGTGGGATCTGTGAACCTTTATCACGTTCCATTAGAAACTCAGCATGACGTACTGTAATATAATCACCTTGATCAAGTGTCATTATATTATACTAACTCATGCTTCAATTCCCAACATTACTTCAAAACATCTATTTTTCGAATTTTTCAGATTTTAGAAACTAAAATAGTTTCTTTTATGATGTAACACAGATAGCGTGAAGAGATGAATGATTTCAGATAAGAATGGTTATAAAAAAAATATCTTCAGAAATATGGAGGATATTTATAATGGAAGATACGATGATATCTTAGAATATTTAAGATAAGATGATGATGAAGAATATTGTCCGCAAAGGTTTTAGACTAAGGAGCAAGGTATTTGCTAAGGATTTCAGCAGACACTGAATCATTTGTATTCTTTGAAGGTAGATTTCGTTTTTGTGATTTGTCCACAGCCTCCTTCATGGTCTACTCAATCCGTTTTCCAGTTCCAAACCTTCTCTTTTTCTCAACTTTACCACCATACTATTCTTTATCATCAAGCTTTTAACTGTTAAGGTCATTTACAGTTTTTGCTGCTTCATCAGCATTTTTCAAAATTCGGAGAACTAGTTTCGGAGTTTGGGATGTTTTTCAGAAACTTCACATTCAAAGTATGTAAGTCTAGAAGATAGATGTTATCTATATATAACTTTTGTCGTAGAAAATGCTGCGAGATTCAAAATACTGATTGCTAATTCCCGGTAGTTGGTATGGCAATTATTGTTAGAAGATGTAGACGAGTACATGATAGGGTTTCAATGAACAATTATAATGGTTTTTCGGAGAGACTTTAAGTCACAGATTAATGAATTTGCTGGTACATTTACTGTTAATATGGTGGAACATGAAAGGTTCCCCAGTAACAAAAACGTATATGCCAAAGTTACAAGTCTGAAAGGTCGTCGTTGACTGGTTGAACGGTTGATAATACTGGATACTTTTGAAAAGGAATTGCAAGGTTATTTTCGGTAAAAACAATGCTAATGGATCTTGCACTGATTTAAAGTCAAAGTATAGCTTTGAAAGATGTAGAGATCTAAGAATGATGTCACCGGTTCAGAGTTATGACTTAGATTCTGATCCGTCAATATCAGAATATGTAATTGAATTTGTATGAAAACGATTGTATATCGTTGTGAGCATTGTTAATAATTTTTGAATCAAAGTTGAAGATTGTACAGTGTAACATATTAATTGCAAACTTATATATTTCCCGGGTATTACCTACCCGTTAAAGATTTCACAATTAATACTTTGTACAAAAGAATTTTTATTACCGTCTTTATGAAAATATATGTATGTATATTTTCTTCAGATGTAACACAGATTTAATGAGTTAATAGCATATTAAGCTCATTTAATTTTCGGCTTGACTTAGAAATGATTAATCTCTAAAACATTAAAGATTACATAATCTTTGCGGAGTATTTCGTTAATGTAATCGATACTTCATTATTTATTCTTATTCCTCGATGAAGAATGTTGATGCTCGTGGAATTTTTGTGAACCTTACAAGGCACAGATGATGTTTTCTGGAAAGTTTCGAGTACATCGAAAATGAAAATGTAAAATCAATTATGTAATTGAATAATACACTTGGTTTATTATGAAATGGAATTCATTAAGTTGAAACAGAGATTGTAGTTAACAATGGTTAAGTTGTTAAGGAAGGATGTACATCATTGCATATTAGTAATATGAACTAACCGAGTAGTACCTACCAGTTAAGATTCACACGTAATAGCTTAGTACGAAAAGATTTATTTTTATTTTAAAATTCATTTATATTAAATATACATAAAACTTCTTCAGGGGAAATGAGTTAATACTTCATCGGTTATTGTTGCTGGTATTTCTTGGTAACTACGGTACGTATGACGTTGATGCTCGTGGGACAGTTTGTGAAGTTGAGGTTTACGATGCGGATGTTGTTGGTGGTGGTAATGGTACTGTTGGTGTTGTTGTTAGTGGTACTGTTGATGCCGGTGATGCTGCTGGTGCTTGTAACCTTTGCACCATATTCTCTAAAGCCACTACCCGAGCACGAAGCTCGTTGACTTCTTCTACTACACCGGGATGATTGGCAGTTCGGACGAGCGGATGAATAAGATCCAGAATTTGCGATAGTATATTATCGTGACGAGATACTCTGGAAATGAGAGAGAAAATGGTGTCTCGAACAGGTTCGCCGGTAAGTGCTTCAGATTCTTCGCCAAGAGGGCAATGTGGTGGATGGAAGGGATCGCCTTCTTCTTGTCTCCAATAATTAAGTAGGCTATGAACTCATCCCCAATTCATCCAGAATAGATGATGGCTAATTGGTTGATCCATTCCGGTTATACTGTATTTGAAATTCAGGTGAATATCCATATCGGAATAGCTGTCAGAGTTTAAGGAATTTGAACTAGATACGGGATCCATCTTGTATAATTAGGGAGATGATTTTTGATATGAATTAGATTATAGAATTTAGTTTAGTATTCTTCAATACATAATTTACATATGTATATATAATACCAAATTCCATAAATCACGGAGAAATTTTCGGAAGATGTCAGGAAAAGCTTACAGTAATAGATACGCTAAGATATGAATTTTGTCTATACACTATTCATGCAATCAATGCAGTAAAACGTGTCTAGACTAGGAATGATAAGCAGGTAATTTCTGACAAGAAATGATAAGCAAAACTTTAGACATGCAGACACGGTCGAAGTCCAGACTTACTAATGCATCCTAACAACTATCAGTTAGACACACTCATGCAAGACCTAGTTCACTAGGACCAACGCTCTGATACCAACTGTGACGATCGTTCCAAATCCATATGGACGAACACATCATTCATCGATTTCATTGCGAGGTATTTGACCTCTATATGATACATTTTGTAAACATTGCATTCTTTTGAAAAGGCACACCATAAATGAATATTTAAATCAAAGGTTTTCGACATCTGATGATTTCTACATATAGACAATCACCATAAATAATAGTTTACAACAGTACTTCCGTTAACAATGCAGTCAAAATAAGATACATGGTGATGATTTGGTGAATGCAACGTTTCCTTGAAAAATATGCCATGTAAGACTCCACGCACATAGCTTGTCTAACATATAAGCAAACAGCGGAAGACTTCTAGGGAACCTGAGAATAAAAATGCTAACAAGTGTCAACACAAAGGTTGGTGAGTTCATAGTTTTAATGTTTCGTATAATCTGTATGTAAAGGTGGATCACAAGATTTCAGTTGTTTCATCCAGAAACGTTTATCAAATCATTCTACAAGATTGAGCACCCTGGTAACTAAACTTAACGTATATATAATTTGTACCCTTTGTATAATCATCTTAATAATACATGCAAACCAACGTGTACGCTTCTCAAATAGCATACGCCCGTTAAAAGGCTAGCGCTCTAGCTCGGACGGGGATATCAAGCCCTATGGATCCATATACTACTACTCGCGCCCACCAGTTCTTATAACTGGCAGTTACTAGTTACCAAAGCTAAGGGATTTTCGGTTCAAACTCAGTGTAGAATTTAGTATGTACTTGTATCCATTGCGTTTAAAATAAAGTGCATGTATTCTCAGCCCAAAAATATAGAGTAAAAGGGATCATATGAAACTCACTTTAGTAGCATATAAAGTCGTTCACCAAAATGTGACCGAAAATCGGATTACCAAATAACCGTAGATCTCAACCTAGAGAACATATGTTGGTCAATAAATGTTTATCAAGCTAGGTCAGATCATAGTGTATCACAATCCTAATGCTCGAGATCGACATACAAAAGTTATCCAAAGTCGTTTCAAAAAGTCAATTTTGACAATAGTTAAACAAAACGAGACGTACCTTATTTAAGGATTCATTTACTCGGTTGATAATATTCAAAAATCCAATTTATCAATCTTACAAACAAGTTATTTAAATACTAATTGCAGATTCAAAAGCAATTCCAATTAACGTCAATTATAATTCAGTTGACCATAACTTTTGACTCGTTCATCGAAATTACGCGATTTCTAAATGAAAAGTTATTGATTTTTCGCCAGCTTTCCAAAAACATGTATATCATATACCTTTTACCGGTAATATATATATTTAATTCGTGATTCATTATAAACTGTTTAACGACGAAATTTAGCATACAAGCTTGTATAAATATATATACTCGAGCACTAGACATGGATACACTATTAGTATATAAAAGATAAAATATAAATGCTTACGTATCAATATTGTGATTCAATATTTCAGAAAAGTACGTAGACGTAACGGAGATGATAAACACTAGGTTTGATTCATAAATATACCCCCGAACATTACCCATAATTTCCTTAGCTCTATCCCGCTCGAAAACCCATTTTGAAGGTGACACGCTCATAACCTCGTCGTAGTATTTTATGTATAATACTAATTAATAATACTAATAATAATAAGATTAATAATAATATTAATCTTAATAATAATAATAATAATAATAATAATAATAATAATAATAATAATAATAATAATAATAATAATAATAATATAAATAATATAAATAAATACTTACGGAGTAATATTAAGATTGTGAGAAAGTTAGAACTGAAATCGTGCAATTTATAGAACCTTTTCTGAAAAAGCACCCCATGCGATCGCATGAGATTTGTGCTTCAAGACCATGCGATCGCATGGCACTCTGATCCAGCTCACAAACTTTTGTTTTCTTGTTTGTCGACATATTATTTAAATATATATATAATATATTTAATTTATATAATTAATTATATATTATATTAAATTCATGTGCATAGTTGACCTGTAATTTTCGTTCAGATGACTCGTACGTTGTTACTCGACTTATGTCCCGGTTTCAATTTCTCGAACGCATTTTCGTACACTTAGAAAACTTGCATTTACGTTTCGTGACACGTACCTTTGTCAAAATATAGCCTTAAATTATCCATAAACTATATCACTCAAAGTATATCTTAATCTTTCGAGTGTTTTGGTCATTTACTTCTATAAATCATTGTCTCGTTATTTATTAATACAATAGTATTTATAAAACGTTTCATAACCAAGTTAATATCTATTCTCAATATTTTTAAACACATTTTAAAATATACGTCGTAAGTTATTCATACAATTAATATTCCAACTTAACATATATATTCAAATAAATATTTAAACCAATAAGTTTAATGTACGGTATCAAATAATTAATACATTGTTACGTTTTCAAGTTATAGTATATATATATATGTATCTATATACATATAATTGTTCGCGAATTGACAAGAACAACCGAAAGGTATTTGAATATATGAGAGTAGTTCAAAAATTTTGAGATTCAGTTTTACAGACTTTGCTTATCGTGTCAGAAATGTTAATCATACAAATATTAAGTTTAAATTTGGTCAGAAATTTCTGGGTCATTACACTAAAGAACTAGTCTTCTCCCCCCATTCTGAATTTTTATTTTTTTTAGGTTTTACGAGATGAAGAATTCCTGTGAACTAAACCATGGTCTAATGCTACACGCTTTGATTACTAAACGTAATAATGACACACTCCCGAGTGACCTGGTATCAGTAATAAGAGCCAAATTGGACGGAGTAAGAAAAGAACTCAGAAACGATCATAATAAGTTACATTTTGGTAAAGAAAAATCAAAATCCGCAGTGAAAAGAAGAGCACGACACCTTGAAAGATGTCACAAATGCGGAAAATGGTCACACGAAGGAAAATGCTCGACGAATTAGACATATTCCAATACCGAGTTCGTTACTTTATGCAGAGAAGGACCGTTCATATGTTTCGAAGAAAAATCATTGAATGCTCAAGGTTATGCCTATGTAGCTATGGAAAACCAATTAGTCCGACTCTCTTATGAGTAGGCTAAAGCAGGTCACTGAGAATTCTATCTCACAGGTAAGTATGTACAGTTTTTATTTTTATTTTATTGCTTTTAACCTTTTGATAATAAACGCTAAATCTTTCGCTATAAAGTATTAAATTGGTATTCAATAAAATTAGGTATGCGTAACCGAAATTATTGATATCATACAAAAATTTATTACATCACTGTGAAATTTACCGTTTATTCTTAAGGTATAAATATCTTTAATCAATCAACCTAAAATATTTCAGAAATTCGTCAGGAGTAAAACTAGGTCGTTGAACCGAAATTACTTTACCGAAAAGAGGGGCGTATATTTTTGATAATATTTGATTGATTAAAGTGGGATAAAAGACCAAAAAGATTTTTAATTTTTATTTTTACTTTGTTTTTAAAATTAATATATTAATATTAAATTATTATTGTAAACTTTTTAAATCAATATATTTAAGTTTGTAAATATTTGAAAATTTTATATTTTTAATATAAGTTTGTATGTATAAAAATAAAATTATAATATAAATTTGGTGTGAATTTTTAAAATTTTAATAATATGAATTTTTTTAATTTTATACATTTTAAATTTAAGTTTGGTGTGAAT
Organism: Rutidosis leptorrhynchoides; assembly: GCF_046630445.1. Taxonomy (NCBI): domain Eukaryota; kingdom Viridiplantae; phylum Streptophyta; class Magnoliopsida; order Asterales; family Asteraceae; genus Rutidosis; species Rutidosis leptorrhynchoides. Next base: position 711,433,412 of record NC_092334.1, on the reverse strand, counting down.
TTAAAAACAAAAATTTACTTTATTTCATTAAGTTAAAAATTTGATATTTAAAATTCGTCGTGAGTTGAAAACTAGGTCGTTGAACCGCAATTGCTTTACCCGAGGGAGGGACGAGAAATTTTATTATCATTATTTTTAATCTTATTGAATTAAAGTATGCCAAAAACATTAAAAAAAAACTAAAAATCTTTGCTTTTAAAACAAACGCTAATATGTTTGGAAACTTTGGTAAAATTTAATTATTTTTCTACACTAATCACCCTCAATAATTTAAATTGTACTGATTTCTTGCAAATGAGGGCATTGCAAGATCTTAAGTGTGGGAAGGGGTTAAATTCTTTCGGATTTTTAAAATTTTAACTTATACACTTGGTTACCATTAAAAATACTAGTAATGCAGTAGTTGTATTAGAATCTAGTGCTCTCTGATAATAAAGAACAGCCCTAGTCTTATATACTGACTACCCAATTCTAGTAAAATTTTCAAAATTTTCAATTAAATGAATTCAAAATCATGTTTATACATATTTATGAACGATAAAACTAGGTGTTAACACCGAAATTATTGTTAACTCGGAAAGGACATAAATTGAGAAACAGCCCAAAATGTTATAATTCATTTAAAATGGAATAGAGGACAATAAAAAGGAAAATAAAAGCCAAGTGTGGGAAAAATTTACCAAGTTATTTTGAACATATATCACATATTTGTGTACAAATAATTGAAGATACTTTTATTTTGGACAAAATTAACTGTTTTACCCGAAAAACTGTAATATATTTGAAAGAAAGATGGATCTACACGATGAATCAATTCCATCATTAAAAGGAAGTAAAGTCTTCCGAAAAAGAAACGCGCTTCTTGATTTAGGTCAGGAAGTTGTCGTCCAGACCAGTTGTAGAGTCTACGAAAAAACTTGAAAATTTTTTCTCGAAAATCAGCTGGAAATCCACGGACCTCAGCATCAAACAGGGTCGCCAAGTGGTCAGACTTATCCTAACTATGAGAGGATCTGTCTCATAAAATGGGGAGGACGCTGTGTAAATTAGCTTGATAAGACTAATGAATCAGACCCCCAGAAAGGATAATCTCCTTAAAGATCAAAAATCAGCTTTTAAGACTGATATTACTCAATCCTAGAGATTGACTTTTAAAGATTGAGAATTCAAACTCATGGAATTCGATGATATCTAAACTCGAGCTTGAACTAGAAAATATTTTGATCAAAATTACAAACCGATTTGTTTTCTGAAAACCCTATTTTCAATGCGTTCATTACCATTGAACGTAAAATCCTAGGAATTCACCTGGAATTCATTAGGTCACCTGAACTAAATCGGGTGTCAACCGTAAGAACGGTGGTTGCATAGCATGGTCAAAGACAGGACCTTGTGCCAGACCGAAAAACCATAGGGTGAGCTTTACTATTGCTCCTACCAAGGATAGTAATTGCATCCGACACGTTATAAACCATAATTAAAAGCATGTCAGGGGACATTGCCTTAATAGTTGCTTGTTCAACGCTTTCCTTTACAACCGGACGGTAGTTTATCGAAAGGTTATTTAATTATTCAACGCTTTCGGCGTTTTAGTGTCCCCGGCAGCGGCGCCAAAAATACTTGATGTGTGCGAGGTGGTGTATAAAATAGTTTATATTTTTACAAGAAAATACTATTAAATACAATACAATTTTACACAAGATATTTATTTATTTATAGAATGGATATACCTAAACCTTGCTACAATACTTATAGGCAGTGTACCTAATCGTACAGTAGTGTAGTTTTTAGTAAGTCCAGTTCGTTTCACAGGGATCTTAGCCAAGTTTAACGCTATATTAGTTTTAACTTATAATTGTAAAAATACAAAAATATATATAAGTAGTATTATTATTATAAAAGGGGGTTTTTACCGTTTAATGACCGGTTTGTCGATTTTAAAACTTTAGTCGCAGTTAAAACCTAATGTAAAATATTAAAAATAAATATAACTTAAATTAAAGCGTAAATTAAATAACGATAATGAAATTGCGATAAATAAAAGTGCGATAAAATAAAATTGCGATAATTAAAGAGTACGATAATTAAAAGTGCAATTAAATAAAATGATAATAAATAAGAGTACGATAATTAAAAGTGCAATTAAATATGAAATAAAATAAATTATGCTTATTTAAACTTCCGTAATCATGATGTTTGACGTGTTGATTTTAGTTTATTCCCATGGGTTAATTGTCCTTTGTCCTGGATTATTTGATATGTCCATACGAATTTGTCCATAATAGTCCATCAGTCATAATCATAAAATGCGGAAGTCTTCGTCAAATTATTCTTATTCCCGAAGTCAAATATTCCAACTAATTGGGGACTCGAATTGTAACAAGGTCATAATACTTTGTTTAATGAATACACCAGGTTATCGACTGCGTGTAGTCCAAGGTTTTACTACTTTATTAACAATTACACCAATTACCCTTGAATGTAATCCACCCCTGTTTCAACAAGTCTATTGATTATTAATCCATCCCCGTGTCTGGTCAAATGAATAATTATTGGTATTTATAGATATCCCGCCCACCGTACCCAGTCAAGCGTATGTGGTTATATATAAATACGTCAAATTATAAGTCTATATATTAAATCAACGAGGTATCATTTAGTTAATATAAAGCCCATTAATAGCCCATAGTATAATTTCCACAAGTATCGTTCTTTTATCCAAACCCCAATTATGGTCCAAAGCCCAATTACCCAATTTTAATATTTAGCCCAACATCACGATTACTTCGGCATTAAATAAGCATAATAATAACTTAGCTACGAGACATTAATTTAAAAAGGTTGAACATAACTTACAATGATTAATAATAGCGTAGCGTTACACGGACATAATTTCGACTTACACCCTTACAATATTTGCTAACATACCCTTATTATTAGAATTTAAAATTAAAATTAAAATTAAAATATATATATATATATATATATATATATATATATATATATTTATATATATATATATATATATATATATATATATATATATATATATATGTATACGTGAGAGTGATAGAGAAAAAGATATATAATCGATCACCAAACTGCGAATTTATAGGGGTGTGGCCTGACTTTTTGGGTCATGCGACCGCATGGAAATACTTCTTCAAAGCCATACGATCGCATGGCCAGCTGGGACAGCTCAACTTTTGTTGTTTTCTTCTTGCCGACGGTTTTATATAATAATATAATATATATATAATTTTAAGAATTAATTATATATTATATTATATTCATGTGCATAGTTGACTTGTAATTTTTAGTCCGTTGCGTCGAGCGTTGAGAGTTGACTCTGGTCCCGGTTCCGGTTTTTCGAACGTCCTTGCGTACAATTTAATATCTTGTATTTTGCGACTTGTACTCTTGTAATTTTGAGACGTTTCTTATCAATAATTTGAACCACTTTGATTGTACTTTGTACTTTTGAGCTTTTTGGTCGTTTGCATCTTCAATTCGTCGAATCTGTCTTTTGTCTTCACCTTTTATTATTTAAACGAATATTACTTGTAAATAGAACAATTGCAACTAAAAGCTTGTCTTTCTTGAGGGATAATGCTATGAAATATATGTTCGTTTTTAGCATTATCAATGCGTATATATACTTATTGTATGTTGTAGCTAATCTTACGGATTTGGCTTGGTGGTACGTTAGGTATAACATTGCTTAGTTATGCTCGAATTGCGGTATGTGTTTACTATTTGTGTATTGGCGATGCGTATTCATTTTATGCATATATATGTATGTAGTATATTCTCACTCACTAAGCATTAGCTTACACTCTCGTTGTTTACATTTTTATAGATTTGCGTGGAGGCGGTGGCTCGGGTAAGCGTGGGAACTAGTGGACTTGCGTAGTTCGCTTTAGAAGACTTGCTTTTGGATGTGATTAGGATTGGGTAGTGTATCCCCAATCACCATGCTCGGTCTATGTTTTGTATTAAAACTAAAATGGGTCGAAATGGTCACTTGGTCGTAATTTGGGTCGATGTGGGCCCGGTGTTGTAAAACTCGATTTTAATGTGGGAATCTCTTAATTATAATTATATTAGCATATCGTGAAAGTGTTTTCGTGTGAAAGTGTCGGAAAGCGGGTTTTATGCCCGCGTGAAATTGTCAAGCTGATCAGAATTATTTAGTTCATTTAGACGCCGTCCAAAAGGTTTGGACGCCGTCCGGTCCTTCAGAACTGGACGCCGTCCAGATGCACAGTCTCACAATTTTTTTTTTAAGGCGTGTTTTCGGTTGGATAACGGGTTGGGTCGTTACAAGTGGTATCAGAGCATGGTCTAAGGGATTTAGGTGACTTGAGATAGGTGCCTAGACTTAGATTTTTGTGTGTGCTTATTTGTTGCGGGACTTGTAGGAGTACGGGTTGGAACGGGTTGTAGTTAGTGCCTTGGTTGTAGGTGGACTAACGTTTATATTAATATGCGGATATTATTAATATAATTTGCGTTGTGTTTGTATTTATGTTTGCGTTGCGAATATCATCGAACAAGATAGTCGTTGTACTAACGAGTTGATACGGCGTGTGTGTGTAATAAGGACTTGCAAACCTTATTACGGGTGCAAATCGTGTCTAACAAGTGATGTACGACGAGTGTTGAGCAAGATGGGGCGGTATTGTGCGTGTGATTTTATACGTTCGTGGACTAATCGCTTTGCATTCTTTAGAAAACTAAATGACTTTAGTATTTACGTTAAATTAATACCCAAAACATATCATTAAACTGTTTCGTTTAAACAAACTCGTGGTTCCACGGGTTATTTCACTAGTATTATACATTGAACTAATATTATTCTTTCATATAGAATGTTTGAGGTTAATAGCTTTTTGCTAGCTATATTTTTATTCATAAAAAATTATTGCTTTGAAAAAGAAAAAAAAAATTATAATCTCTACGTTTTCACCTTCAAAATCTTGTATGGTATAAAATGGGTCCAAATGCTTTGTAGAAATAAGTTGTCAGTTTGGGTCCACAATCAAAAGTTTTTGTTGCAACCCAAACAATCAAGACCGTGGTCCAACACTTAAAGCCCAACGAACTAAGGGTGGAGGGGTGGAGCATTCAAACGACGACGTTTCCATAATTTCCACTTATTTATTAACTACTCGTTCCCCTTCCAAAGGTTTGCTGCTACTGCTTCAGGATCTTGTCTTGAGAAGAAAGAAAGCTTTTTTCTTGTTCTTTAATTCAACTGATTATTAATTAATAATAAATCACTCGCCTGAAAATTCATCATGAGCCGTGGAAGTGGAGGTGGATATGATCGTCACATTACTATATTCTCACCGGAAGGACGTTTATTTCAAGTCGGTATGATTCGCTAAACCCTAATTAATCCACTACAATTATTATACAACAATCCGTACTAATCAACAATTCATGATTGTTAATCCGATCAATTATATAAGAAAACTACGTTTTTTTTTTTCATGTTAGGGTTAGTAATAAATGTTTTATTTTGATGATGAATTGAGTATGTATGTAAACAGAATATGCATTTAAAGCTGTTAAAGCAGCTGGAGTGACCTCAATTGGAGTTCGAGGAAAAGATTCGGTGTGTGTTGTGACTCAAAAGAAGGTTCCGGTGAGTGTTTATTTAGTACTGGTATTTATAGTAGAGTTTCATAGAAGAAATTGTTTTTTGTTGTTTATGTAATTTTTCGAGTTGTGATGCAGGACAAGCTTTTGGATCCAACCAGCGTTACACATCTCTTTCCAGTTACTAAGTTTCTTGGATTGTTGGCTACTGGAACTACAGGTTCTTTTTTTTTTAATCAATTGAAGTATCAAAAAATATTATTTATATGTTCCTTGGTTTTCCTTTTCATTTGTAGCGATCATGTTTAATCGAAAACAGCGTATTATAATCTTGACACAACTCTCAGCAGTGTATGGTCGCCTTGTTTTAATTTTTTGGAATTTTTATTTCATAACAAGCAAATATCAAATGGAAATGGAAGGAATTGCTTTATTATATTGGTTTGATGAAATGAATACTTAAGTAATGCTGTTTGGTGTTAGGTATGTTATGGGATGGTTATGAATCTGGGGTAATCATATGCTGTTACCTTTTATCCGCTAATCTTTTTTTTTTTTTTATCTCAACTTTCTGCCTCATGTTTTTACACCAGCATCGTCATTTTGTGTAAGGATACAATGTTGCTTAGTTAATCTAGGGTCACAATTTTGGTGGGCGGTTTTTATAACCAAAAGCGGAATGTCCCTGCTAGCATCTGCGTTTGAGCGTTTCAATAGAATTTGAGTTTTATGGTGGAATGAACTAGGCATCTCCATTATTGATGGGGCATTTTATCATGTTGCTTCATTTATATGTTATTGTATTATTGAACCCATCAAGTGTGTTTACTTCTTTTGTGGTTGCCAAGTCTGAGTAGTATTGATACAGTTTATTCTATATTTCAGCTGATGCAAGGACCTTGGTTCAACAAGCAAGGAACGAAGCTGCCGAGTTCCGTTTTAAATATGGATATGAGATGCCTGTTGACGTATTGGCTAGATGGTAATTCTATTATTATGTTATGCAGTTGCCTTTCTTTTTGTAAGATGGATAATGTGCCGTTGTGATTCAGTTAAGTGTGACAACTTAGCTAATATGTGTACACATGGATACACATTATGCTAAACAACTGCCAACATGAAATAATCATGCCTGAATAGTCTTGAAGCTTTGAAACAACAGATAAAATAAGAGAAGATGCCCCACTTCTTATTGGTGATGATATATATCATTTGAAGAATTTATCATCATGATTTTCTGATTTTTCTATAGGTCATTCATAGCTCGCTATTGCAGTGGCTGGTTTTTTAGATATGTAATATGCCACGATATTAAATCTGTTAGAACAGTTTATTGATTAAAATCATGTGTTACAGGATTGCAGACAAATCGCAAGTCTATACTCAACATGCTTATATGAGACCACTTGGAGTAGGTTTGTTTCTTGCCTTTTTAAAATTCAGACTCTCTGTATACATATTCTGTGACTACTTACCTTGTAGTAGTATTTGTTAGTTGACTAGGTAATGAATCTTCGTTGTTTGGAGTTGCTTTCACTAATGAAATGTAGATGGTCATTAATTTGTTTAATATATTTCTTTCTACTGTATGATTTTGCTGCAGTGGCTATGGTCTTGGGTATTGATGATGAAAATGGTCCTAGGCTCTTCAAATGTGATCCAGCAGGCCACTTTTTTGGTCATAAGGTATATGAATAAATCTCAATGGAAATCTGATTTTGATATTTTTCAACAATGAACATTTTAACTCACCATTCCAATCATCTTAATATCTAATCTATATAAAATATTACAGGCAACAAGTGCTGGCTTGAAAGAACAGGAGGCAATTAATTTCTTGGAGAAGAAAATGAAAAATGATCCTGAATTTTCTTACTACGAGACAGTACAGGTTCGATATCCTGAATTTCTGTTTAATTTGACAAATGCTACATTTTATGCAAACCTGGTTGGCTGGTTGCTCTTTACAGTGTTCCAAATACCTTTTCTTATTTATCATACCAATTACAACTTTCTTTTTTTTGGTGAAAATACATAATCTAAAATCAAAGATAGATTTGATGATTTATTAGTGAAGTTACAAGTGAGATAGATTTGAACGATCTGTTCTGTTAGTCATGATCACTATTTACTATAACATCAAACATTTTGTTACTTATTACTGCAGACTGCAATCTCTGCTTTGCAATCTGTTCTACAAGAAGACTTCAAGGCCAATGAGATTGAGGTATGATATGCTCTTATACCATGTTCAATTAATAAGTAATAACGGAAGTGTGTATATAATGGTAAAGAGAATCCACAAGCTTGTATCATACTTTTGCTCTTTAATGCTGCATCAAATTGCATGTGTTAGATTTTTGGACTCGAGAACAGATGCTCAAAAGCTGGGCCTAGGCCTGATAAGCCCTTAATGGGCTTTGGTTTGCTGTTTTTGGGCAGCACTAGGTGGTTGTAATATGCTGTCATTGTGTATCATAGTTATGTAGTTTGTGGACTTTGTGGGCAGGTTGGTGTTGTACGAAAGGACAATCCCGTGTTTCATGTGTTATCTACCGAGGAAATTGATGAGCACTTGACTGCTATCAGCGAGCGTGACTAAATTCTACTGATTGTTACTGTTTTCTTGTTCTTGGAATAATGTTAGTATTTAGAACTCGAAACCATGTTGCTCTTGAATCATTGGTTGTTTTCCCAAACTTGTAATATTTGCATTGATAATGTACTTCATTTATCTTCATCTTTGCCATATATATTTCATCCAACACTGATATTTATTTTTCTCTTACTTCTTGAGATCTCGCTCCACCCATAATAAACACGAAATGGAAGTGTGGTTGACAATCAGTGAATGTAATAAGATCGTCGCCGGTGAACTATGGCCATAAAAGTTGCATCGGAATTGAAATTTGCCTTCTTCGCATCTTTTGTTATTCTACATCGTTAAGCTCGTATAGTCTAACGGGATACTTTGCTTGGATCATATGAAACATAATCAGTAAATACTTGAAGTCTAGGATGAATAACTCTGAGCTAAATCTCAGCAATTAGTAGTACTGCCTCCTCCTCTTCTAACTTGGCGATCACTTCAACCCCCTTGAAAATGGGCAGCGACGCATTAGTAACCAAAAAATCCAAAAGGGGTGACAGCTTTAAGTAGCTTATAGTTAAAGGTGGTGAAATGAGTTGGTTGGTTTGGTTCGGTTGTACCTGATCCAATGGGTTCAAAATTACTAATAGGGGCTCTACTTGAGTTGACCTATATTCAACTTGAATTGAGCTTAAAATGAGCCAATCTCAAGTAAGTATCGAGTTGTCTGGCTCGTTTACCCTCTTGAGCACAAATTTGTAGCCACTTTATTATTGTAGTAACAACAAAAAATTAATTCCAGACTTATACCATTAATCCATTATATGCTGGTTGTCGATGATTTGATTCAATCATATTAGTGTTCTACACGTTATGCTAATTTTCCTTTTAACCCCACCCTTGTTTAAATTACTTATTGCCCAACTATGAATCTTGTACGTATATCTGGTATCTGGTTTGAAAATAGAGCTATTCCTGTATGACATAAATATCCATTTCTCGACTGTATTATTCTTTTGATGAACGTGAACCCTCATAGTCCTATCGTTAGAAATAAAAAAATATATATAATCAAGCACACAATAATGTGACAAATAACACGAAAGCATTCTAAAACACATACGAATGTCCAAAATATAAATAGAAACTCAGCAACACATCACATGTTTCCTCCCTTTTTAACATCACAACATAAAATAGTAGCTTGGCAGTGTTTAAGGGTTTAACATGGAGAAGAACACTGGCTTATGTCTTGATCAAGATAATACCAAAACGTTTAAGCTTGCATGCATGTACTAAACATCTGGTGGGTTATGCAGAAATTCAATCAAAAACAATATATTTTGTTTTCTTCATTTTTTGCATAAAATAAATATACCAGAGAAGAGATACTGCCCAGCTTCCAGACCCCATTATAACCCACCACCCTTGAACAGTTGAACACAAATAATGACCAACTAGATCTGTTGTTCCAGCCTAACTAATTAATTCTTCAAGGGAGCCTTCTTTACTCTATCAGCTATACGATCAGGACCAGTTGTATGCGACTTGAACCGACCTCTTCCTTCACTTTCCTTCTCCTATTTACCAGGAACAGACACACAATTAATTATTAAGTCAACATCCAATTGTACCCATTTCCCTTTTAGCTAAAAACAAGAAAACCCAATAAATCATCTACAAAAAACAATTAGTTTATGTTTGATACGGTGTATAATTTAGTTGTCAAATAGATACCATATGACCCATGTCACTTGAAATACAAACACGACCCAAATTGACCCATTCATAAGTAAATGGGTCAAAATTATATCATCTCATTTGAATGATGTAAATATATATGAGTGAGTACCTTTTTCTTGACGATCTGAACAACATCCTCATCTTGAAGAACATGACTTAGGCCACAATGCTGAGGGGAATGCCTTGCACTTGAGCCCCAAACCAACACATATTTCACTTCCTTCACCAGGCTTCTGTGTATATGGTTACAAAAGTCTTCTACTGAACACCCCCCTCTATCCTGATATTATTATTATTATTATTATTAAATTAACATTTCATTGAACTTACTTTCCAGCCAGAATACAATCGATATACTCACTAACCATCCAAACACACACAAAAAAAAAAAAGACCACACACACAAACTGAGTAATTGACGTACAGCGGATAGGACCACGGGGTCACCAAAATCAGGTTGTTGGCCTTGTGGTTTTGTATACACTCTGACTAGCCCCATCGCTTCCCACATCTTTGCAAGCAGTCTATCCAAATTCAGCTGTCACACATCTCAAAATTTTAAATATGATATTTTTATTCAACTTTGTTGACCATTAAATAAATACATAGGCACACACAAACAATTATTGTTTGAAAATGTATCAAATTTTACCTCTTTTACTATTGTATCAGATATCGGATGGGACGTACTTTAAAAATGATCTATTGTATGTATTGAAACACGTTAGTTCGTCTATTGTATGTACAGTGTGACCCGAAACCTGCTATGTATTGACGTGTAACCAGTTTTGCCCACTAATCGTCCACATCATCAATTTCGGGTCGATAGAAAAAGACCCATTGAAATGTCATTAATCCCTTAACATTCTCCATCTCCAGTCATCCCCTCCCATTTCTGGTGCCGATCAGACATTCCGACGTCTCCATGTTTTCCGGCAATAAAATGGATATTAGATATTCTGGTGACAATATCATTTTCCGGCGACTACTTTACCGGTCATGATCTCATCTAAGATGCTCCGGCCACTACATTTTCTTACAACGATATCATCTAAGATTCTTAGTCCACTTCAGTCCACCCTCGTTCTTCACTAATCAGTTACCAAAATCACCGATAACTCAAACAGCATAAACAACAGCAACAATCAATTTCATAATAAAAAGAAGCCTTCGCCTCCCCAATCCCTCCAACTCGATCTGTAGATCATAATGCAAAGAGTTGAAGGTTTGTGGCGTTTGATCTGAGACGTGAAGTTGTTGGCCATTGTGTTTATGTAATCATTCATGTTAGCGTAAATTCCATCAACAGAATTGCAAGTCAATAAAGTTGGTGTTATTCACGAGGTTTAAAAACGTGAGTTGGAATCATTTTAGGAGTTTATAAGGTTCATAAAGAAATCAATATAAAACAATGATATGTTGGGTCATGACTTGATATTAACTATCATTTTTGTACAATATTAGTATCATGTTTATTTTTTATTAATCAAAGAAAAAACAAACTAATAATATCAAGTCATTTGCTAACTCGTTGCCATAACGCCATGTCACCATAACCAATGCCACCTAAGCAACTAGCAGGTTTCGGATTACATTGTTCATACGATAGACGAATTAACAGGTTTTAATACATGCATTAGATCTTTTTAGAGTACGCCCCATGTAATACTAAAATAGGTAAAGTATAATACATTTTCAAACAATAAACCCTACGGATAATATTATTTTAACTGGAATGTTTTCACAATGCTTTACAAAATGAAGTACAGAACATACCTTCAAGTTGCAACTAATGACAATAGAATTTGGTTGTCGTGCTAATTTATCAACATCATCGATACCAACAACGTCTATTTTGTTATAGACATATATACACTTCATGTACTTACGGTTTCCCTCTATAACATCAATCAGATCATCCACGGTGGCATCCTCACGGAATAACAACTGCAAATAAATAGAAAAAAGGGTAATATCATGACCACGCCTTAACTTGGGAATGATGCGGGACGATTTCTTAAACAGATACCAAAGAGAATATCAGAAAAATGACATCGAGAGATCCATTTTGGTATTAAGAAAATAAAAAAGATTCTTAGGCTACGTACGTAAGTTGTTCCTAAGGTTATACACAGATGATACACTGATTTGAAACCTCAGAATACCTCTGCATTGTGAATCTTGTATTCATGTAGGATTTGGTAGCAAAGCTTTTCATCCAAATGAGTCAACTTCATGGTGGTGTTAAAGGAAATACCTCCAGTTTTTTTCTTTTTGAAGTATATCTGCCGCAAGGGATACGTAGAGTCATACACAAGCAAACAATATATACATGCTTAACTTTTCTTAATCGCAAGTCTGAAACATTACTTGAGGTGGTTTCTTGTTTAAGCGCAAGCCAACAGCTTCCAGCTCTTTTGTCAGTATCTGTCGATGTCCTTCACTCTGGAAAATTTGTTAACATTAAAGACAGATATTAAAGGGACAAAAGTAGAAAAAAATGCCTCAACCTTCAAATCAGTATTTAAAAAAAGATTGTAATCTATAGTGATCAACGGAATGACCTCCATTTCAACTTGAAAGTTCTTTGCAGTAAAATGGTTTCGAAGGCACTGAGTGAAAACCCCATATGCTAACATTAAATGACACTTTGAGCATTCATTGCCTGAAAATAATTTTGGACTTATGCAGACAAAGTGAATGGTGATAATACCATTATACAAATTTGATCATAACAAATTACTAGTATAAATATGAGTGTACAATTATTTAAATATTTTTTGATCTGTCAACTTTCTGGAGTTTTCAATGAGAGAAGGAATGTAACTTTCAAATATTTTGTCTTACGAATTTCAGATCACGATGACAACTGACAAGTGAAATGAGCAAGCACAACGGATTTGTGGCACTTGGTTTGGAGTCAGTCATCAATATGGGTATGGATTTAATAAGCTGATAAAACAAAACAGGTATGGATTTCTAAACCCAAACCTTCAGGTGGATATATAGGATTCCAACTTCATCATCATTCCCTCACACTCACAACACTTAAACATACCTAAAGCATTATGAACAATAAAAAAAAGATACTTCACATCACTTTTAAGTCACAATTCGATATCAATCAATCATAGTTACCAAATCACAGATAGCATATGGCTAAACAAGGTTTCAAGTCACAAAGAGAACTTACTTTTGAAGCATCAAGAACCATCAACACAATATCTGACGACTTCGAAACTGCAATCACCTAAACTTGAAAAGAATGATTGCATTAGTAAAGATGCGGCTATTGAATAACTTATTAAGCAATATTCTGATAGATGTTTCTACTTTCTATTATGTGTATAATGTTACGACTGTAAAGCTTATAAGTAGAATATCGATCAAACGTGTGAAAAGCCATTCCCCAAAAGTAATATGACAATCAGTCATTTTTTTTTTTTTTAATGTTGTTACCTGCCTACCACGCCCCTTGCCCTCAGAAGCTCCTTCAATGATTCCAGGAAGATCAAGCAATTGAATTTTGGTACCGTTGTAGTGAATTATCCCAGGGATACATGTAAGCGTTGTAAACTCATATGCTGCAGCCTCTGATTGAGTTCCCGTCAACATGGTCAAAAGTGTTGACTTACCCACACTGAAATATAAAAATAGTATTAGAACCATGAAAACTGACACTTCAGAGATCATTTACATGGGAACACACTTGATAAGCTAAATTTCAGGGCTACATTGTACAGAAGTAAGAGATAACAAAGAGAATAAAACACTATCATATTATTTGAATGTTTGCTTATAGTTTGGAAAAAATTATTCAAAAAGCAAAGCCACCCGGGAAACACACCTTGGAAATCCTATAAGTGCAACACGACCATGCCCATATTTTGTCACCTCAAAGCCTTCTCCAGCTCCACTAGTACCCTATATATCATTTAAAATTACATAAGGTGGTATATAATATTAGTAATCACATTTGATTATGTGCATATAAATGCATCATATACGCACGATTACCATGTGCAAGCAATATACAAAGTAAGAAAATCGAGAAATCAAATCATCTGCTTACTTTGGGTGGTTCTAATAGTTGTGTCCTTAGCTTTGCTATCTTAGCCTTAAGCTGACCCAAATGATATTCTGTATTAAGAAAAGACAAAATGAACAACATACTCAAAAATACTTTTCATGTACACAATGATGTCAATGACATAAAATATGGAAGGAAAAAAAAAACAGAGAAACAAATTCATAAACTGAGACAGGATTCAAAAGCTTACAGGCTTGAGCTGAATAGCAGAAGGTGAAACAAATTGAATATACAACCAATACCATATAACAAGCAAGAAATGTGACTTTCGAGAAATACCAAGTACTCATATACCATGAATATAACTAAGCCAATAAACATCTAATTTCCCTCACTGTACATATTGCATACAAATATATGCTAACCCAATACTAAAAGTGACAAATAATTGTCTAGTTGTAAAAGCAGAAACTATAAGAAAGTCATTCATTCATAACCTGTGGCTTTATTTTTTTGGGTCCGTGCCATCTCGGCTTCAATCTCTTTGATCCTTTCTATGATCCCCATCTTTCTTTAGAATAGGCTGCAAAAAATATGGATGAAGTTTAATTAGGATATTAAATAAATACAACATTGCTCTTACGTTCCAACACGCAATGATGAAGCCCACAATGAACATTTATGATACAAGTAACATCCCACAACATCTATTCTTGTATAATAGAACTGCAAGAGAAGTAGCAGTGCAAAAATTGACAACTTATACAAAGCCTCTAACTAATTCAAATTATAATGTTTAACAAGAGAAGTTATCGGAAATATCACATTTGTTACCTACAAAACCAATGTAGATTATCTACCAATGTATCTAAAAATGAGCACCACCACTATATTTACTACGATAAATCCACATTATTATTATTATTATGCATATAATAATTAATTACTAACTGTACCCCCGTCTGTCTGTATAATAAACTGTAGAGCGTTGAACATGAAACAAGATAATTAGATAAGATCAACTGAAATGAACAGGCGCATGGTTAAAAGAGTATACAGCAATTATCGAAGCTAATAACCGGATCGATATATAAATTAAAAAACAAAAAAATACAAAAAATAGCTATAGGTCTTACTGTAGAGACGGATTACTAAAAGGCAACAAGTGAAGGGTATATTACACACAATTGAAACTGATTTTAAGTTTTAATCAATAAGTGAAGTGATTGAGATGAGGGAAATTAGACGAACAATTGAAGGAATGAAGTAGATGATGTTGAAATTGTGGAGCTGATCTCCCCGTAACGGCAAAGATGAAGGGCACGCGGGGTTAGAGTGACTTGGAATCGGCGACGATAGTGAAGATGACTGCTACTGTATAATAATTTAATTTATAGCCCCCCCTTTTTTCCTTTTCAAAGAGGTTGTGTTTTTTATGATGCTGATGAGTTTTCTAGAGCATCTATCTTACTACGTCTCTGTTGATTGGTTTAGATATATGTAAAAATTGGATTCTGGATTTCATTTGTGAGCCCAGTCCAGTTGGTTTGTTCTTTTTGGACAAACCAAAACTAGTTACTTGGTCGTCGGATGGGCTTATTTTTCTTATTTGTTTCTTATCCATCCATCTATAAATCAATTCAAAGTTTTTTTAAGGGCAAGTTTTATTAACGACGGTTAGCAGCGGCGGAACTTGAACCCGACTACAGAGGGGGCGAGTCTAAAAATTTAATAAATTTTTCATTGTCAGCAGGGGCGAACACTAAAAAAAACCTTATTTTTTGGTAAAAAAAAAATTTTTTTAGTGTAAAATTTTTTTTCCCGTTAAATCCAGGGGGGGCGGATACCCCCTTTGGGTTGCTCTATGTTCCGCCACTGACGGTTAGAAGTGGTTTTGAACGCGATGTCGGAACTCACTCATACTAAATTTAAACGAAAATTCAGTTTTCTTAGTACATGTTCTTATTTGTGTACATGTACTCACTTTATCTGTAACTATTTTATATATTATGTTTACCAGATGTCTCATATCCATGTTTTCCTTGATATACAAACACTGTGATCAGTTTTCTTAGTACATGTTCTTCTCTGTTTTTCATGTTTTCATGATCATTGTAGAAGACTTCATTTTCTTATATAATCAATTTTTAGACCTTTGTTCACTCAATAATTATTGTTACATCTAATCAGTATTTATCAATTAACTTCTTATGGTTTAAGAATACATTTAAATTTCATGTATGATCTTCTAATAGATTAAAATAATGTTTGTGCTGCTTATACCAAATATGGAGAGATAATAAATAATATGTTTTTTAAATTTTGACATATAGAAAAAAAAAAAAAAAAAAAACAACATTAAGAATAGAGAAACAGTTATGAAACACCGCCTCAAGAAACAGGTTTTATTATTCCAAATGACAATAGAATTTGTTAAATACAACACGCTATAACTAACACGCTATTATCTTTTTTTGATGTAGACATACTTGAGTAAGTTGAAACTTAAAGTTATACAACTAAACAAGGATATACAATTGAAAAACGAACTACAACAACAGCTACTTTTACTAATATATGCTTGCAATAATTATTATAAATCTAGGTCATATTATGTCATTCATCTTTCATTCCATCTAAAATCACATTAATAAATTCATATATATTACAGGTTGCCAACCAGCAAGACATTAATCGTGGTAGAACTTAATTAAAAATAATTATTTTCCATTTATTTCCGTTCATTTTACAAATGCTTAACTAAATAGTAATAGTGTCTTCATATTTACTTGTTGGTATAATTTTCCATCTTCATATTTACTTGTTGGTATAATTTTCCATGAAGATCCAATTAACTTAAACAAACAATATAATGATTGGTTTGTTGAACATCATCAACATATATTACACATTCGTAGAAGATTAAATGGAAAATTCATTGAAGACGACATTCTACCGATTCTCGAAAACATATTATCACATTTTTATACTACATCCAATATCAAAAAAATTGCTGCAAAAGTTGATGTCTTTAGTATTCTTTATGGTACGTGGATGTCTCCTGCCCATCGGTGCATAATGTGAATTGGTGGATTCCGTCCAACAGATAACAATGGTATGGTTAATGTTTTTGGATTAACCGAAATTTATGGATCGATTTTGAAAATAAGTGATATCTACCCCAATTTAACCGCACCCACCCCATTTAGTCATATAATAATTAATGAAATAATTCATTATATATTACATTTATATTTATAAAGGTACGTTGTATTTGTAATTTGATTGCCAACTTATTTAATCATATACAAGATAACTTGTTTATTATATAATTTGTAAATACATATACGATCGAGTATCTTTTAAAAGAAAAATATGAACTGGGTCAGTTTGTTTATGGTTGTGTTTAGTAAATTATGTTCATGGCATTTTGCATGTGAAGTGTAATGCATGATTTTAAAATTCATTGTTCATTCAACATTGTATAATGTGTATTTGTGTATTTATTGATTCTTACATAAATATAAGCAAAAATTAGATGTTGTCATCCCATCACTGTCACAATTGGAATAAATTCTATTTAAATATTGTATATATTTTTATCTGATTATACACAAACCAATAATTCTTTTTTTACCCGTATATGGTTAACCAAGTTAATCGTATTATACCCAGTGGTTAATCAGTTTAACCGAATTAACCAAATCGTCATTAACCGAACCAAACAGTTAATTTTTTTTAACAGAAGTATTGGTTATGGGGGCGGTTTTCGTACATAACCGCTCTAAACTGCCCCATGCTCACCTGTAACACCCCGTTTTTCTTAAACGTGTTGATTTGGACGTCATGTGAAGTGTTGAGGTACGAGTTTGATCTTTATTATATACATACCTTAATCCCGTATAATACCTAAGTTGATCGAGCAAGTTAAACACTGGAAACATCACCTCGCGGTCGCAATTGGACCCATCACGGTCGCGATTCCACGACAGAAAAACACAGATTCGAAGTTAACCATTTCGCGGTCGCGATTGCGGCCTTCGCGGTCGCGATAATGCTAATGCGGTCGCGATATTTCCTTCATGCGGTCGCGAGATGTAGTTGTCTGAACAGCATCTTGTATTACGGAATATCGCGGTCGCGATTCTAGGTAATGCTGTCGCGATTTTTCTGCAGGAGTGCCCTCCTAACTGGTTATAAAGGGGTTTTAAGGGGTGTTCTTGTCTTTTCACCCTAGGGTCGATTTTTAAGGCACAAAACTGACCTCAAGGCTCACTAGGAGCTTATTCTTATCCACTTTAACATTTCAATTTAGAGAGAGAGCTTGAAACCCTAGAGTGAGAAAGTTGGGGTTTAGAGAAGAAGAAGCTAGTTTCCATCATTTTGTGTTGTGTTCTTATTTAATCCACCTACTAGTCATCTTTTGGTGTTGTGGTAAGTTCTAATTCCAAATCTTAGTGTTTAATTTGGTTTAGAGTTAGTAATTTGTTTATGGGTTGGGTGTAAGCTTCATCTTCATGAAAAATGGATGATTTTAGGTATAATGCTAGTAACTAAACCTAAAGATTTATAATCTAGCGTTTCAGGTTATAAACTAGAGTTGTAAGCTTTAAGTGTTGATTAGAACCCTAACTCACTTAGTTGTTAGTGAAATGGGTGTATTAGGGCTATGGTGACCCAATGTAGCGACCCGTACAAATCCATATAGACGAATACATCAACATCTGGTCCCATTGCGAGGTACTGACCTCTATATGATACGTTTTACAAACATTGCATTCTTTTAAAATACACATCATATATAAATCCAAGGTTTTTGACAACTGATGACTCTACTTATAGACAATCATCATAAATAACATTTTTCAACATAACAACTGTGATGATTTCCAATTATGATACTCGATGATGGTTTTGAATGCAACGTCTTTTGAAATATGCCATGAATGACTCCATGTAATATCTTTAAAATGAGCAAATGCACAGCGGAAGATTTCTTTAATACCTGAGAATAATCATGCTTAGAAGTGTCAACCAAAAGGTTGGTGAGTTCATAGGTTTATCATAAACAATGATTTTCAATAATTTTAATAGACCACAAGATTTCATTTTCATAAACAACATTCAGAAGTCACATATGTATAAAGTCATTCTCACGATAAGTTGCATGGTAACCGACATTAAAAAAAATGCATATAGAATATTCCCAAACATACAGAAGTCACATCTGTATATGTAACATCCTCAGACAAGACTTAGATGTAAGATGGCTATTTTGCCCTTAGGCATAATTGTGTGGATAATTATGCTTTTATTTTAGTTGAATAGTTTATATTATTTTATTATTTAGTTATGACCAGTTTGTGACAAGGGTCACAGAACAGGTTCATTTAGGGGAGTCAAATTAAGTGCAAAAGTTATCAGATAACTGGTAAATACCCGTGTGTGATGGGGTATGGGATTTTAACCTCAAATAAGTGTAGTAAGCTGCATTTTGTTACCAATTTCTCCATCTCTCTAGAATCTTCATCAAACACCTCATACTCTCTTCTTCCTCACCAACTCAAACCCTAAATCATTTGATCTCAAATTGAAGCTTGATTTTAGTGTCAAATCATTCCTTGTGTTGTTGTGATTCTAACAAGGTAAAGCTTGTTCGATTTCATGATCAAATCTGTGTCAAAATGGGTTTTAAAGTTAGGTTTTGTCAAAGTTGGTTTTTGGTGCCAAATTGGTTGATTTTGATGTTGTTTGAGTGTAAGATTTGTGAGTTTAAGTCCCAAAAGGTTTTGTACAAAAGATGTAACCATTTTCAGGGTCAAAAACGAGTCTAAAATCGAGATTTGGTGAATTGGGGGTGAAACCCGTGGGTTTTGCAACATCAGCTGATGAAGAACACACTCGGCCGACTGTCTTTGACAATCGACCTAGTGACTCAGACGATCGACCGGTTGAGTGACACACTCGACCGAGTGTGTATGAGTTCTGGCCAGATGATTTAATTTAGTCAGTCGACCGTGTGAGATGACACTCGATCGAGTGTGTGGACACAGTCGACCGACTCTGTGACTCAGTCGACTGTGTGTCTTTATGGGCAGAATGTTTTACCAAGTGTTGATGTCTAGCTGTTATGCCGCCCGCGTGACTTATGATAATCAGAATGTAAATTCTGAAAATGCATAAGTGTTAGGTGGACTTTTAGTGACACTTTTGTTACTAATTTGCTGTAGTGTGTTGTTCTGTGCTAACGGACAGAAACTAACTTGAATTTCCTTATGTTCAGGTGAAAAAGAAAAAGAAGCAGCTCAGTGTTAGATTATATGAGCTAGTGCTGGTATTCGGTGAGTGGGTCTATCTCCGGATAGAGTATTAAGTAGCTGACACGCTACTTGTTCAGACTCTTTATTCTTATGTTTATATTCAGTATGCTTGCCATGTGTAGTTAGATATTGCCATGCTAGTTAGGACGATTGCATGACTGATTATCTGTGATCTTGTGTGTGCATTGTTAGTTGGATACCAACCGAGGCGGCAAAGGTTGGGAACCCACTGAGGCGGCAAGGTAGGGTTGATATGAGGTCGACAGTGGTAGCCTGGTCGGGTCATGATGTTACTGATTGTTCAGTATAGCATAGAAGGACGCATGTGTTGCGTCTGGACGGTTATGCAGTGGAGTCAGTAAAGCGGACTATCGGTAGACTGTAGCCTGAGCAGCTAAGTCGTGTGCTCGTACAAGCCGTCGATCCTCATATTGTCAGTTATTGTTATATGCTAGTTCATGACGTTAGCATAGTTGTGACCCCTTGCATATTCAGTTGCTTATGCTTGGTCTGTTAGATAGTATCCATTCACTTAGCAGTTGTGCTAATTCCCCCACATTTTCACCATCTCGTAGGTTTAGGTACTTCTGCTTAGACGGGTGTTGCAGATGGGCTAGAAGACATGTTTGACATTATGCTGAGCTCTGATGTTGTCTCTTTTATACTGTTCTTATGTAACACCGTCGTTTTTGAATGTTGTAATAACGTTAACTAAGTTGATTTGATAACTATGGTCTGTAAACTTTAACCAGGGTTATTTTGGTAATAGTAAGTACTTCCGCTGTGATTAAAAAAAATTAGGGTGTTACAACTTGGTATCAGAGTGTGGTTTAGCAGCAAGTATGTGCGCCTATTTGTTCCTAAACCCTGAGTTAAGTCAAACATGTCCGTGGGGTGGGGCTAAGTGAATGTAGGATGTTGTGCATGTTAATGTTTAGTAAACTAACAGTTATCCACTAATCTTTTGTGCGAGTATTTTGTAGCACAGATGGCAGATAACAGAGATGTGAACGCTACGAACCTGATCCACCCCGGAAGGTTCAGTGCTCCAGATGTGGAGGATGAGGCAGAGGTTTACGATGCTGATTATGTGCATGAGCTTGAAAGTAAGTTTAAGGAAGCTCGGGAAAAGATTGCTGAGCTTGAGTTAGCTAGAAATTCGGGTAATGAGGATACACCGCCAGGTTTTGCCACTGCACAGTCGCATACCTTACCACAGATAAACCAGAACCAGTATCAATACCTATTCCATAATCAATTCCCTCAATACATCACGCCCCCACATATCAACTACCAGTACTCAAACCCAATGATGATGAACCAAGTTCAGCCACCCATATACCAACAACCATTTCCACAACAGCAATTCCAACAACAATACCAGACACCAAAAAGATGCACTTTTAAACAATTCAGAGATTGTGGACCGTCTCTGTTCTCGGGAAGTTCTGACCCAGCTGTGACTCTCAATTGGTTAAGGGAGGTTGAAAAAGCATTTGAGGCTTGTCAGTGTGAGCCAGAATTAAAGGTGACTTATGCAAGTAGGTTATTGAAAGATAGAGCAATGGTGTAGTGGGATTCTGTGATAGCTAGTGTCCCTCCAGAGCAAGTTAGAATGATTACTTGGGAACAATTTTATGCGAATGTGTGTAAACAGTATTGTAATGTGTTTGATATGAACAGAATCAAGATGGAGTTCATAGAAATGCGAATGACGCCGCAGATGTCAATTGATGAGGTGATTGAGAAATACATGGACAAGTTAAGGTTTGTGCAACAATGGGTGCCTGATGAACAATCAAGAATCCATCATTTTGTGAATATGATCTTGCCAGAATACAGGATGTTTGCGAGGTCCGCGCCGACGTTATCTCAGGTTTTTGTGATGGCAAAGATGGTAGAAAGTGATGTACGAGCAGCAAGGGGTATGAATTTTGGAAACGTTATATCACAGGGTAGCCAGGCTACCAGTCAGTTAGTATCTAAGTCTAAGAAACCGTTTGGGTTTAGACAAAAGGGTAAGAGTAACCAAGCAAGTTTAGGGTATGGTTCTGGTAAGAGAGAATGGTGTAAGGGTTGTAAGTCTTCTCACAGTGGGCAGTGTTCAGAGGCAATGAGAAGGTGTTTAAGATGTGGTATGGTAGGTCATGAATCTCAAGGGTGTTCCTTCAGGTAGAATGTGTGTTGGAGTTGTCATCAGCTGGGTCACCGTTCAGCAAGTTGTCAGGCGTCAAATGGCGCAAGTTTCGGGGCAGGGTCAGGGGTGCGTTCGGCATCTGTCGGGGGTTCCACAGCCTCAAGTGGACAGAAGAGAAAGAACCCACCAAGTGCGGAAGCCAGAGCCTTTCAGATGACAGTTGAGACCGCAACTAATAATGATGATGTCATAACCGGTATGTTCTTGATCAACTCAATACCTGCTAGAGTATTGTTTGATTCGAGTGCGAATAGGACATTTATGTCTGTAGATTTCTGTACTAATTTAGGGTTACCTGCTACTGTGCTGCCCGAGCCTGTTAGAGTAGAGGTAGCTGATGGTAAGACAGTTTCAGTCACAACGTATTTGTCTGGGGCTAGTATAGAAATTGATGGTAAACCGCTTGTATAACAACCCTCACTTTTCGACTTCCGATTTTACTAAAATACCTAGAGTTGTTATATACGAATAAATTTAACGTTGACCGAATAAACGTACGCTTAAAATAAATAATATAATTATAAATATTATAAATAAGATTATGATATATAATATAACATAATTACATCAATGAATATATATATAATATTTATATTACTTTTGTTATTTAGTTAATAGAATATATAATTAACTAAATAATACATAATATTATAACATTTATAAAACTAATAAAAACTATAAATTAATAATCATAAATTTTAATTTTTATAAAAACTAAATATAATAATAATTTCTATATAAAATTCATATTTAATAATTAAACAAATATAGAAATAAAATGTTAAATGTTCTTAGAAATATATTAAACAAATTTTTTTTTTTATAATTTTATACAAAAAAAAAAAATCAAAACTATATATACTTTTAATAAATAAATACAAAAATACAAACTACTTTTTCTTTTAAGATTTACTTTTAATAAAAATACAATCTACTTTTATTTTAAGATTTACTTTTAATAAAAATACAAACTACTTTTTCTTATTTTTACTTTTAAGATTTACTTATTTTATTTTAATTTTTTTTTACCTAACATTTTCAACTATAAATACCACATACATTTCTCATTTCAAACTTACACCTTAATCTCTCATTTCTCTCTTAAAGAACTACTTCTAGTTGATATCTCGGTCACTTACTTGCTTTACTTTCCTTTCTTGCGTGGAATACTTCAACTGCTATTTAAGGTGAGTTTCATTTGCTCCCTTTTTATATATATTTTTGGGCTGAGAATACATGCGCTGATTTATAAATGTTTTACGAAATAGGCACAAGTACTAAAACTAATTCTATGTGGGTTTAAACCAGAAATATACCCTTAGCTTGGTAACATTAAACTACTTGTCTATGTACGGTAGGCGCGAATCCTAAAGATAGATCTATTGGGTCTGACAAACCCCATCCTGACTATGGGATGCTTTAGTACTTCGAGGTTATTTTAAACACACCTGATCTGGTGTACTTCAGAGGGTAAAACATGAACGTTAAGGCTTGTTACCGGGTGCCTACAACTTATAGAATGCTTTTATACACTTGCTAGTGTACGGATATTTATGAAACTGAAATCTTGTGGCCTATTATTATAACGGAAATGATTGATTTTGATAAACTAATGAACTCACCAACCTTTTTGGTTGACACTTTAAGCATGTTTTGTCTCAGGTGACGAATAAGATGATTGCCATGATTGCTACCTGATGAATTGAATGCTGCTACATGGAGTCTTCATTTCATTACATTTACTTTGCATTAAGACTGTTATTATTATTTCAGTTTAAATTTGATGTAAAACTTTTAATGCTTCCGCTGTTTTATTAATAAATGTTTTATTCAAAATGTCTCATATAGAGTCGTTCTCGTTTATACAACTGTGATTTGATATAATTAGTCACAAATACCCTAGGCCCTAATTTGGGGGTGTGACAGATTGGTATCAGAGCAGGTTGTTGTAGAGAACCAGGATTGCATTTTATGTGTGCCTTATACAATTAGGTACCTTAGCAATGTAGGACTACAACTTTCCTTGACCATAGTGCCTTTAATTGTTGCCTTTAATTGATAAATGCTACACTATACCTTAGAAACTATACTTAAATCTTAAGATTATAACATACATGATAATGTGAAATTACTCGAACGTCAACGCTACTTAAGGCCTAGGGTGATCCTTGGTACCACTATGGGACGCTTGTGGATTTCGAATGCCAAACTTAGATTTTGGTCGAGAATTCCTGGGCCAACCGGTAACAATTGATCATTCAAGTGACTCGGCGGTGGCATAGATGTTTGGGTATGGTGCACAATATCAAACCTGACTATAGTGATCATACAACACTTAGTCACTTACGCACTTAATAAGTGGTGAACTTATTAAGAACAACTCACCTAGTCATCTATCCTGGTTTTGTGTATTACATATGTATTACATGAAATATTATCCAACATTTTTGAAACTCCTATAATTCATACTCAAACGTATATAACTCCCTGTTATATCACGAACCTATATGCCTTATGCCTTTATGCATCGGTTTGCGAACCGGGAAATGTCATTGGGTTATCACAGTATACGAATTGAAAGTCTTTAATCGAAAGATTATTAGATTACATACTTATCATTTTATAATCTCGACACGTCATACTGCCATTATTAGAGTATAGACAAATCATATCTTAGCATATCTATTCCCAATAGACCTTGTCTAACACTTTTCCTAAATTTCCTCCGTAAATTACGGAAATCTTTCTGCTATATATACGTATTCAAGGAGATGAATATATCATTCAATATTCAACACCCATTTCATATCAAACCCTATTCCAAACACATAATATGGATTTCTCACCTAATTCCTCAAGTTCTTCTAGCTCCAAAGATAGCGTGACAGGAGCACACCCACCGATCAATTACCGTGATTTCTTTAGAAAATGGGGATGGGTTCGCGAAATACTCACCCTATGGAGAAATGAAGAAGGTACTCCTTATCACGAGCCAAACTTACCACCAAACGTCAGAGTACTCGATCCTCTTCCTGGCGAACCTGTTCGCAATACCGTTTTCACTCTTTTCGCAAGGATTTTCCGCCTCGAAGGTCGACTCGATGTAACCAACGACAATATTCGTCCTCTACTCTCGAATTCTAACCAGAAAGGGTTATTAGAAGAAGTTAGAAGACTTCGAACTAAATATCAAGAATTGACAAACCTTACAGAGGAATGGGTAGAACAAATCCATAGACTCGAGCGTAAAGTAGAAACCCTGGAGGAAATAGTGCGCGATTTGGTAGCTAGGCTCACACTTACTAACCAAGTACCACAAGCAACACCAACAGCAGCACCAGCACCAGCACCAGCACCACCAGTACTATCAGCATCACCACCAACAGCATCAGCTTCACCAACAACAACATCAGCATCCCACGTCTCAACATCATAATCGGTACCTCAAACATCGACATCATACGCCCATAGATACTAAGGAATATTAGTAATAATGAGTTAAGATGTATTGACTCATTCTTCCTGAAGAATTATATATGTATACTTTATATATATATGGTTTGGAACAATAATAAATCTTTTCGTACTAAACTATTACGTGTGAATCTTAACTAGTATGTACTACTTGGTTAATTCATATCACTAATACGCTATGATGTACATCCTTCGTTAATGACTTAACAATCATTAATCACTGCTTCAGTACAATAAACTCCATTTCATAATAAACTAAGTATATTATTCAAATGCATGTGTGATTTTACACTCCTATTTTTCGATGTACTCGAAAATTTCTCGAAAACATCATTTGTGCCTTATGAATTTCACAAGAAATCCACGAGCATCAACATCATTTACTGAGGTATATTAATAACAATGAACGATGAAGTATTGATTCATAACTTCATTAAAGAAATATTCCGCGACGATTATGTAATCTCTAAAGTTTTGGAGATTATTTATTCTCGTTTCAACCATAAATCAAATGAGTTTAATATTATATTAACTTATTAAATCCATAATTACATCTGAAGAAAATATATATGTATGTATATTTTCATAAAGATTGTATTTAAAAATTCTTTTGTACAAACTGTTAATTGTGAAAATATTTTAACGGGTAGGTAATACCCAAGAAATATCTAACATTCACATTAATATATTACATTGTACATTCTTCAAAATCCTTGAAAACATATCAGATTGATAATCAATAATTCAGATCAGTTAACCTTGAGAATGCTGATGAAGCAGCAAAAGCTGTAGATGGCCTTAATGACCAGAAGCTTGATAATAAAGAATTGTGTGTTGGAAAAGCTCAAAAGAATATCTGGTATTGAAAGACGAATTGAGCAAAACATGAAGGAGACCAAGGACAAATCCCAAGGACTAAACCTATAACCAAAGAATCTAGATGATTCGATTTCTGAAGGAAATCACAGAAGATCTTTTTACGCATTCTAAATCCTTACAGAAGAATTTCTTCATTATCCATCGATTTTAGAAATTCTAAAATATCATCATATCTTTCGTTATAAATATCCTCGATATTTCTAAAGATATCTTCATAACGATTCTTGTCCGCAATTAATTATCTCTTTGCAATATCTTTATTACATCATAAAGGAAAACTGTTTAAGTTTCTATATTCCGTAAAATTTAAATTCAAATTTTGAATGATTTGAAGTAGTGTTGAGAATTGAAGCATGAGTTAGTATAATATAATGACGTCAGGCCAACATGATTATATTACAGTAAGTCATGCTAAATTTTTAATGGAAGATGATGATTCATAGACTTTATAATCATCATTTGCCATGTTACACGACTCTTACATTCTACTTAATCTCTGAACATATCAAGCAAATATATTCTTGATAGTTCTATCCTCAGTAATTCTGGTAATTTACCAAATCAAATCGTGATATTACGCTTAGAACAGTAGGTCCATTCGAAACTTCATACCTACAAATTCTGGACCATTACTCGCTTTACTTAGAGTCGAGAGGAGAATAAAAAGGCAAAGAGCTCCGACATATAAGGGAAAATATGTAGCCCGATAATGATACCGAAATTACAAACCGTGTATATCAATACGTATTGCAACGTAAAGACATGGGAGAATTAAAAACACTATAACCCCAAGGTAATAGTAGAAGAAAACAAATTCCTCTAGTGGTAAATGAAAAAGAAGAAT
Source organism: Rutidosis leptorrhynchoides (assembly GCF_046630445.1). NCBI lineage: Eukaryota > Viridiplantae > Streptophyta > Magnoliopsida > Asterales > Asteraceae > Rutidosis > Rutidosis leptorrhynchoides. Next base: position 711,405,731 of record NC_092334.1, on the reverse strand, counting down.
GACTGAAATGATAGTCAGAAAAATATCCAGGATAAGAACTGGATGGAGCATTCTCACAATCTTTGGAAGTATGAATTGAGGAAGAAAGTATAGAAGTGGTGAAGATAATGAAACGGAAGAAGCTAATTTATAGCAAAATTCCAAACACAGCAATTGAAGCAATTCACCTCATTTAATCAAAGAAAATTTCAAATTCCTTAATTACCGGAGAATCAAATCTTATGGATTACGAAGATTTCCTTTAATCCCTTGAATTCCAAAAATCAATCGTGACTACGTCAAAAGTTAAGGCGAACATTTAATTTCTCATTCACTCTTTTACAATAGCTTCGTTTATACGCTTCCTATAATCAAATCGTTTTATCCATATTATTCAGTAGTGATAAAACTTTATTTTTTCAACTTATATTCATCATTACAATATTCTTGTTGTAAACAATGATGATCTCTATCAAACTTCATGACTATAATTTTCATGAACTACTCTCTGTTTTGTCTACCCTAATATTGTGACATAAACACTCAAAGTTTTAAATAAGCTCAATACTATTCATAACACATTTCATGTGTTCAGTTTACTAAAATGCTCGTATAACACCATCATCCCTTTTGAGGATAACCTAGTCAAATGACACTCTTATTAATCCTTTAGATAACCTCCGCATTAATGATAAAATGCACTTTATAGAAGAACCTATAAGAAATTAGGGTTCGTGTTATTTAAATGCATGAAACAGAATAATATTCTATCCGTTGGAATTCACGAAAGGCCCCGAACCTACCTGGGAACGTGAAGACCAGATAAAACGTAAATATCCTCGTTTAGGTACGAACAACGCTGATTGATGGCAAAAACTAAATTTCGGGACGAAATTTCTTTTAACGGGTAGGTACTATAACAACCCTCACTTTTCGACTTCCGATTTTACTAAAATACCTAGAGTTGTTATATACGAATAAATTTAACGTTGACCGAATAAACGTACGCTTAAAATAAATAATATAATTATAAATATTATAAATAAGATTATGATATATAATATAACATAATTACATCAATGAATATATATATAATATTTATATTACTTTTGTTATTTAGTTAATAGAATATATAATTAACTAAATAATACATAATATTATAACATTTATAAAACTAATAAAAACTATAAATTAATAATCATAAATTTTAATTTTTATAAAAACTAAATATAATAATAATTTCTATATAAAATTCATATTTAATAATTAAACAAATATAGAAATAAAATGTTAAATGTTCTTAGAAATATATTAAACAAATTTTTTTTTTTATAATTTTATACAAAAAAAAAATCAAAACTATATATACTTTTAATAAATAAATACAAAAATACAAACTACTTTTTCTTTTAAGATTTACTTTTAATAAAAATACAATCTACTTTTATTTTAAGATTTACTTTTAATAAAAATACAAACTACTTTTTCTTATTTTTACTTTTAAGATTTACTTATTTTATTTTAATTTTTTTTTACCTAACATTTTCAACTATAAATACCACATACATTTCTCATTTCAAACTTACACCTTAATCTCTCATTTCTCTCTTAAAGAACTACTTCTAGTTGATATCTCGGTCACTTACTTGCTTTACTTTCCTTTCTTGCGTGGAATACTTCAACTGCTATTAAAGGTGAGTTTCATTTGCTCCCTTTTTATATATATTTTTGGGCTGAGAATACATGCGCTGATTTATAAATGTTTTACGAAATAGGCACAAGTACTAAAACTAATTCTATGTGGGTTTAAACCAGAAATATACCCTTAGCTTGGTAACATTAAACTACTTGTCTATGTACGGTAGGCGCGAATCCTAAAGATAGATCTATTGGGTCTGACAAACCCCATCCTGACTATGGGATGCTTTAGTACTTCGAGGTTATTTTAAACACACCTGATCTGGTGTACTTCAGAGGGTAAAACATGAACGTTAAGGCTTGTTACCGGGTGCCTACAACTTATAGAATGCTTTTATACACTTGCTAGTGTACGGATATTTATGAAACTGAAATCTTGTGGCCTATTATTATAACGGAAATGATTGATTTTGATAAACTAATGAACTCACCAACCTTTTTGGTTGACACTTTAAGCATGTTTTGTCTCAGGTGACGAATAAGATGATTGCCATGATTGCTACCTGATGAATTGAATGCTGCTACATGGAGTCTTCATTTCATTACATTTACTTTGCATTAAGACTGTTATTATTATTTCAGTTTAAATTTGATGTAAAACTTTTAATGCTTCCGCTGTTTTATTAATAAATGTTTTATTCAAAATGTCTCATATAGAGTCGTTCTCGTTTATACAACTGTGATTTGATATAATTAGTCACAAATACCCTAGGCCCTAATTTGGGGGTGTGACAGCTTGCTATGTCCTGTTTAGTGTTGCTTATCCCTAGTTTTGACGTAGTATTAGGGATGAACTGGATGAGCCTACACAAGGCCCACATTAAGTGTGATAAGAAGATTGTGACCTTCCGGCTGACCGATAGAACCCATATTGTGGCTCGAGGGGAACGAAGTGGGTTCAGTTTTCCGTTGATTTCTTTGATGAAGGCTAAGAAGTCACTTTCTAAAGGATGTGAGTCTTTTATGGCTTATGTTATTGATGCTAAGATAGAGAAGAGATCTGTTACCGATATTCTGGTGGTTTCGGGATTTCCTGAGGTATTTCATGATAAGTTACCGGGGTTGCCGCCGGTAAGAGAAGTAGAGTATAAGATTGAGTTGGTTCCGGGAATAACTCTAGTAGCTAAGGATCCTTATAGGTTAGCACCTTCTGAAATCAGAGAGATGATGTCTCAAATACAAGAATTGTTAGACAGGGGTTTTATAGACCGAGTTCTTCACCGTGGGGTGCGCTGGTGTTGTTTGTAAAGAAGAAAAACGGGACTCTGAGAATGTGTATAGATTATCGAGAATTGAATAAGAGAATGGTTAAGAATAAGTATCCGTTGCCTAAAATCGATGATCTGTTCGATCAGCTTCAGGGTGCGTCGTACTTTTCGAAGATAGATCTTAGATCCGGGTATCATCAGGTTCGTGTTGCATAATCAGATATACCAAAGACAGCGTTCAGAACGAGATATGGGCATTACGAGTTCTTGGTTATGCCATTTGGATTGACGAATGCTCCGGCAGTCTTCATGGGTCTGATGAACAGGGTTTGTAAACTGTATTTAGATCAGTTTGTTATTGTGTTTATCGATGATATATTGGTGTATTCAAAGACAGAGGCCGAACATGCGACACATCTTTGATTAGTGTTAGAGTTATTAAAGAAAGAGCAGTTATATGCTAAGTTCTCGAAGTGTGAGTTTTGGCTTCGAGAGGTGCAGCATCTGGGTTATGTTATCTGTGAAGTAGGTATTAAAGTGGATCCATCGAAAATAGAAGCGGTAATAGGTTGGAATTCACCGAAAACGCCGACAGAAGTTAAGAGTTTCTTGGGTCTTGCGGGTTATTATCGCCGATTTATAAAAGATTTTTCTAAAATAGCGGGTCCGTTGACTAAATTGACCAGAAAAGACGTAAGTTTTCGATGGAGTGACCAACATGAACAGGCTTTTCAGACGCTCAAATAGTTATTATGTCAGACTCCAGTGTTAGCGTTACCATAAGGTTCAGATGACTTCGTGGTTTATTGTGATGAGTCAATATCCGGGTTGGGGTGTAACCTGATGCAGAGAGATAAAGTTATCACGTACGCTTCTTGTTAGTTAAAGACACACGAACGTAATTATTCGATTCATGATTTAGAAATGGCTGCAGTGGTATTTGCGTTGAAGCTTTGGAGACATTACTTATATGGTACAAAGTGTATAATATGTACAGATCATAAGAGTCTCCAGTATATTTTTATGCAGAAAGAGCTGAATATGCGACAGAGACGGTGGATTGAGCTTATAAAAGATTACGATTGTGAAATAAAGTATCATCCGGGTAAAGCGAATGTTTCTGCCGATGCTTTGAGTCGTAAAAAGACTGTAGAGACCGTGAAATTTATGAGAACCGAAATATTTTCAGATCTAATTGAAAAGATAAGACAGGTTCAAGCCCAAGCTTTATTGGAGGAAAATTTAAAGACTGAATTGATGACCAAAATAAAAGACCAATTGACTGATGATTCTCGTGAACTTAAAAAGTTTAAGAACCGAATTTGGGTGCCTTTGCTTGGAGATTTAAGAAAATTGATCTTAAATAAAGCACACAAATCGAGGTTGACTGTCCATCCGGGTAGTACAAAGATGTATAACGACTTGAAACCGATGTATTGGTGGCCAACAATAAAGAAAGATGTTGCTCAATTGGTAGAAAGGTGTCACATTTGCGCTCAAGTTAAAGCTGAACATCAGAAACCCTATGGTTCATTACAGCAGTTGAAAATTCCAGAGTGGAAATGGGATCATATTACGATGGTTTTTGTAACTAAATTACCTATATCTCAGAGAGGTAATGATATGATATGGGTAATTGTTGATCGACTGACAAAGTGTGCACATTTCTTAGCAACAAAAGAGACAGCTTCGTTGAGTACTTTGGCAAAGTTGTACTTAAAGAGATAGTTAGTAGACATGGGGTTCCGTTGTCTATCGTATCCGACAGAGATTCTAGAATTGTGTCTAATTTCTGGAACAGTTTACAGACAAGTTTGGGAACAAGAGTAAATCTGAGTACAACGTATCATCCACAGACCGACGGTCAGAGCGAGCGTACAATACAGACACTAGAGGATATGCTTAGGTCCTGTGTGTTAGAGTACGGTGGTCCGTGGGATATACATCTACCTTTGATTGAGTTCGCCTACAACAATACTTACCATTTGAGTATTGGTATGCCGCCTTATGAAATGTTGTATGGTCGTAAATTTAGAACGCCGACTTGTTGGTTAGAAGCCGGAGAGAAACGGTTTGCAGGTCCAGAATTAGTTCAGATAATAGCAGACAAGGTAGCAATAGCTCGTGAAAAATTGAAAGCGGCACGTGATAGACAGAAAATGTATGCCGATCCACGTAGACGTCCAGTAAACTTTGAGGTGGGTGATCGTTGTGATGCCCCATACAAAATCAATGTGTACGTATCATCAACAACAGGTCCATTACACAGTATAACACTATATGCTGTTTTAAAGCAAAGTTTTGCATTCATAAAAAGATAACGTTTTTACCAACATCGAATGTTTTACAAAAGATAACGTGCTTCTACGAATAGAAGGCATTAACATAAGTACGTGACTCTAAGGTCATTATAAAACCATAGTTGGAAAATAACATAAGTTGTGAATGCAAAATGAAAAGTTCCATGCTTGAGACATCTCTAAACAATGAAGCGGAAGTCTAATACAGCAAGTCTAACACAGCAGTCTATTACAGCAGAAGTAAATCGTCTAAGCACCTGAGAAATAACATGCTTAAAAGTCAACACGAATGTTGGTGAGCTATAGTTTGATTGTAAACAATAACGTAAGGTAGACCACAAGATTTCATATTCAAAACAGTATGAAATGTATATGCTTAACCGTGGGCACTTGGTAACTAACTTAACGTAAAACAATATATCACCCCCTAAAAGTACACTTGGCGAGTGCGTTAAAATAGACGAAGTATTAAACACCCATTAAATGCTAGCGTGACTAGCCCGAGTGGGGATGTCAAACCCTATGGATCCATATCTAAGATTCGCGTCTACCGGTTCATAAACCAATAGTTAAACGTTACCGAGCTAAGGGGAAAATTTATGCCGTTATGTCAGCCACACATATATAAAGTTTTTGTACTCGTGTCTAGTATGTTAAAACATAAAAAGAGCATGTATTCTCAGTCCCAGAAATAGTTAAAGTAAAAAGGGAGCTATAACTCACAGTGAATGTGCGGTAAAGTCGATACGAATAAATAAGCAAGTAGTAAGTCGGTATGAAAGGTCCCCAACCTAAGTCAAAGGTTACTAAGTCAGTAATTCGTCCCCAAAAGTTTAAAAGTAAATAAGTTAAGTCTTAAGTATCATCATCATCATCATCATCATCATACGCAAAAGATAAAGTAAGTTTTCAACAAGAATAGAGGTCTAAATGAAAGGCTGAATTCGATCAGCTGGCCAAGGCTCCGTATGTGAGTCCTCTTACCGCTATCCAATTTTCAGATCCTAACTGGATGTCCTTTGACCGTGGCGACGGTTCAAGCACGAGTAGGTCAGAAATTTCAGCACGTCGTTACGAAGGCGTAGTGATTTTCGGAAAGCTATAAATCCTAAACCGTATATCGGATTTAGGCGAGTCTGAAATGAAAAGTCATCTACTCAAACCGAACTATCTGGAAATAAACTTTACAGAAGCCCCAGGAGTCTAATAAGACCCTGAAAAATAGAAAACATGTGCTCTAGTAGGTTTCTTGGTGTTTGATACTTATCACGGTTCTCATCCTTGATGCGTATAAGCCTCGAGTGTACAACTCTTTGATGTTTTAGCATCATTTTGACCAAGTTTTAACCATCAACACACAATGTCAAGACTAAGAAAAGAAATACAACTCATTTAAGAGTTTGAGCAAGATGATGAACCTAAGTTACATCAAGTTCTTAGTTTCAACACAAGTACAAGTTCTATTAAGCTATAAACTTTGATTTAAACCAAACAAGCAAGACCTTAAGCTATAGAACTTAGATCTTAGCTAAATATTGAAGACCTTAGACTAGAAAGTCTAGATCTTATGTTTTAGGTGAAACCTTAAGTTATAGAACATAGACTTTCAACTTACAAAATCTTAAGTTATAAAACTTAGATTCTTACAAGGCAAAATGAATGTAAGCTTACGAGCTTTTGTTTAAACAAGTAAGATGATCATAAGTTACATAACTTAGATCAAACCAAATAATGAAACCCTAAGCTAGAAAGCTTGGATTCCTTAACATTACTTATGAGATTTCAAGCTAGAAAGCTTGTATCTTTGTTTAATGAAAACTAAAGTTACAAATTTAAAGTACAACAAATTAAAGAAGATTATAAGTTAATAAACTTGATCTTTTAATAATCTTTTTGTAGAAACCTCAAGTTAGAAAGCTTGGATTTCTAATGTTCTTGAAAATCTTTAAAGCAAAAAATTAGATCTTCAAGTTACATGAAGATCATAATCATAGGTTTTGATCTTTTAACATAGTTAATGAGATCTTAAGCTATAAAACTTAGATCTAACAAAGTAATGAAGATTCAAAGCTAAAAAGCTTGAATCCTTCATGTTCTTGAAGATTTTCAAATAAAGTTTGAATCTACAAGATTTATGAAGATTCAAGTTACAAAACTTGAATCTTTGATCATGATGATGATGATTTACGAATTAAGGAAAGAAAAGAAAGAAAAAGAAGCCAAGAACTTACAAGTTCTTCAAAGTTTTAGTGTGAGAAAACTTGAGAGAAAACTTAGAGAAATGTGTGTGTGTTTTGAGATAAATGAAATGGAGTGTGTGTATTTAACAAAGAAAGAAAAGAAAAAAAAAATATAAAAGTGGGGATGAGAGGTGGTGGCTGACGGTTTAGAGCAAGCATGGGGGTACCATTTGCTTTGCATGGGTGGTGGTACATGGTGATGCTAGCATGTTGGGTGACATGGTGTATGGAGTTAAAATGTGTAATTAGTAGTACATAAGCATGCTTAATCCTTGTCTTAATACTAAATGGGTTTTGTTTTATGTTACATGGTATGACGACCCGGAAATTTCAGACCAAATTTAAACTTAATCTTTAAATGTTTTCGAAACGATAAGCAAAGTTGTAATGTTGAGTCTCAAAAACTTTGAAACTGTGTTCATATATTCAATTACCCTTTGACTATTCCCAACGATTTACGAACATTATTTAGATATATATGTATATATATGTGTGTATAGTAAGTTGAGAAAAAATTTTTAAAACATTAAACGATTTGATTGATATAATCTATTAAGTAATGAAATCTATTAATTAAGAATATGACTTGGAGACCTTAACAAAGTATTAAACGTATAACGTTATACTTACTTGTTTTAGATAACATATTTTTAATAAAACGTGTTAGTTTAAACGTATATATATATAGACAAGATATATTAGTAAAATAGAGTAACATTCGATTGTTATTAAATAAATTTAAAACAAACAGATAATGATTTAAAATAAACATACGTTCTAGTAATAGATTTGAATATGATTAGTTTAGAAAACTAAACTTTATAATATTTAATTGATTTGGTGTCAAAAGTACGAGAAGTAGAAACATATTATAAAACTTTAAGATTAGTAAAGTTATTATCATTATATGTTATTGTTATAAATTTTAGAAATTATAAATAACGAGAAAATGATTTAAAAACGCAAATGACCAAAACACTCAAACGACTAAGTTACACTTCGAGTGGGATAGTTTTACATTTATTTGAGTCTTGTTATTGATAAAGGTACAATACACGAAACGTAAAGTACAAGTTTTCTCGCGTACGAAAGGACGTTCAGAAACCGGAACCGGGACATAAGTTGAGAGTCAGTGCACGAGTCATTGGAACTAAAATTACAAGTAAACTATGCACAGGAATATAATATAATATATAAATAATTATATATATATATATATATATATATATATATATATATATATATATATATATATATATATATATATATATATATATATATATAATTATTAATTATGTCAACAAGCTAGTGAACAAAAATTTCTGAGCTGGAAATGCGCACCTTCGCGATCGCGGAGCTGTAAGGCACAAAAACTCCGCGATAGCGGAGCAGTCAAAATCAAAAATGTACTATAAGAAGGCCAGTTTGTTCGACGAGTTACACACACCTTCACACTCTTTCTTTCTATCCTTCTGTAATATATATATTTATATTATAATTTTAATTTTAATTTAAGTTTAATAATAATAAGGTATATACGAGGGTGTTTTAATTTGGGTTTCAAACCGTTTTAAACTAAGGAAATATTGGGTATTATTTGGGTATTGTTCGTGAATCCAAGACCAACTATACAATCATCCACTATCATTACGTCTACGCAATTTGCCTACAATATTGAATCTCAATATTGAACCGTGAGTTTATAGATCCCTTTTTAATTGCTTTTGCAATCTATATTTTTGGGCTAAGAATACATGCACTTTATTTTAAACGCAATGGATACAAGTACATACTAAATTCTACACTGAGTTTGAACCGAAAATCCTTTAGCTTTGGTAACTAGTAACTGTCGGTTATAAGAACTGGTGGGCGCGAGTAGTTATATATGGATCCATAGGGCTTGACATCCCCGTCTATTCCAGGTATAGAAACCCTAGCCTGAACTATAAAACAGACGTATGCTATTTGAGTTTAGTACACATTGGTTTGCATGTATTGTACATGTTGGTTGCATGTATGTTAAAACAGGGGTACTTATTATATATATACGTTAAGTTTAGTTACCAGGGTGCTCAATTTTGTAGAATATTTTGATAAACGTTTTGGATGAAATAACTGAAATCTTGTGGTCCACCTTTACATACAGATCATGTGCAATATTAAAACTATGAACTCACCAACCTTTGTGTTAACACTTTTAAGCATGTTTATTCTCAGGTTACTAGAAGTCTTCCGCTGTTTGCTTATACGTTATACAAGCTATGTGCATGGAGTCATACATGCTTAATTCGAGAAAACTTTGCATTCACAAAATCATCACCATGTATCTTATTTTGACTGCATTGTCAACGGATATATTATTGTAAACTATTATTTACGGTGATTGTCTATATGTAGAAATCATCAGATGTCAAAAACCTTGGAATTAGATATTCATTTATGGTGTGCCTTTTCAAAAGAATGCAATGTTTACAAAACGTATCATGTAGAGGTCAAAACCTCACTATGAAATCAATGAATAACGTACCGCGTCAATAGCGATTTTGACAGGTCGTTACAGTTGGCATAAGAGCTTGAGGTCATAGGGAACCAGAATTTACATTAGTGTGTTTAACTGGTAATTGTTAGGATGTATTAGTGAGTCGGGACAATGACCATATCTGTTTTTACCGATTTTTGCTTATCATTCCTTGTCAGAAATTACCTGCTTATCATTCTTAAGTCTATACACGTTTTTCTGCATTTATTGCATAGATATTGTACAGACGAATTCATATCTTAGCATATCTGTTACTGTAAACTTGGTCTGACATCTTCCGAAGATTCCTCCGTAATTTATGAGATTTTGGTATTATATATACATATGTAAATTATGTATTGAAGAATACCAATTAAATCCTATAATCTATTTCATATCAAAAATCATTTCCCTGATTATACAAGATGGATCCCGCATCTAGTTTAAATTCCCTAGATTCCAATAGCTCTTCCGATATGGAATTCTACCTGAGCTCCGAAAGCAGTGTGATAGGAATGGATCAACCAATCAACCATCACCTATTCTGGATGAATTGGGGATGGGTTCGTAGTCTACTTAATCATTGGAGACAAGAAGAAGGTGATCCCTTCTGAAATGCCCCGTTCATATCGATTATAATCGTTACATAATAATTGATTTTATTGCGAGGTATTTGACCTCTAAATGATACATTTTACAAACATTGCATTCGTTTTTAAAAGAAAAACTTTCATTTCATCGAAAGTTGACAGGCATGCATACCATTTCATAATATATCCAAACTATCAATGAATTAATAATAATCTTGTTGATCTCAACCGCAACAGAAAGAGGTTTTGTTCTGCCGAGAATATTTTTTGATATATGTCATGAATGACTCCAAGTAATATCTCTAAAATGAGCAAATGCACAGCGGAAGATTTCTTTAATACCTGAGAATAACCATGCTTTCAAGTGTCAGCCAAAAGGTTGGTGAGTTCATAGGTTTATCATAACAATCATTTCAATATTTTAATAGACCACAAGGTTTCATATTTCTATTTCCCATAAAAATCATGCATGCATATAGCCATCTGCATAAAATCATTCATATAGATTGAACACCTGGTAACCGACATTAACCTTAATGCATAGAATATCCCCACAGACATCTCGTCTGTATAATAATAATCTCAAAGTACTAAAGCCATCCATAGACATGAATGTGGGTTGTTAGGCCCAATAGATCTATCTTTAGGATTCGCGTCAATTAGGGGCCATTTCCCTAATTCTTAGGTTACCAGACTTGAAGGGCGATATTCGATTTCGATAATCCAACCATATAATGTAGTTTTGATTACTTGTGTCTATTTCGTCAAACATTTATAAAACAGCGCATGTATTCTCAGTCCCAAAAATATATATTGCAAAAGCATTTAAAAAGGGAGCAAATGAAACTCACAATACTGTATTTTGTAGTAAAAATACATATGACGAAACTGAACAATGCAGGGTTTGCCTCGGATTCACGAACCTATATCATTTATATATATATTAAAACATATAATCGTAATCGAACATATATATATATATATATATATATATATATATATATATATATATATATAAGTCAATGTTAGTCAACATCCGTTTCGACCCCGTTTTTCAGTTGCGACATTTTGAGGTCGCTAACGTTTCGGCCCCGTCTCACGTCTTTTTCAACCTTGTATATATATATATATATATATATATATATATATATATATATATATATATATATATATATATATATATATATATATATATATATATATATATATATATATATATATATATATATATATATATATATTTATATATATAAATATATTATTAGTGATATGATATTTATATTCTAATCTCTTATATATTTCATTATTTAATTAAATGTATTTATTTGATATATTTTAAACAAATAAAAATATTAATATAGTTAAGTTATGTGTAATAAATATATTGTTATATAAAGATCCTTTATTAATAATTGTAAATATACTAGATTATGGATAATAATAATAATAATAATAATAATAATAATAATAATAATAATAATAATAATAATAATAATAATAATAATAATAATAATAATAATAGTAATAATAATAATAATGTTAATTTTTATAATGATCACTTTAATAAAAGTAAGAACTTTAATAAATGCTAAATTTTAAGATAAATGATAATTTTGTTAATTTTAATTATAATGGTGAAAAAAATAATAATAATTATATTAATAATTATATTAATAATAATAATAATAATAATAATAATAATAATAATAATACTAATAATAATAATAATAATAAAATGATACTTTACTTTAATATTGTAATGATAATAATAATAGCAGTGGTAATAATAATAATCAGATTTATCATAAACTTCGTTTTTAATTTCTCAACTTATAACTACAATTCCTATAACTTAATTTCCTAGTCAAATTCATAATGTACATGTATTCATATAATTCATAATTATTTTCCATAATATTACCATATTAACTTTTATTATCAATGTTATTAACATATTAAAAATCATAACAATAACAATTTTATTATTAATGATGTTATCAATAATTATTCTACTTAATAATAAGGCTAAAATGATAAAATTAATAATACTAATAATACTAATAATACTTATAATAATAATAATGATAATAATGATTATGTTACTTATAGATATGATACTATAACTAACAATAATAATCATAATAACAATAATCATAATAATCATAATAACAATTTGTATTTATGATAGTAATTATAATAATAATAATAACTAATAATAATATAATAATAACAATAATAAGGTAGTAATAATAATAATTTTGATAATGAATTATACCTTCTAAAGCTTTTCTAAAAAAATGCCCCGAACCGGGCTCGAACCCGCGACCTCTCGTTCACCCACAAATACCAAACACCACTTAACCATTTTAGTTTTTCTGATTAAACTTCCAAATCATTTATTTTTAACCCATTTTCAACTGCTTCTTTCCCTCTTCTTCTTCTTAATCAGACTCGAACGACTAAGGTGTTAATCAAGCATAAAAACGATTCACCAGTTTATTTTAAGACTTGTAACCAACCTAGAATTAGAAAGGGGTGTTCTTGATTGTATAAAAACAAAAACAAACTGCTACTGCAGTCGCAAGAAAAAAAGAAGAAAAACCAAACCTCAATCTCGATTTTAAATTCGTTTTAGACAAAGATTATAACACGAATTGTGTTTCAATTTACTCCTAGAAACTAACTGTATCATCAATTCAACTTAAAACATCAAAATGATTACGAATTTCTTGATGAACACTTGTTTTGACTTTTTGAAATAAATCTTTGACTCCAAAATTAACAATCAATTTGATGAATTAAAACTTGAAAAATTACAGAGTGCTTCACTAAATGATTTTTAACAACTCTGCATTATTAGTTTTTTATGAATGAATCGAATTTGAGCTCTTGAATATAATACCTCGTGAACAGGGCAGTTGAACCAATTTCCTAGATTTTTCTGTTTAAATTCGACAACTAATAGCAAGCAGTGTAATTGATTATGATTGTGGAAATTCGTATAACGACCCGTCCTAATCCATCTGGACGAATACATTACATTTGGTTACATCGCGAGGTACTTGACCTCTATATGATACATTTTACAAACATTGCATTCGTTTTTAAAAGACAAACTTTCATTTCATCGAAAGTTGACGACATGCATACTATTTCATAATATATCCAACTATAAATGACCTAATCTGTCATTTACTTTAGTAATAATCTTTATTGAACTCAATGACTTGAATGCAACGTCTTTTGAAATATGTCATGAATGACTCCAAGTAATATCTCTAAAATGAGCAAATGCACAGCGGAAGATTTCTTTTAAACCTGAGAATAAACATGCTTTCAAGTGTCAACCAAAAGGTTGGTGAGTTCATTAGTTTATCGTAATCAATCATTTCCATAATTTAATAGACCACAAGATTTTCATTTCATGTCTCATAAACATCATGCATCTGCATAAAAATCATTCATATGGATTGAACACCTGGTAACCGACATTAACAAAATGCATCTAGAATATCCCCAAAAATAAAATCGAAGTACTAAAGCAGTTCAAATTCTCTGACTGGGGCTTGTCAAGGCCCATAGATCTATCTTTAGGATTCGCGTCAATTGGTGGCAATTATAATAAACACCAATTCTTAGGCTACCAAGTTCAACAAGGGCAATATCCGATATAACAATTAAACCATAGAATGTAGTTTCGATTACTTGTGTCTATTTCGTAAAACATTTATAAAAGCAGCGCATGTATTCTCAGTCCCAAAAATATATATATTGCAAAAGCATTTAAAATGGGAGCAAATAAAACTCACAATACTGTATTTCGTAGTAATTACGCATACGACGGAACTGAACAATGTAGGTTGGCCTCGGATTCACGAACCTATATCATTTATATATATATATATATATATATATATATATATATATATACATATATATATATATATTAACACATATAATCGTAACCGAACAAATTGATATATTATATTTTCAGTTATATGTTATATATACTTATTTTGTAAACTTATTAATATTTATACACATAGTTATATTAATCTATATATATTTGTAATTTGTATTATATCAAAAATCAATAATTTGTTATATGTAATATTAATATAGTTATGTAATATGTATTTTTAGTGTACAAAATATTTATTTGTTAGAATGATAATTTTGATAATATTGATTTACTATTAATAATAATAATAATAACTTTATTAATATTGATAATACTAAAAAAATAATATTGTTAATAATAATAATAATAATAATAATAATAATAATAATAATAATAATAATAATAATAATAATAATAATAATAATAATAATAATAAAAATGATGATTTATACCTACACTTGAAGTCCACTAAATGCTCAAAATTTGTTAGTCCATTTCCAATCCTAATTAGCCTACTAGCAGCCCCATCAAATTTTCAAGTAATCAGCCCAATTCAGTTTTCAAATAATCAGTCCAACAAGCCCATCTATCAAGACAGCTTCTATTGAAAATAATAATAATTTGTAGCTACCTAGATTCGAACTTACGACCCCTTGTCTACCAAACGACACGCCTAACCAATGCTCTACGATTGTTTTTCTGTTTTAATTCGATCCTTTATTACTTTAACCCATTTATTCTTACTTCTACTTCTAAAATGCAAAATCCAGGACTATTCATCAACAATAAAATCATCATCTTCTTTCTTTGTTCATTTCATCTTCATCTTATTACTGTAAATCATAAACACCATCAAATCCTAAACATTCGATCAAAATATGTTATCATCTTCATCATCTCACATCATCTATACTTGTGTAACCTCACCATAAACATAACCACTTCATTTATCATCTCATTCACGATCTTTATCATTAATCATGGTTATTTATCAACACCTCCCATCATCATCTATCTTTATCATCTTCGAAGTCACACAAAATCATAACCATAATTTTATCAATCACGTTATCATCATATTTATACGTATCATTAGCCGTTTAACAAAATGAAAATAGGAACGAGAATTTGCAGCTGTAGCAGGTCAAAGTCATGTCACGAGAAGAAAGAAAAAAAATAAACATAAATAGAGAAAGACAGGTACTGTTCATCGTCACTTTCTTTCATCAATAACCTGCTTATTAGATCAGTAAACAGAAATCTTCCGATTAGCAGTAGCTGTCGGCCTGTGATAGTTTATGGCGGTGAACAAAAGAAAGAACAAAAATATAAACCGATCATAATGGTTATAGCAGTAGAAGATACACGATGGTGATGGTGTATTGGTTCACGAAGATCATATAAATCCTAACAAAAGTGAGAAATATTGAGAGAGAGAGAGTATGATGGCGTATAGCAACATATGTTTTAAATCGATGGTGGTTTCCAATTTAAGAGAGAGAGAGAGAGAGAGAGAGATGGAAGGTGGTTTACGGCTGTTATGGTGGCGGTTCTCGATGGTAGGGTGGTGGTGATTAAAGATGGTGGTATGGGTTGATTTAGTTGTGGTTTTTGGGGTGACTGAAAGGATCTGTTCATATACATTATAAACGATTCACAATAGTTGATTACATCGCGAGATATTTGACCTCTATATGATACGTTTTACAAACATTGCATTCGTTTTTAAAAGACAAACTTTCTTTACATCAAAAATTGACGGCATGCATACCATTTCATATTACATCCAACTATAATTGACTTAATATTAATCTTGATGAACTCAATGACTCGAATGCAACGTCTTTCAAAGTATGTCATGAATGACTCCAAGTAATATCCTTAAAATGAGCTAATGCACAGCGGAAGATTTCTTTAATACCTGAGAATAAACATGCTTTAAAGTGTCAACCAAAAGGTTGGTGAGTTCATTAGTTTATCATAATCAATCATTTCCGTAATAGTAATAGACCACAAGATTTCAGTTTCTATAAATATCCGTACACTCGCAAGTGTATAAAAGTATTCTATAAGTTGTAGGCACCCGGTAACAAGCCTTAACGTTCATGTTTTACCCTCTGAAGTACACCAGATCAGGTGTGTTTAATATAACCTCGAAGTACTAAAGCATCCCATAGTCAGGATGGGGTTTGTCAGGCCCAATAGATCTATCTTTAGGATTCGCGCCTACCGTACATAGACAAGTAGTTTAATGTTACCAAGCTATGGGTATATTTCTGGTTTAAACCTACATAGAATTAGTTTTAGTACTTGTGCCTATTTCGTAAAACATTTATAAAACAGCGCATGTATTCTCAGCCCAAAAATATATATAAAAAGGGAGTAATGAAACTCACCATACTGTATTTCGTAGTAAAAATACATATAACGTCATTTAACAAGTGCAAGGTTGGCCTCGGATTCACGAACCTATATTAATTAAATATATTTATATGTTGGTCAATATTTGTCTAATAATTTTTGGTCAAGTCATAGTGTACCACAATCCTAATGCTCGAGACTAATATGCAAAAGTCAACAAAAGTCAACTTAACCCAAAATGACTTCTAAAATTTATACGTGTTTATTATATAACTTAACTATAGTCATTTTATATATTTAAATATATTTATTAGATTTTATAATAATAAAAGTCATTTATTAATAAAAATTTATATTAACGTTTATATATGATAAAATATACTTTTATATATCTTAAGTAGTAAAATTTATAAAGTTCACTTAATATCATAAAACTATAGTGGTAAGTATTATTAATGTAATTATATTACGCGTGGTGAAAAATATCTTTGTATCCCCTATTTATTTGATAAAATAATATTGATCATAATAATAATAAGTAAAAGTTGTATTATTTTGTAATAATAATTATTATTATTCTATAAAAAAAAATAACAATATTTATATTTACTAAAAATGTTATTATGATAAAATGATAATACTAACATAATAGTAATAATGATATTTTATAATAACAATGATATTTCTATTAAAATAATAACGACGATAGTAATAATAATCATTTTAACAATAATACTAAAATTCAGTTGACTATAACTTCTAATCCGTTCATCGAAACCATTCGATATCTAAGTGAAAAGTTCTTAATTTTTCGCTAGCTTTCCAATGACATGCATATCATATACCCTATCTCAGTAGCATATGTATCTAATTCAGGATTCAACAAACCTATCTAAGGACAATATCGAATGTACAAGCATGCATAATCTTATATACTCGAGCACTAGTCAGGGATACACTATTGAAATATAAAAGTTAAGTTATGAGTGCTCACGTATCAATATTGAGATTCAATATTGCAGGAAAGTACGTAGACGAAACGAAAATGATAAACGTTAGGTTGACTTCACGAGCAATACCCTCGATCAATACCCATAACCTCCATAGCTATAACCCATAATTTCCTTAGCTCTATTCCGTTTGAAAACTTATTTTAAAATCGTCTGAATATAACTCCGTCGTAGTATTTTATGTATACTAATAATATCTTGAAATAATACAAAGAAAATATATATGTGTAATTCGATTGAGAGAGTTTAGAGACATATATTTTCAAGTTTCTATGAAATAATAAAACCTATTGAATTCTATTTATAATAGATTTTTGAATTATTAAAGTGAATTATTAAAGTATGAATTATTAAAGTGAATTATTAAAGTATGAATTATTAAAGTGAATTATTAAAGTATGAATTATTAAAGTGAATTATTAAAGTATGAATTATTAAAGTGAATTATTAAAGTGAATTATTAAAGTATGAATTATTAAAGTGAATTATTAAAGTATGAATTATTAAAGTGAATTATTAAAGTATGAATTATTAAAGTTAAAGTAAAGTAAAAGTAAAGTAAAGGTAAAGTTAAAGTATAGTAAAAGTATAAAACTATGTACGTATAATACGCGTATAAATATATATAATATTAATTTAAATCGTTATATATATTTGATAAAATAAAATATAAATATCGTTATTTTATCATACTAGTTAAGTAATGAGTGGTCAAAAAGAATAGATTTCTTAAATCAGAGTGGATCTCATAACATATGCCCGTAATCATATCATAATGTATCTGATAATTCAATCATTTGATATTATCTCTTAATTCTGTCAATAAATATATCGAAACAAATACGTTCATGTAAAGTATCATATATCTAATACTTTTTTAATGTTTTCAGTTAATATTATATATTATATATACATATCTATATACACATAATTGTTCGTGAATCGTCGAACACGGTCAAAGGATAATTGATTACATGAATGTAGTTCCAAACTTTTTGAGATTCAACATTACAAATTCTGCTTATCGTGTCGGAAACATATAAAGGTTAAGTTTAAATTTGGTCGGAAATTTTCGGGTCGTCACAGTACCTACCCGTTAAAGAAATTTCGTCCCGAAATTTGATCGAGGTCGTCATGGCTAACTATAAAAATGTTTTCATGACGAATATGAGTTGATAAATAGAGTTTTATCATCATTGAGTAATATAGATAAAATAATTTGATTACGCGAAGAGTATAAGTGAAGCTATCGCAAGAGAGTGAAATGAATAAACGTATATTTATTTTAACCGATGACGTAGTTATGATTGATTTCCAGAATTCATTGGATTTAAAGAAAATCTTTGCAATAAGATTTGGTTCTTCGGCGATTAAGAAAATCATGACCTTCTTTGATTAAATGCGATAATGTGTCTCGATTTCTCTGTCTGATATTTTACTATAAATTCACCCCCTTCGTTTCTTTTTTTCCACAGCTCACACCTTCTAATCTTTCTCCCCAATTCATACTTTAAAGCATTCGTTAATATGCTTCATCCAGTATTGATTCTTGATATACTCTTAACTTTCATATCTGTCATTCTTCTTTTTCATCTACCACCGGAGGAAGTTATTTTCTTCTACCATTACCTTGGGGTTATTGTGTTTTTCATTCTCCCGTGTCTTTATATTGCTATACGCATTGATATACACGATTTGTAATTTCGAGGTTGTTATCGGGCTTTATATTCTCCATTATATTTCGGAGCTTCATGCTTTCATTTTCTCTTCCCAGCCTTAAGTCAAGCGGATAATGGTCCAGAATTCGTAGATATGAATTTTTGGATGAACATAGTTAATGTTCCAAGAAGAAAATCGTAATGGTACGATCTTAATTTGGCAACTTACCAGAATATCTGAAAATATAGAGCTATCAAGATGATATGTTCTTAATATGTTTGGAAATTGGATAGAATGTAAGAGTCGTGTAAATAGTACATGATGACGGTATGTTCTATGAATCATCACGTTCCATTAGAAACTCAGCATGACTTACTGTAATATAATCACGTTGATCAAGTGTCATTATATTATACTAACTCATGTTTCAGTTCCCAACACTGCTTTAAAAACATTCCTATTTTAAATTCGAATTTTTTTTTTCTTCAGAATTTAGAAACTAACACGGTTTCTTTTTATGTTGTAACGCAGATATTGCGAAGAGATAAAAGATTTCGGATAAGAATAGTTGTAAAAATATCTTCAGGAATATCGAAGATATTTATAATAAAAGATACGATAATATCTTAGAATTCTTAACATAGATGGATGATGAAGAAGATTTGTCTGTGAAGGTTTAGAATAAGAAGTAAGGTGTTTGCTAACGATTTCAGTAGATACTGAAACATTTGGATCCTTTGAAGGCAGGTTTAGTCTTTGTGATTTGTCCACAGCCTCCTTCATGGTCTGCTCAATCCATTTTCCAGTTTCAAACCTTCTCTTTTTCTCAGCTTTACCACCATACTATTCTTTATCATCAAACTTTTGACTGTTAAAGTCGTTTACAGTTTTTGCTGCTTCATCAGCATTTTTCCAATTTCGGAGAACTAGTTCATAGTTTGGGATGTTTTTCAGAAAATTCACATTCGAAGTATGTAAGTCTAGGAGATAGACGTTATATGTATACATATAACTTTTAACGTAAAATTGTTGCGAAATTCAAAATACTGATTGCTAATTCCCAGTAGTTGGTGTGACAATTATTGTTACAGGATGTAGGTGAGTACATGATGGGGTTTAATGAATAAGTATAGTGGATTTTCGGAGAGGCTTAAGTCGAAGGTTAATGAAGTTGTTGATAAGTTTACTGCTAATGTGACGAGATATGAAAGGTTCCCCGGTAACCATGATGAAGGGTTTATTCGTATAAACAAATGAAGGTGATTTGTTGGAGCTGTGACAAAACTGTCTATTTTGGAAAGAGATTGAAAAATTATATTTGGTAATAAATATCAAAGGATCTGACATGGATACGTGTTAAACAATAACTTTGGTTTCGAGAGCTTTTCAGGTGCATGACAGTGGGTAATGTGTGGTTGGATCATCATCTCGCATGTCTTTAGGAATTTCGAAGTGTTTGAACACATATTGTAATTGTTAATATACATATGATGTTCTAAGATTTTGAATGATACAAATATTTTTGTGAGTTCCATGAATAGAAATGAGGTTCTAGGACAGTTTTGAAGTCAAAGTATAGTTTTGAAAGATGTAGGAATCTAAGAGTAATGATTTCGGTTATATCTTGAATCGAATTCTGAGATTTTAAAATCAGAATATGTAATTAGATTTTGAATGAGTATGGTTGTTTTGATTTCTATAAAAGAATGTATATTGTTGTGAAAGTAGGGAGTATAATGGATGACTTGCTGAATCAGATTCGAAGAATGTAACATATTAATTGTGAATTTATATATCTCTCGGGTATTACCTACCCGTTAAAAAAAAATTCACAATTAATATTTTGTACAAAAGAATTTTATTACAGTCTTTATGGAAATATATATGTGTATATTTCTTCAGATGTAATATAGATTTAATGAGTTAATATTAAATTAAACTCATTTAATTTATGGTTAAGGCTAGGATAGATAATTTCTAAACTTTAGAAATTACATAATCGCCGTAGAATGTTTCCCCAATGAAGTTATGAATCAATACTTAATCGTTGTGGTATTCCTTGGTATCTACATGGCGTATGACGTCGATGCTCGTGGGACAGATTGTGAAGTTGAGGTTTGCGATGCGGTTGTTGTTGGTGGTGGTAATGGTACTGTTGATGTTGTTGATGGTGGTACTGGTTATGCTGTCGGTGCTGCTGCTGGTATTTGTAACCTTTGCACCATATTCTCCAAAGCCACTACCCGAGCGCGAAGCTCGTTGACTTCTTCTATTACACCGGGGTGATTGTCGGTTCGGACGAGCGGATAAATAAGATCTAGAATTTTGTGTAGTATATAATCATGATGAGATACTCTGGAAATGAGAGAGAAAATGGTGTTTCGGACTGGTTCGCCAGAAAGTGCTTCAGGTTCATTGCCAAGAGGGCAATGTGGTGGATGAAAGGGATCACCTTCTTCTTGTCTCCAATGGTTAAGTAGATTACGAACCCATCCCCAATTCATCCAGAATAGATGATGGCTAATTGGTTGATCCATTCCGGTCACGCTGCTTTCGGAGCTCATGTGGAAATCCATATCGGCATAGCTTTCGGAATCCGAGGAACTCAAACTGGTTGAGGGATCCATCTTGTATGATCAGGGAAAGAATTTTTTTGTATGAAATAGATTGTAGAATTTAGATTTGGTATTCTTCAATACATAATTTACATATGTATATATTGAAATGTCCCGTTCTTATTGATTAAAAACGTTCCATATTAATTGATTTCGTTGCGAGGTTTTGACCTCTATATGAGACGTTTTTCAAAGACTGCATTCATTTTAAAACAAACCATAACCTTTATTTCATCAGTAAAGGTTTAAAAAGCTTTACGTAGATTATCAAATAATGATAATCTAAAATATCCTGTTTACACACGACCATTACATAATGGTTTACAATACAAATATGTTACAACAAAATAAGTTTCTTGAATGCAGTTTTTACACAATATCATACAAGCATGGACTCCAAATCTCGTCCTTATTTAAGTATGCGACAGCGGAAGCTCTTAATAATCACCTGAGAATAAACATGCTTAAAACGTCAACAAAAATGTTGGTGAGTTATAGGTTTAACCTATATATATCAAATCATAATAATAGACCACAAGATTTCATATTTCAATACACATCCCATACATAGAGATAAAAATCATTCATATGGTGAACACCTGGTAACCGACATTAACAAGATGCATATATAAGAATATCCCCATCATTCCGGGACACCCTTCGGATATGATATAAATTTCGAAGTACTAAAGCATCCGGTACTTTGGATGGGGTTTGTTAAGCCCAATAGATCTATCTTTAGGATTCGCGTCAATTAGGGTGTCTGTTCCCTAATTCTTAGATTACCAGACTTAATAAAAAGGGGCATATTCGATTTCGATAATTCAACCATAGAATGTAGTTTCACGTACTTGTGTCTATTTTGTAAATTATTTATAAAACCTGCATGTATTCTCATCCCAAAAATATTAGTTTTTAAAAGTGGGACTATAACTCACTTTCACAGACTTTTACTTCGTCGGGAAGTAAGATTTGGCCACTGGTTGATTCACGAACCTATAACAATATATACATATATATCAAAGTATGTTCAAAATATATTTACAACACTTTTAATATATTTTGATGTTTTAAGTTTATTAAGTCAGCTGTCCTCGTTAGTAACCTACAACTAGTTGTCCACAGTTAGATGTACAGAAATAAATCGATAAATATTATCTTGAATCAATCCACGACCCAGTGTATACGTATCTCAGTATTGATCACAACTCAAACTATATATATTTTGGAATCAACCTCAACCCTGTATAGCTAACTCCAACATTCACATATAGAGTGTCTATGGTTGTTCCGAAATATATATAGATGTGTCGACATGATAGGTCGAAACATTGTATACGTGTCTATGGTATCTCAAGATTACATAATATACAATACAAGTTGATTAAGTTATGGTTGGAATAGATTTGTTACCAATTTTCACGTAGCTAAAATGAGAAAAATTATCCAATCTTGTTTTACCCATAACTTCTTCATTTTAAATCCGTTTTGAGTGAATCAAATTGCTATGGTTTCATATTGAACTCTATTTTATGAATCTAAACAGAAAAAGTATAGGTTTATAGTCGGAAAAATAAGTTACAAGTCGTTTTTATAAAGGTAGTCATTTCAGTCGAAAGAACGACGTCTAGATGACCATTTTAGAAAACATACTTCCACTTTGAGTTTAACCATAATTTTTGGATATAGTTTCATGTTCATAATAAAAATCATTTTCTCAGAATAACAACTTTTAAATCAAAGTTTATCATAGTTTTTAATTAACTAACCCAAAACAGCCCGCGGTGTTACTACGACGGCGTAAATCCGGTTTTACGGTGTTTTTCGTGTTTCCAGGTTTTAAATCATTAAGTTAGCATATCATATAGATATAGAACATGTGTTTAGTTGATTTTAAAAGTCAAGTTAGAAGGATTAACTTTTGTTTGCGAACAAGTTTAGAATTCACTAAACTATGTTCTAGTGAT
Source organism: Rutidosis leptorrhynchoides (assembly GCF_046630445.1). Lineage (NCBI taxonomy): Eukaryota > Viridiplantae > Streptophyta > Magnoliopsida > Asterales > Asteraceae > Rutidosis > Rutidosis leptorrhynchoides. The sequence goes on along the minus strand of NC_092334.1, from coordinate 711,381,685 downwards.
TACAAGTTTAAACCTTCGAATAAGATAGCTTTATATGTATGAATCGAATGATGTTATGAACATCATTACTACCTTAAGTTCCTTGGATAAACCTACTGGAAAATAGAAAAATGGATCTAGCTTCAATGGATCCTTGGATGGCTCGAAGTTCTTGAAGCAGAATCATGACACGAAAACAAGTTCAAGTAAGATCATCACTTAAAATAAGATTGTTATAGTTATAGAAATTGAACCAAAGTTTGAATATGATTATTACCTTGTATTAGAATGATAACCTACTGTAAGAAACAAAGATTTCTTGAGGTTGGATGATCACCTTACAAGATTGGAAGTGAGCTAGCAAACTTGAAAGTATTCTTGATTTTATGAAACTAGAACTTTTGGAATTTATGAAGAACACTTAGAACTTGAAGATAGAACTTGAGATAGATCAATTAGATGAAGAAAATTGAAGAATGAAAGTGTTTTTAGGTGTTTTTGGTCGTTGGTGTATGGATTAGATATAAAGGATATGTTATTTTGTTTTCATGTAAATAAGTCATGAATGATTACTCATATTTTTGTAATTTTATGAGATATTTCATGCTAGTTGCCAAATGATGGTTCCCACATGTGTTAGGTGACTCACATGGGCTGCTAAGAGCTGATCATTGGAGTGTATATACCAATAGTACATACATCTAAAAGCTGTGTATTGTACGAGTACGAATACGGGTGCATACGAGTAGAATTGTTGATGAAACTGAACGAGGATGTAATTGTAAGCATTTTTGTTAAGTAGAAGTATTTTGATAAGTGTCTTGAAGTCTTTCAAAAGTGTATGAATACATATTAAAACACTACATGTATATACATTTTAACTGAGTCGTTAAGTCATCGTTAGTCGTTACATGTAAATGTTGTTTTGAAACCTTTAGGTTAACGATCTTGTTAAATGTTGTTAACCCAATGTTTATAATATCAAAAGAGATTTTAAATTATTATATTATCATGATATTATGATGTACGAATATCTCTTAATATGATATATATACATTAAATGTCGTTACAACGATAATCGTTACATATATGTCTCGTTTCAAAATCATTAAGTTAGTAGTCTTGTTTTTACATATGTAGTTCATTGTTAATATAATTAATGATATTTTTACTTATCATAATATCATGTTAACTATATATATAACCATATATATGTCATCATATAGTTTTTACAAGTTTTAACGTTCGTGAATCACCGGTCAACTTGGGTGGTCAATTGTCTATATGAAACCTATTTCAATTAATCAAGTCTTAACAAGTTTGATTGCTTAACATGTTGGAAACATTTAATCATGTAAATATCAATCTCAATTAATATATATAAACATGGAAAAGTTCGGGTCACTACAGTACCTACCCGTTAAATAAATTTCGTCCCGAAATTTTAAGCTGTTGAAGGTGTTGACGAATCTTCTGGAAATAGATGCGGGTATTTCTTCTTCATCTGATCTTCACGCTCCCAGGTGAACTCGGGTCCTCTACGAGCATTCCATCGAACCTTAACAATTGGTATCTTGTTTTGCTTAAGTCTTTTAACCTCACGATCCATTATTTCGACGGGTTCTTCGATGAATTGAAGTTTTTCGTTGATTTGGATTTCATCTAACGGAATAGTGAGATCTTCTTTAGCAAAACATTTCTTCAAATTCGAGACGTGGAAAGTGTTATGTACAGCCGCGAGTTGTTGAGGTAACTCAAGTCGGTAAGCTACTGGTCCAACACGATCAATAATCTTGAATGGTCCAATATACCTTGGATTTAATTTTCCTCGTTTACCAAATCGAACAACGCCTTTCCAAGGTGCAACTTTAAGCATGACCATCTCTCCAATTTCAAATTCTATATCTTTTCTTTTAATGTCAGCGTAGCTCTTTTGTCGACTTTGGGCGGTTTTCAACCGTTGTTGAATTTGGATGATCTTCTCGGTAGTTTCTTGTATAATCTCCGGACCCGTAATCTGTCTATCCCCCACTTCACTCCAACAAATCGGAGACCTGCACTTTCTACCATAAAGTGCTTCAAACGGCGCCATCTCAATGCTTGAATGGTAGCTGTTGTTGTAGGAAAATTCTGCTAATGGTAGATGTCGATCCCAACTGTTTCCGAAATCAATAACACATGCTCGTAGCATGTCTTCAAGCATTTGTATCGTCCTTTCGCTCTGCTCATCAGTTTGTGGATGATAGGCAGTACTCATGTCTAGACGAGTTCCTAATGCTTGCTGTAATGTCTGCCAGAATCTTGAAATAAATCTGCCATCCCTATCAGAGATAATAGAGATTGGTATTCCATGTCTGGAGATGACTTCCTTCAAATACAGTCGTGCTAACTTCTCCATCTTGTCATCTTCTCTTATTGGCAGGAAGTGTGCTGATTTGGTGAGACGATCAACTATTACCCAAATAGTATCAAAACCACTTGCAGTCCTTGGCAATTTAGTGATGAAATCCATGGTAATGTTTTCCCATTTCCATTCCGGGATTTCGGGTTGTTGAAGTAGACCTGATGGTTTCTGATGCTCAGCTTTGACCTTAGAACACGTCAAACATTCTCCTACGTATTTAGCAACATCGGCTTTCATACCCGGCCACCAAAAATGTTTCTTGAGATCCTTGTACATCTTTCCCGTTCCAGGATGTATTGAGTATCTGGTTTTATGAGCTTCTCTAAGTACCATTTCTCTCATATCTCTAAATTTTGGTACCCAAATCCTTTCAGCCCTATACCGGGTTCCGTCTTCCCGAATATTAAGATGCTTCTCCGATCCTTTGGGTATTTCATCCTTTAAATTTCCCTCTTTTAAAACTCCTTGTTGCGCCTCCTTTATTTGAGTAGTAAGGTTATTATGAATCATTATATTCATAGATTTTACTCGAATGGGTTCTCTGTCCTTCCTGCTCAAGGCATCGGCTACCACATTTGCCTTTCCCGGGTGGTAACGAATCTCAAAGTCGTAATCATTCAATAATTCAATCCACCTACGCTGCCTCATATTCAGTTGTTTCTGATTAAATATGTGTTGAAGACTTTTGTGGTCGGTATATATAATACTTTTAACCCCATATAAGTAGTGCCTCCAAGTCTTTAATGCAAAAACAACTGCGCCTAATTCCAAATCATGTGTCGTATAATTTTGTTCGTGAATCTTCAATTGTCTAGACGCATAAGCAATCACCTTCGTTCGTTGCATTAATACACAACCGAGACCTTGCTTTGATGCGTCACAATAAATCACAAAATCATCATTCCCTTCAGGCAATGACAATATAGGTGCCGTAGTTAGCTTTTTCTTCAATAACTGAAACGCTTTCTCTTGTTCATCATTCCATTCAAATTTCTTCCCTTTATGCGTTAATGCAGTCAAGGGTTTTGCTATTCTGGAAAAGTCTTGGATGAACCTTCTGTAGTAACCAGCTAGTCCTAAAAACTGGCGTATGTGTTTCGGAGTTTTCGGGGTTTCCCACTTTTCAACAGTTTCTATCTTTGCCGGATCCACCTTAATACCTTCTTTGTTCACTATGTGACCGAGGAATTGAACTTCTTCCAACCAAAATGCACACTTTGAAAACTTAGCGTACAATTCTTCCTTCCTCAATACTTCTAACACCTTTCTCAAATGTTCACCGTGTTCTTGGTCATTCTTTGAGTAAATAAGTATGTCATCAATGAAAACAATGACAAACTTGTCAAGGTATGGTCCACACACTCGGTTCATAAGGTCCATGAACACAGCTGGTGCATTAGTTAAACCAAATGGCATGACCATAAACTCGTAATGACCGTAACGTGTTCTGAAAGCAGTCTTTGGAATATCATCTTCTTTCACCCGCATTTGATGATACCCGGAACGTAAGTCAATCTTTGAATAAACAGACGAGCCTTGTAGTTGATCAAATAAGTCGTCAATTCTCGGTAGTGGGTAGCGGTTCTTAATGGTAAGTTTGTTCAACTCTCGGTAGTCGATACACAACCTGAATGTACCATCTTTCTTCTTGACAAACAAAACAGGAGCTCCCCACGGTGATGTGCTTGGTCGAATGAAACCACGCTCTAAAAGTTCTTGTAATTGGCTTTGCAGTTCTTTCATCTCGCTGGGTGCGAGTCTGTAAGGAGCACGAGCTATTGGTGCAGCTCCTGGTACAAGATCTATTTGAAATTCAACGGATCGATGTGGGGGTAATCCCGGTAATTCTTTCGGAAATACATCGGGAAATTCTTTTGCAATGGGAACATCATTGATGCTCTTTTCTTCAGTTTGTACTTTCTCGACGTGTGCTAGAACAGCATAGCAACCTTTTCTTATTAGTTTTTGTGCCTTCAAATTACTAATAAGATGTAGCTTCGTGTTGCCCTTTTCTCCGTACACCATTAAGGGTTTTCCTTTTTCTCGTATAATGCGAATTGCATTTTTGTAACAAACGATCTCTGCTTTCACTTCTTTCAACCAGTCCATACCGATTATCACATCAAAACTCCCTAACTCTACTGGTATCAAATCAATCTTAAATGTTTCGCTAACCAGTTTAATTTCTCGATTCCGACATATATTATCTGCTGAAATTAATTTACCATTTGCTAATTCGAGTAAAAATTTACTATCCAAAGGCGTCAATGGACAACTTAATTTAGCACAAAAATCTCTACTCATATAGCTTCTATCCGCACCCGAATCAAATAAAACGTAAGCAGATTTATTGTCAATAAGAAACTGTCATAACCCGTCCTTAACCATAAAAACGCGTTAGATAACGTATGATTTCATTGCGAGGTATTGACCTCTATATGAGACATTTTTGAAAGAAAACTGCATATATTATACATTACAAACCATAACCATTATTTTTGTTACAAGCTTAAGACAATAAAAAGAAGATTAACGTTTAGCGATAATCTTCGACTTACAAACTTTACAAATGATGACAACAACACGGTTTCTAGCATATTTTACAATGCAACATCTCGGATATGCAGTTTTATTTTTGACACAAACATGCGTACGCAAGATCCTGGTTAGATCCAACATGATACAGCGGAAGCTTTAGAAATCACCTGAGAATAGACATGTTTTAAAAAGGTCAACATAAAGTTGGTGAGATATAGGTTTAATGCCGGCAGCAATATATATATATAGACCACAAGATTTCGTATATAAACAGTTTAATAAAAGTATTCTAAGTGGTTGAGCACTCGGTAACCATACTTAACATTTTCACGTCGCATATTCCCTTTAATATGAAATCTTACTACACCGTACCAAGTGTAGTCACAAAACGAAGTACTGTGCAACCGTTGAATACTGGTCGTCCAGTCCGGTTGGGGTTGTCAGGCCCGATAGATCTATCAACAGGATTCGCGTTTACAATACCGCTGTAAATATTAGTTACCAAGCTACAGGGAAGTATGCCAGTGGTACAACTCAACGTAGAATATATTTTTCAGTTACTTGTGTCCATAGCGTAAAACATAAAGTACATGTATTCTCATCCCGAAATATTTAGAGTTTAAAAGTGGGACTATATACTCACTTTTGTCTTGATGATATAAATAATTTGACTCGGTCTTCCGGTTGATATCACGAACCTATCCATATATAATATATCAATATGTTTTCATTTTAAACAAACGTTATATATATATACTTGTTATACTTTTAATACTTTGAATATTTCCTTAGTCCGAAGTTAGCAGTTCGAGGTTAGCAATTCAATTTTTAATGGTTCATTTTTAGATGTTTAATATACCCGCAATGAATAAATACAACCCCCAACGAAATAAATAAAACTCCCGTAAAACCCCATCATAAATGTATTGGTCGAGATTAATCTTGACCCATGGTACCGGTGTTGTCAAATGACGTGTTGCGTACAATCATGGGATCTTATGATTAATCTTCTCGTGTTGCTTACGGGTGATCCTGAACCATATGAAATTGAATTATGAGTACATATATATAAAATATCATGTTATCTTAGAAGTATGTGATTTTATGTAAATTTTTCCAATGAATCCCGAAGTCATTTAAGCCTTGGATAACCAATTTTGTTTCGGTCATAGTTTCTTCGTTACAAGTCCGTTTTCGTTGATTCAACTTGCCATCTCCTTGGATCGAGTCCCTCTTTAAGACTATGAACTGTAAATACCTTAGTTTGTATTCAAAATCACACGGCATAGGTCAAACTTTAGTGAAACTTATGAAGTTAATCATTTTCGTTACAACAAAATCATTTAATGACCATTTTTCTAAAAATACCTATACTTTGAAAAACCAAGTTTTACCTTGTTAAATTAGCATATACATAAGTTATATTACAGGTCTTGAAGTATTTTAAAAGTTAAGTTAGAAGGATCTATTTAGTTTGCAAACAAGTTTGAAAACATTCAAACTATGTTCTTGTTGTTAAACTTGTATACCACAAAATATGATAGCTATATATATATGAATCGAATAAGGTTATGAACATATATTCTACCTCAAGTTCCTTGGATGAAGTTGCTGTAAAAGAGAAGTAAGAAGCTAGAATCAAAAGGGTGATAGAAGTGGATGAAAGATTGGAAGTAAGTTGGTGTTCTTGGAGGGTTTTCTTGAAGTGTTTTTGTATGGTTTTCTTATGGTATTTTAGTATGGTTTTTGAAGCTAGATCTTCAAGGTTATGAGCTGAGGTGGTTAAGGTGTTTTAGGGTTCATAAGTATGTGTGTGTTTTGGCTAGATACTTGGAGTAAAATGAATCAAAAATGGGTTACTCCTAACCCTTTAAAAAACGTGAATGGGGGAGTATGGAGACAAAATTTCAAGTGATAATTTTATGTATCTAGTCCTAATTGCTTCCAAGTTCAATTACCTAGCCCTCATGGCATGAATAATGGCTGGTTAGGTGGTGATTTTGATGTGTATTTACTATTAGTAAATACGTATAGAAGCTTGGTATGATACGAGTACAAATACTCTAGGTATACGTATAGAAATTTTGTGAAAAATGGAATGAGGATTCAAATATAGCTATCTTTTGTGAATACACTTATATGATTTTATGTATTTAAGTTCTTAAAAGTGATTAAATACATTACTTATACGATATATGTATAAACATTATAAGTCTTAAGTATTTATGTCAAATAACGTTACGTATAGTTATCGTTTTGAAAACTTAAGTTAGTAGTTTCAAAATACACATATAACTTGTTGTTATTAATACAAAATGAGATATTAAAACATTTATTAATCATGTTAAATATGTATATATACATTTATATACACAAACGTACAATTATCATATATTGTATAGTTCGTGATATCATCGGTCAAACTAGACGGTCAAACGTTGTGTAAAACTCTTTTCGGAAATATAAATCTCGACAATTTGGATTGCTTATCATGTTGGCAAGGTTTAATTTATGTAAATATTAATCTTATAAGTATAGAATGATCGAAAAAGTGCGGGTCGTTACATTACCTCCCCGTTAAATAAATTTCGTCCCGAAATTTTAAAATTGTACCTATTTTGCGTCATCGAGAAACAAGTGTGGATACTTTTGCTTCATCTGATCCTCTCGTTCCCAAGTAAACTCGGGACCTCTTCTAGCATTCCAACGAACCTTAACAATCGGTATATTGCTCTGTTTGAGCTGTTTAACTTCACGGTCCATGATTTCGATTGGTTCTTCGACGAATTGTAGTTTCTCGTCGACATGGATTTCCTCAAGAGGAATGGTGAGGTCTTCCTTTGCAAGACACTTCTTAAGGTTTGAGACGTGAAAGGTATTATGTACTCCGGCGAGTTGTTGTGGTAACTCGAGTCGATAAGCTACCGGTCCAATGCGTTCGATGATCTTAAACGGGCCTACGTATCTTGGGTTCAGTTTACCCCTTTTGCCGAAACGTATTACACCTTTCCAAGGTGACACCTTTAGCATAACCATGTCCCCGACCTGAAACTTTAATGGTTTCCTTCGGACATCGGCGTAGCTCTTTTGGCGACTGCGGGCTGTTTTTAATCTCTCCTTGATTTGCACTATCTTCTCAGTCGTTTCATGTATGATCTCGGGACCAGTTAATTGTCGATCTCCTACTTCATTCCAACAGATAGGAGATCTACACTTCCTTCCATACAATGCTTCGAATGGCGCAGCTCCAATGCTCGCATGATAACTATTATTATACGAGAATTCTGCTAACGGTAGATATTTATCCCAACCGTTTCCAAAATCGATCACACATGCCCTGAGCATGTCTTCAAGAGTCTGAATTGTTCTTTCACTCTGCCCGTCGGTCTGCGGATGATATGCGGTACTCATATCCAAACGAGTTCCTAATGCCTCCTGTAGTGATTGCCAAAACTTTGAGGTAAATCTACTATCACGATCGGATATAATGGAAATAGGTATCCCATGCCTTGAAACAACTTCCTTTATATACAATCGTAATAGTTTCTCCATTCTATCCGTTTCCTTTATAGGCAAGAAATGTGCAGACTTGGTGAGACGATCAACAATCACCCAAATGGTGTCGTATCCCCAGGCAGTCTTTGGTAACTTCGTGATGAAATCCATGGTAATACCATCCCATTTCCATTCTGGGATTTCTGGTTGTTGAAGTAACCCTGACGGCTTCTGGTGTTCTGCTTTGACCTTAGAACAAGTTAAACACTCCCCAACATATGTTGCAACGTCTATCTTCAAATTAGGCCACCAATAATGCGTCTTAAGATCTTGGTACATCTTTCCAACTCCAGGATGTATCGAATATCTTGTCTTATGTGCCTCGTTCAATATCAACTTCCTTAATCCACCCAACTTCGGTACCCAAATACGATTTGCAAAATATCGAATTCCATCTTCCCGCATAACGAGTTGCTTCTCATACTTCTTCATTATTTCATTTCCTATATTTTCTTTAGTAAGTGCTTCTCGTTGAACTTCTTTGATTTGTGAATTGAGATTCATGCGAATTTTTATGTTCATCGCTCGTACTCGGATTGGTTCTCGTTCCTTTCTGCTTAGAGCATCGGCCACCACGTTCGCCTTCCCGGGATGATAACGAATTTCACAATCATAGTCGTTTATCAGCTCGACCCACCTACGTTGCCTCATGTTCAGCTGTTTCTGATCAAAAATATGTTGAAGGCTTTTATGATCAGTAAACACAGTGAATTTAACCCCATACAAGTAGTGTCTCCACATCTTCAATGCAAACACGACTGCTCCCAATTCTAGATCATGCGTCGTATAATTCCGCTCGTGAATCTTCAATTGTCGAGATGCAAATGCAATTACTTTCTTTCGTTGCATAAGAACACAACCAAAACCTTGTCGCGAAGCGTCACAATATATTTCAAAATCATCGTTCCCTTCAGGTAACGATAAAATAGGCGCCGTAGTTAACTTCTTCTTCAGTAATTGAAATGCGTTCTCCTGCTCCGAGGTCCATTCGTATTTCTTCCCTTTTTGCGTTAATGTTGTCAGCGGCTTAGCTATTCGGGAAAAATCTTGAATAAACCTTCTATAATAACCGGCTAAACCCAAAAATTGACGTATCTGCGTTGGTGTCTTAGGAGTCTCCCATTTTTCAATAGCTTCAGTTTTTGCTGGATCAACCTGAATTCCTTCGCTATTAACAACGTGACCAAGAAATTGCACTTCTTTCAACCAGAAAGCACACTTAGAAAATTTAGCATAAAGTTGTTCTTTTCTCAACAACTCCAGTATCAACCTTAAATGCTCTTCATGCTCTTGCTCATTCTTGGAATAGATAAGAATATCATCAATGAAAACGATAACAAACTTATCTAAATACGGACTACAAACTCGATTCATGAGGTCCATGAACACAGCTGGCGCATTCGTCAATCCAAACGGCATAACCAAAAATTCGTAATGACCATAACGTGTCCGAAAAGCAGTTTTCGGAATATCCTCTTCTTTGACGCGTAGTTGATGATAGCCCGATCTTAAGTCGATTTTTGAATAAACACATGATCCTTGCAATTGATCAAATAAGTCATCAATTCTCGGTAGTGGATACCGATTCTTGATAGTTAACTTATTTAATTCACGATAGTCTATACACATCCTAAAAGATCCATCTTTCTTCTTAACAAATAAAATTGGAGCTCCCCACGGTGAAGTACTCGGTCGTATGAATCCACGGTCCAGTAATTCTTTTAACTGACTTTGAAGTTCTTTTAACTCGGACGGTGCAAGTCTATATGGAGCACGAGCCACTGGTGCAGCTCCTGGTACTAAATCTATTTGAAATTCTACCGATCTAAATGGAGGTAATCCCGGCAACTCTTCCGGAAAAACTTCAGGAAAATCTCTTGCCACAGGCACGTCGTTGATGCACTTTTCTTTCTTTTCGACTTTATTAACATGTGCTAAAATAGCGTAACATCCCTTTTCTAAACACTTCTTGGCTTTCAAACAGCTAATGAGTTTTAGCTTTGACTTACCCTTCTCTCCATAAATCATCACCGGTATTTTATCCTTACCAGGAATACGAATTGCCTTCTTGGCACAAACAATTTCCGCTCCTATTTTGGACATCCAGTCCATGCCGACTATCACATCAAAACCTCCTAATTCCACGGGTATTAAGTCGATTTTAAACGTTTCTCCGGCTAGATTTATTTCACAATCACGACAAATTTTATCGGCTTTAATTAGCTTACCATTAGCTAACTCAATCAAGTACTTAGCATCTAGAGGTAATGATGAACAATTCAATTTAGTGTAAAAATTTATACACACGTAACTTCTATCGGCGCCAGTATCAAATAAAATAGATGCTGATAAGTTATTAATGGTAAACGTACCCGTAACAAGTTCCGGGTCTTCTCGTGCCTCTCTAGCATTAATAACAAACGCTCTTCCACGTGCAGGTCCGCCATTCTGATTCGGGCACTGGCTCTTATAGTGACCTTGTTTTCCACACCCAAAACAAGTAATGTTAGCCAAAGCAGTTCTATTTGCGTTGGTGGCAGGAGTCTTGTTACCATTTGCATTTGTAACGAGAGCCTTACAATCTTCAGCAAGATGTCCCTGTCTATTGCATTTAGTGCACAACACACTACAGTAACCAAAATGATGTTTGTGACAACGGTTGCATAAAGGACTTTGTCCTTTGTAACCAAAGCCTGAACCGCTACCCGCACCTTTCGTGGTTTCTTGTTTCTTATAAGGTTGTTGTTGGTTACCTCGATCATAACCTCCATTCCACTTTTTCTTGTTCCCCAATACCTTCACCTCAGTATTGAATGCTTTCTTGTCCAAAATGACCTGATCCATTAGCTCGTTTGCCATGGTTATAGCTTCATGAATTGTCTTAGGTTTCGATGCTGTAACGTTTGCCTTGACCTTTTTGGGCAAACCACCTTTGTACATTTCAATCTTCCGTGCTTCGGTTGGAACCAATTCAGGACATAGTAAAACCAATTCCATGAATCGCTGATTGTAGTTGGTGATTTCAGTACCAACCACCTTCAAACTTCGTAACTCATCTTCTAACTTAATAACCTCATTCCTTGGACAATACTCGGTGATTATCATTGCTTTGAATTCTTCCCATGGAGTATCATAAGCTGCATCTCCTCCTACCGCCTTCACATAATTCTTCCACCATGTGAGTGCACTATCTTGTAAAGTGCACGATGCATACTTGGTCATGTCTTTTTCATCACAACCGCTGATTTTGAACACCGTCTCCATCTTTTCTATCCATCGGGTTAAACCGATAGGTCCTTCCATTCCACTGAATGATGAAGGTTTGCAAGCTTGAAACGTCTTGTAGGAGCATCCTACGCGAGGATTTGGATTAACTGCAGTAGCTCTTGCAGCTTCGACCCATAGCATTCTATCGTTGACTCGCTGGTTGATGAAGTTCTCGACTTCTTGTTCCGTCATTCGGTTCAATCGCGCCATTTCCTAATGAAAGAAAATAATTATTCACATGGATTATTATAGATGTAGTGTGTATTTATAGTACATTTATAGCTTGTTAATAATATGAACCAGGTATTATTATAAAAGCCTTTTCTTCTTATTAGCGTTTTATAATTATATCTTGGGTAGTACCTACCCGTTAATGTTCATACTTAATAGCTTAGTACAGAATCAATTACTACAATCTAAATAATACTTAACCATGGAAAATTATTGCATTTCATACTTCGCTATTTTACATATGCTTATCTTACATCAAACTTTAAGCAAACCACACTAATAATATTATACAAAACATTATATGATTCCATGGCTTAATACGGCAGTGCATCGTTCGGTCTATTTTCTAGGGCGTTTAGTTCCAATGAATGGCCTAACGCTTATCCTAGCTGTCTGCCTACGTTTTGGCTGAGGAGCCGAAGAACTAGATGCGGGGATTGCACTAATAGGAATAGCGGGAATAGGGGTGGTAGTGTTGAGTGGAATTGGTGCTACGTCATTCTTACTAAGTTCGGGATTTGAATTTTCTAATTCATTCGCTTTTCGTTTCTTTCCTTGATCGAATTTTTCTTTCGTAATTTCTAGTATTTCTTCCTCGGGTTCACTTTCCTCTTCGGGTTCACTTTCCTCCTCGGGTTCACTTTCCTCTTCGGGTTCACTTTCCTCCTCGGGTTCACTTTCCGATATTTCTATAGTTGGTTCATCTGGAAATTGTGAGTCTTCCCCAAAAATACCATTTTCGTCATCGGATATGTTAATGACTGAAACACAATCTGAAGATTCTGGTTCGGAATCGCTGAATGTGATAACAAGTTTTGAGCCCGACATCTATCATATAACAACTAACCCATTAGTACTACATAATATTTACATATAAATTTTAACCAACAATGATAAGCAATGGTTTTTAAATCAGACCCGGTCAAAGTCCAGACTTACTAATGTATCCTAACGACTTATCGGTTAGACACACTAATGCAAACCTGGTTCGCTAAGACCAACGCTCTGATACCACATGTCATAACCCGTCCTTAACCATAAAAACGCGTTAGATAACGTATGATTTCATTGCGAGGTATTGACCTCTATATGAGACATTTTTGAAAGAAAACTGCATATATTATACATTACAAACCATAACCATTATTTTTGTTACAAGCTTAAGACAATAAAAAGAAGATTAACGTTTAGCGATAATCTTCGACTTACAAACTTTACAAATGATGACAACAACACGGTTTCTAGCATATTTTACAATGCAACATCTCGGATATGCAGTTTTATTTTTGACACAAACATGCGTACGCAAGATCCTGGTTAGATCCAACATGATACAGCGGAAGCTTTAGAAATCACCTGAGAATAGACATGTTTTAAAAAGGTCAACATAAAGTTGGTGAGATATAGGTTTAATGCCGGCAGCAATATATATATATATAGACCACAAGATTTCGTATATAAACAGTTTAATAAAAGTATTCTAAGTGGTTGAGCACTCGGTAACCATACTTAACATTTTCACGTCGCATATTCCCTTTAATATGAAATCTTACTACACCGTACCAAGTGTAGTCACAAAACGAAGTACTGTGCAACCGTTGAATACTGGTCGTCCAGTCCGGTTGGGGTTGTCAGGCCCGATAGATCTATCAACAGGATTCGCGTTTACAATACCGCTGTAAATATTAGTTACCAAGCTACAGGGAAGTATGCCAGTGGTACAACTCAACGTAGAATATATTTTTCAGTTACTTGTGTCCATAGCGTAAAACATAAAGTACATGTATTCTCATCCCGAAATATTTAGAGTTTAAAAGTGGGACTATATACTCACTTTTGTCTTGATGATATAAATAATTTGACTCGGTCTTCCGGTTGATATCACGAACCTATCCATATATAATATATCAATATGTTTTCATTTTAAACAAACGTTATATATATATACTTGTTATACTTTTAATACTTTGAATATTTCCTTAGTCCGAAGTTAGCAGTTCGAGGTTAGCAATTCAATTTTTAATGGTTCATTTTTAGATGTTTAATATACCCGCAATGAATAAATACAACCCCCAACGAAATAAATAAAACTCCCGTAAAACCCCATCATAAATGTATTGGTCGAGATTAATCTTGACCCATGGTACCGGTGTTGTCAAATGACGTGTTGCGTACAATCATGGGATCTTATGATTAATCTTCTCGTGTTGCTTACGGGTGATCCTGAACCATATGAAATTGAATTATGAGTACATATATATAAAATATCATGTTATCTTAGAAGTATGTGATTTTATGTAAATTTTTCCAATGAATCCCGAAGTCATTTAAGCCTTGGATAACCAATTTTGTTTCGGTCATAGTTTCTTCGTTACAAGTCCGTTTTCGTTGATTCAACTTGCCATCTCCTTGGATCGAGTCCCTCTTTAAGACTATGAACTGTAAATACCTTAGTTTGTATTCAAAATCACACGGCATAGGTCAAACTTTAGTGAAACTTATGAAGTTAATCATTTTCGTTACAACAAAATCATTTAATGACCATTTTTCTAAAAATACCTATACTTTGAAAAACCAAGTTTTACCTTGTTAAATTAGCATATACATAAGTTATATTACAGGTCTTGAAGTATTTTAAAAGTTAAGTTAGAAGGATCTATTTAGTTTGCAAACAAGTTTGAAAACATTCAAACTATGTTCTTGTTGTTAAACTTGTATACCACAAAATATGATAGCTATATATATATGAATCGAATAAGGTTATGAACATATATTCTACCTCAAGTTCCTTGGATGAAGTTGCTGTAAAAGAGAAGTAAGAAGCTAGAATCAAAAGGGTGATAGAAGTGGATGAAAGATTGGAAGTAAGTTGGTGTTCTTGGAGGGTTTTCTTGAAGTGTTTTTGTATGGTTTTCTTATGGTATTTTAGTATGGTTTTTGAAGCTAGATCTTCAAGGTTATGAGCTGAGGTGGTTAAGGTGTTTTAGGGTTCATAAGTATGTGTGTGTTTTGGCTAGATACTTGGAGTAAAATGAATCAAAAATGGGTTACTCCTAACCCTTTAAAAAACGTGAATGGGGGAGTATGGAGACAAAATTTCAAGTGATAATTTTATGTATCTAGTCCTAATTGCTTCCAAGTTCAATTACCTAGCCCTCATGGCATGAATAATGGCTGGTTAGGTGGTGATTTTGATGTGTATTTACTATTAGTAAATACGTATAGAAGCTTGGTATGATACGAGTACAAATACTCTAGGTATACGTATAGAAATTTTGTGAAAAATGGAATGAGGATTCAAATATAGCTATCTTTTGTGAATACACTTATATGATTTTATGTATTTAAGTTCTTAAAAGTGATTAAATACATTACTTATACGATATATGTATAAACATTATAAGTCTTAAGTATTTATGTCAAATAACGTTACGTATAGTTATCGTTTTGAAAACTTAAGTTAGTAGTTTCAAAATACACATATAACTTGTTGTTATTAATACAAAATGAGATATTAAAACATTTATTAATCATGTTAAATATGTATATATACATTTATATACACAAACGTACAATTATCATATATTGTATAGTTCGTGATATCATCGGTCAAACTAGACGGTCAAACGTTGTGTAAAACTCTTTTCGGAAATATAAATCTCGACAATTTGGATTGCTTATCATGTTGGCAAGGTTTAATTTATGTAAATATTAATCTTATAAGTATAGAATGATCGAAAAAGTGCGGGTCGTTACAGAAACGTACCCGTAACAAGCTCCGGGTCTTCCTGAGCCTCTGCCGCATTAATATTGAAAACTCTTCCACGGCCTTGTCCATTCGTGTTCTCCTGGTTCGGGCAATTTCTAATAATGTGGCCCGGTTTTCCACATTTATAACAAACTACATTGGCATAACTTGCTCCGACACTACTTGCTCCGCCATTACTCGTTCCGACACCATTTGTTCCTTTCGTTCTATTAACCCCTGGTCCGTAGACCTCACACTTCGCCGCGCTATGACCATTTCTTTTACACTTGTTGCAAAATTTGGTGCAGAACCCCGAGTGATTCTTTTCACACCTTTGGCATAGCTGCTTCTGATTGTTGTTGTTGTTGCGGTTATTATTGTTGTTGGAATGATTGTTGTAGTTGCTGTTGTTGTTGTTGTTGTTGTTGGGCCGTTTGTTGTAGTTGCGATTGATGTTGCGATTGTTGGGATAATTGTTGCGATTATTGTTGTAATTGCTGTTGTTGTTGTATTGGTGATTCTTATCACCGTTTTCCTCCCACTTTCTTTTGACTTGCTTCACATTGGCCTCTTCAGCAGTCTGTTCTTTAATTCTTTCTTCAATCTGGTTCACTAGTTTGTGAGCCATTCTACATGCCTGTTGTATGGAGGCGGGCTCGTGTGAACTTATATCTTCTTGGATTCTTTCCGGTAATCCTTTCACAAACGCGTCGATCTTCTCTTCCTCATCTTCGAATGCTCCCGGACACAATAGGCACAATTCTGTGAATCGTCTTTCGTACGTGGTAATATCAAATCCTTGGGTTCGTAACCCTCTAAGTTCTGTCTTGAGCTTATTGACCTCGGTTCTGGGACGGTACTTCTCGTTCATCAAGTGCTTGAATGCTGACCACGGTAGTGCGTACGCATCGCCTTGTCCCACTTGCTCTAGATAGGTATTCCACCATGTTAACGCAGAACCTGTGAAGGTATGCGTAGCGTACTTCACTTTGTCCTCTTCAGTACACTTACTTATGGCAAACACCGATTCGACCTTCTCAGTCCACCGTTTCAATCCGATCGGTTCTTCGGTTCCATCAAATTCCAAAGGTTTGCAGGCAGTGAATTCTTTGTAGGTGCATCCTACACGATTTCCTGTACTGCTAGATCCAAGGTTATTGTTGGTATGTAGCGCAGCCTGTACTGCGGCTATGTTTGAAGCTAGAAAAGTACGGAATTCCTCTTCATTCATATTCACGGTGTGTCGAGTAGTCGGTGCCATTTCCTTCAAAATAGTTAAATGGAACAAGTTAATCATACAGAATATTAAGAGTAGTTAATAGTATTTCGTAGCATAATATGAACTCATTTATAAAAGCTTTTTATTCATATTAGCGTTTTATAAGTTTAAATTCGGGTAGTACCTACCCGTTAAGTTCATACTTAGTAGCTAATATACAATTCAACTACTACAATTCTATATGAAAAACTGATTATAATAATATTTCGCGTTCAAACTTTTACACAATATTTTACAAACTTACAATACCGCTTATTTTACATATAGCATGAAATATAGCACACAATAAATTTGATACAAGATGGTTGTGAAGATAATTCTAGCTAGTACACAAGTCGTTCAGCAAAGGCAATAAAGACACGTAATTCATACGTCCAGAAACAAGTCATGCATTCTGGTTTTACTAGGACTACTTCCCATCCTTGGTCTTGTGGAACATAACCGTTATGGCCGTTGATAAGACAGCGTGTTGTAACGTCATCAAAGGGACGAGGGTTACGTAATGTCCAACAGTCCCGTAACAATTTAAAAACCTCATTTCTTACCCCAATTACCGACTCCGTCACTTGTGGGAACGTTTTGTTTAATAGTTGTAGCCCGATGTTCTTGTTCTCACTTTGGTGAGAAGCGAACATTACTAATCCATAAGCATAACATGCTTCTTTATGTTGCATGTTAGCCGCTTTTTCTAAATCACGAAGTCCAATATTCGGATATATTGAGTCAAAATAATTTCTTAACCCATTGCGTAAAATAGCATTTGGGTTCCCCGCAATATATGCGTCAAAGTAAACACATCGTAACTTATTGGTTTCCCAATGTGATATCCCCCATCTTTCAAACGAAAGTCTCTTATAAACCAAGACATTCTTGGAACGTTCTTCGAATGTCTTACAAACTGATCTCGCCTTAAATAGTTGTGCCGAAGAATTCTGACCGACTCTAGACAAGATTTCATCAATCATGTCTCCGGGTAGGTCTCTTAAAATATTGGGTTGTCTATCCATTTTGTGTTTTTATACTGTAAAATAGACAAGAGTTAGATTCATAAAAAAAAATACTTATTAATACAAGCAATTTTTACATATATCATAAAGCATAAGCACACTATATTACATATATTACACCACACGAATACAACTATCTTATTCCGACTCGCTTGTTTCTTCTTCTTCGGTTTTAGTTCGTTTTGCCAAGTTTCTAGGGATATATGATGTTCCCCTAATACGAGCCGTCGTGATCCACATTGGTTTAGAAAAACCTGGTGGTTTAGAGGTTCCCGGGTCATTGTTACAACTTAAGGACTTCGGGGGTTGACGATACATATAAAGTTCATCGGGGTTGGAATTAGATTTCTCTATTTTTATGCCCTTTCCCTTATTATTTTCTTTTGCCTTTTTAAATTCAGTTGGGGTAATTTCTATAACATCATCGGAATTCTCGTCGGAATCCGATTCATCGGAGAATTGGTAATCCTCCCAATATTTTGCTTCCTTGGCAGAAACACCATTGACCATAATTAACCTTGGTCGGTTGGTTGAGGATTTTCTTTTACTTAACCGTTTTATTATTTCCCCCACCGGTTCTATTTCTTCATCCGGTTCCGATTCTTCTTCCGGTTCCGATTCTTCTTCCGGTTCCGACTCTTCTTCCGGTTCCTCTTCGGGAACTTGTGAATCAGTCCACGAATCATTCCAATTTACATTTGACTCTTCATTATTATTAGGTGAGTCAATGGGACTTGTTCTAGAGGTAGACATCTATCACATAATATCAAACGTGTTAAGAGATTAATATATCACATAATATTCACATGTTAAAAATATATAGTTTCCAACAAAATTTGTTAAGCAATCATTTTTCAAGTAAACACGGTCGAAGTCCAGACTCACTAATGCATCCTAACAAACTCGATAAGACACACTAATGCAAAATTCTGGTTCTCTAAGACCAACGCTCCGATACCAACTGAAATGTCCCGTTCTTATTGATTAAAAACGTTCCATATTAATTGATTTCGTTGCGAGGTTTTGACCTCTATATGAGACGTTTTTCAAAGACTGCATTCATTTTAAAACAAACCATAACCTTTATTTCATCAATAAAGGTTTAAAAAGCTTTACGTAGATTATCAAATAATGATAATCTAAAATATCCTGTTTACACACGACCATTACATAATGGTTTACAATACAAATATGTTACAACAAAATAAGTTTCTTGAATGCAGTTTTTACACAATATCATACAAGCATGGACTCCAAATCTTGTCCTTATTTAAGTATGCGACAGCGGAAGCTCTTAATAATCACCTGAGAATAAACATGCTTAAAACGTCAACAAAAATGTTGGTGAGTTATAGGTTTAACCTATATATATCAAATCATAATAATAGACCACAAGATTTCATATTTCAATACACATCCCATACATAGAGATAAAAATCATTCATATGGTGAACACCTGGTAACCGACATTAACAAGATGCATATATAAGAATATCCCCATCATTCCGGGACACCCTTCGGATATGATATAAATTTCGAAGTACTAAAGCATCCGGTACTTTGGATGGGGTTTGTTAAGCCCAATAGATCTATCTTTAGGATTCGCGTCAATTAGGGTGTCTGTTCCCTAATTCTTAGATTACCAGACTTAATAAAAAGGGGCATATTCGATTTCGATAATTCAACCATAGAATGTAGTTTCACGTACTTGTGTCTATTTTGTAAATTATTTATAAAACCTGCATGTATTCTCATCCCAAAAATATTAGTTTTTAAAAGTGGGACTATAACTCACTTTCACAGACTTTTACTTCGTCGGGAAGTAAGATTTGGCCACTGGTTGATTCACGAACCTATAACAATATATACATATATATCAAAGTATGTTCAAAATATATTTACAACACTTTTAATATATTTTGATGTTTTAAGTTTATTAAGTCAGCTGTCCTCGTTAGTAACCTACAACTAGTTGTCCACAGTTAGATGTACAGAAATAAATCGATAAATATTATCTTGAATCAATCCACGACCCAGTGTATACGTATCTCAGTATTGATCACAACTCAAACTATATATATTTTGGAATCAACCTCAACCCTGTATAGCTAACTCCAACATTCACATATAGAGTGTCTATGGTTGTTCCGAAATATATATAGATGTGTCGACATGATAGGTCGAAACATTGTATACGTGTCTATGGTATCTCAAGATTACATAATATACAATACAAGTTGATTAAGTTATGGTTGGAATAGATTTGTTACCAATTTTCACGTAGCTAAAATGAGAAAAATTATCCAATCTTGTTTTACCCATAACTTCTTCATTTTAAATCCGTTTTGAGTGAATCAAATTGCTATGGTTTCATATTGAACTCTATTTTATGAATCTAAACAGAAAAAGTATAGGTTTATAGTCGGAAAAATAAGTTACAAGTCGTTTTTATAAAGGTAGTCATTTCAGTCGAAAGAACGACGTCTAGATGACCATTTTAGAAAACATACTTCCACTTTGAGTTTAACCATAATTTTTGGATATAGTTTCATGTTCATAATAAAAATCATTTTCTCAGAATAACAACTTTTAAATCAAAGTTTATCATAGTTTTTAATTAACTAACCCAAAACAGCCCGCGGTGTTACTACGACGGCGTAAATCCGGTTTTACGGTGTTTTTCGTGTTTCCAGGTTTTAAATCATTAAGTTAGCATATCATATAGATATAGAACATGTGTTTAGTTGATTTTAAAAGTCAAGTTAGAAGGATTAACTTTTGTTTGCGAACAAGTTTAGAATTCACTAAACTATGTTCTAGTGATTACAAGTTTAAACCTTCGAATAAGATAGCTTTATATGTATGAATCGAATGATGTTATGAACATCATTACTACCTTAAGTTCCTTGGATAAACCTACTGGAAAATAGAAAAATGGATCTAGCTTCAATGGATCCTTGGATGGCTCGAAGTTCTTGAAGCAGAATCATGACACGAAAACAAGTTCAAGTAAGATCATCACTTAAAATAAGATTGTTATAGTTATAGAAATTGAACCAAAGTTTGAATATGATTATTACCTTGTATTAGAATGATAACCTACTGTAAGAAACAAAGATTTCTTGAGGTTGGATGATCACCTTACAAGATTGGAAGTGAGCTAGCAAACTTGAAAGTATTCTTGATTTTATGAAACTAGAACTTTTGGAATTTATGAAGAACACTTAGAACTTGAAGATAGAACTTGAGATAGATCAATTAGATGAAGAAAATTGAAGAATGAAAGTGTTTGTAGGTGTTTTTGGTCGTTGGTGTATGGATTAGATATAAAGGATATGTTATTTTGTTTTCATGTAAATAAGTCATGAATGATTACTCATATTTTTGTAATTTTATGAGATATTTCATGCTAGTTGCCAAATGATGGTTCCCACATGTGTTAGGTGACTCACATGGGCTGCTAAGAGCTGATCATTGGAGTGTATATACCAATAGTACATACATCTAAAAGCTGTGTATTGTACGAGTACGAATACGGGTGCATACGAGTAGAATTGTTGATGAAACTGAACGAGGATGTAATTGTAAGCATTTTTGTTAAGTAGAAGTATTTTGATAAGTGTCTTGAAGTCTTTCAAAAGTGTATGAATACATATTAAAACACTACATGTATATACATTTTAACTGAGTCGTTAAGTCATCGTTAGTCGTTACATGTAAATGTTGTTTTGAAACCTTTAGGTTAACGATCTTGTTAAATGTTGTTAACCCAATGTTTATAATATCAAAAGAGATTTTAAATTATTATATTATCATGATATTATGATGTACGAATATCTCTTAATATGATATATATACATTAAATGTCGTTACAACGATAATCGTTACATATATGTCTCGTTTCAAAATCATTAAGTTAGTAGTCTTGTTTTTACATATGTAGTTCATTGTTAATATAATTAATGATATGTTTACTTATCATAATATCATGTTAAATATATATATAACCATATATATGTCATCATATAGTTTTTACAAGTTTTAACGTTCGTGAATCACCGGTCAACTTGGGTGGTCAATTGTCTATATGAAACCTATTTCAATTAATCAAGTCTTAACAAGTTTGATTGCTTAACATGTTGGAAACATTTAATCATGTAAATATCAATCTCAATTAATATATATAAACATGGAAAAGTTCGGGTCACTACATATATAATACCAAAATCCCATAAATTACGGAGGAATCTTTGAAAGATGTCAGTCAAAGTTCACATTAACAGATATGCTAAGATAAGAATTCGTCTATACACTATTATGCAATAAATGTAGGAAAACGCGTCTAGACTTAAGAATGATAAGTAGGTAATTTCCTAAGGGTGGTAAGTAGATGATTTCAGACTAAAAATGATAAGCAAAACTTTTGACATGCAGACACGGTCGAAGTCCAGACTCACTGATGCATCTTAACAACTATCAGTTAGACACACTAATGCAAGACCTGGTTCGCTAAGAACACCGCTCTGATACCAACTGAAAGGATCCGTTCATATACATTATAAACGATTCACAATAGTTGATTACATCGCGAGGTATTTGACCTCTATATGATACGTTTTACAAACATTGCATTCGTTTTTAAAAGACAAACTTTCTTTACATCAAAAATTGACGGCATGCATACCATTTCATATTACATCCAACTATAATTGACTTAATATTAATCTTGATGAACTCAATGACTCGAATGCAACGTCTTTCAAAGTATGTCATGAATGACTCCAAGTAATATCCTTAAAATGAGCTAATGCACAGCGGAAGATTTCTTTAATACCTGAGAATAAACATGCTTTAAAGTGTCAACCAAAAGGTTGGTGAGTTCATTAGTTTATCATAATCAATCATTTCCGTAATAGTAATAGACCACAAGATTTCAGTTTCTATAAATATCCGTACACTCGCAAGTGTATAAAAGTATTCTATAAGTTGTAGGCACCCGGTAACAAGCCTTAACGTTCATCTTTTACCCTCTGAAGTACACCAGATCAGGTGTGTTTAATATAACCTCGAAGTACTAAAGCATCCCATAGTCAGGATGGGGTTTGTCAGGCCCAATAGATCTATCTTTAGGATTCGCGCCTACCGTACATAGACAAGTAGTTTAATGTTACCAAGCTAAGGGTATATTTCTGGTTTAAACCCACATAGAATTAGTTTTAGTACTTGTGCCTATTTCGTAAAACATTTATAAAACAGCGCATGTATTCTCAGCCCAAAAATATATATAAAAAGGGAGTAATGAAACTCACCATACTGTATTTCGTAGTAAAAATACATATAACGTCATTTAACAAGTGCAAGGTTGGCCTCGGATTCACGAACCTATATTAATTAAATATATTTATATGTTGGTCAATATTTGTCTAACAATTTTTGGTCAAGTCATAGTGTACCACAATCCTAATGCTCGAGACTAATATGCAAAAGTCAACAAAAGTCAACTTAACCCAAAATGACTTCTAAAATTTATACGTGTTTATTATATAACTTAACTATAGTCATTTTATATATTTAAATATATTTATTAGATTTTATAATAATAAAAGTCATTTATTAATAAAAATTTATATTAACGTTTATATATGATAAAATATACTTTTATATATCTTAAGTAGTAAAATTTATAAAGTTCACTTAATATCATAAAACTATAGTGGTAAGTATTATTAATGTAATTATATTACGCGTGGTGAAAAATATCTTTGTATCCCCTATTTATTTGATAAAATAATATTGATCATAATAATAATAAGTAAAAGTTGTATTATTTTGTAATAATAATAATTATTATTCTATAAAAAAATAACAATATTTATATTTACTAAAAATGTTATTATGATAAAATGATAATACTAACATAATAGTAATAATGATATTTTATAATAACAATGATATTTCTATTAAAATAATAACGACGATAGTAATAATAATCATTTTAACAATAATACTAAAATTCAGTTGACTATAACTTCTAATCCGTTCATCGAAACCATTCGATATCTAAGTGAAAAGTTCTTAATTTTTCGCTAGCTTTCCAATGACATGCATATCATATACCCTATCTCAGTAGCATATGTATCTAATTCAGGATTCAACAAACATATCTAAGGACAATATCGAATGTACAAGCATGCATAATCCTATATACTCGAGCACTAGTCAGGGATACACTATTGAAATTTAAAAGTTAAGTTATGAGTGCTCACGTATCAATATTGAGATTCAATATTGCAGGAAAGTACGTAGACGAAATGAAAATGATAAACGTTAAGTCGACTTCACGAGCAATACCCTCGATCAATACCTATAACCTCCATAGCTATAACCCATAATTTCCTTAGCTCTATTCCGTTTGAAAACTTATTTTAAAATCGTCTGAATATAACTCCGTCGTAGTATTTTATGTATACTAATAATATCTTGAAATAATACAAAGAAAATATATATGTGTAATTCGATTGAGAGAGTTTAGAGACATATATTTTCAAGTTTCTATGAAATAATAAAATCTATTGAATTCTATTTATAATAGATTTTTGAATTATTAAAGTGAATTATTAAAGTATGAATTATTAAAGTGAATTATTAAAGTATGAATTATTAAAGTGAATTATTAAAGTATGAATTATTAAAGTGAATTATTAAAGTATGAATTATTAAAGTGAATTATTAAAGTGAATTATTAAAGTATGAATTATTAAAGTGAATTATTAAAGTATGAATTATTAAAGTGAATTATTAAAGTATGAATTATTAAAGTTAAAGTAAAGTAAAAGTAAAGTAAAGGTAAAGTTAAAGTATAGTAAAAGTATAAAACTATGTACGTATAATACGCGTATAAATATATATAATATTAATTTAAATCGTTATATATATTTGATAAAATAAAATATAAATATCGTTATTTTATCATACTAGTTAAGTAATGAGTGGTCAAAAAGAATAGATTTCTTAAATCACAGTGGACCTCATAACATAGGCCCGTAATCATATCATAATGTATCTGATAATTCAATCATTTGATATTATCTCTTAATTCTGTCAATAAATATATCGAAACAAATACGTTCATGTAAAGTATCATATATCTAATACTTTGTTAATGTTTTCAGTTAATATTATATATTATATATACATATCTATATACACATAATTGTTCGTGAATCGTCGAACACGGTCAAAGGATAATTGATTACATGAATGTAGTTCCAAACTTTTTGAGATTCAACATTACAAATTCTGCTTATCGTGTCGGAAACATATAAAGGTTAAGTTTAAATTTGGTCGGAAATTTTCGGGTCGTCACAGTGACGATCAAAGATAGTACAAGTGGGTTTAATGATGGTAGAAGGTGGAGATCAACGGTAAACTGTGGTAGAGATAGTTGCGTCGAGTAGTAGTAGCACAAAGGAAGTCAAGTAGTAGCACAAACTATTCTAGGGATGGTGTTCTGTTGATTGACAAACAACAAGAGTCATGTTGTTGTCGACAGTAGCAAGTCTAAGTGCAATTAATGGCGGTGGGTTTCATCAAAGAAAATGGTGGTTGCTCACGGTTATGATGGTGGCTCACGGGTGTGGTTTATGGATGGTGATATGGGTGTATGTATGTATATATCTATATTGAGAATTAGGTGGAGATGATGGTTTGTTGACCGATAGTTTTTCAAGGCTGCGTTTGATCAAGAAACAGTAAGAAACGCATTTGATATGGATTTATGAAGAGATAAGGAGATAAATGAATAAAGGTGGTTTCATGGAAATAAGGTGATGGTTTTTGGTTAGATGATTTGATGGAAAACAAAAAAAATAAAGGTGATTGAAGGTGGAGGGTGACTCTTGGACGTACAGAGAAAGAAAGAGGGAATTGGATATGGTTTTTATCATTGGTTGATGAATGCATTCATATATATAGATAATAATAGATAGATAGATGGTGGATATTATAATTATTTAATGAATCACAAGGAAACAGTAATATAGGAATCAAATTAATTAAAACATGTGGAGTCTGCCGAAAGTTTAAATAGGACAATTATATCGTGTCCATTGTTAAACGGTTAAAATATAAAAGTGTTCCTAAAAATCCCAAAATTTTAAATTAACTATATTTATTTATTTTGATCACTATGGTATAAAATTCAATCATCAATTTGTTAAATAAAAATTACATCAACTGTCCCTCTCATTTATGGGTGAAATATAAAAAGTTCTAAAATTTAATAAACAGCTCCTAAATACATTTTTAATAAGTCTATAATTTATAGAACTCATTTTTGGATCACCGTTTATTTTAAAATCATATAAGTTTGAATTAAACTTCTCTAAATAATAATCGAAACGTCCAACGAGTATGACAATCATTAAATAATTATATTTAATATACTATATACATATATTTATATTTATTTTTATATGTATACACATTTATTAACAAATAATGATTCGTGAATCGTCGAGACTGGTCGAAGGTCAATTGAATATATGAAACAGTTCAAAATTTTTAAGACTTCAAAATACAGACTTTGCTTATCGTGTTGGAAACATATAAAGATTAAGTTTAAATTTGGTCGAAAATTTTCGAGTCATCACAGTACCTACCCGTTAAAGAAATTTCGTCCCGAAATTTGATCGAGGTCGTCATAGCTAACAATAAAAATGTTTTCATGACGCATATGAGTTGATAAATAGAGTTTTTATGATCATTGAATAATATGATTAAAACATTTCGATTACGCGAAAAGTATAAGTGAAGCTATCACAAAAGAGTGAAATGAATAAATGAGATATGTCTTAACCCGTGACGTAGTCACGGTTGATTTCCGGAATTCAAGGAATTTAGAGGAAATCTTCGTAATAAGATTTGGTTCTTCAGTAATTAAGAAAATTAGGATCCTCTTTGATTAAATGCGATAATCTGTTTCGATTGCTCTGTCGATTATTTCACTATAAATCCTCCCTCTTCATTTCCTTTATATTTTGGAGTTCCATCCTTTTGTTTTCTCTTTCCGACTTTAAGTCAAGTGAATAATGGTCCAAAATTTGTAGATACGAATTTCGGAATGAACAGAGTTAATGTTCTAAAAAAGGAATTGTAATAGCACGATTCTTGATTGGTTAAATTACCAGAATTCAAGAGAAAAGATAGGACTATCAAGAAAATATGTTCTTGATATGTTTATAGATTAGATAGAATGTAAGAGTCGTGTAACATGGCACATGATGACGTTATGATCTGTGAATCATCACATTTCATTAGAAACTCAGCATGACTTACTGTAATATAATCACGTTGATCAATTGTCATTATATTATATTAACTCATGCTTCAGTTCCCAACACTACTTCAAAAACATTCATAGTTTTAACTCGAAAGTTTACAGAATATAAAAACTAACAGTTTCTTATATGATGTAACACTGATATCGCAAAGAGATAAATGATTTCAGATAAGAATAGTTATGAAAATATCTTCAGAAATATCGAGGATATTTATAATGAAAGATACGATGATATCTTAGAATTTCTAATATCGAAGAATGATGAAGAAAATTTGTCCGTAAAGGTTTAGAGTCAGGAGCAAGGTATTCACTAAAGATTTCAGTAAATACTGAATCATTTGGATTCTTTGAAGGCAGATTTAGTCTTTGTGATTTGTTTACAGCCTCCTTCATAGTTTCGCATAATTCGCTTTTCGGTACAAAATTTTTCTTTTGAGCTTTTCCAACGTATCCTTCTTTATCATCAAACTTTTGACTGTTAAAGTCATCTATAGTTTTTGTTGCTTCATTCAACTTTTCAAAATTCAGAGTATTGATTCGCAGACTGGGTGCTTTTCAGAATTTCAGAATGGAAGATCATAATTCTAAGAGATAAATGTTATATGTATACATATAACTGTTGATGTAAACATGCTGCGAGATTTCAAAATTCTGATTGCTGATTCTCGGTAATTGGTATGGCAATTCTCGTTACAAGGTACGGATGAGTATATGATAAGGTTTCAATGAATATAATGGTTCTTCAGAGAAACTTAAGTCAATGAGTAGCGAAGTTGCTGGTAAGTTTACTGCTAATGTGGTGGAATATAAACGGTTCTCGGGTAAAAATGACGAAAAGGGTAATCGTATATATCTGGGTTATAATAAGGCTATTTCGGATAAAAAGTCGAAGTTGTCCTGTCGGAGCTGTAACAAAATTTGCTACTTTGAAAGGGATTACTAAATTACTTTGGGTAATAACAACGCCAAAGGAGCTAGCACAGATACATGTTAAACGTTTACTCAGGTTCTGAGAGTTTTTCAGGTGCATAACTATATGCATCAATCTTTTCTTCCGTAGATGAAGTGCAGTTGGTTGATTGTGGTGTTTTCAAGAATCATGAAAGGTTTGAACGCAAATTGTAATCGTCAAGATACAAATGAGGTTTAAGATGAAATCAAGTGACAAACTTGAAGAATTGTTTAGTTTTATATGTTATAATCAATATTTTAATTCATTTTAATTGTCCAATGTTGGTAGTCCACAGCTAGTAGTCCACAGTTAGTAATTCAATAATTCATATATAGTTTAATATATAATATTCGAATTAATTAATACGTATCGTGACCCATTGTATACATGTCTCAGACTCGATCACAACTCAAAGTATATATATTATTGTAGAATCAATCTCAACCCTGTATAGCTATCTCGATCATTACCGCATATAGAGTGTCTATGGTTATTCCAAATAATATATATAGATGCATCGATATGATATGTCAAAACCTTGTATACGTGTCCCGATATTTAAAATAAATAACAGAAATTTAATTGACGATAAATAAAGTGCGTAAAGTAAATAACAGAAATTAAATGACGATAAATAAAATTGCGAAAATTAAAAATGCGATAATTAAAATGTAATAAGGAATTAACAGTTAGCTAGGAACAGTTAGCTAGGATTTTATTAGCGTGGATTCTTAACAAAATTTCTCATAGTTAATTTATTTGTTTCTAACAAATTTTATTTTATCCAATGTTTTCTTCATTATGCCACTTGTTGGATCCTGATAAGTCAAAATCCAAATATGAAATTGAATGAAAATGGTTATTTTGTGGTGAACGGATTAATATATCTTGTGGATGTAAGTAGGATAGTAAATGACTGTTGGATCAGATTCGAAGAATGTACAGTGTAGCTTATTAATGTGAAATCTAAATATTCCTCGGGTGTTACCTATCCGTTAAAATATTTTCACCATTAACAGTTTGTACAAAAGAATTTTTAATTACAATCTTTATGAAAATATACTTACATATATATTTTCTTCAGATGTAATCATGGATTTAATGAGTTAATATATATTAACCTCATTTGATTTACCATTAGAACTAGAATACATAATCTCTAAAACATTAGAAATTACATAATCGTCATGCAGAACGAAGATAAATTATGTAGAACGATTCGTAGAATGATGATATACTCGAGGTACAGAATGAGATGTTGAGGCATGTGATGTTGAAGCTTGGGTTGTTGGTGGTACTGCTATTGATGTTGGTGGTGCTGTTGGTGTTGTTGGTGTTGTTGCTGGTGGTACTGTTGCTGCCGGTGCTGTTGCTGAAGTTGGTAAATTTTGCACCATATTCTCCAAATTGATTACTCGAGCGCGAAGTTCGTTGACTTCTTATATTATTCCGGGATGATTGTCAGTTCGGACGAGCGGATGAATAAGATCTAGAATTGTAGATATTACGTAATCGTTTCGAGCTATTCTAGAAATGAGGGTGAAAATGGTGTTTCGGACTGGTTCACCGGTAAGTGCTTCGGGTTCTTCGTCAAGAGGGCAATTTGTTTGGTGGAAAGGATCGCCTTCTTTGCGTCTCCATTGATTAAGTCGACTATGAACCCATCCCCATTTCATCCAGAATAGACGATGGCTGTTTGGTGGATCTATTCCGGTTACACTGCTTTCGGAGCTCAGATGAATATCCATATCGGAATAACAGTCGGAATAACTATCGGAATAGATATCCGAATCCGAGGGACTGGAACTAGTTGAAGGATCCATTTCGTACAATCAGGGAAATGATTTTTGATATGAGATAGATTATAGGACTTAGAAACACATAATTTTCATATGTATATAGAATTCCAAGATCCCATAAGTTACGGAGGAATCTTCAAAAGCTGTCAGGCAAAGTTTACAGTAACAGCTACGCTAAGATATGAATTAGCAGATACACTAAGATATGAATTTTTTCTATACACTATTCATGCAGTCGATGCAGTAAAACGTGTCTACACTAAGATTATTGATATCAGCTAAAAAGTCACATTTTTACCCCCGATATTGAGTCCCAAAAAGCATCAAGTTCAAAGATTTGTCAGCAAAATAATCGCTTTTTCGGTTAAACTTGCAGGTAAAGTGATTACAAAGACGATGCAAAAAGAATCAAGAGAAACGGAGCTAAAACGAAGATTCTAGAGCGAAAACGGTGAAAGACAAGAAATCGAGTTACGATCCAGGGAATCAAGGCTGACCAGCACACCATACGCCCTGCCATACGGCCAGCCATACGGCACTTGCCAGATACGTGCCAATAAATGGCCCACCATCCGGCCTGCCAGCCATACGGCCTGCCAAATACGCCCTGCCATACGCCCTGCCATACGCCCTGCCATACGGCCTGCCAGGTATTTTGGTAATTTCCAAGTCTATTTAATGGTTCTTTGTCATTCATTCCAACACACACCTCTCTTCACTCTCTCACTACAATACATTTTCTCCCACTAGAGCTTTCAAGGCCTTCTCACCTCCGAGCGGGAAATTAAGTACCCGGAGGCGAACGTCGAAGATTGTAATAGGAGCGGGCTAGAGGTTATCAGCACTTGTAATGGTCCAGATCTCGTCTGTAAATGGTGAACGCTTTCCTTAATTTAATAAAGTTATTATCTTGAGTTGCTTTCATCTTGCATGATTATCTATCTGTTACAATTGTTTATTATGTGTTGAATATTTTATCTGAAACTTGTCATATTGTTATGCTGAAACCTTGACAGTTTAGAAGTTTAATTTACGGATCACCCTTTCCGCTTGTTCACGTGGCTATAACCTAGTATTAGGACCTAATCAACCCTAGGATACAAGGTAAGTAGTTATGTGTGCTTAACGTCACCATAGGGATATAGTACCTACGTATGAATAACCATTTATTCATCAAAGAAGAGCTGCCCATTTAGATTATGATTAGAGTTAGCAATAGAGAGTTCAGTGAACACTAGCTAACTCAGAAGCATGATTCGCGTCAGAAGCAATGTTCTTGAGATATTGTAAGATGATCCGGGGTTGAATAAGTGATCGCAAAGGAGAGACTTCTATCCCAATCAGCAGTACCTTAGAATATCTAAGATTGCACATCTGTTAATGTTAAGGCATAGCATAGGGATTCAGTGGTAGGATATTGCTTTAGTTAGACAACTAAGATTAAGAAAAGCTGAGACATTCCTTTATTGGGTAAACCACTTTGTTTATGTACCTAGGATTTCATCCATAAGGTCGTTCAACCTTTCAGGTTAACGTTGGGAGTAGGGATACCTGTCTTAGCCAGAATCTTCAAAGCCTGAACTCTTAGTGAAAAATCAATTAGGTTCACAGCCCAGTTGATTGAGGTTTAGTGTTTATTCTAGGAAGTCAAACTCTTGCGATAATTCCCCTTCAGGATTTTATTCCTCACACCTATCTTTACTTTTATTATCTCATTACTATTTTATCTAGTTAATCTATCACCTCTTGTCACTAAGGTTAACTATATAGGCACTTTCGTCCCACATTACTGAGCAAACATACAAAAATACGTACCTGAGTTATATTTACCATTTACTCGTTAAAAGGTAGACAAGTAGGTAAGCTATAGCTTGGAACCTCAGCTAAATATAAATAATAAAACAACCACTACTCGCCCTCATGGTAGCTGATTCTGACATGTCGCGTCCTAACGACACCGCGAAAATAAAACCATCCGTTTCGACCATATCACGAGAGTAAGTAGAGTTTTTGGCGCCGCTGCCGGGGACTTATTTTCTGTCTGTTAAGGTAATCGTTGACTCTATCAAGATATCTGAGATTCTTGAGTGGTGTCTAAGAAAGACAATTATACACGGACTTGGTTATTGGATTTTCCGAACAGTCTCCAATTATATTGGAACCAAAAGGATCCTGCCTCTCCGTTGTCTGCCTGGCCACTTGTTTCAAAGATAAATTGACAAGAATCACTCATGCTTAACAAGCAGAGAGTTTGTCGGTATAGGATTTAAAGCCGCCATTATAGTAAACTCTTTTCAAAATTATAAAAACAAAATATTAATTATGGTTTTAATTTCTGTAGTTTCCAGTTCAAACTTAACCGACTACGAAGAAAGTGCGAATGGCAGTTGCTCTCCCACAACTTTGGAAATCGGCAAAGTTTTTCTTTATAGACCTAAAATAAATCTAAACCCTGATGAGTCTCATCAAGACTTAGTTCTTGATTCTTGTAGTCCAAGAAGCCGGATAATTTCATCTGACTTAGAGATTTCATTGCTTTTGGATAAGTTTTGCTCAAATGAACCAGGATTCGACCCTCTTCACAAACCAAAAGGGAGGTTCAGTCTTAACGAACTCCTGATTATGGAAGATGAGATATGGGAAGAATATCCAACTATTTTCAACTATCCAGACTCGTTCGAATTTAATCCTAAAGAGATACGAAACCCTGATAAAACAAAAACTCCATTTGTTGGAAATCTGTTAAATCCTAGCAGAAGGTTAGACGTCTATAGATAATTTGTTAGGCACCTCTATTCCTCAGACTTCCCATTTTCAACATTTCAAATCAATCTGTTAAAAGAGCTGCGTTCTCAGACTCGTTCTCTTCACAAACTGTTAAAAGAATGTGGGGATGACCTTTTCATCAAGTATCGGGATGAAGAATTTAATTTCAAATTCGATTTAGAATCATTCGTCAGTTTTCTCCCTCACTTCACTAATAAGGAAATTTCTCCAATTCATATAAACCGTTACGTCTCGGCAATGATCTCTGAATTAGAATTTTGGATTGAAAGCAAGAAACCTAACCCTATTTCAACCTACGGAAACCGAGATTTCTTCTACTTTGATCCAGCCTCGTTTCTCATCAAAAGATTAATTGAAGCTTTTCCGGATTCTACCAAAGAAAGAATACATCAGAATTTCTTCGCAAAAAGAAAGAAAGTATATTCGGAACTCGTGCAAATCCTCACTATGTCAAAATTTCCATTTACAACTCCGCAAAGGGAGATCATTCGAGAAATATCTTCAAACTTTAAATTTACTATCGGTGATCCTGACTGCGCGGAAGATCTTCTGTTTCAAGACACAGTGGCAAAACTTCTTTTTGAACTTAATTATAGAGATACTGGGCCAAGGGATGGAATTTCAAACACTAAGAAAGTTAAAAGGGCTTTGGTTAAACTTATGGACGATATCGAAGATTTATAGAAGCGCGAGTGTAAGATGTTAAGAGATTTCGAAATATTTTCAATACACTCCGCTGATTTACTCTGGATGGTCAAAGAAGCTTTAAAATTCTCTTTCTTTCCGTGTCATTTCTGGAATTTAGTTGTAGAACCTGTGTAATTTGTGTTTTCAATAAAAATAAAATATTTTAATGGTCTTTTCTTATTTTAGTTAGTAATATATCTTAGAAAATATAAAAAGAACAATATAATATAAAATAACCGGATTAAAATCTGAGGTATTATTTCATTTATCTTTTCTTAAAACCTTTTAAATTTTAAAATCATAAAAACTTAAAAATTGTGCAAATCGGATCGGGGAAATAAGCCCGCGAGCCACGCGGGCTTCCTCTTTTTCCTTCTCCTTCTCTTTTCTTCCTCTCTTTCTCCTTTCTTTTTGATTTTCTTCTTCCCTTTCTGTTCCCCTTCACCGACGGCACCACCACCACCCTACCACACTCGATTTTCAACCAAATTTGACGAATCAAAGCTTGAAACTTGTTCTCTCTAGCCTCCTAAACTCGATTCCATCATCAATTTCGCTCAAAAGGTATTCTTTCTTGATGAAAATTCGAATTTTCTCATAGGGCCAAAATTTTTTACTTTTTAGAAAAACCTTGTTTTTGACTCAATTTTGGATTCCTTTATGCTTAGATAGATAATGTGATTACTTTATGTTAGTTTTTAGGCTTGATTGAGATATTTTGGATAGTTTTTGGCTCGTGACTAGTTAGTTGAGGTTTTAGGGTAGAATTTGGTGAAATCTTTGGAAATTTGATGTTTTGCTGGCTTAGTTAGGCTTAGTGATTCATTAGGAGTGCTTAGAAACTGAATTTGGAACAAAATAGGCTTGTTTGCTTAAATTTGGTATTTTTGGTCAAACTACACGTAATTAGGACCTCGGTTTTTCCTATAGTTAAAACGTTTTTAAAACTTAGGATTGCCTTAAAACAAGTTCAAATGACGAAATCATTGATTTGCTCGTGAAAATGTAGCTTAATCCTTGATTTTCCTTATTTTGTACATTTTGAACAAAATAATTATTTTTCGGTCAAACGGCCCTAATCTTTAACTTTAATATGTTATAGCTCAAGTTTGATGGTTAAAATATTTAAGGTAATTAAAATGGTTGTTAGGATCATTGTATGCTTAAAAATCATCATATTTGTTTCAAAATTGCGTATTACGACTAAATGGCTATAATTATTATTTATTGCATTATTTATTGTAATCACGGGTATACTTTGAATTTTGCTCAAAAGTAAGCTTATAGTTCATTTAAATGTTGTTTGTGGTAATTTCGGCTATATTTGACTATAACAGGAATTTGAAAAATCCCCTTTTTATAGCCCTCATTTCGAATTTTTTTCGAAAAATATAAGCATTTTTGGATTCTAAGTCTAAATTTTTGGAGCATAACCTATTTTACTTGATTTTTGCAGATGGCTAATCGATTACCAAATGATTACGAGTTACCCCATTATCTTCGCAGGTAAGAAAATCCGGATGATAATGAGCCGTTTATGAGAGTTTGGATTAACCGAAATAAAGCGGGTAACAAATACATCAACTGGACGATATTGGAACAATGTGGTTGGGCTGATGAGCTCAGAAGAATCTTGACCTTCCAAGCCGAGGGTAAAATGCACGGGCATGGAAACAGTTGTTTGAATTAAACGAAATGACATACAACGAGCCATATGCAGAGTTTATGGCTACCTGGAGTTTTGATTCGGATGTCGATCCGGAAGATTATAATAATCAAGAGTGCATCCATTTTCGACACCAAAACCACATGTATCACCTGACTCTCGCACGGTTTGCGAGACACTTGGAGTTGTATAAATCATCGCAGCTCACCCGGCCAATATTCAGGAATGGATTTACCACCTTGAATCACATGGATCATCAAGCTTTCTGGCAAGAGCACACCACTGATAACGGGCCATGGCAATCGGGTAAAAAGGCATCCAAATTCGCCAACCCCGTACTCTGAATCCTCCACCACCTAATCACCAAAACCCTCCATCCTAAAGCCAGATTTGGCGGAGTTGTTACGATCAGAAACATGCGCCTGATGCACGCCATGATGAATAACCAGAATATGCAGGTGGCACATCCCCTAGCTTAGGCTCTCACCAGTGAGAAGAATTCGACAAACACAGTTGTGCTTGTTTTAGGGGGTGTTGTTACTAGGTTGCTTCAGAACATGCGTGTTTTGGGAAGTGTTGAACGGTTTAACTATAGGACTGGGGCCGTGTCAGAGGAAATAGGGTATAAGCTGCTGAGCAGCTGGGATTACATTCGTGTTGAGGGTGAGCAGTTAATCATTCAGGCAAACCCAGAGATACCCGGTTCTGAAGATCGGACGGTACCAAGGGTGAGAGTACAGGGATTCAGACCTGATACTCGGACACAGGACGGTAGTAGACGACAAGGTTCTCAAGAACCTATGGATGAGGATGATCCCACAGCACATGGACGGCCCACTGACACTCATCGTCACTCATCAGTTGGCGAGGGTGATCGTCCATGATATCCACCATACCAATACCAGTACCACATGGGGGATATACCAGGACAGGAGAGTTGGTTTTCCCAGCACGCGATCCTTGAGAATTTGGATCACTTTGCGCATTATGCGGGGAGGCAATTCCACATTCCACCATACCCACATGAGTACCCGGTAATGACAGCCCACCTTGATCCTAGGGAAGCAGGGCCGAGCCACCAGTTTTCAGGACCTCCACCTCCACCTACACATCACTACACGCAGCGTACAGTTATCACATCTACGCCACCACCACCACCTCCACAGACCACAGGGGCATGAGGTTTTGTTGAAGAATTGTTCAGCAGTGACCACGGTAACACGTCTACTGAGGCTCAGGAGTCGGTATGGGATCAGGCGTTGCACCGACAGACGACTGCAGGGATTGTACAGGGTATCGATAGTATGGACGTTAACCAGCAGTGGGGTAGAGGTAGAGATTTACAGGAGGGTATGGGTTGGCAGACAGGGCCGATGGTTTATACGAGCACGTCGTCACTAACTGGGTTAATCGTAAGATCGGACGAGATAGAATTTAGGATATCCTCGGGCATGAACACAGAGGAGTTAGCAGACCAGTTTGCCACAGACGAGGAGATGACCAGCGAGGGTCAGTCCAGATTGAGGCACCCAGCCAGGCCCAGCACCAGCGTGATCTATTCTCCTCCGTATCCACCACCTCAGCCGTAACCATGTTTACTTTTGGAAACATTCGTAATATTAGTACTGATGCTACATTACATTATCTTATATTTCTGTACGCCCGGTTTCGGGCATAACTACTTTTATGTTTTGTATGTATGGTTGCTTTTTGAATAAATAAATTGCATGAATAAACGTCACAAAGCAAACGACGATCGAGACCGTACAAGATGGACACAATTTGGAGCAAGGACGCTTTGAACGAGGATGACGCCGGCACAAGAATTGAAGAATCCATAGTTAACGTGCCATCCAACTGCACATCTTAAAACCATAGGGGAGTACTACATCTTCATCACCTTTTCAAATAGAATATACGCAAATTACTATACCACTTTAAAAACTAAGTGTGGGATTGGCAACCCCACCAACATAAACTTTTAATAACAAAACGCCTCTTTTAAAATCTAAAGTGTGGGATACTCCGTATCCTTAACATTGAGGACAATGTTATTTTAAAGTGTGGGATAGCAAATGTTGCACATAACGGTTCTTGTAAAATCCTCAAGTTTTTGACAAAATTTAAAACTTTTCGAATTATAAAACACCAAGGATGATAAAATTCTATAAAAGATCAAAAAGTTTTTGCTACAAAATAGACAAAAAGAGTAAAACAAGGTTGAAAACTTTTAGCGAAAATCAAAATTTCCAATAGAGCATTGCATAACAAAAGGCACAATCCGACCTACTATAATTGTTGTGAGGCACCCCCAAATAAGGCTTTATAAGCACTCATTTTTAGTGCTTCACTATATTTCCGTTGAGCGCGCCGATGTTAACATCTCAGAATCAGAACTTGCTCTTGATCTACATTTCAGAATCACACATTTTGACGAGGATAACTAAGTTAGAACCTCAGTTATTCGTGAAGACGAAAAAAATCTCCGCTATACACCTCCGTTTTCATTTTCGCTCCACAAATCCATTTCACCTTTGCTTATTTACTCTATCCGCTTCACAAATAAATAAATCCCGATTAAATCATTCTTTTTCGGGAAAACCTTCAAAATCGCACTAGAAAAATGCGAGCATCCAAGCAAATTATCAAAGAAGATCGCCAAAAGGAGACATCGAAGAGAAAAGCAAAAGATACTTTCAAAAAAAAAAAAAAAACTAGAGCAAAGTCTCTGCGAATA
The DNA here is from genome assembly GCF_046630445.1 of Rutidosis leptorrhynchoides. NCBI lineage: Eukaryota > Viridiplantae > Streptophyta > Magnoliopsida > Asterales > Asteraceae > Rutidosis > Rutidosis leptorrhynchoides. The sequence goes on along the minus strand of NC_092334.1, from coordinate 711,343,709 downwards.
AAGGTTCTGAGAAAGGGAGCAGAACCAGTAAAGATTCGAGAAAAGAACTCTTGGCAGTAAAAAAGAAGGATGCTCACCAAGAAATTCCTGACAAAAAAAGCTAAAGGGATCGCAAAAATCAATCTTTCGAAAAAGTAACTCCTGTCTATCAAAACCCTTCGCACTCTAGAAACTTCCAAACCCCCATCTCTTCACAATTCAAGCTGAGTCAATAACCGAAAATTCTCGCAAATAAGTGATGGAGATTTGAGTCTTGATCAAGCCTATGACGAAGAATGTAAGCATGAATGGCTAAAAATGACTTCATTTCTTAGAAATTTATGTAACATCCCAACCCAATACACGACAAAAACCATTGTAAATTCGTGGCAAAAAAAAATTTCGCTGACTGACCCTCTGCGCGCCGCGCAAATGCCCTTGCGCGCCGCGCAAAAGCTGGCTGTCCCCGGTGCGCTTTAATGCGAAAAAGATGAGGTGCTTCCCGACACATTTGACCGAAACGCTTTTAACCGTACGTTAATATATGTAAAACTAGCACATAACTAAGGTATGAACGAGTTTTACAAAGTGGGGCCCACACGTGCCCAAAATGCCATTAAGTGTAAAAATACAAGTTTAATACAAATGAGAGTTTCGACCACAAAAAGTTTAATTGCCAAACGACACAACGAGCATGGTGTTTGGGGTTAAACTACCCAAGTCTCGGTCAAACTCCAAGCCATGACCAAAAGCGCTTCCTAATCATCAAAGCGGGAAACTCAATCCAAGGTAATGCCCTTACCCTTATCCACACACGAACCTATAAAAAGGTAAACAACGAGAGGGTAAGCAAAGCTTAGTGAGCACAATAATTATACATACACATATATAATCTACTTACTTGCATCACTTACACAACATCATACTCGGTTTAACAATTCGACAATCATGCAACAATATTATGCATATACCATAAACCGCAAATCCACAAGTAGCTAATAATACAAAAGCATACGATTCATAAATAAATACTTTCAATACATAACTCACGCAACCTTGGTTAACCAATTCGAACAAGGGAAACGGTACATACAAGACCGTTGGAGTTCATAACATCCGTTAGTGCTACTTAATCAACGCGTAGTCACTAATCCCCCCGGGTGATGTCTTAAACAACGCGACTCACTCACCCTTTCCAATGTGGCGTCTTAAACAACGCGACGATTCCACATGCCATTCAATACGATGGGTGGTGTCTTAAACAACGCGACATCCACTCCAATACATTGTGGTGTCTTAAACAACGCGACATCCACTTCTTTACCATGTGGTGTCTTAAACAACGCGACATCCACTTCTTTACAATGTGGTGTCTTAAGCAACGCGACAATGCCACATTCATACGACACAAATAAATACATTATATACACATACGCATAATCATTCCACTCACCTTATGCCTTCGGTGATTATTAAACCAAGCTTGAGTTCCGAGGTAACGTACCTATTTTCACAAGCATATAATCAATCAACTTGGTCAAATCTTACAACCCACACCCTCCTAGGTCATCTTGACCCATTTGGACACTTAACCCTAAATTGGGTCATTTTCACCAAAAACCCTAACGCTTGGCACTCAAGGCCTTCCTACACATTAGATTACTAGGTTTTATCACAAAACACAACCATTTACCAACCTTGGTCCAATTTTGACCCATTTGACTCAATAAAAGTCAATACACCCATTTTGGGTCATTTATACCCAAATCACACCCATTTACTCTTCCTTAAGGTGTTCTAACAAATTATTAGCCAATTAGGGTTTCATGACAACAATTAATACTTTTAAAACCCTAGCTAACCCATTATTGAGCCTACATGACCCAATTTACCCAAGAACACCCAATTTACCCAAAAATGGGTCTTAATGTTCATCTTCACACAAACCCTAACCCATACACGAAATCAAAACAAGAATTGAAAGTTAAGGCATACCACAACTATCAAAATGTAGCAAATGACGAGATGAACAACTTTAGAACTTGGACTTTAGCAAGAAACCCTCTTCTTCCTCTTCAAAGTGAGCTTTCCCTCTCTAAAACTCACTCTCTCACTAAAATAAATTGGGAGGTGATAAGGTTGGTGAACAAGGGAGTAAATGAGCTCCCAAACTACTGAACCAAGCATTAAACTCGGCCTTGATGTGAATTTACCAAAATACCCACGTTTAAATTTAAATAAAACAAAGAATAGCTGGCAGCCGCTTTGCGCGGCGCGCGCCTCACCTGCGCGGCGCGCAGACCCCAGTTCAGCATTGATTTTTCCCTTTTTAAATGTATGAAACATGAACTCCACAACTCTAGTCATATAATTACTCATACAAACATTATGTACGATAATTACACGGGTCTTACAACTCTCCCCCACTTATTCGGATTGCGTCCTCGCAATCCATGCCGCATGACACGAGGGAAGGTAAACCAACACGAACTCTTCGGGTTCCCATGTAAACTCGGAACCTTTATTCCGCCGCCATTGAACCTTATAGGTCCTAACCTCTTTATGTCTCAACCGTTTGACCTTTTCATCAAGTATAGCTATCGGCTCTTCCACATATTCCAACTTATTGTTTAGCTCAATTTCTTCTAGAGGCATCCATGAAGAATCATCCGCAAGACACCTACGGAGGTGGGAAACATGAAACGTGTTATGGATCCCCGCAAGCTCTTCGGGCAATTCCAATCGATATGCAACTTCACCAACACGAGCTAAAACTTTAAACGGTCCAATAAACCGAGGACCTAACTTTCCCCGTTTTCGAAATCGAATAATACCCTTCCATGGCGAGACCTTAAGCATAACCATGTCGCCCTCTTGGAATTCGATCATTCGTCTACGTTTATCGGCATACGACTTTTGCCTATCTTGAGCCTTCTTCAAATGCTCCCGAATAATATCAATCTTGTTATTCGTCTCTAAAACCAAATCGGTACTTCCGATTTCTCTTTGACCCACTTCTCCCCAACAAATGGGAGTTCGACACCTTCGGCCATAAAGCATCTCGTAAGGTGGCATCCCGATACTAGTATGAAAACTATTATTGTACGAGAATTCCACCAAGGGTAAATGCTCGTCCCAACTACCACCGAAGTCAATAATGCACGCCCGTAACATATCTTCCAAAGTTTGGTTCGTACGTTCGGTTTGACCGTCCGTTTGAGGATGATACGCCGTGCTCAACTTTAATTGCGTACCCATGTCCTCATGAAACTTCTCCTAAAACCGAGATGTAAAACGGGTATCTCGATCCGAAATAATAGATATAGGAACGCCATGTCGCGAGACCACTTCCTTGATAAACAACTTAGCCAAGGCCTCCGACGATATTGCTTCTTTAATGGGAAGAAACAAAGCACTTTTCGTCAACCGATCAACTATAACCCAAATCGAATCATATTGAGTTCTCGCCGTCTTAGGTAATTTAGTGATGAAATCCATGGTAATGTGCTCCCATTTCCATTTCGGGATCTCTAACGGTTGCAACTTACCATACGGCTTTTGATGTTCGGCTTTAACTTGCAAACAAGTAACACATCGTTCAACGTATTTTACAACGTCGCGTTTCATGCCCGGCCACCAATAATCTTTCTTCAAGTCATGATACATTTTCGTCGCGCCCGGATGAATGGAATATTTCGACTTATGTGCTTCATCGAGTAACACCCGTCGGTAATCACCCGTCTTAGGCACCCACACCCTTCCTTGAAACGACAATAAACCCCGCGGGCCCATTGTAATGAACTCCGATTGGCCCACAATTCGTTCCGCGTGCTTATCGTGAACATAAGCCTCTATTTGGTCTTCACCCATCTTTTCAAGAAAGTCATTAGTGATAATCAAACGTAACGATGCTACACGTATCGCCGGATGTTGAGTCTTTCGACTTAACGCATCCGCGACCACATTCGCCTTACCCGGATGGTAAAGTATCTCACAATCATAATCCTTCACCACATCCATCCATCTACGTTGACGATAATTCAAATCTCTTTGAGTAAAAAGATGTTTCAAATTCTTATGATCCGAATATATCGTACACTTGACACCATACAAGTAATGGCGCCAAATTTTCAACGCATGCACAACCGCCGCCATTTCAAGATCATGAGTCGGGTACCTCGTTTCGTGTTCCTTTAATTGTCGAGAGGCATAAGCAATGACTTTACCCCTTTGCATAAGAACGCACCCGAGCCCATTTAAGGAAGCATCACAATAAACCACCATGTCTTCGACGCCTTCCGGTAACACTAACACCGGAGCTTGACACAACTTCTCTTTCAATAATTGAAAAGCAATTTCTTGCTCGTTTTCCCAATTGAACTTAGCACTCTTCCTCGTCAACTTTGTTAATGGAGAAGCAATCTTAGAAAAGTCTTGGATAAACCGACGATAATAACCGGCCAATCCGAGAAAACTTCGGATCTCCGTGGGCGTAGTCGGTCGTCCCCAACTCTTCACCGTCTCAATCTTCCCCGGATCCACTTGGATACCGCTTTCGTTCACAATGTGACCAAGGAATTGAACCTCCCTTAGCCAAAATTCACATTTAGAGAACTTTGCATACAACTTCTCTTTTCTTAGCGTCTTCAAAACTTCACGCAAGTGACGTTCATGTTCGTGCATACTTTTCGAGTAGACTAGTATGTCGTCAATGAATACAATAACCGACTTGTCCAACATAGGTTGGCACACCCGGTTCATAAGATCCATGAATGCCGCCGGTGCATTCGTAAGACCGAAGGGCATAACTACAAATTCATAATGCCCGTAACGCGTTCGGAAAGCCGTTTTCTCAATATCTTCCTCACGGACCCGCATTTGGTGATAGCCGGACCGTAAGTCGATCTTAGAGAAATACGTTGCGCCTTGAAGTTGATCAAACAAATCGTCGATCCTAGGTAACGGATAACGATTCTTGATCGTCACTTTATTCAACTCACGGTAATCGATGCACATACGCATACTACCATCTTTCTTCTTCACAAATAAGACCGGAGCGCCCCATGGCGAAGCACTCGGTCGGATAAAACCCTTCTCGAGCAATTCTTGAATTTGATTCAATAACTCCTGCATCTCTGTTGGTGCTAAACGATAAGGAGTCTTAGCAATGGGGGTAGCCCCCGGAACCAACTCGATGCGAAATTCTACTTGTCTTTCCGCCGAAACACCCGGTAACTCATCCGGAAAGATATCTTCAAACTCATTAACTACCGGAATTTCACGAATAGGTGGTGGCTCATTACGAGTGTCGACAACATGAGCAAGGAAAGCCATACCACCGGTAACAACGTGACGTCGTGCCCGAGCAAAAGTGCATATCGGCACCGATCTCCTTCGTTTGTCACCATGAATAATCATTTCTCCCCCACTTGGGGTCTTTACACGAATAAACTTATCGTGGCATGCAATATCGGCTCTATAACGATCGAGCCAATCCATACCAATGACAACATCAAAATCACCCAAGGTCATCGGAATAAGATCAATTTCGAAACTTTCGGCACCAAACACAACATGACAATTTTTACACACACCAACCACTAGCGCCGTCTTGCCATCCGCTATTTCAACTTCTACGGGACGGCTCAACTTTGCTAGCGGTTTATTTAACTTAGGCACAAATCTTGGAGATACGAAAGACAAATTAGCACCACTATCAAAAAGAATCCGTGCCGGATTAGAATTAACCATGAAAGTACCTGAAACGACTTCATTGGATTGTTTAGCTTCTTCATTAGACATCAAGTAGTTACGACCCCTAGCCGTACCCGCCGCCTTCTCTATCCGCTTAGCATTATCATTACGCAACTCGGGACACTCGGGCCGTTTGTGCCCTTCTTTACCGCAATTGAAACAAGTAAACTTGGGTGTAGTAGAGGGATTGGTGCAATCACGGGCCATATGTCCCTTTCGCCCACAATTATGGCAAGTATAACGAAACTCTCCCGGCGCACTCTTCTTGACACTTCCGACACTCTCGGTTGCACCCTTCTTTGAAAAGTTTGACTTCTTGCTTGAAAAATTTGAATGACTAGAACCTTCAAACTTTCTCTTCCTCAACACAATCGCTTCAAACCCTTTCGCCATATTAAACAACTCATCGAAGCTCTTTACCACATTTACGCTAATCTTTTCTTGATAACCGTCATTCAAGGTTCGATAGAAGTCTTCTTTCAACATTTTATCATTTCCGACATACTCCGGGCAAAATTGCGTCTTGGACAAGAACACGGATTTGAGAGTGTTCAAGTCCATCGACCCTTGCCTTAAGGTGCGTAACTCGTCCTTAAGCCTTGTAAGATCGGCCGAAGTTCGGTACTCATCGAAGAACTCCGCTTTAAATTCATCCCAAGTGAAGTCCATACATTGTTCTTCACCATAAAGTTGGATCTTAGCATCCCACCACAATTTCGCGTCACCCCTTAACATGCTACAACCGTACCTAGTCTTCTTATCGGGTGGACACTCACAAGTACGGAAGGCCCCCTCCATATCGGAGATGAATCGGGCACTCTTGAGTGGGTCCCTATCGCCCTCAAAAGTAGGAGGTTGAGCGTCCTTAAAGTTCTTGAAGAAAAAGTCTCGTCTTCCCACATTTTCTTCTTGAAGAGCAATCTTAATTTGCTCCTTAACCATAGTGACGACGTGTTCGTCAATCGTTTCTAACAACATCTTCTTAACATCCTCGCGAAACTCCGCCTTTTGGCGTTCAAAGATGGCCTCAACCTTGGCCGTGAACTCGGGGTCCTCGCTCGTGCCCCCATTATCAAGTTCGGTGTCGTGTCCGTTTCGCGTCCTCATTCTATAAAACGGAATAGATTAAATAACGAAACGAAAGACATGACAATACTCATCTCGCTCGACGATCATCGTACATCGCTTGTTTGACACGATTTGCACCCGTAGTAAGGGTAGCTAATCATTACTACGCGAGCACGTCGCGCTAACGCGCTAGTACAATGTCCATTTCGCTCGATGATTACTATACAACACAACCAATAATGCATGATTAGTTCACATAAACCTATGTACTAACCAAGACCCGGTCCGACCCAAAGTCCTACAAGTCCCGCACAATGCACACACAAAAGTCTAAGTCTAGGCGCCTATCTCAAGTCACCTAAATCCCTTAGACCATGCTCTGATACCACTTGTAACATCCCAACCCAATACACGACAAAAACCATTGTAAATTCGTGGCAAAAAAAAATTTCGCTGACTGACCCTCTGCGCGCCGCGCAAATGCCCTTGCGCGCCGCGCAAAAGCTGGCTGTCCCCGGTGCGCTTTAATGCGAAAAAGATGAGGTGCTTCCCGACACATTTGACCGAAACGCTTTTAACCGTACGTTAATATATGTAAAACTAGCACATAACTAAGGTATGAACGAGTTTTACAAAGTGGGGCCCACACGTGCCCAAAATGCCATTAAGTGTAAAAATACAAGTTTAATACAAATGAGAGTTTCGACCACAAAAAGTTTAATTGCCAAACGACACAACGAGCATGGTGTTTGGGGTTAAACTACCCAAGTCTCGGTCAAACTCCAAGCCATGACCAAAAGCGCTTCCTAATCATCAAAGCGGGAAACTCAATCCAAGGTAATGCCCTTACCCTTATCCACACACGAACCTATAAAAAGGTAAACAACGAGAGGGTAAGCAAAGCTTAGTGAGCACAATAATTATACATACACATATATAATCTACTTACTTGCATCACTTACACAACATCATACTCGGTTTAACAATTCGACAATCATGCAACAATATTATGCATATACCATAAACCGCAAATCCACAAGTAGCTAATAATACAAAAGCATACGATTCATAAATAAATACTTTCAATACATAACTCACGCAACCTTGGTTAACCAATTCGAACAAGGGAAACGGTACATACAAGACCGTTGGAGTTCATAACATCCGTTAGTGCTACTTAATCAACGCGTAGTCACTAATCCCCCCGGGTGATGTCTTAAACAACACGACTCACTCACCCTTTCCAATGTGGCGTCTTAAACAACGCGACGATTCCACATGCCATTCAATACGATGGGTGGTGTCTTAAACAACGCGACATCCACTCCAATACATTGTGGTGTCTTAAACAACGCGACATCCACTTCTTTACCATGTGGTGTCTTAAACAACGCGACATCCACTTCTTTACAATGTGGTGTCTTAAGCAACGCGACAATGCCACATTCATACGACACAAATAAATACATTATATACACATACGCATAATCATTCCACTCACCTTATGCCTTCGGTGATTATTAAACCAAGCTTGAGTTCCGAGGTAACGTACCTATTTTCACAAGCATATAATCAATCAACTTGGTCAAATCTTACAACCCACACCCTCCTAGGTCATCTTGACCCATTTGGACACTTAACCCTAAATTGGGTCATTTTCACCAAAAACCCTAACGCTTGGCACTCAAGGCCTTCCTACACATTAGATTACTAGGTTTTATCACAAAACACAACCATTTACCAACCTTGGTCCAATTTTGACCCATTTGACTCAATAAAAGTCAATACACCCATTTTGGGTCATTTATACCCAAATCACACCCATTTACTCTTCCTTAAGGTGTTCTAACAAATTATTAGCCAATTAGGGTTTCATGACAACAATTAATACTTTTAAAACCCTAGCTAACCCATTATTGAGCCTACATGACCCAATTTACCCAAGAACACCCAATTTACCCAAAAATGGGTCTTAATGTTCATCTTCACACAAACCCTAACCCATACACGAAATCAAAACAAGAATTGAAAGTTAAGGCATACCACAACTATCAAAATGTAGCAAATGACGAGATGAACAACTTTAGAACTTGGACTTTAGCAAGAAACCCTCTTCTTCCTCTTCAAAGTGAGCTTTCCCTCTCTAAAACTCACTCTCTCACTAAAATAAATTGGGAGGTGATAAGGTTGGTGAACAAGGGAGTAAATGAGCTCCCAAACTACTGAACCAAGCATTAAACTCGGCCTTGATGTGAATTTACCAAAATACCCACGTTTAAATTTAAATAAAACAAAGAATAGCTGGCAGCCGCTTTGCGCGGCGCGCGCCTCACCTGCGCGGCGCGCAGACCCCAGTTCAGCAATGATTTTCCCCTTTTTAAATGTATGAAACATGAACTCCACAACTCTAGTCATATAATTACTCATACAAACATTATGTACGATAATTACACGGGTCTTACAACTCTCCCCCACTTATTCGGATTGCGTCCTCGCAATCCACGCCGCATGACACGAGGGAAGGTAAACCAACACGAACTCTTCGGGTTCCCATGTAAACTCGGAACCTTTATTCCGCCGCCATTGAACCTTATAGGTCCTAACCTCTTTATGTCTCAACCGTTTGACCTTTTCATCAAGTATAGCTATCGGCTCTTCCACATATTCCAACTTATTGTTTAGCTCAATTTCTTCTAGAGGCATCCATGAAGAATCATCCGCAAGACACCTACGGAGGTGGGAAACATGAAACGTGTTATGGATCCCCGCAAGCTCTTCGGGCAATTCCAATCGATATGCAACTTCACCAACACGAGCTAAAACTTTAAACGGTCCAATAAACTGAGGACCTAACTTTCCCCGTTTTCGAAATCGAATAATACCCTTCCATGGCGAGACCTTAAGCATAACCATGTCGCCCTCTTGGAATTCGATCATTCGTCTACGTTTATCGGCATACGACTTTTGCCTATCTTGAGCCTTCTTCAAATGCTCCCGAATAATATCAATCTTGTTATTCGTCTCTAAAACCAAATCGGTACTTCCGATTTCTCTTTGACCCACTTCTCCCCAACAAATGGGAGTTCGACACCTTCGGCCATAAAGCATCTCGTAAGGTGGCATCCCGATACTAGTATGAAAACTATTATTGTACGAGAATTCCACCAAGGGTAAATGCTCGTCCCAACTACCACCGAAGTCAATAATGCACGCCCGTAACATATCTTCCAAAGTTTGGTTCGTACGTTCGGTTTGACCGTCCGTTTGAGGATGATACGCCGTGCTCAACTTTAATTGCGTACCCATGTCCTCATGAAACTTCTCCTAAAACCGAGATGTAAAACGGGTATCTCGATCCGAAATAATAGATATAGGAACGCCATGTCGCGAGACCACTTCCTTGATAAACAACTTAGCCAAGGCCTCCGACGATATTGCTTCTTTAATGGGAAGAAACAAAGCACTTTTCGTCAACCGATCAACTATAACCCAAATCGAATCATATTGAGTTCTCGCCGTCTTAGGTAATTTAGTGATGAAATCCATGGTAATGTGCTCCCATTTCCATTTCGGGATCTCTAACGGTTGCAACTTACCATACGGCTTTTGATGTTCGGCTTTAACTTGCAAACAAGTAACACATCGTTCAACGTATTTTACAACGTCGCGTTTCATGCCCGGCCACCAATAATCTTTCTTCAAGTCATGATACATTTTCGTCGCGCCCGGATGAATGGAATATTTCGACTTATGTGCTTCATCGAGTAACACCCGTCGGTAATCACCCGTCTTAGACACCCACACCCTTCCTTGAAACGACAATAAACCCCGCGGGCCCATTGTAATGAACTCCGATTGGCCCACAATTCGTTCCGCGTGCTTATCGTGAACATAAGCCTCTATTTGGTCTTCACCCATCTTTTCAAGAAAGTCATTAGTGATAATCAAACGTAACGATGCTACACGTATCGCCGGATGTTGAGTCTTTCGACTTAACGCATCCGCGACCACATTCGCCTTACCCGGATGGTAAAGTATCTCACAATCATAATCCTTCACCACATCCATCCATCTACGTTGACGATAATTCAAATCTCTTTGAGTAAAAAGATGTTTCAAATTCTTATGATCCGAATATATCGTACACTTGACACCATACAAGTAATGGCGCCAAATTTTCAACGCATGCACAACCGCCACCATTTCAAGATCATGAGTCGGGTACCTCGTTTCGTGTTCCTTTAATTGTCGAGAGGCATAAGCAATGACTTTACCCCTTTGCATAAGAACGCACCCGAGCCCATTTAAGGAAGCATCACAATAAACCACCATGTCTTCGACGCCTTCCGGTAACACTAACACCGGAGCTTGACACAACTTCTCTTTCAATAATTGAAAAGCAATTTCTTGCTCGTTTTCCCAATTGAACTTAGCACTCTTCCTCGTCAACTTTGTTAATGGAGAAGCAATCTTAGAAAAGTCTTGGATAAACCGACGATAATAACCGGCCAATCCGAGAAAACTTCGGATCTCCGTGGGCGTAGTCGGTCGTCCCCAACTCTTCACCGTCTCAATCTTCCCCGGATCCACTTGGATACCGCTTTCGTTCACAATGTGACCAAGGAATTGAACCTCCCTTAGCCAAAATTCACATTTAGAGAACTTTGCATACAACTTCTCTTTTCTTAGCGTCTTCAAAACTTCACGCAAGTGACGTTCATGTTCGTGCATACTTTTCGAGTAGACTAGTATGTCGTCAATGAATACAATAACCGACTTGTCCAACATAGGTTGGCACACCCGGTTCATAAGATCCATGAATGCCGCCGGTGCATTCGTAAGACCGAAGGGCATAACTACAAATTCATAATGCCCGTAACGCGTTCGGAAAGCCGTTTTCTCAATATCTTCCTCACGGACCCGCATTTGGTGATAGCCGGACCGTAAGTCGATCTTAGAGAATTACGTTGCGCCTTGAAGTTGATCAAACAAATCGTCGATCCTAGGTAACGGATAACGATTCTTGATCGTCACTTTATTCAACTCACGGTAATCGATGCACATACGCATACTACCGTCTTTCTTCTTCACAAATAAGACCGGAGCGCCCCATGGCGAAGCACTCGGTCGGATAAAACCCTTCTCGAGCAATTCTTGAATTTGATTCAATAACTCCTGCATCTCTGTTGGTGCTAAACGATAAGGAGTCTTAGCAATGGGGGTAGCCCCCGGAACCAACTCGATGCGAAATTCTACTTGTCTTTCCGCCGGAACACCCGGTAACTCATCCGGAAAGATATCTTCAAACTCATTAACTACCGAAATTTCACGAATAGGTGGTGGCTCATTACGAGTGTCGACAACATGAGCAAGGAAAGCCATACCACCGGTAACAACGTGACGTCGTGCCCGAGCAAAAGTGCATATCGGCACCGATCTCCTTCGTTTGTCACCATGAATAATCATTTCTCCCCCACTTGGGGTCTTTACACGAATAAACTTATCGTGGCATGCAATATCGGCTCTATAACGATCGAGCCAATCCATACCAATGACAACATCAAAATCACCCAAGGTCATCGGAATAAGATCAATTTCGAAACTTTCGGCACCAAACACAACATGACAATTTTTACACACACCAACCACTAGCGCCGTCTTGCCATCCGCTATTTCAACTTCTACGGGACGGCTCAACTTTGCTAGCGGTTTATTTAACTTAGGCACAAATCTTGGAGATACGAAAGACAAATTAGCACCACTATCAAAAAGAATCCGTGCCGGATTAGAATTAACCATGAAAGTACCTGAAACGACTTCATTGGATTGTTTAGCTTCTTCATTAGACATCAAGTAGTTACGACCCCTAGCCGTACCCGCCGCCTTCTCTATCCGCTTAGCATTATCATTACGCAACTCGGGACACTCGGGCCGTTTGTGCCCTTCTTTACCGCAATTGAAACAAGTAAACTTGGGTGTAGTAGAGGGATTGGTGCAATCACGGGCCATATGTCCCTTTCGCCCACAATTATGGCAAGTATAACGAAACTCTCCCGGCGCACTCTTCTTGACACTTCCGACACTCTCGGTTGCACCCTTCTTTGAAAAGTTTGACTTCTTGCTTGAAAAATTTGAATGACTAGAACCTTCAAACTTTCTCTTCCTCAACACAATCGCTTCAAACCCTTTCGCCATATTAAACAACTCATCGAAGCTCTTTACCACATTTACGCTAATCTTTTCTTGATAACCGTCATTCAAGGTTCGATAGAAGTCTTCTTTCAACATTTTATCATTTCCGACATACTCCGGGCAAAATTGCGTCTTGGACAAGAACACGGATTTGAGAGTGTTCAAGTCCATCGACCCTTGCCTTAAGGTGCGTAACTCGTCCTTAAGCCTTGTAAGATCGGCCGAAGTTCGGTACTCATCGAAGAACTCCGCTTTAAATTCATCCCAAGTGAAGTCCATACATTGTTCTTCACCATAAAGTTGGATCTTAGCATCCCACCACAATTTCGCGTCACCCCTTAACATGCTACAACCGTACCTAGTCTTCTTATCGGGTGGACACTCACAAGTACGGAAGGCCCCCTCCATATCGGAGATGAATCGGGCACTCTTGAGTGGGTCCCTATCGCCCTCAAAAGTAGGAGGTTGAGCGTCCTTAAAGTTCTTGAAGAAAAAGTCTCGTCTTCCCACATTTTCTTCTTGAAGAGCAATCTTAATTTGCTCCTTAACCATAGTGACGACGTGTTCGTCAATCGTTTCTAACAACATCTTCTTAACATCCTCGCGAAACTCCGCCTTTTGGCGTTCAAAGATGGCCTCAACCTTGGCCGTGAACTCGGGGTCCTCGCTCGTGCCCCCATTATCAAGTTCGGTGTCGTGTCCGTTTCGCGTCCTCATTCTATAAAACGGAATAGATTAAATAACGAAACGAAAGACATGACAATACTCATCTCGCTCGACGATCATCGTACATCGCTTGTTTGACACGATTTGCACCCGTAGTAAGGGTAGCTAATCATTACTACGCGAGCACGTCGCGCTAACGCGCTAGTACAATGTCCATTTCGCTCGATGATTACTATACAACACAACCAATAATGCATGATTAGTTCACATAAACCTATGTACTAACCAAGACCCGGTCCGACCCAAAGTCCTACAAGTCCCGCACAATGCACACACAAAAGTCTAAGTCTAGGCGCCTATCTCAAGTCACCTAAATCCCTTAGACCATGCTCTGATACCACTTGTAACATCCCAACCCAATACACGACAAAAACCATTGTAAATTCGTGGCAAAAAAAAATTTCGCTGACTGACCCTCTGCGCGCCGCGCAAAAGCTGGCTGTCCCCGGTGCGCTTTAATGCGAAAAAGATGAGGTGCTTCCCGACACATTTAACCGAAACGCTTTTAACCGTACGTTAATATATGTAAAACTAGCACATAACTAAGGTATGAACGAGTTTTACAAAGTGGGGCCCACACGTGCCCAAAATGCCATTAAGTGTAAAAATACAAGTTTAATACAAATGAGAGTTTCGACCACAAAAAGTTTAATTGCCAAACGACACAACGAGCATGGTGTTTGGGGTTAAACTACCCAAGTCTCGGTCAAACTCCAAGCCATGACCAAAAGCGCTTCCTAATCATCAAAGCAGGAAACTCAATCCAAGGTAATGCCCTTACCCTTATCCACACACGAACCTATAAAAAGGTAAACAACGAGAGGGTAAGCAAAGCTTAGTGAGCACAATAATTATACATACACATATATAATCTACTTACTTGCATCACTTACACAACATCATACTCGGTTTAACAATTCGACAATCATGCAACAATATTATGCATATACCATAAACCGCAAATCCACAAGTAGCTAATAATACAAAAGCATACGATTCATAAATAAATACTTTCAATACATAACTCACGCAACCTTGGTTAACCAATTCGAACAAGGGAAACGGTACATACAAGACCGTTGGAGTTCATAACATCCGTTAGTGCTACTTAATCAACGCGTAGTCACTAATCCCCCCGGGTGATGTCTTAAACAACGCGACTCACTCACCCTTTCCAATGTGGCGTCTTAAACAACGCGACGATTCCACATGCCATTCAATACGATGGGTGGTGTCTTAAACAACGCGACATCCACTCCAATACATTGTGGTGTCTTAAACAACGCGACATCCACTTCTTTACCATGTGGTGTCTTAAACAACGCGACATCCACTTCTTTACAATGTGGTGTCTTAAGCAACGCGACAATGCCACATTCATACGACACAAATAAATACATTATATACACATACGCATAATCATTCCACTCACCTTATGCCTTCGGTGATTATTAAACCAAGCTTGAGTTCCGAGGTAACGTACCTATTTTCACAAGCATATAATCAATCAACTTGGTCAAATCTTACAACCCACACCCTCCTAGGTCATCTTGACCCATTTGGACACTTAACCCTAAATTGGGTCATTTTCACCAAAAACCCTAACGCTTGGCACTCAAGGCCTTCCTACACATTAGATTACTAGGTTTTATCACAAAACACAACCATTTACCAACCTTGGTCCAATTTTGACCCATTTGACTCAATAAAAGTCAATACACCCATTTTGGGTCATTTATACCCAAATCACACCCATTTACTCTTCCTTAAGGTGTTCTAACAAATTATTAGCCAATTAGGGTTTCATGACAACAATTAATACTTTTAAAACCCTAGCTAACCCATTATTGAGCCTACATGACCCAATTTACCCAAGAACACCCAATTTACCCAAAAATGGGTCTTAATGTTCATCTTCACACAAACCCTAACCCATACACGAAATCAAAACAAGAATTGAAAGTTAAGGCATACCACAACTATCAAAATGTAGCAAATGACGAGATGAACAACTTTAGAACTTGGACTTTAGCAAGAAACCCTCTTCTTCCTCTTCAAAGTGAGCTTTCCCTCTCTAAAACTCACTCTCTCACTAAAATAAATTGGGAGGTGATAAGGTTGGTGAACAAGGGAGTAAATGAGCTCCCAAACTACTGAACCAAGCATTAAACTCGGCCTTGATGTGAATTTACCAAAATACCCACGTTTAAATTTAAATAAAACAAAGAATAGCTGGCAGCCACTTTGCGCGGCGCGCGCCTCACCTGCGCGGCGCGCAGACCCCAGTTCAGCAATGATTTTCCCCTTTTTAAATGTATGAAACATGAACTCCACAACTCTAGTCATATAATTACTCATACAAACATTATGTACGATAATTACACGGGTCTTACAATTTAGGACACCCTAAACACTTTAGTGAAATGAGTGACCCGAGTGAGATAGCCTCAGTTATGTAACCTCCTCTCATGCTTGTGAAAAAAGATTCGAGAATAGCAAAAAGAATAAAAGTTAAGCTTCCACTCTTCCGTCTTGCGGAACAAAAACAACTTGATCTCTACGGATTAAAGTCCTCACTGTTTTAAGTTCAGAAGTTTGCTTGAGGACATGCAAAGTCTAAGTGTGGGATATTTGATATCGGCTAAAACGTCACGTTTTTACCCCCGATATTGAGTCCCAAAAAGCATAAAGTTCAAAGCTTTGTCAGCAAAATAATCGCTTTTTCGGTTAAACTTGTAGGTAAAGTGATTACAAAGACGATGCAAAAAGAATCAAGAGAAACGGAGCTAAAACGAAGATTCTAGAGCGAAAACGGTGAAAGACAAGAAATCGAGTTACGATCCAGGGAATCAAGGCTGACTAGCACACCATACGCCCTGCCATACGGCGCTTTCCAGATACGTGCCAATAAACGGCCCACCATCCGGCCTGCCAGCCATACGACCTGCCAAATACGCCCTGCCATACGGCCTGCCAGGCGTATTTTGGCAATTTCCAAGTCTATTTAATGGGTCTTGGTCATTCATTCCAACACACACCTCTCTTCACTCTCTCACTACAATACATTTTCTCCCACTAGAGCTTTCAAGGCCTTCTCACCTCCGAGCGAAAAATAAAGTACCCAGAGGCGAACGCCGAAGATTGTAATAGGAGCGGGCTAGAGGTTGTCAGCACTTGTAATGCTCCAGATCTCGTCTGTAAACGGTGAACGCTTTCCTTAATTTAATAAAGTTATTATCTTGAGTTGGTTTCATCTTGCATGATTATCTATCTGTTACAATTGTTTATTATGTGTTGAATATTTTATCTGAAACTTGTCATATTGTTATGCTGAAACCTTGACGGTTTAGAAGTTTAATTTACGGATCACCCTTTCCACTTGTTCACGTGGCTATAACCTAGTATTAGGACCTGATCAACCCTAGGATACAAGGTAAGTAGTTATGTGTGCTTAACGTCACCATAGGGATATAGTACCTACGTATGAATAACCATTTATTCATCATAGAAGAGCTGCCCATTTAGATTGTGATTAGAGTTAGCAATAGAGAGTTCAGTGAACACTAGCTTACTCAGAAGCATGATTCGCGTCAGAAGCAATGTTCTTGAGATATTGTAAGATTATCCGGGGTTGAATAAGTGATCGCAAAGGAGAGACTTCTATCCCAATTAGCAGTACCTTAGAATATCTAAGATTGCACATCTGTTAATGTTAAGGCATAGCATAGGGATTCAGTGGTAGGATATTGCTTTAGTTAGACAACTAGGATTAAGAAAAGCTGAGACATTTCTTTATTGGGTAAACCACTTTGTTCATGTACCTAGGATTTCATCCATAAGGTCGTTCAACCTTTCAGGTTAACGTTGGGAGTAGGGTTACCTGTCTTAGACAGAATCTTCAAAGCCTGAACTCTTAGTGACAAATCAATTAGGTTCACAGCCGAGTTGATTGAGGTTTAGTGTTTATTCTAGGAAGTCAAACTCTTGCGATAATTCCCCTTCAGGATTCTATTCCTCACACCTATCTTTACTTTTATTATCTCATTACTATTTTATCTAGTTAATCTATCACCTCTTGTCACTAAGGTTAACTATATAGGCACTTTCGTCCCACATTACTGAGCAAACATACAAAAATATGTACCTGAGTTATATTTACTATTTACTCGTTAAAAGGAAGACAAGTAGGTGAGCTATAGCTTGGAACCCTAGCTAAATATAAATAATAAAACAACCACTACTCGCCCTCGTGGTAACTGATTCTGACATGTCGTGGCCTAACGACACCGTGAAAATAAAACAGTCCGTTTCAGCCATATCAATTATTAAGCCGATAATTCTCTAAGAATGATAAGCAGGTAGTTTTCGACACGAAATGATAAGCAAAACTTTTAACATGCAGACACGGTAGAAGTCCAGACTCATTAATGCATCTTATCAACTATTAGTTAGACATACTAATGTAAGACCTGGTTCGCTAAGACCACCGCTCCGATACCACCTATAACGACCCGTCCTAATCCATCTGGACGAATACATTACATTTGGTTACATCGCGAGGTACTTAACCTCTATATGATACATTTTACAAACATTGCATTCGTTTTTAAAAGACAAACTTTCATTTCATCGAAAGTTGACGGCATGCATACCATTTCATAATATATCCAACTATAAATGACCTAATCTGTCATTTATTTTAGTAATAATCTTTATTGAACTCAATGACTTGAATGCAACGTCTTTTGAAATATGCCATGAATGAATCCAAGTAATATCTCAAAAATGAGCAAATGCACAGCGGAAGATTTCTTTCAAACCTGAGAATAAACATGTTTCCAAGTGTCAACCAAAAGGTTGGTGAGTTCATTAGTTTATCGTAATCAATCATTTCCATAATTTAATAGACCACAATATTTTCATTTCATTTCTCATAAACATCATGCATCTGCATAAAAATCATTCATATGGATTGAACACCTGGTAACCGACATTAACAAAATGCATCTAGAATATCCCCAAAAATAAAATCGAAGTACTAAAGCAGTTCAAATTCTCTGACTGGGGCTTGTCAAGGCCCATAGATCTATCTTTAGGATTCGCGTTAATTGGTGGCAATTATAATAAACACCAATTCTTAGGCTACTAAGTTCAACAAGGGTGATATCCGGTATAACAATTCAACCATAGAATGTAGTTTCGATTACTTGTGTCTATTTTGTAAAACATTTATAAAAGCAGCACATGTATTCTCAGTCCCAAAAATATATATATTGCAAAAGCATTTAAAAAGGGAGCAAATAAAACTCACAATACTGTATTTCTTAGTAATTACGCATACGACAGAACTGAACAATGTAGGTTGGCCTCGAATTCACGAACCTATATCATTATATATATATATATATATATATATATATATATATATATATATATATATATATATATATATATATATATATATATATATATATATATATATATTAACACATATAATCGTAACCGAACAAATTGATATATTATATTTTCAGTTATATGTTATATATATTTATTTTGCAAACTTATTAATATTTATACACATAGTTATATTAATCTATATATATTTGTAATTTGTATTATATCAAAAATCAATAATTTGTCATATGTAATATTAATATAGTTATGTAATATGTATTTTTAGTGTACAAAATATTTATTTGTTTGAATGATAATTTTGATAATATTGATTTACTATTAATAATAATAATAATAACTTTATTAATATTGATAATACTAAAAAATGATATTGTTAATAATAATAATAATAATAATAATAATAATAATAATAATAATAATAATAATAATAATAATAATAATAATAATAAAAATGATGATTTATACCTACACTTGAAGTCCACTAAATGCTCAAAATTTGTTAGTCCATTTCCAATCCTAATTAGCCTACTAGAAGCCCAATCAAATTTTCAAGTAATCAGCCCAATTCAGTTTTCAAATAATCAGTCCAACAAGCCCATCTATCAAGACAACTTCTATTGAAAAAAATAATAATTTGTAGCAGCCTAGATTCGAACTTACGACCCCTTGTCTACCAAACAACAAGCCTAACCAATGCTCTACGATTGTTTTTCTGTTTTAATTCGATCCTTTATTACTTTAACCCATTTATTCTTACTTCTACTTCTAAAATGCAAAACCCAGGACTATTCATCAACAATAAAATTATCATCTTCTTTCTTTGTTCATTTCATCTTCATCTTATTACTGTAAATCATAAACACCATCAAATCCTAAACATTCGATCAAAATATGTTATCATCTTCATCATCTCACATCATCTATACTTGCGTAACCTCACCATAAACATAACCACTTCATTTAACATCTCATTCACGATCTCTATCATTAATCATCGTTATTTATCAACACCTTCCATCATCATTGATGTGCGTAGAGGTGTATACAAAATAGTTATATTTTTACCAGGAAAATACTATTAAATACGATACAATTTTACACAAGTTATTTATTTATTTATAGAGTGGATATACCTAAACCTTGCTACAACACTTATAGGTAGTGTACCTAATCGTACAGTAGTGTAGTTTTTAGTAAGTCCGGTTCGTCCACAGGGAACTCGCCAAGTTTAACGCTATATTTTTTAATTTATAATTGTAAAAATAAAAATATATAAATAAGTAGTATTATTATTATAAAAGGGGGATTTTACCTTTTAATGACCGGTTTGTCGATTTTAAAACTTTAGTCGCAGTTAAAACCTAATGTAAAATATTAAAAATAAATACAACTTAATTTTAAAGCGTAAAGTAAATAACGATAATAAAATTGCGATAAATAAAAGTGCGATAAAATAAAATTACGATAATTAAAAAGTACGATAATTAAAATGACAATAAATTAAAGTGCGATAATTAAAAGTGCAATTAAATATGAAATAAAGAAATTATGCTTATTTAAACTTCCGTAATCATGATGTTTGACGTGTTGATTTTAGTTTATTCCCATGGGTTAATTGTCCTTTGTCCTGGATTATTTGATATGTCCATACGGATTTGTCCATAATAGTCCATCAGTCATAATCATAAAATGCGGAAGTCTTCGTCAAATTATTCTTATTCCCGAAGTCAAATATTCCAACTAATTGGGGATTCGAATTGTAACAAGGTCTTAATACTTTGTTTAATGAATACACCGGGTTATCGACTGCGTGTAGTCCAAGGTTTTACTACTTTGTTAACAATTACACCAATAACCCTTGAATGTAATCCACCTCTGTTTCAACAAGTCTATTAACTATTAATCCAGTTCCGTGTCCGGTAAAATGAACAATTATTGGTATTTATAGATATCCCGCCCACCGTACCTGATTAAGCGTATGTGGTTATTTATAAATACGTCAAATTATAAGTCTATATATTAAATTAACGAGGTATCGTTTAGTTAATATAAAGCCCATTAATAGCCCATAGTCTAATTTCCACAAGTGTCGTTCTTTTATCCAAACCCCAATTATGGTCCAAAGCCCAATTACCCCGTCTTAATATTTTTAGCCCAACATCACGATTACTTCGGCATTAAATAAGCATAATAATAACTTAGCTACGAGACATTAATTTAAAAAGGTTGAACATAACTTACAATGATTAATAATAGCGTAGCGTTACACGGACAGAATTTCGACTTACACCCTTACAACATTCGCTAACATACCCTTATTATTATTAATCTTAAATTAAAATTAAAATTATAAATTATATATATATATATATATATATATATATATATATATATATATATATATATATATATATATATATATATATATATATTGAGAGTAAGAGAGATTGAAAAATTAGGTATAAAATTCGGCAGATTTCGTGGCCTTTTATAGGCAGATTTCGAAATGACTGCTCCGCTATCGCGAAGCAATTGTGCCTTCTAGCTCCGAGATCGCGAAGGCACGCCTTCCAGCTCACCAACTTTTGGCCATTTGCCTGTCGACGGTTTATAAATATATATATAATATATAAATAATTTTAAGAATTATTTAAATATTATATTATATTTATATCTATAGTTGACTCGTAATTTTTAGTCCGTTGCGTCGAGCATTGAGAGTTGACTTTGGTCCCGGTTCCGGATTTTCGAACGTCCTTTCGTATAATTTAATATCTTGTACTTTGCGTTTCGCTTCTTGTACTCTTGTAATTTTGAGACGTTTCTCATCAATAATTGGAACCACTTTGATTGTAATTTGTACTTTTGAGCTTTTTGGTCGTTTGCGTCTTTAATTCGTCGAATCTGTCTTTTGTCTTCACCTTTTATTATTTAAACGAATATCACTTGTAAATAGAACAATTGCAACTAAAAGCTTGTCTTTCTTGAGGATAATGCTATGAAATATATGTTCGTTTTTAGCATTATCAAATATTCCCACACTTGAGCATTGCTTGTCCTCAAGCAATATAGTCTTGAAATAAAAATACTAGAATCACTTCTTTATTCTTCACACTTTGTATATCAGTGATTTATATCCGGCGGTATAAACAATGATAGTAACGTTGTGGTTTACAGTCCCACATGACTATGAAAATTTAGATCCTTAAGGAAATTGGATCTTTATGAAAACATTTGATCTTTTGAAAATACAATCTAGCTTTTACCCTAGATAAGTTTTCTGGAATAACCCTTCACCGATGTTTGCAAAATGTTTTTGTGGGTTTGGTAGTTTTCAGATTTGAAAATTTTAGCTCAAAACTTGCGGTTTTGTGTCACCCACTTGCTAACCTTGTATTAGGAAAGCAACACGTCCAGTTTACTTGCTCCGTATATTACCTTTCGGTAAACTACCGTCCGGTTGTAAAGGAAAGTGTTGAACAAGCAACTGTTAAGGCAATGTCTCGTGACATGCTTTTAATTATGGTCTATAACGTGTCGGATGCAATTACTATCCTTTGTAGGAGCAATAGTAAAGCTCACCCTATAGTTTTTCGGTCTGGCACAAGGTCCTGTCTTTGACCATGCTATGCGACCACCGTTCTTACGGTTGACACCTGATTTGGTTCAGGTGACCTAATGAATTCCAGGTGAATTCCTAGGATTTTACGTTTAATGGTAATGAACGCATTAAAAATGGGTTTTTCAGAAAACAAATCGGTTTGTAATTTTGATCAAAATATTTTCTCGTTCAAGCTCGAGTTTAGATATCATTGAATTCCATGAGTTTGTAATTCTCAATCTTTAAAAGTCAATCTCTAAGATTGAGTAATATCAGACTTAAAAGCTGATTTTTGATCTTTAAGGAGATTATCCTTTCTGGGGATCTGATTCATTAGTCTTATCAAGCTAATTTGCACGGTGCCCTCCCCATTTTACGAGACAGATCCTCTCATGGTTAGGATAAGTCTGACCACTTGGCGACCCTGTTTGATGCTGAGGTCCGTGGATTTCCAGCTGATTTTCGAGAAAACTTTTCAAGGTTTTTCGTAGACTCTACAACTGGTCTGGACGACAACTTCCTGACCTAAATCAAGAAGCGCATTTCTTTGTCGGAAGACTTTACTTCCTTTTAATGATGGAATTGATTCATCGTGTAGATCCATCTTTTCTTTCAAATATATTATAAGAGATTGGGTAAAACTGATAAAATTGTCCAAAACAAAAGTATCTTCAATTATTTGTACAAAAATATGTGACATATGTTCTAAATAACTTGGTAAATTTTTCCCCCACTTGGCTTTTATTTTCCTTTCTTTGCCTTTTTATTGTCCTCTATTCTATTTTAAATGAATTCTAACATTTTGGGTTGTTTCTCAATTTATGTCCTTTCCGAGGTAACAATAATTTCGGTGTTTAACACCTAGTTTTATCATTCATAAATATGTATAAACATGATTTTGAGTTCATTTAATTGAAAATTTTGAAAAATTGGGTAGTCAGTAAAAATCCGAAAGAATTTAACCCTTTCCCACACTTAAGATCTTGCAATGCTCTCATTTGCAAGAAATCAGTAATAATTTAAATTATTGAGGGTGAGTAGCGTAGAAAAATGATTAAATTTTACCAAAGTTTTCAAACATATTGGCGTTTTTTTTTTGGCATACTTTAAATCAATAAGATTAAAAATAATGATAACAAAATTTCTCGTCCCGCCCTCGGGTAAAGCAATTTCGGTTCAACGACCTAGTCTTCAACTCACGACGAATTTTAAAAATCATATTTTTAGCTTAGTGAAATAAAGTAAATTTTTGTTTTTAAAATCACACCAAACTTAAATTTAAAATGCATAATATTAAAAATTCATATTAATATTATTAATATTTTTATACATTAATTTTACAAACTTATATTAAAAACATTAATTTTTAAAATATTAAAAAAAACTTAAATATATTGGTTCTAAAAATTTACAATATTAATTTGATATTTAAATACTAATTTTAAAAATAAGGTAAAAATTAAAATGAAAAATCTTTTTGTTCTTTTATCCCACTTTAATCAATCAAATATTATCAAAAATATACGCCCCTCTTTTCGGTAAAGTAATTTCGGTTCCCTAACCTAGTTTTACTCCTAACGAATTTTTGAAATATTTTAGGTTGATTGATTAAAGATATTTATACCTTAAGAATAAACGGTAAATTTCGCAGTGATGTAATAAATTTTTGTATGATATTAATAATTTCGGTTAAACATACCTAATTTTATTGAATACCAATTTAATACTTTATAGCGAACGATTCAACGTTTATTATCAAAAGGTTAAAAGCAATAAAAATAAAATAAAAACTGTACATACTTACCTATGAGATAGAATTCTCAGAGACCTGCTTTAGCCCACTCATAAGATAGTCGGACTAATTAGTTTTCCATAGCTACATAGGCGTAACTTCGAGCATTCAACGATTTTTCTTCGAAACATATGAATGGTCCTTCTCTGCATAAATAACGAATTCGGTATTTGAATATGTTTGATTATTTGAACATTTACCTTCGTGTGACCATTTTCCGCATTTGTAACATCTTTCAAGGTGTCGTGCTCTTCTTTTTATTGCGGATTTTGATTTTCCTTTACCAAAATGTATCTTATGATGATCTTTTCTGAGTTCTTTTCTTACTCCGTCCATTTTACCTCTTATGAATGATACCAGTTCACTCGGAAGTGTGTCATTATTACGTTTAGTAATCATAGCATGTAGCATTAGACCATGGTTCAGATCAAAGGAATTCTTCATCTCGTAAAACCTAAAAAAATAAAAATTCAGAATGGGGGGAGAAGACTAGTTCTTTAGGGTCTGCTAGGGAAAGACCATACGGATTCCATTCTCGAGAACTACACGAAAACAGAATATCTGACTCTAACAGAAATACATATTACCCTAAAAAGATTCGAACTCCCCATACTTAGTTAGATGTGGTGTTGAAATTGTGATTAACGTTATTTTCAATTGGATCATCAACAAATTGTATATCTCTGACTTTTACTTCAATCCATTTGTTAATTTCCTCCGTAACTTTCACAAATTCAACTAACATCGCCTTTTCTTTTGACGATAAATTGGATACTAATCGGTTACATAACTTAAAGTTTCCCTTAATCCTAGCATCGTGAATCCATTTATAAAGTTTCTTCGTTGAACTGTTAAAAACGGGTTCATCTAATTTCGTATCATCAACGGGGTTCTTTGTGATCGGATCATCATTAAGTGTTTCTTCATCTTTCCCACACTTGTGCATTTTTATTGGTCTAACAATTTTGGTTGGTGGAGATCTAAACTTTCGGTTCACAAAGGTGATCGATTTATCACCATCCCTAAGTGTCATTCTACCTTCTCTTACATCAATGAACACCTCGGTGGTTGCTAAAAATGGGCGACCTAAAATTAGAGGAATATCAAGGTTTTCCTCCATATTAATAACTATGAAGTTTGCAAAAAAGGTCAAACTTCCCATGTTAACAAGTAAATTATTTACTATTCCAACCGGGTGTTTAATGGTTAGGTCAAATGATTGAACACCTATTTTGGTTGGTTTTAATTCTCCCATACCTAATCTTTTGTATAAGGAAAGAGACATAATATTTGCACTTGCTCCTAAATCTGTTAGTCCATTATATATAGCACCATCATTAAGCAAGCAAGAAATGATAAATTCGCCCGGGTCTCCTACTTTAGTAAGTCGAGTTGGTTTGTTAACCTTTTTCGGGTGTTCTTTTCTTGGTTCTTTCACTTCTATTTGAACTTCTTTTTCTTTATTTTTTGGAATGGGAGGTTTGTATAAGAATTCTTCTTCATCACTCCAATTTGAAACTTCCCCGTCTTCTAATTTTGGGTTTTCATATGTTGTTGATAACATATTTATGTTTTCATTCTGAGGGTTTTCTTGGGTGGTGAAATTATGATTGACTTCATTGTCAACTTCCATCGGACCATGTATGTAATGTTTAACTCTGTGACCATTAACTTTAAATTCAATCCCATTTGAATTTATTAACTCTATTGTTCCGTATGGGAAAACTCTTTTGACTATAAATGGTCCAGACCATCTTGATTTTAATTTTCCAGGAAATAGCTTGAATCGTGAATTGAAAAGAAGAACCCTGTCTCCTTCTTTAAATTCTTTTGAACTTCTGATTCTTTTATCATGCCATTTCTTCGTTCTTTCCTTATAGATTAAGGAATTTTCATATGCCTCAAGTCTTAATTCTTCTAATTCGTTTAGTTGACGTAATCGTAGACGTCCTGCTTCATGTAAATCAAGATTACATGTTTTCAAAGCCCAAAATGATTTATGTTCAATTTCTACTGGAAGATGACATGCTTTTCCGTAAACGAGTCTAAAAGGTGTGGTTCCAATTGGAGTTTTGTAGGCTGTTCTAAAAGCCCATAGTGCATCCTCCAATTTCATGGACCATTCCTTCGGATTCGATCCTACGGTTTTCTCTAGAATACGTTTTAATGCTCGGTTGGTATTTTCAACTTGTCCACTTGTCTGTGGATGATAAGCGATTGAGATTTTATGAGTTACTCCATATCTTTTGAGAACTTTCTCAAGTTGATTATTACATAAATGAGTACCCCGATCACTTATTAAAGCTTTCGGTGTTCCAAACCTCGCAAAAAGACGTTTTAAAAAGTTGACTACAACTCGTGCATCGTTAGTCGGGAGAGCTTGTGCTTCCGCCCATTTAGATACATAATCAATGGCAACGAGAATGTAGAGATTATTATGAGATTTTGGAAATGGACCCATAAAGTCAATACCCCAAATGTCAAATACTTCACATACTTGAATGACATTTTATGGCATTTCATCACGTTGACTTATTTTTCCGGCCCTTTGACATGCATCACAGGATTTGCAAAGAAGGTGTGTGTCTTTGAAAATTGTAGGCCAATAGAATTCAGCATCGTAAACTTTTCTTGCTGTGAGTTGAGGCCCATAATGCCCTCCTGTTGGTCCTATGTGACAATGGTTTAAGATTTGACTAGCTTCCTCCCCGAATACACATCGGCGTATTATTCCATCGGGACAACTTTTAAACAAATGTGGATCTTCCCAGAAATAGTGTTTTATATCACTAAAGAATTTCTTTTGTTTTTGGTACGACAATCCTTTTTCAAGGAATCCACATACTAAGTAGTTTGCATAGTCTGCAAACCATGGAATTTCATTATAATCTATCTTCAATAGATATTCATCAGGAAAGTTGTCTTGTATGGCCGATTCATTTAGAACTTTTAATTCAGGATTTTTAAGACGAGAAAGATGATCAGCGGCGAGATTTTCTACTCCCTTTTTATCTCGGATTTCAATATCGAACTCTTGTAAGAGTAAGATCCAACGGATTAATCTTGGCTTGGCATCTTGTTTCGAAAATAAGTATCTAAGAGCAGAATGGTCGGTATAGACCACCGTTTTAGCTAGAACGAGATATGAACGAAATTTGTCAAAAGCAAAGACAATAGCAAGGAGTTCTTTTTCAGTAGTTGTGTAGTTCTTTTGTGCTCCTTGTAACATCTTACTAGCATAATAAATAGGTTCAAATCGTTTTTCAATCCTTTGTCCTAAAACGGCTCCCATTGCAAAATCACTTGCATCGCACATAAGTTCAAACGGTAGATTCCAATTTGGCGTTATCATGATCGGCGTATTAGTGAGTTTTTCTTTAAGAATATTAAAAGATTTGATGCATTCATCTGAAAAGATGAATGGAGCATCCTTTTCAAGGAGTTTATTCATAGGAGTGGCAATTTTAGAAAAATCTTTTATGAAACGTCGGTAAAAATCGGCATGCCCTAGAAAACTCCTAACTCCTCTAACATTGGTGGGATGTGGAAGTTTAGCAATTACATCTACTTTAGCTCTATCCACTTCAATTCCTTCCTTTGAAATTTTATGTCCAAGAACGATGCCTTCTTTAACCATGAAATGAAATTTCTCCCAATTAAGTACTAGATTTGATTGTTCGCATCTAATAAGCATTCGTTCAAGATTAACTAGACATGATTCAAATGTATCACCGAAGACTGAAAAGTCATCCATGAAAACTTCCATGCATTCTTCTATCATGTCGTGAAAAATCGCCATCATGCACCTTTGAAAAGTTGCAGGGGCATTGCAAAGTCCAAATGGCATGCGTTTGTAAGCAAAAGTACCATAAGAACGTGGTTTTTTATTGGTCCTCGGGTGCTATTGGAATTTGAAAGTATCCGGAAATACCATCAAGAAAACAATAGTAACTATTTTCGGCTAATCTTTCCAACATTTGATCAATGAAAGGTAAGGGAAAGTGATCTTTTCTGGTGGCGTCATTTAATTTTCTATAATCAATACAAACACGCCATCCTGTTACAGTCCTAGTAGGAATAAGCTCATTTTTCTCATTTGTGATGACAGTCATGCCACCCTTCTTAGGTACGCATTGAACTGGGCTTACCCATGGACTATCAGAGATTGGATAAATTAAACCTGCATCAAGCAGTTTAATAATTTCTTTCTTAACAACATCTTGCATATTAGGATTTAGTCTTCGTTGGCGTTGCACATACGTTTTATGACCTTCTTCCATAAGGATTTTATGTGTGCAATACGAAGGACTTATTCCTTTAATATCATGAATCTTCCATGCAATAGCTGGTTTATGAGCTTTTAACACAGAAATGAGTTGAGATTTTTCATTTTTAGTAAGAGAAGACGATATTATTACAGGTAATTCAGAGTCACCATGTAAATAAGCGTATTCCAAATGGTTTGGAAGTGGTTTTAACTCTAATGTCGGTGGTTCTTCTATTGATGATTTGTATCGATATCTGTCTTCTTCTTTTAGCATTTGAATTTCTTCTGTTGTTGGTTCATATCCATTAGCCATAAGTGTAGCTAACATTTCAGTTTCATCAATTGGTTCAGTTCCTTCTCTTAAAGAACATTCTCCTGTTCCTTGTAATTCTGGAAATTCTTCTAACAATTCTGCATGTGAATTTATCGTTTGAATATAATAACATGTATCATCTGCAGATTGCGGTAGTTGCATGGCTCTATCAACAGAAAAGGTAACACTCTCGTCCTCTATACTTAGGGTCAGTTTCTTACCGAACACATCTATTATTGCTTTAGCCGTGTTTAAGAATGGTCTTCCTAATATGAGAGGAACTCGAGAATCTTCTTCCATGTCCAGAATAACAAAATCTACTGGAAATACTAAAGTACCAACTTTAACTAGCATGTTCTCCATTATCCCTCTAGAATATTTTACTGATCGATCGGCTAGTTGTATGCTTATTCGTGTTGGTTTCAATTCTCCAAGGTCTAGTTTAGCGTATAATGAATACGTCATTAGATTTATACTAGCACCTAAATCTGCTAATGCTTCTATTGAACTAAGACTACCCAGAAAACATGAAATCGTGAAACTTCCTGGATCAGATAATTTTTCTGGTATCTTATTCAACAGTACTGCGGAACAATTGACATTTATAGTAACAGCCGAGAGTTCTTCCATTTTCTTTCTATTTATGATTAGATCTTTCAAAAATTTAGCATATCTAGGCATTCCTGAAATTACATCAATGAAAGAAAGATTAACATTTATTTATTTAAACATATCCAAAAATTTGGATTGCTCGGCTTCAAGTCTTTCTTTTCTCATTTTACTCGGGTAAGGAAGTGGTGGTTGGTATGGTTTAACATAAGGTTTAGCCTTAATTGTGTTATCTTCATTTACCTTTTCAACTACCGGTTCTGTTTCCTTATCTTGCTCAGGTTGTGGTTCTTTTGGAGTAGGAATAGCGTCCTCAGAAATTACAGGCATTTCAGGTGGTTTAAGTGTAATACCACTTCTTGTGGTAATGGCTTTAGCTGTTTCATTTCGGGGGTTAGTATTTGTATCACTAGGTAGACTTCCCGGTTTTCTTTCACCTATCAACCTTGCTAGGTTACTTACTTCTTGTTTCAAATTTTGAATAGAAGCTTGTTGATTTCTAAATGCTTGAGCATTTTGTTCATTCGTTTGTTTCTGAGATGTGAAAAATTACATTTGAGATTTAACTAGCTTCGACATCATATCTTCTAAATTTGGCTTTTTATCATCGGTTTGTGGTGGTTTATTTTGAAAAATAGGTCTTTGCTGATTGTAAGTATTATTAGATACTTGTTGATTGCTAGGACCTTGTTGGTTGTTGTATGGAACATTTCGGTTATAATTCTGATTTTGATTGTAGATTGGTCTTGGCGGTTGATAATTATTCTGATAATTATTTCCAGGCCTTCGGTTTATGTATGAAACATTCTCTCTTTGTTCCATTGTTAGTTCAATACTGAGACAATCTTTTGTCAAATGTGGTCCTCCACACTGCTCACAACTAATTCGTATTGAGTGAATATCTTTAGTCATCTTTTCCATTCGTCTCTCGACAGCATCTATCTTTGCGGAAATGGAATCGAAGTCATGGCTAGAATCGGCTCTAGCTGCTTTAGATGATCTAACGATATCTTTTTCTTGATGCCACTCATGTGAGTGGGAAGCAGTGTTATCAATAATTTTGTAAGCGTCAGTTGCGGTTTTCTTCATAATGGAACCACCAGCTACTATGTCGATGTCTTTTCGTGTAGTGATGTCGCATCCTTGGTAGAATATTTGTACTATTTGACATGTGTCTAAACCATGTTGCGGACATCCTCTTAATAACTTTCCAAATCTTGTCCATGCCTCATATAGAGTTTCATTTGGCTTCTGTGTGAACGTAACAATTTCTCCTTGAAGTCTTATGGCTTTAGATGCCGGAAAGAATTGTTTAAGAAAATTTTCAACTAGGACATCCCATGTATCAATCGCCCATTCAGGTAACGATTCTAACCAATCTTTGGCTTCTCCCTTTAAAGTCCAGGGAAATAACATGAGATATATCTGTTCATCCTCCACTTCTCTTATTTTAAATAGTGTACAGATCCTATTAAAAGTACGAAGATGTTCGTTTGGATCTTCCTTCGGCGCACCACTAAATTGGCATTGATTAGTTACCATGTGTAGGATGTGTCCTTTGATTTCATAATCTATCACATTAATGTCAGGTTGAGTAATTGCGTGACCTTGGCCAGTGCGTTTAGCTCTCATTCGGTCTTCCATACTTAAAGGTTCCAGATTTTCCATGATTGAATTTGTTGAATCTGAATCACTAGAGGATTCTGATTTAATGAGTTGTTCCTCGACAATCTCTGTTTGAATGATTGGTGGTTCCGGAGGAAAGATTAATGGTTCAGGATCTCTGAATTGTCCCTGAATATCCTCCGGATTCTCAATTGTGAGGTCGGGTTCAAAAAATGGATTATCGGAAAATTGAATTGGAGTACTTGGTCGACTAGATGACGTTTCTAAAGAAAAATCAACGGCGACAATATTGGCTAGATGTCTTGATCGAGTTACAAGTGGTGAACGTATAAAAGGTGGTGAACGTTTTGCTCGGTGCATTCACTGAATATCCTATTAGTTATAAAAGATAAAAATTATTTAAGTTATCAAATTAATAGACTTTTCTGCTTTTGCCCACGTTTCGAATAGCCAATAGATGCAGCAGGGAGCCAGAACCCTTTAAATCGGAAGCTCACAACTCAGCCACTAACAAATCCAACTATTACTACGAAGCAGAAAATTTGGATGTCTATCAATTCAACCACTTAAAATAATTTTTCGTTAAAATTTAAAGAAATTTTAGATAAGAAATAGAAAATTCTATGTCCTAAAAACTAGAGCGGCGAAAAATAAGAAAGAAAAAGGGCGTGTCGAAAAACGTCAAAAAATAAAAGGTCGAAAAATAATAGGGGTCGAAAAATAAAAATAAGAAAGTAGCGCGTCGAAACTTAAAAATGAACTAAAAAATAAGAATTAAAAGTTGCATCTAAAAATATTAAAGCTTAAAAGAAATACTATATCCAAAACGACAATAACTTAAAAAGTACTAAAATCTTAAAACAGCGTCGCAAAAATCTAAAGCACCTAAATCTTATTCTAAAGAAAAAGCACTTAAGGGATTTTACGGCAAAGCCTAAAAATCTAGAAATAAAAATAACTATGGCAAAAACTATGACTTAAAACTAAATACGAACGAAAAATACAAATATTACGCTAAAACAAATAAAAAGATACAAAATATAAAAATAAACTTAAAGTTATAAAAAGTACAATTTTTTATAAAAATATTATTTAATATTAGTTATTTATAAAAGTATTAATTTTTATATATTAATAAAACTAATTAAACTAAAAATTCAAATAATAAATAAACTAAACTAATTAATATAAAAAAATATAACCCTAATTAGGGTTTATAGTAATAATAATAAATAATACTCCGTAATTAATGCAGATTTAGGTCAAACCAGACATGTCAGAATAGGCTACGCGATCTCGTAGCTTTTTGCCTTGTCTACTCCGAGATCGCGGAGCTCAGTAGTACCGGACTCAGTATTGGGCTAAAACAGTTCGGCCCAATTCGAAATTTAATTAAAAACAGTTTTGGGCTTCGTATTAATCTGGCCCAGTTCGATTTTTATTATTATATATTTTTTTCTGTTTTTATATTTATACAAAATATTTATATAAATTAAATAAAAACTTATATTTTTACAAACTAAAATAAAGAAACTTTATAATTTTATATATATTTAACAAACTCTTAAAAATATATATATGTTGTTTTTCTTTTTATATTTTTGTATTTTTAATATTTAAAACATATTTTTACAAAAGCGTATTTTTATAAAAGTAAACTAATTTTTTTTTTATATATAGCGTTTCGCTTCCAGCGTTTTTAGCGTCCCCGGCAGCGGCGCCAAAAATACTTGATGTGCGTAGAGGTGTATACAAAATAGTTATATTTTTACAAGGAAAATACTATTAAATACGATACAATTTTACACAAGTTATTTATTTATTTATAGAGTGGATATACCTAAACTTTGCTACAACACTTATAGGCAGTGTACCTAATCGTACAGTAGTGTAGTTTTTAGTAAGTCCGGTTCGTCCACAGGGAACTCGCCAAGTTTAACGCTATATTTTTTAATTTATAATTGTAAAAATACAAATATATAAATAAGTAGTATTATTATTATTATAAAAGGGGGATTTTATTGTTTAATGACCGGTTTATCGATTTTAAAACTTTAGTCGCAGTTAAAACCTAATGTAAAATATTAAAAATAAATACAACTTAATTTTAAAGCGTAAAGTAAATAACAATAATAAAATTGAGATAAATAAAAGTGAGATAAAATAAAATTACGATAATTAAAAAGTACGATAATTAAAATGACAATAAATTAAAGTGCAATAATTAAAAGTGCAATTAAATATGAAATAAAGAAATTATGCTTATTTAAACTTCCGTAATCATGATGTTTGACGTGTTGATTTTAGTTTATTCCCATGGGTTAATTGTCCTTTGTCCTGGATTATTTGATATGTCCATACGGATTTGTCCATAATAGTCCATCAGTCATAATCATAAAATGCGGAAGTCTTCGTCAAATTATTCTTATTCCCGAAGTCAAATATTCCAACTAATTGGGGATTCGAATTGTAACAAGGTCTTAATACTTTGTTTAATGAATACACCAGGTTATCGACTGCGTGTAGTCCAAGGTTTTACTACTTTGTTAACAATTACACCAATTACCCTTGAATGTAATCCACCCCTGTTTCAACAAGTCTATTAACTATTAATCCAGTTCCGTGTCCGGTAAAATGAACAATTATTGGTATTTATAGATATCCCGCCCACCGTACCCGATTAAGCGCATGTGGTTATTTATAAATACGTCAAATTATAAGTCTATATATTAAATTAACGAGGTATCGTTTAGTTAATATAAAGCCCATTAATAGCCCATAGTCTAATTTCCACAAGTGTCGTTCTTTTATCCAAACCCCAATTATGGTCCAAAGCCCAATTACCCCGTCTTAATATTTTTAGCCCAACATCACGATTACTTCGGCATTAAATAAGCATAATAATAACTTAGCTACGAGACATTAATTTAAAAAGGTAAAATGATTAATAATAGCTTAGCGTTACACGGACAGAATTTCGACTTACACCCTTACAACATTCGCTAACATACCCTTATTATTATTAATCTTAAATTAAAATTAAAATTATATATATATATATATATATATATATATATATATATATATATATATATATATATATATATATATATATATATATATATATATATATATATATTTATATTGAGAGTAAGAGAGATTGAAAAATTAGGTATAAAATTCGGCAGATTTCGTGGCCTTTTATAGGCAGATTTCGAAATGACTGCTCCGCTATCGCGAAGCAATTGTGCCTTCCAGCTCCGAGATCGCGAAGGCACGCCTTCCAGCTCACCAACTTTTGGCCATTTTCTTGTCGACGGTTTATAAATATATATATAATATATAAATAATTTTAAGAATTATTTAAATATTATATTATATTTATGTGCATAGTTGACTCGTAATTTTTAGTCCGTTGCGTCGAGCGTTGAGTGTTGACTTTGGTCCCGGTTCCGGATTTACGAACGTCCTTTCGTATAATTTAATATCTTGTACTTTGCGTTTCGCGTCTTGTACTCTTGTAATTTTGAGACGTTTCTCATCAATAATTGGAACCACTTTGATTGTAATTTGTACTTTTGCGCTTTTTGGTCGTTTGCGTCTTCAATTCGTCGAATCTGTTTTTTGTCTTCACCTTTTATTATTTAAACGAATATCACTTGTAAATAGAACAATTGCAACTAAAAGCTTGTCTTTCTTGAGGATAATGCTATGAAATATATGTTCGTTTTTAGAATTATCAATCATCTATCTTTATCATCTTCGAAGTCACATAAAATCATAACCATAATTTTATCAATCACGTTATCATCATATTTATACGTATCATTAGCCGTTTAACAAAATGAAAACAGGAACGAGATTTTGCAGCTGTAGCAGGTCAAAGTCATGTCGCGAGAAGAAAGAAAGAAAAAACATAAATAGAGAAAGATAGGTACTGTTCATCATCACTTTCTTTCATCAATAACCTGCTTATTAGATCAGTAAACAGAAATCTTCCGATTAACAGTAGCTGCCGGCCTGTGATAGTTTATGGCGGTGAACAGAAGAAAGAACAAAAATATAAACCGATCATAATGGTTATAGCAGTAGAAGATACACGATGTTGATGGGTGTATTGGTTCACGAAGATCATATAAATCCTAACAAAAGTGAGAAATATTGAGAGAGAGTATGATGGTGTATTACAACATATGTTTTAAATCGATGGTGGTTTCCAACTTAAGAGAGAGAGAGAGAGAGAGATGGAAGGTGGTTTACGGCTGTTATGGTGGTGGTTCTCGATGGTAGGGTGGTGGCGATTAAAGATGGTGGTATGGGTTGATTTAGTTGTGGTTTTTGGGGTGACGATCAAAGATAGTACAAGTGGGTTTAATGATGGTAGAAGGTGGAGATCAACGGTAAACTGTGGTAGAGATAGTTGCGTCGAGTAGTAGTAGCACAAAGGAAGTCAAGTAGTAGCACAAACTATTCTAGGGATGGTGTTCTGTTGATTAACGAACAACAAGAGTCATGTTGTTGTCGACAGTAGCAAGTCTGAGTACAATTAATGGCGGTGGGTTTCATCAAAGAAAATGGTGGTTGCTCACGGTTATGATGGTGGCTCACGGGTGTGGTTTATGGACGGTGATATGGGTGTACGTATGTATATATCTATATTGAGAATTAGGTGGAGATGATGTTTTGGTGACCGATAGTTTTTCAAGGCTGCGTTTGATCAAGAAACAGTAAGAAACGCGTTTGATATGGATTTATGAAGAGATAAGGAGATAAATGAATAAAGGTGGTTTCATGGAAATAAGGTGATGGTTTTTGGTTAGATGATTTGATGGAAAACAGAAAAAAAAAATAAAGGTGATTAAAGGTGGAGGGTGACTCTTGGACGTACAGAGAAAGAAAGAGGGAATTGGATATGGTTTTTATCATTGGTTGATGAATGCATTCATATATATAGATAATAATCGATAGATAGATGGTGGATATTATAATTATTTAATGAATCACAAGGAAACAGTAATATAGGAATCAAATTAATTAAAACATGTGGAGTCTGCTGACAATTTAAATAGGACTATTATATCGTGTCCATTGCTAAACGGTTAAAATATAAAAGTGTTCCTAAAAATCCAAAATTTTTAAATTAACTATATTTATTTATTTTGGTCACTATGGTATAAAATTCAATCATTAATTTGTTAAATAAAAATTACATCAACTGTCCCTCTCATTTATGGGTGAAATATAAAAAGTTCTAAAATTTAATAAACAGCTCCTAAATACATTTTTAATAAGTCTATAATTTATAGAACTCATTTTCGAATCACCGTTTATTTTAAAATCATATAAGTTTGAATTAAACTTCTCTAAATAATAATCGAAACGTCCAACGAGTATTACAATCATTAAATAATTATATTTAATATACTCTATACATATATTTATATTTATTTTTATATGTATACACATTTATTAACAAATAATGGTTCGTGAATCGTCGAGACTGGTCGAAGGTCAATTGAATATATGAAACAGTTCAAAATTTTTAAGACTTCAACATTACAGACTTTGCTTATCGTGTCGGAAACATATAAAGATTAAGTTTAAATTTGGTCGAAAATTTCCGGGTCGTCACAATTTGAATGATTTTAATCCATAATATAGAATGATTGATCGTTATATATTCAGTTGGGTGTCGACCAAACATCACGAGCAAAACAGAAAGGAAGAAAAAGAAAATAGATAAGGCAGTGATATAATACGCGTTTTTATCTGTTATATATATATATATATATATATATATATATATATATATATATATATATATATATATATATATATATATATTATGTTTAATATTTATAATTAATAAATATATTAAATATAATAATATGTTAAATTTTATAATTCTATTAATATTTAATAATAATAATAATAATAACAAGAATACTAATAATAGAAATAATACTAATATTAATGATAACCATAATAATAATAATAATAATAATAATAATAATAATAATAATAATAATAATAATAATAATAATAATAATAATAATACTAATACTAATACTAATAATAATAATAATAATAATAATAATAATAATAATAATAATAATAATAATAATAATAATAATCATGTTAATAATACTAATTTGTATTATTTATTTTATGATAACTATAATAATAATAACAGTTTTTAATGATAATGGTAATAATACTTATAAAAATAATAATAATCACAATAATAACTAAAATTAAAATTTTGATTCTAGTTATAATAATAATGTTATTAGTAATAATAACAATAGTATTAGTTATAATATAACAAATTAAATGTATCTTATTTCATATATTTATTATATATATAATAGTATAAATCAAAACATTTTATAACTAAGTTAATATTTATCACATTGTAAATATATATATATATATATATATATATATATATATATATATATATATATATATATATATATATATATATTCATTTAGAAGTATAAATTTATACATATTATATGTAATTGAAAATGGGACATTTCCAATACGAGTGTCCCTCTGGTGAACGGGTTGCAGATTACACGGAGTATGATGAGAATGAGGAATTACTTCTTATGGTGTCGGCTAGCATTGAGAAGAAGAAGGAAATCTGGTTTTTGGATTCGGCTTGTTCGAATAATATGACTGGAGCCGAGGAATGTTTCACATGGCTAGACAAGAGCTATAGTCACACTGTTCGACTTGGAAATGACAAATATAATATTTAGTTTTTCAAATACTAATTATATTTCAAAGTATAATTTAAGATTGTTTACATAATAGAAATTATTATATCATATAACGTTTTCATTTTAAAACTTAACTAGGTATAGTTTATTTATGTACTAACATTTATTTTAACTTATTAAACTTACTAATTATCATATCTACATATCGATCAAATCACTAAGCGAGTGTTACTATCATTTACTTAACTAATTTGAAATTATATATATTTAATATACATAACCATGTTTTACATACACGTTGGAAGTTATTTATATAGTTAATTCTAACAATTAACATTCCGACTTATTGTATATATTCAAATTCATTCTTTAAAAGGTTTCATTTATATCATAAAACTTTTTCAATATTATGAAAACTAAATAATTTTCTTATCAAAATACACGAGTAAATTATTGTAAAGCATGTCTAACGACCCGTCCTAATCTATCTGGACAAATACATTACAATTGATTACATCGCAAGATACTTGATCTCTATATGATACATTTTACAAACATTGCATTCATTTTTAAAAGAAAAACTTTCATTTCATCGAAAGTTGACGGCATGCATATCATTTCATAATATATTCAACTATAATTGACCTAATAATAATCTTGATGAACTCGACGACTCAAATGCAACGTCTTTTGAAATATGCCATGAATGACTCCAAGTAATATTTCTAAAATGAGCAAATATACAACGGAAGATTTCTTTCGTACCTGAGAATAAACATGCTTTCAAGTGTCAACCAAAAGGTTGGTGAGTTCATTAGTTTATCATAAATAATCATTTCCATAATTTTAATAGACCACAAGATTTCATATTTCCATTTCTCATAAACATCATGCATAAAAATCATTCATATGGATTGAACACCTGGTAACCGACATTAACAAGATGCATACAGAATATCCCCATCATTCCGGGACACCTATCGGACATGATAATTTCGAAGTACTAAAGCATTCCAAATTCCAGAATGGGGCTTGTTGGGCCCGATAAATCTATCTTTAGGATTCGCGTCAATTAGGGGGTCTGTTCCCTAATTCTTAGGCTACCAAGTTTAAAAGGGGCATATTCGGCTTCGATCCATTCGACCATATAATGTAGTTTCAATTATTTGTGTCTATTTCGTAAAACATTTATAAAAGCAGCGCATGTATTCTCAGTCCCAAAAATATATATTGCAAAAGCATTTAAAAAGGGAGTAATGAAACTCACTCTACAATATTTTGTAGTAAAAATATTTATACGACGATACTGAACAATGCAGGGTTGGCCTCGGATTCACGAACCTATATCATTTGTATATATATTAAAATATATACTTGTAATCGAACAAATATATATATTATTATTAGTGACATCATTTTTTTATATTATTAATTTATATATTTCATTATTACTATATAAAAATATAACTTTTGTTATGTTATATGTATCAAATATTTTATATGTATATATTTCATTTGTTTGTTAAAATAGTAATTATATTAATACTAAAATAATATTAGGAGTGATTAAAATAATGATAATGATAATACTAGTGTTAATAATAATGATAATAATATTAATGATTTTATTAATAATAATATTAATGATAGTTTTAATGATAATCTTATAATAATGATAATAACAGTAGTTTTTAATAAAATGAAAAACTTAGTATTTATAATAATGAAAATAATCATTTTGATAATAACACTTAATATTTAATAATTATCTTATTACTAATGATAAACTTAATAATAATACTCCTGTTAATACTAATAAGTCTAAAATGATACTAATACTAAATTGTGTTAATACTTAATTGTGTTACTTAATAACAAAATGATAATAATATTAGTCATAGTACTTACGTTTACATAATAATAATGGTAATACCTATATTAGTCGCTAATAATACTAATAATAATAATAATAATAATAATTATAATAATAACAATAACAATATTCCTAATTATAACTATAATCATACTAAGAATAATGATAATATCAATAATACTTGATAATGTTAATAAATGATACCTTTTATAAATACACCTATATTAGTAATAATAATAATAATAATAGTAATAATAATAGTGATACTAGTTGTATTAACAGTAATAATACTTCTTTTTCTAATATTACAAATAACCTTGATTAATGATATCAATAATAATAATAATAGTAATAATAATAATCATAATAATAATAATAATAAAAATGAGAGAAAAGGTATACCCTTTTGAAAAACTTTTCTAAAAAGAAAAGCCCTGGACCGGGCTCGAACAAGACCTCTCGCTTAGAACCTACACCCCTAAACCGTTACTCCGTTTCTGTTTTACTGCTTAATACTAAACTTTTATTTATTTATCCCGTTTCTGTGTTTAGTCCGTCATTGGCCCAACATGATAATCGACCCAACTGCACACTCTTACACGGCCCAACAACTTAGTAAGTGTGGAACCCGATTTCAGCCCAGATAAACACAGAGAAAAAAAATAAATCGATCAGATTATACAGCTGGGTTCCAGCGAATATCAATCATCGGCTTTCTACATCATTATCATCAAAATTAATTTATTATTACTATCATCATCAATAAAATTGGAGCATCATCGTTTAACAACCCAATCGTTATCATCATCTCTTACTTCTGTTATCAGGGTTTCATCACCAACACATCATCATCGATATCGTATCTACAATTGATAGAAGAATGGTGCAGCCACAACATCAAACGATTGCAGGTGAATGTTTTGAATATCACAGAAAACAATAGGTCACTATCGTTCGTTCATAATATAATCCTACACCATTCGTTATTTTATGTAACCTTATTTCATCGTTCTATGTCTCATCGTTACTTATCTCTTCATTTAGATCATCATGTATCATAAAATTCGTTGTACTGAAACAGTTTAACAAGGTTATTGAAGCAGCAACGACGATGAGGAAATAAAAAAATGTTCGTTTGTGTTGGTTGAAACCACAGGTTGATACAGTAATTATGCAATCATGTGGTTTTCGAATAGCAGGAAAAAAAATAGGGAACTAGAGGGAGGTGTAGGTCCGTGGGTTTATAGGGGTGATAAAGTGGTGGTGATTATGTGGTGATCGAATCAGAAAAATAGAAACAAGAGAGATAGAAGAGAGAGATATATGTTGGTGGTTTTGGGCGATTTTACAGCTGCAATGGAAAGCAATAGTAACAGTAGAAAACAGTGGTTCATGGTATCGGGTGATGAAGGTAATTGATGATTGAGGAAGAAGGTTCACGATGGTTAGTAGTTGCGATCAAAAGGTAGTAGTAAACAGGAGACCGAATAGCTTGTATGAGTTCTTGATGGTGTTGCAGCGTATAGTAGGAATAACTTAAGGACGATGGCTGTGGAGTTTGTTCGAATAGAAAGCAGAAGCATTAGAACAAGGTATAAATTTTGATCTGTTGCAGAGATTTGTTTATGTTTGTGTAAAAGTATAAGGCATCAGCATGATTTACAGCAGCTAAAGGGTTGTTAAATGGTTGGGTCGAATGTTTGATGGTCTTGTAGTTTTATATTGAACCAAATCAGAACTTGTAGCTGCAGTAGTAATAGAGCATTTGGGGTGATATTTCAATTATATAATTGGAGTAGTTGGATTTTGTAATTGGATTCGAACAAAAGAATAGGAAAAGTGGTATGGGGATGTTGACTTGATGAGTCTATATGTGTGTAATTTAATAGTGAAAGTATTGTGTGGGTGTCCCAAATGTGCATGAATTATATTTGAATTCGTTTCATCAGGAGTATTATAGTAATAAATTTCTTTTCCAACTTGTGTAGAATATTGATATAAAATAGAACTATATAGATAGACTAAATGTATATCACATGTGTTTATTATGGATGAAGAATCGAAACCAAACAAATCAGTAGCAACAATCGATGGTAAGTTAATCATGGTTTACAGATAATCACAAAATAAAGGTGATGGTAAGTTTATAGTGGTTGATTTTTCTTTTGATGACTATTGACAGAAAGAAAAACAAGAAAATGGGTTGTTGGAGCAAATTGATGTATGAGTAATTCATGGAGTCGGTTGTATATATTTACATATATAAAATTCCCATGTGATAAAGATCTCAAATTTATGTTGTTTTCATGGACGTGGCTTTAAACTTTATTTCTAAATCTTGTGAATTGTTGTCTGTATTTGGTATCATTTACTTTTATTACCTTGGGGTAATAGTATTTCTAATTCTCCGTATTGTTCACTTCTATTATTACCTTGGGGTAATAGTATTTCTAATTCTTCCGTGTCTTTATATGGCTATACGCATTGATATACACAGTTTGTAATTCTGTGTTATTGTCGTGTTTATATTCTCCCTTATAGTTTGAAGCTTCATGCTTTTGTTTTCTCTTCTCGACTTTAAGTCAAGTGAATAATGATCCAGAATTTGTAGATATGAAGTTTTGAATGAACATGACTAATGTTCTAATATAGAAATTGTAATAGCACGATCTGACTTGTCAAATTACCAGAGTTCAAGGGAAAAGATAGGACTATCAGGAAGATATATTCTTGATATGTTTAGAGATTAGGTAGAATGTAAGAGTCGTGTAACGTGGCACATGATGACGTTAGGGTCTGTGAATCATCACGTTCCATTAGAAACTCAT
This sequence comes from Rutidosis leptorrhynchoides, assembly GCF_046630445.1. Classification (NCBI taxonomy): domain Eukaryota; kingdom Viridiplantae; phylum Streptophyta; class Magnoliopsida; order Asterales; family Asteraceae; genus Rutidosis; species Rutidosis leptorrhynchoides. The sequence continues at coordinate 711,300,938 of NC_092334.1, read as the reverse complement.
CATGACTTACTGTAATATAATCGCGTTGATCAAGTGTCATTATATTATACTAACCCATGCTTCAGTTCCCAACACTACTTCAAAATCATTCATATTTTAAATTCGAATTTCTCAGAATTTTGAAACTAAAATAGTTTCCTTTATGATATAATACTGATATTGCAAGGAGATAAATGATTTCAGGTAAGAATAGTTATAAAAATATCTTCATAAATATCGAGGATATTTATAATGAAAGATACGATGATAACTTATGATTTTAAATTCAAAGTGTGATGAAGAAATTCATTCACGATGATTTAGAGTGATTAGGAGCAAGGTATTCGCTAAAGATTTCATCAGAAACAGAATCATCAGAATTCTTTATGTACAAGTTTAGTCCTTGTAATTTGTTCAGAGTTTCCTTCATGGTTTGCTCAATTCATTTTTCAGTATCAAAATCTTTAAGCTTTTTCAACACGCCATTATTTATTATCAAACTTTTGACTGTTAAAGCAGTCTTCAGTTTTCACTGCTTCATCAGCTTTTTCAAAACTCAAAAAACTGATTCATAAGCTAGAGTGCTTTTTAGAAATTCAGAATTGACGTTCATAAGTCCAGGAGATAGAAGTTATATATATATATATATATATATATATATATATATATATATATATATATATATATATATATATATATATATATATATATATATATGTATATGTATATATATATATATGTATATGTATATGTATATATATATATATATATATATATATATATATATATATATATATATATATATATATATATATATATATATATATATATATATATATATAATTGTTATCGTAGAATCGCTGAGAAATTCAAGATTATCGATTGATGCCTCCCAATATTTGGTATGGCAACTATCGTTTCAAGATACCGATGAGTTCATGAGAAGACTTCAATAGATAAATATAGTGATTTGTCGAAGAGATTTAAGCCAAGAAGCAACGAGGTTGCTGGTACGTCTGCTGGTAATATGGGGAAATATAAAAGGTTCTCCGGTAACAATAATAGAGCATACATATATATCAAGGTTATAATAAGGTTGTTTCGAACGAAAAGTCAAAGTTGACTTGTTGGAGCTGTGACAAAATTGGCTAATTTGAAAAAGAGTTGTAAAGTTATTTTCGATAATAACAACACCAAAGGTGCTAGCACAGATACGTGTTAAACGTTTACTCAAGTTCCAAGAGTCTTTCAGGTGCATAACTATATGCATCAATCTTTTCTTCCATAGATGAAGTGCGGTTGGTTCATCATCTCGATTGAGGTGTTTTCAAGAATCATGAAAGGTTTGAACGCAGATTGTAATTGTCAAGATACAAATGAGGTTTAAGATGAAATCAAGTGGCAAACTTGAAGATTTATTTAGTTTCATATGTTATAATCAGTATTTTAATTCATTTTAATTGTCTAATATTATTCGTCCACAGTCGATAGTCCACAGTTAACAGTCCAATCATTCATATATAGTTTAATATATAATATTCGAATTAATTAATACGTATCGTGACCCGTGTACATGTCTCAGACTCAATCACAACTCAAAGTATATATATTATTTGATAGTTCTATCTGCTGTAATTCCGGTAATTTAGCAAATCAAATCGTGCTATTACAATTCTTCTGCTTAGTATATTATGATCATTCAAAATTTCATACATATGAATTCTGGACCATTATTCGCTTGACTTGGAGTCTGGAAGAGAAAACAAGAGCATGGAACTCCGAAATATAAAAGAAAATATAAAGCCTAATAACAACACGGGAATTACAAACCGTGTATATCAATGTTTATTGCAACATAAAGACACGGGAGAATTAAAAACACTATAACCCCAAGGGCGAAGTAGAAGAAAACAGATTCATCCGGTGGGAGTTGAAAAAGAAGAATGACAGATACGATAGTCAGGATAAGGACAAGAATTAGAACTGGATTAAGCATTACTATAATCTTTTGGGTATATGAACTGAGAAAGAAGGTGTAGGAATGGTGAAAACTAATGGAATGAAAGAGTTTAATTTATAATGGAAATATCAGACAGAGTAATCGAAACAGATCACCGTATTTAATTAGAGAGATCTTAATTTCCTTATTCACCGAAGAATCAAATCTTTCGGATTTTGAAGATTTTCTTTAATCCCTTGAATTCCGAAATTCAACCCTCCACGTCAAAAGTTAAGACACATCTTATTTTCAAAATTCAACCATGACTAGTTAAAAGATATGATGAAACTTGTCTTTCTCATTGCACTATTTAATGATAACTTCATTCGTACTCTCCGAGTAATCGAATTGTCTTATCCATATTACTCAATAATGATAAAACTCTATTTATCAACTCATATTCGTCATGAAAACATTTTTATTGTTAGACATGACCACTCCACTCAAATTTCGGGACGAAATTTCTTTAACGGGTAGGTACTGTGATGACCCGGTAATTTCTGACCAAATTTAAACTTAATCTTTATATATTTCCGACACGATAAGCAAAGTCTGTTAGGTTGAGTCTCAAAAATTTTGAACTGTTTCATATATTCAATTGACCTTCAACTGTTCTCGATGATTCACAAACAATTAATTGTAAATAGATACATATATATTCAAATATATGTATATATATAATAATTTGAAATATTATTTGAAATAATATATGATTTAATAAATATGTAAAATGTTATGCGATATAATGAAAACTACTATTACAAATGTATATATATATATATATATATATATATATATATACATTTGTAATAGTATATATACATGTATATAAATATGTATATAAATAGTACTTGTAAATATATAAAATAATATTAAATCTATTTGTTTAAAAATAGATATTTATGTGATAAAACTTGTTATTTAAAACAGAGAGAGAGTAAATGGAAAATGAATGATTTCGAGCTTAATTGGCAAACGTCGATAACACTCAGTTGATGTTTTGTTAGTTTTAATATAGATATTGTACATGTTCATGAAGGATTGAAATAAAAGTTGAACTGTAAATTGATTACGAAGATTTTAGAATTTGTCAAAAATATTTTTATCTTTTTAATTTAAATTTTAGTACTCCGTACATATTATTTGGTACAGAAAATAAATAATTACTGAACCTTTTTGATCAAGTTTCAATCAGTTAATGAGTGAAATAATTAAATATACTTAATCTAAAAGTTTGGGATTTTTAGGAACACTTTTATATTTTTACTGTTTAGCAATGGACACGAGTTAATACCCGAGGTAAGTGTCGGTAGGATATATCCATAAGAGATTCACGAGTTAATAATTTGATGCACTGTTTTTGTTTTTTTGTCCCACACTTCCACTATCTAATTATATACACCTAATTAGTACACATATTTCCTTCCATTTTCTATCTATTATCATTTATCAAACAACAGACAATATTTATTTTTAGTACAGTTTTCTTTCAATACATACATACATCAAGTGAAGAAACCATCTTAACCACCATCTTCATCCCTCTTTATCTCTCTCCCTACCCTTATAACCGAACCATCATCGAACCCAATTAGCTTCGTTGCAGCTGATACTTGTCGTTATAACTCTGACCAAACCACCGGAGAACCACTTACCGCCACCATCATAACCGGTCACCACATTCTCTCTCTCATTTTCTCTCTCTCTCTCTCTCTATATATATATATATATATATATATATATATATCTATTTCTCTCGTGTTGATTACGGTTTGAACAAAGAAACATCACCACTATGCTCACCACAATCACCGGGAACCACCACCCCCTCCACCATCGACCACCGGCTGTAACCACAAACAACCACCGGAAACTGCTGCTGCTCGACATTTTTTTAATATTTTTTTCTTCTGTTTCATTTCTAAAACATTAAGAATGATGTGGATGCTCAGGTATGGTGATGAACGAGGTGTATAAAGTTAGACGATGGTTATGAATGAGTGTAATGATGAAGAAAATGATCGTGAAGTTTAATGATGGTGGAGTGACGAATGAATGATGATGCTGTTTTGAATTCGATTATTGATGATGATGATCATGATCATGATAAATAGCTCAATCACTACGAACCATCCTGCAAATCTTCTTCGTGATTACTGCTGTAGTTTAACGAAATGATGTTGGTAGTGACGATGAACAGTGACGAAATGTGATGCATAAAATCATGAATTCGATATATTGATAAGGATATTCGCCATTAATGATGTTATAGTGATATCACGATGAAGATGTAACGATGATGCTGTAATGAAATTGTTTATGTTAGATAATGAGAATAGTAAACGGGTTAGGTGATGATGATTTGTTAGTTAAAGAGGAAGATGAATACATAAATCGGGATAAATAAATAAAAACATTAAGAATAATATTAATTCAGAAAAACGATGTGGAGCAGATGGTGGAGCATGTTTGATGGGTAAACACGAGGTCATGGGTTCGAAACCAGGGATGTGCATATATTTTTTTTTCTTCAATAAGAGGTCTAGAGAGTCTGGGTCAGTTGGGCTTCAATATTGATAGTTGGGCTGAACGTATCTAATTAATTGTTGGACTGTTTCCTTTCTTGGGCCGTGAGTTAGATAGTAGGCCATTATGAATTGCTGTTGGGCCGATGCAACTTGGGTCTATTTCAGTTCATACTAGTTGGGCCAAAAACGGGTTATATATACATAGTTTCGATATTAAGTCAGGAAAACAACAAGCGGCTTAATGGTTGAGGGTGTTTGTATGAAACGAGAAGTCTTGGGTTCAAACCCGGGCTTAGGCGTTTAATTTGGAACTTTTTCTTCTTGAGAGGTAGTTATTATTACTACTTTTATTATTATTATTATTATTATTATTATTATTATTATTATTATTATTATTATTATTATTATTATTATTATTATTATTATTATTATTATTATTATTATTATTATTATTATTATTATTGTTATTATTATTATTTTTATTATTGGTAATAATATGATTGTTATTATTATTATCATAAGTATTAGTATTATTATTAGTAGTATTACTATCATTATAGCTATTAATATAAATATTAGTATTATTATTATTATTATTATTATTAGTATTAATATGATTTTAAAATTATTATTACTATTGTTGTTAACATTGGTATTAGTATTATCGTTAAAGAACATTATTAGTAGCATCATTATTAATAAAACTACCATTATTATTATCATTATTACTATCATTATTATTATTTCCATTAACCTGATTTTTATTATAATTTTATTACATTATTTTTATTATCATTATTATTATCATTAATTAATATTATTTTTATTAAAGTATTATTATTACTACAAACAAAACGGCTATTATTATTATCAAAATTATTTTTTTATTATCACTAATAATATATATATTTGTTCGATTACCATTACATGTAATAATATACATGATTGAATATAGGTTCGTGAATCCGAGGTCAACCCTACATTTGTTAAATGACGTCATATGTATTTTTACTACAAAATACAGTATGGTGAGTTTCATTTGCCTTTTTACCCTTTATATTTTTGGGCTGAGAATACATGCGCAAGTTTTATAAATGTTTTACGAAATAGACACAAGTACGTGAAACTACATTCTATAGTTGAATTATCGAAATCGAATATGCCCTTTTTATTAAGTCTGGTAATCTAAGAATTAGGGAACAGACACCCTAATTGACGTGAATCCTAAAGATAGATCTATATGGCCCAACAAGCCCCATCCAAAGTACCGGATGCTTTAGTACTTCGAAATTTATATCATGTTCGAAGGAGGATCCCGGAATGATGGGGATATTCTTATATGCATATTGTGAATGTCGGTTACCAGGTGTTCAATCCATATGAATGATATTTTTGTCTCTATGCATGGGATGTATGTTTATGAGAAATGGAAATATGAAATCTTGTGGTCTATTAAAATTATGAAATGATTATTTATGTTAAACTAATGAACTCACCAACCTTTTGGTTGACACTTTAAAGCATGTTTATTCTCAGGTATGAAAGAAATCTTTCGCTGTGCATTTGCTCATTTTCAAGATATTACTTGGAGTCATTCATGACATATTTCAAAAGATGTTGCATTCGAGTCATTGAGTTCATCAAGATTATTATTTAGTCAATTATAGTTAGATATATTATGAAATGGTATGCATGTCGTTAACTTTCGATGAAATGAAAGATTGTCTTTTCCAAAAACGAATGCAATGTTGGTAAAATGTATCATATAGAGGTCAAGTACCTCGCGATGTAATCAACTATTGTGAATCGTTTATAATCGATATGGACTTCGTTCGGATGGATTAGGACGGGTCTCTACAGTTGGTATCAGAGCGGTGGTCGTAGCGAACCAGGTATTGCATTAGTGTGTCTAACTAGGAGTTGTTAGGATGCATTAGTAAGTCTGGACTTTGACTTAGTAGTTGTTAGGTTATATTAATAAGTCTGGACTTGAACCTGGTCTGCATGTCAAAAGTTTTGCTTATCAATTCGTGTCAAAAATTACCTGCTTATCAATCTTAGGGAATCACTTGCTTGTCATACTTAGTCTAGACACATCATACTACAATGATTGCATGAATAGTGTATAGACAAAATTCATATCTTAGCGTATCTGCTAATTCATATCTTAGCGTATCTGTTATTGTTACCTTTGCCTGACAGATTCCGTAGATTCCTCCGTAACTTATGGGATTTTAGTATTATATATGCATATGTAAATTATGTATTGCAGGGTACTAATCTACATCCTATAATCTATTTCTTATCAAAAGATCCTTCATCTGATTGTACGAGATGAATCCCTCAACCAGTTCGAATTCCTCGAATTCCGACAACTATTCCAATATGAATTTTCACCTAAGCTCCGGAAGCAGTGTCAACAGAATGAATCAACCAATCATCCACCCCAATTCATCTGATGAGTTCGTAGACGACTTAACCGATGGAGACGCGAAGAAGGCGATCCTTTCCATCAATCGAATTCACCTCTTGGCGATGAACCTGAAACACTTATCAGCGAATCAGTCTGAAACACCATTTTCAGTCTCATTTCCCAAATATCTCATCACGATTATATTCTATCTAAAATTCTAAACCTTATTCATCCACTCATTCCGACCGACAATCATCCTGGAGTAATGGAAAAAGTCAATGAGATTCTCGCTTGAGTAATCAATTTGGAGAATATGGTGCAAAATTTACCAGCTTCAATAACATCACCGGCACCAATAGTACCATCAGTAACAGCACCGGCAACATCAGTATCATCAACAATCAATGCCTCAACATCTCATTCTGTACCTCAAGCAAAATCATCGTTCTACATGATGTTCTACATCATTTATCCCCGTTCAATATGGCGATTAAGTAATCTCTAAAGTTTTGAAGATTATCTATTCTAATTCTAACGATAAATCAAATGAGATTAATATCATATTAACTCATTAAATCCATGATTACATCTGAAGAAAATATATATGTATATATATTTTCATAAAGATTGTAATTAAAAATTCTTTTGTACAAACTGTTAATGGTGAAAATATTTTAACGGGTAGGTAATACCCGAGTAAATATTTAACTTTCATATTAACATGTTATACTGTACATTCTTCGAATCTGATTCAACAATCATTTACTATCCTACTTACATCCACAGATATACGTATCCGTTCAATACAGAATAACCATTTTCATTCAATTTCATATTTGGATTTTGACCTATCAGAATCCAACAAGTGGCATAATGAAGAAAACATTTGACAAAATAAAATTTGTTAGAAACAAACAAATTAACTATGAGAAATTTTGTTAAGAATCTACGCTAACAAAATCCTAGCTAACTGTTCCTAGCTAACTAATTACATTTTATTTATCGCAGTTTATTTATCGCAATTTAATTATCGCAATTTTTTTATCGCCATTTAATTTCTATTATTTACTTTACGCATTTTATTTATCGTCATTTAATTTCTGTTATTTATTTTACGCACTTTAAATATCGGGACACGTATACAAAGTTTTGACATATCATATCGACGCATGTATATATATTATTTGGAATAACTATAGACACTCTATATGCAGTAATGATCGAGTTCTCTATACAGGGTTGAGGTTAATTCTACAATAATATATATACTCTGAATTGTGATTGAGTCTGAGACATGTTCACGGGTCACGATACGTATTAATTAATTCGAATATTATATATTAAACTATATATGAATTATTGGACTGTCAACTGTGGACTATCAACTGTGGACTAAAAACATTGGACAATTAAAATGAATTAAAATATTGATTATAACCTATGAAACTAAACAATTCTTTAAGTTGCCACTTTATTTTATCTTAAACCTCAATTGTATCTTGACGATTACAATCTGCATTCAAACCTTTCATGATTTTTGAAAACACCTCAATCGAGAGGATGAACTAACTACATCTCATCTATGGAAGAAAAGATTGATGTATATAATTATGCACCTGAAAACACTCGAAAACTGAGTAAACTTTTAACATGTATCTGTGCTAGATCCTTTAGCATTATTATTACTCAAAATATTTACAATCCCTTTTCAAAGTAGCCAATTTTGTCACAGCTCCAGCAAGTCAACTTCGAATTTTCATTCGAAAACAACCATATCATAACCTTGATATACATGCGTACTCTTTTATTGTTACCGGGGAACCTTTTATATTCCACCTTTATAACCACAGACGTATCAGTAACCTCGTTGCTCCTTGGTTTAAATCTCTCCGACAAATCACTATATTTATCTATTGAAGTCTCATCATGTACTCATCCGCATATTGTAACAAGAATTGCCATACCAATTATCGAGAATCAGCAAATCTGTATTGTGAGTCTCGCAACGTTTCCACATCAACAGTTATATGTATCCATATAATATTTATCTCTTAGAACTAAAATCTTCCATTCTGAAATTCTGAAAAGCACCCATTCTGCGAATTAATACTCTGAATTTTGAAAAGTTGAATGAAGCAACAAAAACTGTAAACGACCTCAACAACTAAAAGTTGATGATAAAGAATTGTATGTTGGCAAAGCTCAAAAAAAGTTTGAAACTGAAAAACTGATTGAGCAAACCACAAAGGAGTCTCTGAACAAATCACAAGGACTAAACTTGTACATTAAGAATCCTGATGATTCTGTTTCTGATGAAATTTTTAACGAATACCTTGCTTCTGACTCCAAACTCTTGCGGACAAATTTTCTTCACCATCTGTCGATATCAGAAATTCCAAGATATCATCGTATCTTTCATTATAAATGTCCTCCATATTTCTGAAGATATTTTCATAACTATTCTTATCTGAAATCATTAATCTCTTCGTGCCATCAGTGTTACATCATATAGAAACTGTTAGTTTCTATATTCTGTAAACTTTCGAGTTTAAAATATGAATGTTATTGAAGTAATGTTGGTAACTGATGCATGAGTTAGTATAATATAATGACACTTGATCAACATGATAATATATTGACATTTGATCAACGTGATTATATTACAGTAAGTCATGCTGAGTTTCTAATGAAACATGATGATGGTTCACAGTAGATCATACCATCATCATGTGCCATGTTACATAACTCTTTCATTCTACTTAACCTCCGAACATATCAAGGAAAATATATTCTTGATAGTTCTATCTGCTGTAATTCTGGTAATTTAGCAAATCAAATCGTGCTATTACAATTCTTCTGCTTAGTATATTATGATCATTCAAAATTTCATACATATGAATTCTGGACCATTATTCACTTGACTTGGAGTCGGGAAGAGAAAACAAGAGCATGGAGCTTCGAAATATAAAAGAAAATATAAAGCCTAATAACAACACGGGAATTACAAACCGTGTATATCAATGTTTATCGCAACATAAAGACACGGGAGAATTAAAAACACTATAACTCCAAGGGCGAAGTAGAAGAAAACAGATTCATCCGGTGGGAGTTGAAAAAGAAGAATGACAGATACGATAGTCAGGATAAGGACAAGGATTATAACTGGATTAAGCATTACTATAATCTTTTGGGTATATGAACTGAGAAAGAAGGTGTAGGAATGGTGAAAACTAATGGAACGAAAGAGTTTAATTTATAATGGAAATATCAGACAGAGTAATCGAAACATATCACCGTATTTAATTAGAGAGATCTTAATTTCCTTATTCGCCGAAGAATCAAATCTTTCGGATTTTGAAGATTTTCTTTAATTCCTTGAATTCCGAAATTCAACCCTCCATGTCAAAAGTTAAGACACATCTTATTTTCTAAATTCAACCATGACTAGTCAAAAGATATGATGAAACTTGTCTCTCTCATTGCACTATTTAGTGATAACTTCATTCGTACTATTCGAGTAATCGAATTATCTTATCCATATTACTCAATAATGATAAAACTCTATTTATCAACTCATATTCGTCATGAAAACATTTTTATTGTTAGACATGACCACTCCATTCAAATTTCGGGACGAAATTTCTTTAACGGGTAGGTACTGTGATGACCCGGTAATTTCCGACCAAATTTAAACTTAATCTTTATATATTTCCGACACGATAAACAAAGTCTGTTTGGTTGAGTCTCAAAAATTTTGAACTGTTTCATATATTCAATTGATCTTTGACTGTTCTCGATGATTCATGAACAATTAATTGAAAATAGATACATATATATTCAAATATACGTATATATATAATAATTTGAAATATTATTTGAAATAATATATGATTTAATAAATATGTAAAATGTTATGCGATATAATGAAAACTACTATTACAAATGTATATATATATATATATATATATATATATATATATATATATATATATATATATATATATATATATATATATATACATGTATATAAATATGTATATAAATAGTACTTGTAAATATATAAAATAATATTAAATCTATTTGTTTAAAAATAGATATTTATGTGATAAAACTTGTTATTTAAAACAGAGAGAGAGTAAATGGAAAATGAATGATTTCGAGCTTAATTGGTAAACGTCGGTAACACTCGGTTGATGTTTTGTTAGTTTTAATATAGATATTGTACATGTTCATGAAGGATTGAAATAAAAGTTGAACTGTATATTGATTACGAAGATTTTAGAATTTGTCAAAAATATTTTTATCTTTTTAATTTAAATTTTAGTACTCCGTACATATTATTTTTTACAGAAAATAAATAATTACTGAACCTTTTTGATCAGATTTCAATCAGTTAATGAGTGAAATAATTAAATATACTTAATCTAAAAGTTTGGGATTTTTAGGAACACTTTTATATTTTTACTGTTTAGCAATGGACACGAGTTAATACCCGAGGTAAGTGTCGGTAGGATATATCCATAAGAGATTCACGAGTTAATAATTTGATGCACTGTTTTTGTTTTGTTTGTCCCACACTTCCACTATCTAATTATATACACCTAATTAGTACACATATTTCCTTCCACTTTCTATCTATTATCATTTATCAAACAACAGACAATATTTATTTTTAGTACAGTTTTCTTTCAATACATACATACATCAAGTGAAGAAACCATCTTAACCACCATCTTCATCCCTCTTTATCTCTCTCCCCTACCCTTATAACCGAACCATCATCGAACTCAATTAGGTTCGTTACAGCTGATACTTGTCGTTATAACTCTGACCAAACCACCGGAGAACCACTTACCGCCACCATCATAACCAGTCACCACCTTCTTTCTCTCATTTTCTTTCTCTCTCTCTCTATATATAAATCTCTATTTCTCTCGTGTTTGATCATGGTTTAAACAAAGAAACATCATCACCATGCTCACCACAATCACCGGGAACCACCACCCCCTCCACCATCGACCACCAGCTGTAACCACAAACAACCACCGGAAACTGCTGCTGCTCGACATTTTTTTATATATTTTTTTTTCTTCTGTTTCGTTTCTAAAACATCAAGAATGATGTGGATGCTCAGGTATGGTGATGAACGAGGTGTATAAAGTTAGACGATGGTTATGAATGAGTGTAATGATGAAGAAAATGATCGTGAAGTTTAATGATGGTGGAGTGACGAATGAAAGATGATGATGTTTTGAATTCGATTATTGATGATGATGATCATGATAAACAGCTCAATCACTACGAACCAACCTGCAAATCTTCTTCGTGATTACTGCTGTAGTTTAACGAAATGATGTTGGTAGTGACGATGAACAATGACGAAATGTGATGCATAAAATCATGAATTCGATATATTGATAAGGATATTCGCCATTAATGATGTTACAGTGATATCACGATGAATATGTAATGATGATGCTGTAATGAAATTGTTTATGTTAGATAATGAGAATAGTAAACGGGTTAGGTGATGATGATTTGTTAGTTAAAGAGGAAGATGAATCCATAAATCGGGATAAATAAATAAAAACATTAAGAATAGTATTAATTCAGAAAAATGATGTGGAGCAGATGGTGGAGCATGTTTGATGGGTAAACACGAGGTCATGGGTTCGAAACCAGGGATGTGCATATATTTTTTTTCTTCAATAAGAGGTCTAGAGAGTCTGGGTCAGTTGGGCTTCAATATTGATAGTTGGGCCAAACGTATCTAATTAATTGTTGGACTGTTTCCTTTCTTGGGCCGTGAGTTAGATAGTAGGCCATTATGAATTGCTGTTGGGCCGATGCAACTTGGGTCTATTTCAGTTCATACTAGTTGGGCCAAAAACGGGTTATATATACATAGTTTCGATATTAAGTCAGGAAAACAGCAAGCGGCTTAATGGTTGAGGGTGTTTGTATGAAACGAGAAGTCTTGGGTTCAAACCCGGGCTTAGGCATTTAATTTGGAACTTTTTCTTCTTGAGAGGTAGTTATTATTACTACTTTTATTATTATTATTATTATTATTATTATTATTATTATTATTATTATTATTATTATTATTATTATTATTATTATTATTATTATTATTATTATTATTATTATTATTATTATTATTACTATTATTATTGGTAATAATATGATTGTTATTATTATTATCATAAGTATTAGTATTATTATTAGTAGTATTACTATCATTATAGCTATTAATATAAATATTAGTACTATTATTATTATTATTAGTATTAATATGATTTTAAAATTATTATTACTATTATTGTTAACATTGGTATTAGTATTATCGTTAAAGAACATTATTAGTAGCATCATTATTAATAAAACTACCATTATTATTATCATTATTACTATCATTATTATTATTTCCATTAACCTGATTTTTATTTAATTTTATTACATTATTTTTATTATCATTATTATTATCATTAATTAATATTATTTTTATTATAGTATTATTATTACTACAAACAAAACGGCTATTATTATTATCAAATTTTTTTTTTATTATCACTAATAATATATATGTTTGTTCGATTACCATTACATGTAATAATATACATGATTGAATATAGGTTCGTGAATCCGAGGTCAACCCTACATTTGTTAAATGACGTAGTATGTATTTTTACTACAAAATACAGTATGGTGAGTTTCATTTGCCTTTTTACCCTTTATATTTTTGGGCTGAGAATACATGCGCAAGTTTTATAAATGTTTTACGAAATAGACACAAGTACGTGAAACTACATTCTATAGTTGAATTATCGAAATCGAATATGCCCTTTTTATTAAGTCTGGTAATCTAAGAATTAGGGAACAGACACCCTAATTGACGTGAATCCTAAAGATAGATCTATCGGGCCCAACAAGCCCCATCCAAAGTACCGGATGCTTTAGTACTTCGAAATTTATATCATGTTCGAAGGAGGATCCCGGAATGATGGGGATATTCTTATATGCATATTGTGAATGTCGGTTACCAGGTGATCAATCCATATGAATGATATTTTTGTCTCTATACATGGGACGTATGTTTATGAGAAATGGAAATATGAAATCTTGTGGTCTATTAAAATTATGAAATGATTATTTATGTTAAACTAATGAACTCACCAACCTTTTAGTTGACACTTTAAAGCATGTTTATTCTCAGGTATGAAAGAAATCTTCCGCTGTGCATTTGCTCATTTTCAAGATATTACTTGGAGTCATTCATGACATATTTCAAAAGACGTTGCATTCGAGTCATTGAGTTCATCAAGATTATTATTTAGTCAATTATAGTTAGATATATTATGAAATAGTATGCATGTCGTTAACTTTCAATGAAATGAAAGATTGTCTTTTCCAAAAATGAATGCAATGTTGGTAAAATGTATCATATAGAGGTCAAGTACCTCGCGATGTAATCAACTGTTGTGAATCATTTATAATCGATATGGACTTTGTCCGAATGGATTAGGACGGGTCTCTACATTAAACTCATTTGATTTACCGTTAGAACAGGAATATATAATCTCTAGAACATTAGAGATTACATAATCGTCATGTCGTACGAAGATAAATGATGTAGAACGTCATGTAGAACGATGATTATGATCGAGGTACAGATTGTGATGTTGAGGCGTATGTTGTTGTGGTTTGTGTTGTTGCTGGTGGTACTGTTGATGCCGTTGAGGTTGCTGAAGCTGGTACGTTTTGCACCATATTTTCCAAATTGATTACTCGAGTGCGAAGTTCGTTGACTTCTTCTATTATACCTGGGTGGTTGTCGGTTCGGACGAGCGGATGAATAAGTTCTAGAATTTTAGATAGAATATAATCGTGGCGAGATATTCGGAAAATGAGGGTGAAAATGGTGTTTCGGACTGATTCGCCGGTAAGTGCTTCAGGTTCTTCTCCAATAGGTGAATTCGGTTGGTGGAAGGGATCGCCTTCTTCGCGTCTTCATTGATTAAGTAACTACGAACCCATCAGATGAATTGGGGATGGCTGATTGGTTGATTCATTCTGGTGACGCTGCTTTCGGAGCTTAGGTGAATATCCATGTCGGAATAGCTGTCGGAATAACTATCGGAATAGCTATCGAAATCTAAGAGACTAGAACTAGTTGAGGGATTCATCTCGTATGATCAGATGAAGAATTTTTGATAAGAAATAGATTATAGGATGTAAATTAGTAACCTGCAATACATAATTTACATATGCATATATAATACTAACATTTTATAAGTTACGGAGGAATCTACGGAATCTGTCAGGCAAAGGTAACAATAACAGATACGCTAAGATATGAATTTATCTATACACTGTCTATGCAATAGAGGCAGTAAGACATGTCTAGACTAAGAATGATAAGCAGGTAATTTCCTAAGGATGATAAGCAGATGATTTCCGACTAGAAATGATAAGCGAAACTTTTGACATGCAGACACGGTTGAAGTCCAGACTCACTAATGCATCTAAGCAACTATCAGTTAGACACACTAATGTAAGACCTGGTTCGCTAAGACCACCGCTCTGATACCAACTCTAACGACCCGTCCTAATCCATCTAGACGAATACATTACAATTGATTACATCGCGAGGTACTTGACCTCTATATGATACATTTTACAAACATTGCATTCATTTTTAAAAGACAAACTTTCATTTCATCGAAAGTTGACGACATGCATATCATTTAATAATATATTCAACTATAATTGACTTAATAATAATCTTGATGAACTCAACGAATCGAATTCAACGTATTTTGAAATATGCCATGAATGACTCCAAGTAATATTTCTAAAATGAGCAAATGCACAGCGGAAGATTTCTTTCGTACCTGAGAATAAACATGCTTTCAAGTGTCAACCAAAAGGTTGGTGAGTTCATTAGTTTATCATAAATAATCATTTCCATAATTTTAATAGACCACAAGATTTCATATTTCCATTTCTCATAAACGTCATGCATAAAAATCATTCATATGGATTGAACACCTGGTAACCGACATTAACAAGATGCATGTAGAATATCCCCATCATTCCGGGACACCCATCGGACATGATAATTTTGAAGTACTAAAGCATTCCAAATTCCAGAATGGGGCTTGTTGGGCCCGATAGATCTATCTTTAGGATTCGCGTCAATTAGGGAGTCTGTTCCCTAATTCTTAGGCTACCAAGTTTAAAAGGGGCATATTCGGCTTCGATCCATTCAACCATATAATGTAGTTTCAATTACTTGTGTCTATTTCGTAAAACATTTATAAAAGCAGCGCATGTATTCTCAGTCCCAAAAATATATATTGCAAAAGCATTTAAAAAGGGAGTAATGAAACTCACTCTACAATATTTTGTAGTAAAAATATTCATACGACGATACTGAACAATGCAGGGTTGGCCTCAGATTCACGAACCTATATCATTTGTATATATGTTAAAACATATACTTGTAATCGAACAAATATATATATTATTATTAGTGATATAATTTTTTTTATATTATTAATTTATATATTTCATTATTACTATATAAAAATATAACTTTTGTTATATATATGTATCAAATATTTTATATGTATATATTTCATTTGTTTGTTAAAATAGTAATTATATTAATACTAAAATAATATTAGGAGTGATTAAAATAATGATAATGATAATACTAGTGTTAATAATAATGATAATAATATTAATGATTTTATTAATAATAATATTAATGATAGTTTTAATGATAATCTTATAATAATGATAATAACAGTAGTTTTTAATAAAATGAAAAATTTAGTATTTATAATAATGAAAATAATCATTTTGATAATAACACTTAATATTTAATAATCATCTTATTACTAATGATAAACTTAATAATAATACTCCTGTTAATACTAATAAGTCTAAAACGATACTAATACTAATAATAACGTTATTAATACTTAATGGTGTTAGTTAATAACAAAATGATAATAATATTAGTCATAGTACTTACGTTTACATAATAATAATGATAATACCTATATTAGTCACTAATAATACTAATAATAATAATAATAATAATAATAATAATAATAATAATAATAATAATAATAATAATAATAATAATAATTATAATAATTATAATAATAACAATAAAAATATTCCTAATTATAACTATAATCATACTAATAATAATGATAATATCAATAATACTTGATAATGTTAATAAATGATACCTTTTATAAATACACCTATATTAGTAATAATAATAATAATAGTAATAATAATAATAGTGATACTAGTTGTATTAACAATAATAATAATTCTTTTTCTAATATTACAAATAAACATGATTAATGATATCAATAATCAATAATAATAATAATAATAGTAATAATAATAATCATAATAATAATAATAATAATAATAATAATAATAATAATAATAATAATAAAAATGAGAGAAAAGGTATACCCTTTTGAAAAGCTTTTCTAAAAAGAAAAGCCCTGGACCGGGCTTGAACAAGACCTCTCGCTTAGAACCTACACCCCTAAACCGTTACTCCGTTTCTGTTTTACTGCTTAATACCAAACTTTTATTTATTTATCCTGTTTCTGTGTTTAGTCCGTCATTGGCCCAACATGATAATCGGCCCAACTGCACACTCTTACACGGCCCAATAATTTAGTAAGTGTGGAACCTGATTTTAGCCCAGATAAACACAAAGAAAAAAAATAAATCGATTAGATTATACAGCTGGGTTCCATCGAATATCAATCATCGGCTTTCTACATCATTATCATCAAAATTAATTTATTATTACTATCATCATCAATAAAATTGGAGCATCATCGTTTAACAACCCAGTCGTTATCATCATCTCTTACTTCTGTTATTAGGGTTTCATCACCAACACATCATCATCGATATCGTATCTACAATTGATAGAAGAATGGTGCAGCCACAACATCAAATGATTGCATGTGAATGTTTTGAATATCATAGAAAACAATAGGTCACTATCGTTCGTTCATAATATAATCCTACACCATTCGTTATTTTATGTAACCCTATTTCATCGTTCTATGTCTCATCGTTACTTATCTCTTCATTTAGATCATCATGTATCATAAAATTCGTTGTAGTGAAACAGTTTAACAAAGTTATTAAAGCAGCAACGACGATGAGGAAATTAAAAAAATGTTCGTTTGTGTTGGTTGAAACCGCAGGTTGATACAGTAATTATGCAATCATGTGGTTTTTGAATAGCAGGAAAAAAAATAGGGAACTAGAGGGAGGTGTAGGTCCGTGGGTTTATAGGGGTGATAAAGTGGTGGTGATTATGTGGTGATCGAACCAGAAAAACAGAAACAAGAGAGATAGAAGAGAGAGATATATGTTGGTGGTTTTGGGCGGTTTTACAGCTGTAATGGAAAGCAATAGTAACAGTAGAAAACGGTGGTTCATGTGATTGGGTGATGAAGGTAATTGATGATTGAGGAAGAAGGTTCACGATGGTTAGTAGTTGCGATCAAAAGGTAGTAGCAAACAGGAGACCGAATAGCTTGTATGAGTTCTTGATGGTGTTGCAGCGTATAGTAGGAATAACTTAAGGACGATGGATGTGGAGTTTGTTCGAACAGAAAGCAGAAGCATTAGAACAAGGTATAAAGTTTGATCTGTTGCAGAGATTTGTTTATGTTTGTATAAAACTATAAGGCATCAGCATGATTTACAGCAGCTAAAGGGTTGTTAAATGGTTGGGTCGAATGTTTGATGGTCTTGTAGTTTTATATTGAACCAAATCAGAACTTGTAGATGCAGTAGTAATAGAGCATTTGGGGTGATATTTCAATCATATAATTGGAGTAGTTGGATTTTGTAATTGGATTTGAACAAAAGAATAGGAAAAGTGGTATGGGGATGTTGACTTGATGAGTCTATATGTGTGTAATTTAATAGTGAAAGTATTGTGTGGGTGTCCCAAATGTGCATGAATTATATTTGAATTCGTTTCATCAGGAGTATTATAGTAATAAATTTCTTTTCCAACTTGTGTAGAATATTGATATAAAATAGAACTATATAGATAGACTAAATGTATATCACAGGTGTTTATTATGGATGAAGAATCGAAACCAAACAAATCAATAGCAACAATCGATGGTAAGTTAATCATGGTTTACAGATAATCACAAAATAAAGGTGATGGTAAGTTTATAGTGGTGGATTTTTCTTTTGATGACTATTGACAGAAAGAAAAACAAGAAAATGGGTTGTTGGAGCAAATTGATGTATGAGTAATTCAAATGGATTCGGTTGTATATATTTACATATATAAAATTCCCATGTGATAAAGATCTCAAATTTATGTTGTTTTCATGGACGTGGCTTTAAACTTTATTTCTTAATCCTGTGAATTGTTGTCTGTATTTGGTATCATTATTCAATTATGGACCTCTCCACAAAATTGTTATACCTAAAGAAATGATATGTAACACACTACGGTTGTAAAGTCTAGCAAACGTTCCCATTCGGATATTGAATTGGTGAAATGTTATTGTCCTAAATTAACTACCATAATTTTCAAGAGTTACGACACTTGGTAAAATTACATCAAGATAGATTTCATAACACTAGATCTTATATAATAAGCATAGTTATTCTTTTGTTATTATGTGTCAAAAAAAAAATATACAAGCAATATTATTAAATACATATTGAACAAATAAAATTTTAAAGTATAACATTATATATTTAGTACTTTGTACAAATAATTGTTCATGAATCGCCGTGAATAGTTAGAGGGTAAATGAATATGCATTAATTAAAAAAAATGAGACTCAACATAACATGTTTTGCTCATCGTGTCAAAAATATAATATCGTATCGAGAGTTTGGTTCAAAATTAGTCGAAATTTCCCGGGTCGTCACAGCATGTATTGGAAATCAAACAGAAATCTCCATTACTTGTAGATCACTTTACCATTTATTCCGAATATTGTTAAAAAGGAACGATTTCTCAAATCACAGTGGACCTCACAACAGAGACTCATAATCATATCATAATGTATCTAATAATTCAATCATTTGATATTATCTTATAATTCCGTCGATGATATATCAAACATATATCGAAACAAATATGTTCAAATATAGTATTATACATCTAATACTTTATTAACGCTTTCAATTAATATAACTATATATTATATATACATATCTATATACACATAAATGTTCATAAATCGTCGAGCACAGTCAAAGGGTAATTGATTACATGAATATAGTTCCAAAACTTTCTGAGATTCATCATTTGTAACAACCCAACCCGATATACAATCGACCACGTGAAATTTACCAAAATAAAAAAAAAAATTTCCTTTGTTCAGCAGGTGGCGCGGCGCACCATAACCTTGCGCGGCGCGCCAAAGTGGCCTGTCCAAAAAGTCTTGAAATGCTAAAATGTTTGACCACTTCCCGACGTATTTAGACAAAACGCTATTCACAACATATTCATATGTGAAAAACTAACATGTTCCATTCATAAAATAAGTTTTACGAGACGGGGCCCACATATGCCCAAAATACCCTTTTACTACAAAATACAAATTCGACCCAATGAGTTTAGTTTCCAAACACAACTACGAGCATAATGTTTGGGGATAAACTACCCAATCTTAAGTCGAATCCAAAAGAAATCCACGCAAGCACAAAAGGGAAAGTCATCTAATCCAGAGCATACCCTTGCCAAATCCGCGTCCGTACCTAAAAATGTAAACAACGAGAGGGTAAGTTATTGCTTAGTGAATGCAATACTTATACATATACATATGTAATTTACCTACACGCATCCACTTACAATACCATGCAAAAAAATGCATAAACGAGCTAGCAACACCAAACATACGACTAGCAACAACGTTAGTATATAAATCACCACAATAATATACTAAATCATAATAATGCATAAATATAACAAACCGTTCCCCGCTATGGCACTACCGACTTGTAGACGACCATTAACGTCGAGTCTCACTCGTATGATGCCACCGACTTGTGACTCATCGTAAGGTGTCACCGACTTGTGAATCACCATGTGGCATCACCGACTTGTGAAGCCCCACCTAGTGTCACCGACTTGTGAACACTAAGAAATGTCACCGACTTGTGACCCATCATAAGGTGTCACCGACTTGTGAATCACCATCTAGTGTCACCAACTCGTGAACACTACGAAGTGTCACCGACTTGTGAATCACTACCCAAACTTATGGTATCACCGACTTGTGAACCATCAACCAATTACCAAAGGGGTCACCGCCTCGTGAACCACCATGAGGTGTCACCGACTTGTGAGGCACCTAACGAGACACTACCAACTTGTAGTTCCCATCCCATCATACCAACAAATATGTCACCGTCTTGTGACATAACGCCCACTACTCACTATGTGGCACCAAAGGCCCACATCGCGTACGAGTAAATAAACCACATACATACATGTATAAATATTCTACTCACCTTGATTACTTGAAGAAGTGCAACTCGCAAACTTGAACTCCTTCCACCGACTTCACGTATATCACCTACGCAAATCATACATGCAAATAAGCTACAACTTAAGCCTATTCGACTTAACACATCACAAGTGTAATTTCGACTATATACACTTGACCAACTTTGACTAAGTCAAATATCACCCGAACCACTCATAATCACAATCGAATAGTGATTATGTGCCACTAATACATTTTGCACAAGGTTTGATCAACCAATCCTCCATTTGGACTCACGACTCGCCCAAATTGACATAAAGTGCAATGTACGCTTTTTTGCACTTTTAACGATACTCGAAAGTCCAAAACTAACGAGACCATTTCCCGCGTTCCCGAAATACCTAAATACACCTCTTTTAGGCTTTAAATGCATTTTAGACCATCATTTATACAAAAATCCATTTTGACCTAAAACTAGTCAAAACACCCAATTTGTGAACTTACACCCCAAATCACTAATAATCCAAGTTAGCTAGTGATTTCATCAACAAAATTAGTTGACAAACTAACAATATCATCATCCAATCCTAAACCCACCAACATCAACAATAACTAGTTACAATTACCCATTTCACCTCCTAAAAGAGTTTTATAACTAACTAGTTCAAAACCCTAAACTTGAATATCAAATTACAAAGATGAAGTTCGGAGTTTGAACTTACCAATACCGTCAAAATGATGCAGTTGACGAGTAGAACAACTTTAATACCCGAGGTTTGACCCGAAACACCCTTCTTCTTCTCCAATTGGAGCTCTCTCTCTCTCTCTAAAACTCTCCTCTCACTCTAGGGTTTGAAGATGAGAGTGTTTGATGAGTGAAAATGAGCTCCAATGGAGTTCTAGATCAGTTTTGGTGTCCCTAAACCGACCCTAAATGAAAAGACCAAAGTACCCCTCATTTAAACCTTTTAAAAAGGCTGAAAATTGCCTCAGACGGGTTCGGCGCGCCGCGCCAAAAAGTGGAGCGCCGCTCCAACCTACAGGTCAGTTTTCAGAAACTTGTTTTGGCCATAACTTTTTGACCGTAGCTCCGTTTTCGATGAATCAAATATCGTTGGAACGTAATAAGATATTCTTTCCAATGGTAAGGCTTTGAAACATCAACTCAAACTTTATTTGGGGTTGAAAAGATACGTACACACCTTGTACCTCAAACAACGTCCAGTTTTCTTCGACATTCGAGCAAGCAACACGTACATGCTTCGAACACTTCATATACGCATCGTACACCATGAATACATTATGTAGAATAAATATTTAGGTCTTACAACTCTCCCCCACTTAAATTGGATCACGTCCTCGCGATCTAAACCTCATCGCGAACAAAAACAACACACTTTCCTCAAGTCTTCGAGTTCTCACACAATCTCGGACGCCTTTGATGCCGCCATTGCATCCTATCGATCACGCCTTACCACCATGCAATGTTCCAATCGCACAACTATCCTTCAGGATTTCCTTCGCGTACTCCAACTCACGACTTAGAGTTCTAACACCCACCGCCAATACTCTAGAGAGTTCGTTCCCGAACGCACTCTACACGAACACGCCCCTACATGAGACAGTCCAAACTAACACTCTACGTCTCTAGTTGGCTCTCAAAATGAGGCAACTACCGCCAAATGACCCAAACACGCCTACCAAACTGAAGAAACATCGTACCCTCCTGGTACAAACTCCCCCACTTAGGGTTTTAACCCTACCTTATCACCATCAAGACGATAATATCTTGTGAAATTTCAACATTCCACACACACATGACCGGCACCAACGTTGGTCATACTCAAAATTTTCCGCGGACTTACCACAAGATACATGAAACTCGACCTTTCGAATCGGTCAAACGTCGACGCCCACTAATCGTCACAATAAACCATCTTCGTACCTTCGGGTTTCTCGTCGGTACCCAAGTACAAAATAATCACAACACCGGAGTGAAACATTCCACTTGCAGGTATACGGATGTAGTGACCCGAACTTTTCCATGTTTATATATATTAATTGAGATTGATATTTACATGATTAAATGTTTCCAACATGTTAAGCAATCAAACTTGTTAAGACTTGATTAATTGAAATATATTTCATATAGACAATTGACCACCCAAGTTGACCGGTGATTCACGAACGTTAAAACTTGTAAAAACTATATGATGACATATATATGGATATATATATAGTTAAAATGATACTATGATAAGTAAACATATCATTAAGTATATTAACAATGAACTACATATGTAAAAACAAGACTACTAACTTAATGATTTTTAAACGAGACATATATGTAACGATTATCGTTATAAAGACATTTAATGTATATATATCATATTAAGAGATATTCATACATGATAATATCATGATAATATAATAATTTAAAATCTCATTTGATATTATAAACATTGGGTTAACAACATTTAACAAGATCGTTAACCTAAAGGTTTAAAAACAACACTTACATGTAACGACTAACGATGACTTAACGACTCAGTTAAAATGTATATACATGTAGTGTTTTAATATGTATTTATACACTTTTGAAAGACTTCAATACACTTATCAAAATACTTCTACTTAACAAAAATGCTTACAATTACATCCTCGTTCAGTTTCATCAACAATTCTACTCGTATGCACCCGTATTCGTACTCGTACAATACACAGCTTTTAGATGTATGTACTATTGGTATATACACTCCAATGATCAGCTCTTAGCAGCCCATGTGAGTCACCTAACACATATGGGAACCATCATTTGGCAACTAGCATGAAATATCTCATAAAATTACAAAAATATGAGTAATCATTCATGACTTATTTACATGAAAACAAAATTACATATCCTTTATATCTAATCCATACACCAACGACCAAAAACACCTACAAACACTTTCATTCTTCAATTTTCTTCATCTAATTGATCTCTCTCAAGTTCTATCTTCAAGTTCTAAGTGTTCTTCATACATTCTACAAGTTCTAGTTACATAAAATCAAGAATACTTTCAAGTTTGCTAGCTCACTTCCAATCTTGTAAGGTGATCATCCAACCTCAAGAAATCTTTGTTTCTTACAGTAGGTTATCATTCTAATACAAGGTAATAATCATATTCAAACTTTGGTTCAATTTCTATAACTATAACAATCTTATTTCAAGTGATGATCTTACTTGAACTTGTTTTCGTGTCATGATTCTGCTTCAAGAACTTCGAGCCATCCAAGGATCTGTTGAAGCTAGATCCATTTTTCTCTTTTCCAGTAGGTTTATCCAAGGAACTTAAGGTAGTAATGATGTTCATAACATCATTCGATTCATACATATAAAGCTATCTTATTCGAAGGTTTAAACTTGTAATCACTAGAACATAGTTTAGTTAATTCTAAACTTGTTCGCAAACAAAAGTTAATCCTTCTAACTTGACTTTTAAAATCAACTAAACACATGTTCTATATCTATATGATATGCTAACTTAATGATTTAAAACCTGGAAACACGAAAAACACCGTAAAACCGAATTTACGCCGTCGTAGTAACACCGCGGGCTGTTTTGGGTTAGTTAATTAAAAACTATGATAAACTTTGATTTAAAAGTTGTTATTCTGAGAAAATTATTTTTATTATGAACATGAAACTATATCCAAAAATTATGGTTAAACTCAAAGTGGAAGTATGTTTTCTAAAATGGTCATCTAGACGTCGTTCTTTCGACTGAAATGACTACCTTTACAAAAACGACTTGTAACTTATTTTTTCGACTATAAACCTATACTTTTTCTATTTAGATTCATAAAATAGAGTTCAATATGAAACCATAGCAATTTGATTCACTCAAAACGGATTTAAAATGAAGAAGTTATGGGTAAAACAAGATTGGATAATTTTTCTCATTTTAGCTACGTGAAAATTGGTAACAAATCTATTCCTACCATAACTTAATCAACTTGTATTGTATATTATGTAATCTTGAGATACCATAGACACGTATACAATGTTTCGACCTATCATGTCGACACATCTATATATATTTTGGAACAACCATAGACACTCTATATGTGAATGTTGGAGTTAGCTATACAGGGTTGAGGTTGATTCCAAAATATATATAGTTTGAGTTATGATCAATACTGAGATACGTATACACTGGGTCGTGGATTGATTCAAGATAATATTTATCGATTTATTTCTGTACATCTAACTGTGGACAACTAGTTGTAGGTTACTAACGAGGACAGCTGACTTAATAAACTTAAAACATCAAAATATATTAAAAGTGTTGTAAATATATTTTGAACATACTTTGATATATATGTATATATTGTTATAGGTTCGTGAATCAACCAGTGGCCAAGTCTTACTTCCCGACGAAGTAAAAATCTGTGAAAGTGAGTTATAGTCCCACTTTTAAAATCTAATATTTTTGGGATGAGAATACATGCAGGTTTTATAAATGATTTACAAAATAGACACAAGTACGTGAAACTACATTCTATGGTTGAATTATCGAAATCGAATATGCCCCTTTTTATTAAGTCTGGTAATCTAAGAATTAGGGAACAAACACCCTAATTGACGCGAATCCTAAAGATAGATCTATTGGGCCTAACAAACCCCATCCAAAGTACCGGATGCTTTAGTACTTCGAAATTTATATCATATCCGAAGGGTGTCCCGGAATGATGGGGATATTCTTATATATGCATCTTGTTAATGTCGGTTACCAGGTGTTCACCATATGAATGATTTTTATCTCTATGTATGGGATGTGTATTGAAATATGAAATCTTGTGGTCTATTATTATGATTTGATATATATAGGTTAAACCTATAACTCACCAACATTTTTGTTGACGTTTTAAGCATGTTTATTCTCAGGTGATTATTAAGAGCTTCCGCTGTCGCATACTTAAATAAGGACGAGATTTGGAGTCCATGCTTGTATGATATTGTGTAAAAACTGCATTCAAGAAACTTATTTTGTTGTAACATATTTGTATTGTAAACCATTATGTAATGGTCGTGTGTAAACAGGATATTTTAGATTATCATTATTTGATAATCTACGTAAAGCTTTTTAAACCTTTATTGATGAAATAAAGGTTATGGTTTGTTTTAAAATGAATGCAGTCTTTGAAAAACGTCTCATATAGAGGTCAAAACCTCACAACGAAATCAATTAATATGGAACGTTTTTAATCAATAAGAACGGGACATTTCAGTTGGTATCCGAGCGTTGGTCTTAGAGAACCAGAATTTTTCATTAGTGTGTCTTATCGAGTTTGTTAGGATGCATTAGTGAGTCTGGACTTCGACCGTGTTTACTTGAAAAATGATTGCTTAACAAATTTTGTTGGAAACTATATATTTTTAACATGTGAATATTATGTGATATATTAATCTCTTAACGCGTTTGATATTATGTGATAGATGTCTACCTCTAGAACAAGTCCCATTGACTCACCTAATGATAATGAAGAGTCAAATGTAAATTGGAATGATTCGTGGACTGATTCACAAGTTCCCGAAGAGGAACCGGAAGAAGAGTCGGAACCAGAAGAAGAATCGGAACCGGAAGAAGAATCGGAACCGGATGAAGAAATAGAACCGGTGGGGGAAATAATAAAACGGTTAAGTAAAAGAAAATCCTCAACCAACCGACCAAGGTTAATTATGGTCAATGGTGTTTCCGCTAAGGAAGCAAAATATTGGGAGGATTACCAATTCTCCGATGAATCGGATTCTGACGAGAATTCCGATGATGTTATAGAAATTACCCCAACTGAATTTAAAAAGGCAAAAGAAAATAATAAGGGAAAGGGCATAAAAATAGAGAAATCTAATTCCAACCCCGATGAACTTTATATGTATCGTCAACCCCCGAAGTCCTTAAGTTGTAACAATGACCCGGGAACCTCTAAACCACCAGGTTTTTCTAAACCAATGTGGAAAACTACGGCTCGTATTAGGGGAACATCATATATCCCTAGAAACTTGATAAAACGAACCAAAACCGAAGAAGAAGAAATAAGCGAGTCGGAATAAGATAGTTGTATTCGTGTGGTGTAATATATGTAATATAGTGTGTTTATGCTTTATGATATATGTAAAAATTGCTTGTATTAATAAGTATTTTTTTTTATGAATCTAACTCTTGTCTATTTTACAGTATAAAAACACAAAATGGATAGACAACCCAATATTTTAAGAGACCTACCCGGAGACATGATTGATGAAATCTTGTCTAGAGTCGGTCAGAATTCTTCGGCACAACTATTTAAGGCGAGATCAGTTTGTAAGACATTCGAAGAACGTTCCAAGAATGCCTTGGTTTATAAAAGGCTTTCGTTCGAAAGATGGGGGATATCACATTGGGAAATCCATAAGTTACGATGTGTTTACTTTGACGCATATATTGCGGGGAACCCAAATGCTATTTTACGCAATGGGTTAAGAAATTATTTTGACTCAATATATCCGAATATTGGACTTCGTGATTTAGAAAAAGCGGCTAACATGCAACATAAAGAAGCATGTTATGCTTACGGATTAGTAATGTTCGCTTCTCACCAAAGTGAGAACAAGAACATCGGGCTACAACTATTAAACAAAACGTTCCCACAAGTGACGGAGTCGGTAATTGGGGTAAGAAATGAGGTTTTTAGATTGTTACGGGACTGTTGGACATTACGTAACCCTCGTCCCTTTGACGACGTTACAACACGCTGTCTTATCAACGGCCATAACGGTTATGTTCCACAAGACCAAGGATGGGAAGTAATCCTAGTAAAACCAGAATGCATGACTTGTTTCTGGACGTATGAATTACGTGTCTTTATTGCCTTTGCTGAACGACTTGTGTACTAGCTAGAATTATCTTCACAACCATCTTGTATCAAATTTATTGTGTGCTATATTTCATGCTATATGTAAAATAAGCGGTATTGTAAGTTTGTAAAATATTGTGTAAAAATTTGAACGCGAAATATTATTATAATCAGTTTTTCATATAGAATTGTAGTAGTTGAATTGTATATTAGCTACTAAGTATGAACTTAACGGGTAGGTACTACCCGAATTTAAACTTATAAAATGCTAATATGAAGAAAAAGCTTTTATAAATGAGTTCATATTATGCTACGAAATACTATTAACTACTCTTAATATTCTGTATGATTAACTTGTTCCATTTGACTATTTTGAAGGAAATGGCACCGACTACTCGACACACCGTGAATATGAATGAAGAGGAATTCCGTACTTTTCTAGCTTCAAACATAGCCGCAGTACAGGCTGCGCTACATACCAACAATAACCTTGGATCTAGCAGTACAGGAAATCGTGTAGGATGCACCTACAAAGAATTCACTGCCTGCAAACCTTTGGAATTTGATGGAACCGAAGGACCGATCGGATTGAAACGGTGGACCGAGAAGGTCGAATCGGTGTTTGCCATAAGTAAGTGTACTGAAGAGGACAAAGTGAAGTACGCTACGCATACCTTCACAGGTTCTGCGTTAACATGGTGGAATACCTATCTAGAGCAAGTGGGACAAGACGATGCGTACGCACTACCGTGCTCAGCATTTAAGCACTTGATGAACGAGAAGTACCGTCCCAGAACCGAGGTCAATAAGCTCAAGACAGAACTTAGAGGGTTACGAACCCAAGGATTTGATATTACCACGTACGAAAGACGATTCACAGAATTGTGCCTATTGTGTCCGGGAGCATTCGAAGATGAGGAAGAGAAGATCGACGCGTTTGTGAAAGGATTACCGGAAAGAATCCAAGAAGATATAAGTTCACACGAGCCCGCCTCCATACAACAGGCATGTAGAATGGCTCACAAACTAGTGAACCAGATTGAAGAAAGAATTAAAAAACAGACTGCTGAAGAGACCAATGTGAAGCAAGTCAAAAGAAAGTGGGAGGAAAACGGTGATAAGAATCACCAATACAACAACAACAGCAATTACAACAATAATCGCAACAATTATCCCAGCAATCGCAACATCAATCGCAACTACAACAAATGGCCCAACAACAACAACAACAACAACAACAACAGCAGCAACTACAACAATCATCCCAACAACAATAATAACCGCAACAACAACAACAATCAGAAGCAGCTATGCCAAAGGTGTGAAAAGTATCACTCGGGGTTCTGCACCAAATTTTGCAAAAAGTGTAAAAGAAATGGTCATAGCGCGGCGAAGTGTGAGGTCTACGGACTAGGGGTTAATAGAACGAAAGGAACAAATGGTGTCGGAACGAGTAATGGCGGAGCAAGTAGTGTCGGAGCAAGTTATGCCAATGTAGTTTGTTATAAATGTGGGAAACCGGGCCACATTATTAGAAATTGCCCGAACCAAGAGAACACGAATGGACAAGGCCGCGGAAGATTTTTCAATATTAATGCGGCAGAGGCACAGGAAGACCCGGAGCTTGTTACGGGTACGTTTCTTATTGACAATAAATCTGCTTACGTTTTATTTGATTCGGGTGCGGATAGAAGCTATATGAGTAGATATTTTTGTGCTAAATTAAGTTGTCCATTGACGCCTTTGGATAGTAAATTTTTACTCGAATTAGCAAATGGTAAATTAATTTCAGCAGATAATATATGCCGGAATCGAGAAATTAAACTGGTTAGCGAAACATTTAAGATTGACTTGATACCAGTAGAGTTAGGGAGTTTTGATGTGATAATCGGTATGGACTGGTTGAAAGAAGTGAAAGCAGAGATCGTTTGTTACAAAAATGCAATTCGCATTATACGAGAAAAAGGAAAACCCTTAATGGTGTACGGAGAAAAGGGCAACACGAAGCTACATCTTATTAGTAATTTGAAGGCACAAAAACTAATAAGAAAAGGTTGCTATGATGTTCTAGCACACGTCGAGAAAGTACAAACTGAAGAAAAGAGCATCAATGATGTTCCCATTGCAAAAGAATTTCCCGATGTATTTCCGAAAGAATTACCGGGATTACCCCCACATCGATCCGTTGAATTTCAAATAGATCTTGTACCAGGAGCTGCACCAATAGCTCGTGCTCCTTACAGACTCGCACCCAGCGAGATGAAAGAACTGCAAAGCCAATTACAAGAACTTTTAGAGCGTGGTTTCATTCGACCAAGCACATCACCGTGGGGAGCTCCTGTTTTGTTTGTCAAGAAGAAAGATGGTACATTCAGGTTGTGTATCGACTACCGAGAGTTGAACAAACTTACCATCAAGAACCGCTACCCACTACCGAGAATCGACGACTTATTTGATCAACTACAAGGCTCGTCTATTTATTCAAAGATTGACTTACGTTCCGGGTATCATCAAATGCGGGTGAAAGAAGATGATATTCCAAAGACTGCTTTCAGAACACGTTACGGTCATTACGAGTTTATGGTCATGCCGTTTGGTTTAACTAATGCACCAGCTGTGTTCATGGACCTTATGAACCGAGTGTGTGGACCATACCTTGACAAGTTTGTCATTGTTTTCATTGATGACATACTTATTTACTCAAAGAATGACCAAGAACACGGTGAACATTTAAGAAAGGTGTTAGAAGTATTGAGGAAGGAAGAATTGTACGCTAAGTTTTCAAAGTGTGCATTTTGGTTGGAAGAAGTTCAATTCTTCGGTCACATAGTGAACAAAGAAGGTATTAAGGTAGATCCGGCAAAGATAGAAACTGTTGAAAAGTGGGAAACCCCGAAAACTCCGAAACACATACGCCAGTTTTTAGGACTAGCTGGTTACTACAGAAGGTTCATCCAAGACTTTTCCAGAATAGCAAAACCCTTGACTGCATTAACGCATAAAGGGAAGAAATTTGAATGGAATGATGAACAAGAGAAAGCGTTTCAGTTATTGAAGAAAAAGCTAACTACGGCACCTATATTATCATTGCCTGAAGGGAATGATGATTTTGTGATTTATTGTGATGCATCAAAGCAAGGTCTCGGTTGTGTATTAATGCAACGAACGAAGGTGATTGCTTATGCGTCTAGACAATTGAAGATTCACGAGCAAAATTATACGACGCATGATTTGGAATTAGGCGCGGTTGTTTTTGCATTAAAGACTTGGAGGCACTACTTATATGGGGTCAAAAGTATTATATATACCGACCATAAAAGTCTTCAACACATATTTAATCAGAAACAACTGAATATGAGGCAGCGTAGGTGGATTGAATTATTGAATGATTACGACTTTGAGATTCGTTACCACCCGGGGAAGGCAAATGTGGTAGCTGATGCCTTGAGCAAGAAGGACAGAGAACCCATTCGAGTAAAATCTATGAATATAATGATTCATAATAACCTTACTACTCAAATAAAGGAGGCGCAACAAGGAGTTTTAAAAGAGGGAAATTTAAAAGATGAAATACCCAAAGGATCGGAGAAGCATCTTAATATTCGGGAAGACGGAACCCGGTATAGGGCTGAAAGGATTTGGGTACCAAAATTTGAAGATATGAGAGAAATGGTACTTAGAGAAGCTCATAAAACCAGATACTCAATACATCCTGGAACGGGGAAGATGTACAAGGATCTCAAGAAACATTTTTGGTGGCCGGGTATGAAAGCCGATGTTGCTAAATACGTAGGAGAATGTTTGACGTGTTCTAAGGTCAAAGCTGAGCATCAGAAACCATCAGGTCTACTTCAACAACCCGAAATCCCAGAATGGAAATGGGAAAACATTACCATGGATTTCATCACTAAATTGCCAAGGACTGCAAGTGGTTTTGATACTATTTGGGTAATAGTTGATCGTCTCACCAAATCAGCACACTTCCTGCCAATAAGAGAAGATGACAAGATGGAGAAGTTAGCACGACTGTATTTGAAGGAAGTCGTCTCCAGACATGGAATACCAATCTCTATTATCTCTGATAGGGATGGCAGATTTATTTTAAGATTCTGGCAGACATTACAGCAAGCATTAGGAACTCGTCTAGACATGAGTACTGCCTATCATCCACAAACTGATGGGCAGAGCGAAAGGACGATACAAACGCTTGAAGACATGCTACGAGCATGTGTTATTGATTTCGGAAACAGTTGGGATCGACATCTACCGTTAGCAGAATTTTCCTACAACAACAGCTACCATTCAAGCATTGAGATGGCGCCATTTGAAGTACTTTATGGTAGAAAGTGCAGGTCTCCGATTTGTTGGAGTGAAGTGGGGGATAGACAGATTACGGGTCCGGAGATTATACAAGAAACTACCGAGAAGATCATCCAAATTCAACAACGGTTGAAAACCGCCCAAAGTCGACAAAAGAGCTACGCTGACATTAAAAGAAAAGATATAGAATTTGAAATTGGAGAGATGGTCATGCTTAAAGTTGCACCTTGGAAAGGCGTTGTTCGATTTGGTAAACGAGGGAAATTAAATCCAAGGTATATTGGACCATTCAAGATTATTGATCGTGTCGGACCAGTAGCTTACCGACTTGAGTTACCTCAACAACTCGTGGCTGTACATAACACTTTCCACGTCTCGAATTTGAAGAAATGTTTTGCTAAAGAAGATCTCACTATTCCGTTAGATGAAATCCAAATCAACGAAAAACTCCAATTCATCGAAGAACCCGTCGAAATAATGGATCGTGAGGTTAAAAGACTTAAGCAAAACAAGATACCAATTGTTAAGGTTCGATGGAATGCTCGTAGAGGACCCGAGTTCACCTGGGAGCATGAAGATCAGATGAAGAAGAAATACCCGCATCTATTTCCAGAAGATTCGTCAACACCTTCAACAGCTTAAAATTTCGGGACGAAATTTATTTAACGGGTAGGTACTGTAGTGACCCGAACTTTTCCATGTTGATATATATTAATTGAGATTGATATTTACATGATTAAATGTTTCCAACATGTTAAGCAATCAAACTTGTTAAGACTTGATTAATTGAAATATGTTTCATATAGACAATTGACCACCCAAGTTGACCGGTGATTCACGAACGTTAAAACTTGTAAAAACTATATGATGACATATATATGGATATATATATAGTTAACATGATACTATGATAAGTAAACATATCATTAAGTATATTAACAATGAACTACATATGTAAAAACAAGACTACTAACTTAATGATTTTTAAACGAGACATATATGTAACGATTATCGTTGTAAAGACATTTAATGTATATATATCATATTAAGAGATATTCATACATGATAATATCATGATAATATAATAATTTAAAATCTCATTTGATATTATAAACATTGGGTTAACAACATTTAACAAGATCGTTAACCTAAAGGTTTAAAAACAACACTTACATGTAACGACTAACGATGACTTAACGACTCAGTTAAAATGTATATACATGTAGTGTTTTAATATGTATTTATACACTTTTGAAAGACTTCAATACACTTATCAAAATACTTCTAATTAACAAAAATGCTTACAATTACATCCTCGTTCAGTTTCATCAATAATTCTACTCGTATGCACCCGTATTCGTACTCGTACAATACACAGCTTTTAGATGTATGTACTATTGGTATATACACTCCAATGATCAGCTCTTAGCAGCCCATGTGAGTCACCTAATACATGTGGGAACCATCATTTGGCAACTAGCATGAAATATCTCATAAAATTACAAAAATATGAGTAATCATTCATGACTTATTTACATGAAAACAAAATTACATATCCTTTATATCTAATCCATACACCAACGACCAAAAACACCTACAAACACTTTAATTCTTCAATTTTCTTCATCTAATTGATCTCTCTCAAGTTCTATCTTCAAGTTCTAAGTGTTCTTCATATATTCTACAAGTTCTAGTTACATAAAATCAAGAATACTTTCAAGTTTGCTAGCTCACTTCCAATCTTGTAAGGTGATCATCCAACCTCAAGAAATCTTTGTTTCTTACAGTAGGTTATCATTCTAATACAAGGTAATAATCATATTCAAACTTTGGTTCAATTTCTATAACTATAACAATCTTATTTCAAGTGATGATCTTACTTGAACTTGTTTTCTTGTCATGATTCTGCTTCAAGAACTTCGAGCCATCCAAGGATCCGTTGAAGCTAGATCCATTTTTCTATTTTCCAGTAGGTTTATCCAAGGAACTTAAGGTAGTAATGATGTTCATAACATCATTCGATTCATACATATAAAGCTATCTTATTCGAAGGTTTAAACTTGTAATCACTAGAACATAGTTTAGTTAATTCTAAACTTGTTCGCAAACAAAAGTTAATCCTTCTAACTTGACTTTTAAAATCAACTAAACACATGTTCTATATCTATATGATATGCTAACTTAATGATTTAAAACCTGGAAACACGAAAAACACCGTAAAACCGAATTTACGCCGTCGTAGTAACACCGCGGGCTGTTTTGGGTTAGTTAATTAAAAACTATGATAAACTTTGATTTAAAAGTTGTTATTCTGAGAAAATGATTTTTATTATGAACATGAAACTATATCCAAAAATTATGGTTAAACTCAAAGTGGAAGTATGTTTTCTAAAATGGTCATCTAGACGTCGTTCTTTCGACTGAAATGACTACCTTTACAAAAACGACTTGTAACTTATTTTTTCGACTATAAACCTATACTTTTTCTATTTAGATTCATAAAATAGAGTTCAATATGAAACCATAGCAATTTGATTCACTCAAAACGGATTTAAAATGAAGAAGTTATGGGTAAAACAAGATTGGATAATTTTTCTCATTTTAGCTACGTGAAAATTGGTAACAAATCTATTCCTACCATAACTTAATCAACTTGTATTGTATATTATGTAATCTTGAGATACCATAGACACGTATACAATGTTTCGACCTATCATATCGACACATCTATATATATTTCGGAACAACCATAGACACTCTATATGTGAATGTTGGAGTTAGCTATACAGGGTTGAGGTTGATTCCAAAATATATATAGTTTGGGTTGTGATCAATACTGAGATACGTATACACTGGGTCGTGGATTGATTCAAGATAATATTTATCGATTTATTTCTGTACATCTAACTGTGGACAACTAGTTGTAGGTTACTAACGAGGACAGCTGACTTAATAAACTTAAAACATCAAAATATATTAAAAGTATTGTAAATATATTTTGAACATACTTTGATATATATGTATATATTGTTATAGATTCGTGAATCAACCAATGGCCAAGTCTGTCTTCCTGACGAAGTAAAAATCTGTGAAAGTGAGTTATAGTCCCACTTTTAAAATCTAATATTTTTGGGATGAGAATACATGCAGGTTTTATAAATGATTTACAAAATAGACACAAGTACGTGAAACTACATTCTATGGTTGAATTATCGAAATCGAATATGCCCCTTTTTATTAAGTCTGGTAATCTAAGAATTAGGGAATAGACACCCTAATTGACGTGAATCCTAAAGATAGATCTATTGGGCCTAACAAACCCCATCCAAAGTACCGGATGCTTTAGTACTTCGAAATTTATATCATATCCGAAGGGTGTCCCGGAATGATGGGGATATTCTTATATATGCATCTTGTTAATGTCGGTTACCAGGTGTTCACCATATGAATGATTTTTATCTCTATGTATGGGATGTGTATTGAAATATGAAATCTTGTGTTCTATTATTATGATTTGATATATATATAGGTTAAACCTATAACTCACCAACATTTTTGTTGACGTTTTAAGCATGTTTATTCTCAGGTGATTATTAAGAGCTTCCACTGTCGCATACTTAAATAAGGACGAGATTTGGAGTGCATGCTTGTATGATATTGTGTAAAAACTGCATTCAAGAAACTTATTTTGTTGTAACATATTTGTATTGTAAACCATTATGTAATGGTCGTGTGTAAACAGGATATTTTAGATTATCATTATTTGATAATCTACGTAAAGCTTTTTAAACCTTTATTGATGAAATAAAGGTTATGGTTTGTTTTAAAATGAATGCAGTCTTTGAAAAATGTCTCATATAGAGGTCAAAACCTCGCAACGAAATCAATTAATATGGAACGTTTTTAATCAATAAGAAAGGGACATTTCAACGGAGGGCACCTGACATAGTGTTATGCAACTCCCATTACTACCACTGAGTCTAAATCACTCGACCCTTTCGGGTCCCTCCTCGGTGTCATATGACACTTGACTATTCGAAGTCACACAAATCCAATGGACATTACGGCTCAACGCCTACAACTTTCTAGTGACGCCTACTTGTCACTATCCGCCTAGGCCGCAAAGCAAGCCTAGCAATCCTTTCACTTACAATGGTGATGCTTGGTGCCACCAAGACTTACACCCCAACTCGTATCCTCTCAACCGTTAACACGGTTACTTACACACACCAAATATAGTCAACAATCGTGACTCTTCTCGCACACCTACATGATCAACGTAAGCGCCTCTCGAACGGCATGCCATCCTACGCTAACCCTTATGGAGAACAATACAAGTAACCCTCTAATCATCCCATGGTTACCCCCGACTTGGTTAAGCCTCCAACACCAACCCAATTAACCCGACTCGGTCAAGTCAAATACACTATGTCGACCCGCCTCGGTCAACACCTAACAACAATCGATTAACCCTACTTGGTTAAGTCAACACACACGATTAACCCGACTTGGTTAAGTCCTAACAATAATTGATTAACCCGTCTTGATTAGTCAAACGCACTCGGTCAACCCGACTCGGTCAACACTCCTAACAATTTATCGATTAACCCGACTCGGTTAGTCAAACTATCTCGGTCAACCCGACTCGGTCAAACCCCTCAAAACAATTTGAGTAACCCAGCTTGGTTAGTCAAATACCCTTGGTCAACCCGACTCGGTCAAACCCCTAAAAACAATTTGAGTAACCCGGCTTGGTTAGTCAAATACCCTTGGTCAACCCGACTCGGTCAACACCTAACAACAATTGATTAACCCGACCTGGTTAGTCAAACCACAATGGACTAACTCGACCTAGCTAGTCACTACAACACATGGATAAACTCAATGATTACCCAAATCACCCGCACATAGATAGTACTAAAATCGAATAGTACCTGAATCAAGCATCGCCAGATTTTCGCGCCCCGTCACTATTCCACTCGGGACATTCCGACTTCCGGTGTCCCTCCTTCCGGCACTTAAAACATGTGACCTTGCCCAACGGACAATCACGAGACTTATGCCCCGTTTGTCCACAATTATAACACGCGAATTTAGAACCACCCGTGTCACTCATCTTTACGCTTCCGACACCTTCGGTAGCGCTTTTACTCTTCTTGTTCGAAAACGTCGTCGCTTCGAACTTCCGTTTACTAACATCGGACACACTTGGCTTCGACACCTCCGGTTCGAAACCCCGAGCCAACTCAAACAACTCTTCAAAAGACTTAGCCATTCCCCGACTAATCTTACCCTTAAATTCGTCATTCAGTGTACGGTAGAAATCTTTCATCAACTTGTGATCGTCACCAACGTACTCCGAACAAAAACGAGTCTTTGCTAAAAAGGTAGACTTGAGAGTAACCAAGTCCATCGAACCTTGTCGCAAATTGTGTAACTCGTCCCGGATTCTATCAAGATTGGAAGAAGTTCGGTATTCATCAAAGAACTCCTTTTTGAACTCATCCTATGACAAGCTCATACATTGTTCCTCGCCATACAATTGAATCTTGTCATCCCACCACAACTTGGCTTCTTCACGTAACATACTAGAACCGTACCTCGTTTTCTTCTCGGGAGGACATTCACTAGTACGGAAAGCCCCCTCGATGTCGGAAACCCAACATGTACTCTTCAACGGATCCCTTACCCCATTAAACATAGGAGGTTGTGCACCCTTGAAGTTTTTGTAATGGAAGTCCC
The DNA here is from genome assembly GCF_046630445.1 of Rutidosis leptorrhynchoides. Lineage (NCBI taxonomy): Eukaryota > Viridiplantae > Streptophyta > Magnoliopsida > Asterales > Asteraceae > Rutidosis > Rutidosis leptorrhynchoides. The sequence goes on along the minus strand of NC_092334.1, from coordinate 711,262,550 downwards.
ACCTCCCATTTCCTTCACTCCCTTCGCCTTGGGGATAAATATTTCTAGCATCAAGCGCTTCCTCGATTGCGACCTTCACCCTTTCATCAATTAGATCGGTTATTTGCCCATCAACCGATTCCCGGAAAACCTTTCTAACATCCTCGAGAAACTCCGCTTTTTGATGTTTAAAGATGGCCTCAACCTTAGCCGTGAACTCAATGTCTTCGTCTTGATCTTCGTTGGCTTGTTTGCTCTTTGTCATCATTCTAAGAAACGAACTCGGTTAGGAACACAACATGAATAACTTACACACACCACCACGATCAATCGTTCATAAACATATAATATGCCACCGTTCGTACATCTCATCTAGTTCAACACTTGTTGTACATCACTTGCATGACTTGGCTTGCAACCGTAATAATGGTCGCGAAGCATTATTACGCTCACACGCCATGCCGAACTCATGAATACAACAATCATCTTGCTAGATGTTCATAACAACACAACATGATTAGTAACACATAATCAACACGTAGTTAAAGCACCTATCCTCAAGGGCACTAACTAGAAACCCGAACCGACCCGTAATCCTACAAGTCCCGCATAATAGTCCACACAAAAAGTCTAAGTCTAGGCGTCTATCTCAAGTCACCTAAATCCCTTTGTAAGACCCGAATAATTATCTTACTTACTTGTGTATTATGGTGTTCAAGGGTGTGGGTTTTATTGTATATAAATTAAAATGCAAAAGAAACTGTTTCAGTAGGATCGCGCGCCGCGCGGGTTTGGGGCGCGCCGCGCCATTTGGCGCTGACAGAATCCTTTGTTTTAAATTGGTTTAAATGAAGGGTATTTGGGTAATTTCACTTGGGGCTGGATTTGTGAGCCACATTAGCTGGTTTGGATCAGTTTTGGATCATTTTCACATCCATTCATCACTCCCAACTATCTAGAGAGAGAGAGAGAGAGATTCTAGAGAGAGATTTAGGGTTTTGGTGAAGAAGGAGGCCGAATTGATCAAAAGCTCGAGTTCTAAAGTTGTTCCTTTCGTTCCTAGCTACGTTGTGGTAGTATTGGTAAGCTCAAACTCCGAATTTCATTTATTGGATTTGTTATTCAAGTTAGGGTTTTGAGTTAGTTTGATGAAAAACCCTTTTAGATGATGAAATGGGTTTAGTGATGCTAGTAATTGGGTTTATTGTTAATTGTTGGTGGATTTTGGGTTGGTGAACTAATTGGCCATGTTTAGGACTTGAAATTGAGTTTAATCACTTAAGTTAGTGATTATGGAAGTATTGAAACCCATTTAAGGTTATTTGGTTGACTAATTGTGACTTTGGGTCAAATTAGGGTTTGGTGGTGATTATGACCCATTTGGCGATTTAATGAGGTTTATAAACTTAAAATGGATTAAGTTGAAGTATTAAACCGAGTTAAATGTGTTTTGGTGTTAAAACTTGTAAATGGTGAGATTTTGACTTAATGGGTCAAAACTAGGGTTTTAGTGTCAAAATGGGTATGACGCGTGTTTAACACTTGAGTTCGGGTTTAATTGGCCTATTAGGACCATTCTCACTTGTGTTAGTGATTATTGGTTAGTTTTGGGCACGGTTTGTGCTTGGAAGTGCATTTGGGTCGAAATTGCACTAAGTGACGAATTGGGTTGATTTGTAAATCCACTCTAAGTGTATTGTTGTAATTGTGATAATGGAATAGGTACTTTCCATTGGCGAGTTGCGGATTACTTGGAAGCATTCTTCAAGACTTCAAGGTGAGTGATAATATCCTATGTGCATATGTATGTGTAGGATGGGTGCGGGTCGGGTGAAGTGGTTCTCGGTTATAGAGCCCCCTTCACATATAGGTGGATTTGATAGACTTGCGTTTAGATCCAATTGGCACGGTTGTGCGTTTTGGTTGACCATATTTGGCGAGGTACACGTTTTGTGTGTACACTATCACACGTGATTGTGATGTGGATGATATAACCCCAATGGCGAAGGGTTTTGAGTTGGAGAAGTGAATCGCGTGTAGTTCAGATTCACGATGACGCGTGTAGTTCGGTCATCTTATCAAATGAATCTCGTGTAGTTCGGATTCATGGTGACTCGTGTAGTTCGGTCATCTTATCAAAATGAATCTCGTGTAGTCGGATTCATGGTGACTCGTATAGTTCGGTCATCTTATTGAGGTAGTAATCTCGTGTGGTTTCGGATTACTAAGGCTCGTGTAGTTCGGCCAACCTCGATGTTGTGAAGATAGTAATCTCGTATGGTTTCGGATTACTAAGGCTCGTGTAGTTCGGCCAATCTTCATTGTGGTACTTGGTTCTCGGTATTGGGTTAAGGTGTTAACCTTGTTCGTTTATATTGTTATATATTAATGTATTGTTGTGTTGTAGCTAACCTTCCGGGTGTAGCTATTTGGCGTTGTTCACATCGTCGTTGGTGAACTTATATTGTTGTCGTATCTTTAGCTCATTGCTTAGAGATCGTACGGTATGCTTAGTGTAGTGCTTTATATATGGATGCCTCGGTATGCGGTAATTGTTATTTTGTGGCGTGTCCATTTTATACATATATATGTATGTAGTATATTATCATTCACTAAGCGTTAGCTTACCCTCTCGTTGTTGACTCTTTTTATAGATTGCATGCGGATGGTGGCTCGGGTAAGCGCGAGGATTAGAGGACTTGCATAGTTTGCGTAGAAGTCTTGCTTTTGAATTTATTAGGATTGGGTAGCGTATCCCCAATCGCCATGCTCGGCTTTATTTGTATTAAAAGTCTTATGGTCGAAAATTGTATTTTGATACTTAAAGGGTAATTTGGGTCGATGTGGGCCCCGCTTCGTAAACTAAATTTTATTAATGGAACGCGCTAGTTTTCATATATTGAAAATGCGGTTAAAAGCGTTTTGTCTAAATACGTCGGGAACTAGTCAAACATTTTCGCATTTAAAGACTTTCCGGACAGTCAGGTTTGGCGCGCCGCGCGGCCTATATGGCGCGCCGCGCCAGGTGGCAGTTCAGCAAATTTTTTTTTATTGTTGTAATTTTACATGGTTTAATCGCGGGTTGGTTTGGGTTGTTACAAGTGGTATCAGAGCATGGTCTAAGGGATTTAGGTGACTTGAGATAGGTGCCTAGACTTAGACTTGTGTGTGCTTAAATTGTTGCGGGACTTGTAGGATTACGGGTCGGAATGGGTTTAGTTAGTGCCTTGTTTATAGGTTGACTAATGTTATATTAGTAATGCGGATATTATTAATATGTTGTGTGTTGTGATAATAATTCTCGCGTGTGTTTGTACCGCGTAGAATTTTGGTTGTGTTTGTGTATATCATCGAGCGAGACGGTCGTTGTACTAACGAGTCGATGCGGCATGTGTGCGTAATAAGAACTTGCAAACCTTATTACGGGTGCAAATCGTGTCTAACAAGTGATGTACGATGAGTGTTTAGCAAGATGGGGCTGTGTCGTGCGTACGGTTTTACACGTTCGTGGACTAATCGTTTTGCATTCTTTAGAATGACGACGCGAAACGAGACCGAGGCGAATGACGTGGAGTTTAACGCTAGGGTTGCGGCTGCCGTTGGGGAGCAAATGGGTGCGTTAGAAGAAAGAATGGAAAGGAGGTATTCCGAACTTCAAAGTAGTGGTGAAATGGAGCGTTATCTTAAGAGCTTCATGAGGACTAAACCCCTGATGTATGACGGAAAGCCGGATCCTTTGATAAGCACAACTTGGATTTCGGACGTCGAAGGGTGTTTCTGTACTATTGATTGCCCTCCTGAGAGAAAGACGAGACTCGCTACGAGTTTGTTGCGGGGTAGGGCAAGGGATTGGTTGGATGGTAAGATTGATCTTGTCGGTGGAGAGACGTTTATGGCTTTATCGTGGGACGACTTTAAGGAGGAATTCTTCGAGGAGTTCCGAACTTCGGCCGATTTGTGGGAATTGCGTAATGAGTTGCGAAATTTGCGACAAGGATCTATGGATTTGAGTACTCTCAAGACGACCTTTATGGCGAAGGCTCGTTTTTGTCCGGAGTATTTGGGGAATGATCGTTTGTTGATGGGAGATTTCTATCGGACCTTGAATGATGACTTGAAAAGTAAAATTGGCCGGGGTCAAGCGAAATCGTTTTCGGAATTATTCGACTTGGCTAGAGGTTTCGAGTCGTATTCACGATCGAAAAAGGGTGAACCTTCAAGTGAGCGAATGGTCGTTTCTTATGGTGCTCCGAGTAAGAGGGCTAAGGGTCCGAGTGTGAGCACGGGTGGTACGCGAGCGGGTATGTCGGATTCTAGTGCGGCTAGATGTTACAATTGTGGCGTGAGGGGTCACAAGTCTTGGGAATGTTCGGTACCAAAGGGTGATGGTATGGTGTGCTTCAATTGCCAAAAAGAAGGACATCGTAAGTCGGAATGTCCCAAGTTAGCGGGGACGGGTGCGGCTAGGAGACGTTAAGGTACGTTTAATTTTGATAAATATGTCTTTTGATTATTTATTAAATGCCGTTTGAGTTTGAGTTGCGTGCCTTTGTTGTGCATGTTATGCTATGGGTGACGTTCCTAATGGAAGTACCCTATGTTGATGTTTGATTGACGGGCGAAGGGCGTAAGACTTGGTGTAACCAAGCATTCCTTAGTATTTGGGAAACGTTTCTACCAAGCCACGGAAATGGTTTTGGTGTTTGGTTGTTAAGCGCGTGTTCGCTTTTATGTTGAAGTGACGAATCATGAGGTTCGTCAGTTGGTTGGAACCCTTGAGATCGAGTGTTTTAAATCTCGATGTGTGTTGGTAATGGAGTCTTTATGACGCGACATTAGGTGCCTCTTTTATACCTACTAGCGTGGTGTTCGACTCCGATTGTGTTGCGGTACACTTTTCGTACAAAGTGTTTAAGGGTTGGTTAAAATCCTTCGTGTGCTCAAGGTTGGAGCAAGATGTGGTAATGGGTCGTGTGAGCCCAATTGTTGGTAAAGTCTACTTGTGGTAGCATTGTGCGGTTGTACGAGTTGTGGATATGGAACGTGGTTCTAAGTGGGGGAGTTACACTCCCGCACGAGGAAGTTTTAGTGTGAGATTTCGGATGATGCTATTGGTAGATCCGGAAAATGCTGTCGAGACCTGGTTGGGTCGATTTGTGGTAGAGCACAATTTTGGATAAATTGTACTTATGATTTTGGATTTGAATTATCACCAAGGTGGTAATGTGGTAAATCTCGTTGAGGGATAATGGACGTATTTGGCGAGCAAGGTGAAATCCTCCGGTTAAGGGAGGTGTGTGTCGGGTTCTCTTGTGGAGAATTATTGTTTGGTACCTATGTTTGGTATAGGTGGTTCTTGCTCGATTATGGTATGGTTGTTTGATGAAGCATGATCTTTAGGGTCCGCTGACTTCATCATAGCAATACGTGATTGGTGGATCATGACCTTCGGGGTCCGCTGACTTCATCATGAGCGTGATGTTATATCGGTGAAGCATGATCTTCGGGTCCGCCGACTTCATCCGGTGTTGTGATTGGTGGAGCATGACCTTCGGGGTCCGCTGACTTCATCAAGGGAGTAGTGTTATGTCGGTATGGTGTAACACTATCGGGAAATGCGAAGTACCGGTGGGAAATGCGAGTACCATTCCTATGTTGAGATTGTGAATCGCGTGTGGTTTCGGATTCACGATGACGCGTGTGGTTTCGGTCATCTTAACTAAATGAATCTCGTGTAGTTCGGATTCATGGTGACTCGTGTAGTTCGGTCATCTTATTGAGGTAGTAATCTCGTGTGGTTTCGGATTACTAAGGCTCGTGTAGTTTGGCCAACCTCGATGTTGTGGAAGTGAATCTCGTGTAGTTCAGATTCACAAATGACTCGTGTGGTTTCGATCATTGTATTGAGGAGTGAGTCTCGTGTAGTTCGGATTCACAATTGACTCGTGTAGTTCGGTCATTCCTCCAGGATAGTGACTCTCGTGTAGTTCGGATTCACTATGGCGCGTGTAGTTCGGCCATTCCCGATTGTTGTTGTGGTGAAGGTAGTGAGTCGCGTGTAGTTCGGATTCACTAGGGCGCGTGTGTTTTCGGCCAGCCTTCGTGTCGTGTGATCTATTGGTTGTTTGATACACCAATGGTAGGGTCGTAAGGACCATGTTGCAGGAACTATCGGTCGTTTTATACGTCGATGGTGGGGTCGTGAGGACCATGTTGTGGGATTAGTGAGGCGATAGCCGTGTTTCGCTCACATGTTTGGTACGGGTGTGACGATGGTTGATTTCGTACACCTTGGGTTTTGCGTTTTCATAGTCGTTTTGGGAGCTATCGGTTCTAGCCGTTGGATTATGATGTTACGGTAGTTGCGTATTGGTCGTATTGCGCACTACAATGGATGTTTAGTGATTGGTGTAATCCGTAAGGGTTCGTTTGGTTCGGTCTTCATCGTTTCGGGTTGTTGACCTTAGGTTGATATTTGGTTGTTTTTAGCGTTGTCCGTGGTAAAGGTACGCTAAGAAATTGATATCTTGGTTCGAGATTGATTGAGTTTCCCGATGTGAGGGATTGAGCATGGTTTTAGTGCTCGGATTGTGATTTGTTAAATCGCGTGTGACGATTTTGGTTGTTAGAGGTGATTCATTGGGAAGAGTTGCCTAGGAAAGTCGGATTGGGACGTATGTTTGAGGACCGTGGAGTGTGGTCCGTTTGGTTAAGTGACAAGGATCACGAGGACGTGATCGAGTTTAAGTGGGGGAGAGTTGTAAGACCCGAATAATTATCTTACTTACTTGTGTATTATGGTGTTCAAGGGTGTGGGTTTTATTGTATATAAATTAAAATGCAAAAGAAACTGTTTCAGTAGGATCGCGCGCCGCGCGGGTTTGGGGCGCGCCGCGCCATTTGGCGCTGACAGAATCCTTTGTTTTAAATTGGTTTAAATGAAGGGTATTTGGGTAATTTCACTTGGGGCCGGATTTGTGAGCCACATTAGCTGGTTTGGATCAGTTTTGGATCATTTTCACATCCATTCATCACTCCCAACTATCTAGAGAGAGAGAGAGAGAGAGATTCTAGAGAGAGATTTAGGGTTTTGGTGAAGAAGGAGGCCGAATTGATCAAAAGCTCGAGTTCTAAAGTTGTTCCTTTCGTTCCTAGCTACGTTGTGGTAGTATTGGTAAGCTCAAACTCCGAATTTCATTTATTGGATTTGTTATTCAAGTTAGGGTTTTGAGTTAGTTTGATGAAAAACCCTTTTAGATGATGAAATGGGTTTAGTGATGCTAGTAATTGGGTTTATTGTTAATTGTTGGTGGATTTTGGGTTGGTGAACTAATTGGCCATGTTTAGGACTTGAAATTGAGTTTAATCACTTAAGTTAGTGATTATGGAAGTATTGAAACCCATTTAAGGTTATTTGGTTGACTAATTGTGACTTTGGGTCAAATTAGGGTTTGGTGGTGATTATGACCCATTTGGCGATTTAATGAGGTTTATAAACTTAAAATGGATTAAGTTGAAGTATTAAACCGAGTTAAATGTGTTTTGGTGTTAAAACTTGTAAATGGTGAGATTTTGACTTAATGGGTCAAAACTAGGGTTTTAGTGTCAAAATGGGTATGACGCGTGTTTAACACTTGAGTTCGGGTTTAATTGGCGTATTAGGACCATTCTCACTTGTGTTAGTGATTATTGGTTATTTTTGGGCACGGTTTGTGCTTGGAAGTGCATTTGGGTCGAAATTGCACTAAGTGACGAATTGGGTTGATTTGTAAATCCACTCTAAGTGTATTGTTGTAATTGTGATAATGGAATAGGTACTTTCCATTGGCGAGTTGCGGATTACTTGGAAGCATTCTTCAAGACTTCAAGGTGAGTGATAATATCCTATGTGCATATGTATGTGTAGGATGGGTGCGGGTCGGGTGAAGTGGTTCTCGGTTATAGAGCCCCCTTCACATATAGGTGGATTTGATAGACTTGCGTTTAGATTCAATTGGCACGGTTGTGCGTTTTGGTTGACCATATTTGGCGAGGTACACGTTTTGTGTGTACACTATCACACGTGATTATGATGTGGATGATATAACCCCAATGGCGAAGGGTTTTGAGTTGGAGAAGTGAATCGCGTGTAGTTCGGATTCACGATGACGCGTGTAGTTCGGTCATCTTATCAAATGAATCTCGTGTAGTTCGGATTCATGGTGACTCGTTTAGTTCGGTCATCTTATCAAAATGAATCTCGTGTAGTTCGGATTCATGGTGACTCGTGTAGTTCGGTCATCTTATTGAGGTAGTAATCTCGTGTGGTTTCGGATTACTAAGGCTCGTGTAGTTCGGCCAACCTCGATGTTGTGAAGATAGTAATCTCGTGTGGTTTCGGATTACTAAGGCTCGTGTAGTTCGGCCAATCTTCATTGTGGTACTTGGTTCTCGGTATTGGGTTAAGGTGTTAACCTTGTTCGTTTATATTGTTATATATTAATGTATTGTTGTGTTGTAGCTAACCTTCCAGGTGTAGCTATTTGGCGTTGTTCACATCGTCGTTGGTGAACTTATATTGTTGTCGTATCTTTAGCTCATTGCTTAGAGATCGTACGGTATGCTTAGTGTAGTGCTTTATATATGGATGCCTCGGTATGCGGTAATTGTTATTTTGTGGCGTGTCCATTTTATACATATATATGTATGTAGTATATTATCATTCACTAAGCGTTGGCTTACCCTCTCGTTGTTGACTCTTTTTATAGATTGCATGCGGATGGTGGCTCGGGTAAGCGCGAGGATTAGAGGACTTGCATAGTTTGCGTAGAAGGCTTGCTTTTGGATTTATTAGGATTGGGTAGCGTATCCCCAATCGCCATGCTCGGCTTTGTTTGTATTAAAAGTCTTATGGTCGAAAATTGTATTTTGATACTTAAAGGGTAATTTGGGTCGATGTGGGCCCCGCTTCGTAAACTAAATTTTATTAATGGAACGCGCTAGTTTTCATATATTGAACATGCGGTTAAAAACGTTTTGTCTAAATACGTCGGGAACTAGTCAAACATTTTCGCATTTAAAGACTTTCCGGACAGTCAGGTTTGGCGCGCCGCGCGGCCTATATGGCGCGCCGCGCCAGGTGGCAGTTCAGCAAAAAAAAATTTATTGTTGTAATTTTACATGGTTTAATCGCGGGTTGGTTTGGGTTGTTACACCCTTAGACCATGCTCTGATACCACTTGTAACAACCCAACCCGATATACAATCGACCACGTGAAATTTACCAAAATAAAAAAAAAATTTCCTTTGTTCAGCAGGTGGCGCGGCGCGCCAAAGTGGCCTGTCCAAAAAGTCTTGAAATGCTAAAATGTTTGATCACTTCCCGACGTATTTAGACAAAACGCTATTCACAACATATTCATATGTGAAAAACTAACATGTTCCATTCATAAAATAAGTTTTACGAGACGGGGCCCACATATGCCCAAAATACCCTTTTACTACAAAATACAAATTCGACCCAATGAGTTTAGTTTCCAAACACAACTACGAGCATGATGTTTGGGGATAAACTACCCAATTCTAAGTCAAATCCAAAAGAAATCCACGCAAGCACAAAAGGGAAAGTCATCTAATCCCGAGCATACCCTTGCCAAATCCGCGTCCGTACCTAAAAATGTAAACAACGAGAGGGTAAGCTATTGCTTAGTGAATGCAATACTTATACATATACATATGTAATTTACCTACGCGCATCCACTTACAATACCACGCAAAAAAATGCATAAACGAGCTAGCAACACCAAACATACGACTAGCAACAACGTTAGTATATAAATTGCCACAATAATATACTAAATCACAATAATGCATAAATATAACAAACCGTTCCCCGCTATGGCACTACCGACTTGTAGACGACCATTAACGTTGAGTCTCACTCGTATGATGCCACCGACTTGTGACTCATCGTAAGGTGTCACCGACTTGTGAATCACCATGTGGCATCACCGACTTGTGAAGCCCCACCTAGTGTCACCGACTTGTGAACACTAAGAAATGTCACCGACTTGTGACCCATCATAAGGTGTCACCGACTTGTGAATCACCATCTAGTGTCACCCATCATAAGGTGTCACCGACTTGTGAATCACCATGCTCTCTCTCTCTAAAACTCTCCTCTCACTCTAGGGTTTGAAGATGAGAGTGTTTGATGAGTGAAAATGAGCTCCAATGGAGTTCTAAAACAGTTTTGGTGACCCTAAACCGACCCTAAATGAAAAGACCAAAGTACCCCTCATTTAAACCTTTTAAAAAGGCTGAAAATTGCCTCGGACGGGTTCGGCGCGCCGCGCCAAAAGGTGGAGCGCCGCTCCAACCTACAGGTCAGTTTTCAGAAACTTGTTTTGGCCATAACTTTTTGACCGTAGCTCCGTTTTCGATGAATCAAATATCGTTGGAAACGTAATAAGATATTCTTTCCAATGGTAAGGCTTTGAAACATCAACTCAAACTTTATTTGGGGTTGAAAAGATACGTACACACCTTGTACCTCAAACAACGTCCAGTTTTCTTCGACATTCGAGCAAGCAACACGTACATGCTTCGTACACTTCATATACGCATCGTACACCATGAATACATTATGTACAATAAATATTTGGGTCTTACATCATTACAGACTTTGCTTATCGTGTCAAAATCATATAAAGATTCAGTTTAAATTTGGTCGAAAATTTTCGGGTCGTCACAGTACCTACCCGTTAAAGAAATTTTGTCCTGAAATTTGATTGGGATCATCATGGCTGACAATAAGTATGCTTTCATGATGCATACGAGTTGAAAATTAGAGTTTTATCATCAGTGAGTAATATGGATAAAACAATTCGATTACGCGAAGAGTATAAGTGAAGCTATCACAAAAGAGCGAAATGAGAAAATAAAGTCTCGTCATATCTTTTGACGTAGATATGATTGATTTCCGGAGTTTAAGGGATTTAGAGAAAATCTTCGTAATAAGATTTGATTCTTCGGTAATTAAGGAAATTAGAATCCTCTTTGGTTAAATGTGATGATCTGTCTCGATTGCTCTGTCTGCTATTTCATTATAAATCCACTCTCTTCGTTTCCTTATTCCCACAGCTCACACCTTCTATTCTTCCTCCCACAATTCATACTTTAAAGCATTCATCAATATGCTCCATCCAGTTCTGATTCTTGATATACTCCTAACTTTCATATCTGTCATTCTTCTTTTTCATCTACCGCCGAAAGAATCTATTTACTTCTACTATACTCTTGGTTTTATAGTGTTTTTAGTTCTCCCGTGTCTTTATATTGCTATATGCATCGATATATATGGTTTGTAATTTCGGGGTTGTTGTTGGGCTTTATATCTTCCCTTATATTTCAAAGTTCCTGCTTCTGTCTTCTATAATCATTGTCATCCATAGTTAATGCTCTCTCCTATTTGCTGCGATTTATACTCCAATTTCTATTTCGGAGCTTCATTCTTTTGTTTTCTCTTCTTGCCATTAAGCACTGCATGTAATGGTCCAGAATTCGTAGATACGAATTTCGGAATGAACATGGTTAATGTTCTAAGAGGGAAATTGTAATGGCACGATCTTGATTTGTCAAATTACCAGAATACCTTGCAAAAGGCCGAATCATCAAGAAAAATATTTTCTTGATATGTTTAGATGTTAAGTAGAATACAAGAGTCTTGTAACATGGCACATGATTACGTTATGATCTGTGAATCATCATGTTCTATTTAGAAACTCAGCATGACATACTGTAATATAATCACGTTGATCAAGTGTCATTATATTATACTAACTCATGCTTCAGTTCCTAACATTACTTCAAAAACATTCATATTTTAATTTTGAATCTTTCAGAATTTAGAAACTAAAACAGTTTCCTTTCTGATGTAATACTAATATCGCGAAGAGACAAATGATTTCAGATAATAATAGTTATGAAAATATCTTCAGAAATATTGAGGATATTTATAATGAAAGATATGATGATATCTTAGAATATCTAAAATTAGAAGATGATGAAGAATATTGTCCGTAAGGGTTTAGAGTCAGGAGCAAGGTATTCGTTAATGACTTCAGTAGATACTGAATCATTTGGATTCTTTGAAGGCAGATTTAGTCTTTGTGATTTGTCCACAACCTCCTTCATGATCTGCTCAATCCGTTTTCCCGTTCCAAACCTTCTCTTTTTCTGAGCTTTACCAACAGGCTATTCTTTATCATCAAAACTTTTGACGGTTAAGGTAGTCTTCAGTTTTCACTGCTTCATCAATTTTTTCAAAACTTGGAGTATTGATTCGTAGACTAGGTGCTTTTCAAAATTTCAGAATAGAAGATCATAATTCTAAGAGATAAATGTTATATGTATACATATAACTGTTTTTTTTTTTTTTTTTTAACCCTCAAATTTTTTTTTTTTGGGAAAAAAGATATATTATAAACCAAAACATACAAACCAAGGCTGGACATACCCAAGCCAAATCAAGACAAGAAGTCACCCAATACAAAGCATCAATAAGCAAAACCTACCCAAATCAAGCCGTCTCATCTTTCACGACGCGCTAACATTGGGATCTAAAAACATCGACAAACAATTACATTGTTAAAGAAATTCCATTCCATTTCAAGTTCCAAACCTTTGCTACTGCAGCAACATTCTTTGTATTCTTTACTTTAAGACTAGTAAGTTTCAATTTGATACATCCAGCAATTTGCTCACATATAGCATCACTTGATCTACCAGGGGAACCAAACACTCTTCTATTTCTTTCAAGCCAGATATGATAAACCACTGCAGCAATTAAAAGCCTGCTAACAACATTCCATATATTCTTGAGACTGGGATACTTAGCAATATTCAAAATAATTGACTGCAAATCATAGCCAATTCCTTTAAAGAGCAGTATCTTTTTGATAATAACCCAAACTTTATAAGAGTAGTCACATTTGAAAAACAAATGTTCATGAGAATCAACCTGTTGACTACAAAAAACATAACTGAAATGCTTATGAGGATACCACTTTACAATCTTATCTTGAGTGGTCAACTTGTTATGAAGAGCAAGCCATAAAATGAAAGCATGTTTAGGGTTAAAGTGACTAAACCAGACCACTTTATGCTAGAAAACACAAGGGATATTATCTCTTAAATCAATCCAAGCTTGCTTTGAGGAAAACTGAACCTGCTTATTATCAGAAGTAACCCAAACAGCCTTATCTTCTTTATCACTTAGAATTGGAACATTCAAGCTAGTGAGGATGGGATATTTACCAATAATCTCCTGAGTCCAGATCCACTGACCATGATCAATTAAACCAGCAACTTTCATATCTAATGGAAACCTGGCTTCATATAAGTCCCTATTTGAGATCATGTCAGAAAGCTGACCCAACTCTGACCAGCAGTCAAACCATGCAGATACACTTTTACCATTACCAATTAACCAAAAAACATGATTTTTAACTTGATCTCTTAAAGAAAGAATATTTTTCCATCCCCAACTATCTGAAGCATTTAACCCTATATCCCAGATACTCATTCCTTTTAATTTGGTCACTTTGACCTATTTTGACCATAAGGAGTTGTCTTGAGCAATAATCTTCCACAATTGTTTAATAAGCAAAATCTCATTCCACTTATGAAGTGGTTTAATACCTAAACCACCTTGGTCTTTAGGCTTGCAAACCATTTTCCAAGCAATTTTAGCTCTGCATATAACTGTTGATGTAGACATGCTGCAAGATTTCAAAATACTAATTGCTGGTTCTCGATAATTGATATAGCAATTCTCGTTACAAGGTGCGGATGAGTATATGATAGGGTTTCAATGAATATAATGATTTTTCTGAAAGTCAAAGATCAACAAAGTTGTTGGTAAGTTTACTGCTAATGTGGTGGGATATAAACGGTTCCCTGGTAACGATGACGAAGGGAAAACTTATATATCAAGGTTATAATAAGGTTGCTTCGAAGGAAAAGTCAAAGTTGACTTGCTGGAGCTGTGACAAAACTGGCTATCTCGTACAGGAGTTGCAAAGTTATTTTTGGTAATAATAATGCTAAAGGAATTAGCACAGCTACGTGTTAAACGTTTACTCAGTTTCTGAGAGTTTTTCAGGTGCATAACTATATGCATAAATCTTTCCTTCCGTAGATGAAGTGCGGTTGGTTCATCCTCCCGATTGAGGTGTTTTCAAGAATCATGAAAGGTTTGAACGCAGATTGTAATCGTCAAGATACAAACGAGGTTTAAGATGAAATCAAGTGGTAAACTTGAAGAAATGTTTAGTTTCATATGTTATAATCAATATTTTAATTCATTTTAATTGTCCAATGTTAGTAGTCCACATTTAGTAGTTCAATAATTCATATATAGTTTAATATATAATATTCGAATTAATTAATACATATCATGACCCATTGTATACATGTCTCAGACTCGATCACAACTCAAAGTATATATATTATTTTAGAATCAACCTCGACATTTTATATGCTAACTCGAGCATTACTGCAATATAGAGTGACTTACGGTTATTCTAAAAAATATATATATATGACGTCGATATGATATGTTAAAACATTGTATATGTGTCCCGATTTATCCGACGATATTTAAAGTGCGTAAAATAAATAACAGAAATTAAATGACGATAAATAAAATTGCAAGAATTAAAATTGCGATAAATAAATTGTGATAATTAAATTGCGATAATTAAAATGTAATAGGAAATTAGGAACAGTTAGCTAGGAACAGTTAGCTAGGAATAGTTAGCGTGGATTCTTAATAGAATTTCTCATAGTTAATTTGTTTGTTTCTAACAAATTTTATTTTGTCCAATATTTTCTTCATTAAGCCACTTAATGGATTCTGATATGTCAAAATCCAAATATGAAATTAGAAGAAAATGGTTATTCTGTGGTGAACGGATACGTATATCTGTGGATGTAAGTATGATAGTAAATGACTGTTAAATCAAATTGGAAGAATGTACAGCGTAACTTTTTAATGTGAAATCTAAATATTTCTAAGGTATTACCTACCCGTTAAAATATTTTCACCATTAACAGTTTGTACAAATGAATTTTTAATTACAATCTTTATGAAAATATACTTTCATATATATTTTCTTCAGATGTAATCATAAATTTAATGAGTTAATGTGATATTAATCTCATTTGATTTACCGTTAGAACAAAAATATATAATCTCTAAAACATTAGAGATTACATAATCGCCATGTAGAACGAAGGTAATTGATGTAGAATGATATGTAGAACGATGATTATGCTTGAGGTATAGATTGTGATGTTGAGGCGTGTGATGCTGATGCGATTATTGGCAGTACTGTTAATAATGCTAAAAACGAACATATATTTCATAGCATTATTCCTCAAGAAAGACAAGCTTTTAGTTGCAATTGTTCTATTTACAAGTGATATTCGTTTAAATAATAAAAGGTGAAGACAAAAGACAGATTCGACGAATTGAAGACGCAAACGACCAAAAAGCTCAAAAGAACAAAAGACAATCAAAGAGGTTCAAATTATTGATAAGAAACGTCTCGAAATTACAAGAGTACAAGATTCAAAACGCAAAGTACAAAATATAAAATTGTACGCAAGGACGTTCGAAAATCCAGAACCGGGACCAGAGTCAACTCTCAACGCTCGACGCAACGGACTAAAAATTACAAGTCTACTATGCACAAGAATATAATATAATATATAAATAATTATATTAATTATTTATATTTTATATTTATATATAAAATCCGTCGGCAAGAAAGACTCCAAAAGATGTGAGCTGTAATTTCTATCTCCGCGACTCGCGGAGTGTGAAGGCCAAAAGGGCCGCGAGTCGCGGAGCCCCAAAAATCAACTCTGCCTATAAAGCAAACCGAATTCTGATCAAAAAATCATCATCTTTTTCTTCTCTTATCATACGTAAAATTTATATATATATATATAATTTATATTTTAATTTTAATTTTAATTCTAATAATAAGGGTATGTTAGCGAATGTTGTAAGGGTGTAAGTCGAAATTCTGTCCGTGTAACGCTACGCTATTTTTAAATCATTGTAAGTTATGTTCAACCTTTTTACATTAATGTCTCGTAGCTAAGTTATTATTATGCTTATTTAAAACGAAGTAATCATGATGTTGGGCTAATTACTAAAATTGGGTAATTGGGCTTTATACCATAATTGGGGTTTGGACAAAAGAACGACACTTGTGGAAATTAGACTATGGGCTATTAATGGGCTTTATATTTGTTTAACTAAATGAAAGTTTGTTAATGTTAATATAAAGATTTACAATTGGGCGTCCCTATAAATTACCGTATACACTCGATCGGACACGATGGGCGGGGTATTTATATGTACGAATAATCGTTCATTTAACCGGACACGGGAATGAATTAATAGCCACTAGAATAATTAAAACAGGGGTGAAATTACATTCAAGGGTAATTGGTGTAATTGTTAACAAAGTAGTAAAACCTTGGTTTACACGCAGTCGATAACCTGGTGTATTCATTAAACAAAGTATTAAAACCTTGTTACAATTCGAATCCCCAATTAGTTGGAAGATTTAACTTCGGGTATAATAATAATTTGACGAGGACACTCGCACTTTATATTTATGACTGATGGATTGTTATGGACAAAAACCAGACGGACATATTAAATAATCCAGGACAAAGGACAATTAACCCAAGGGCATAAAACTAAAATCAACACGTCAAACATCATGATTACGGAAGTTTAAATAAGCATAATTCTTTTATTTCATATTTAATTTCCTTTATTTTATATTTAATTGCACTTCTAATTATCGCACTTTTATTTATTGTTATTTAATCGCACTTTTAATTATCGTACTTTTTAATTATCGCAATTTTATTTTATCGCACTTTTATTATTCGCAATTTCATTATCGTTATTTACTTTACGCTTTAATTTAAGTCTTGTATTTATTTTATATTTTACATTAGGTTTTAACTGCGACTAAAGTCTTAAAATCGACAAACCGGTCATTAAACGGTAAAAACCCCCCTTTATAATAATAATATTACTTATATATATATTTGTATTTTTTATAAAAGTAAACTAATATAGCGTTGAGCTTTGTTTAAAGATTTCCCTGTGGAACGAACCGGACTTACTAAAAACTACACTACTGTACGATTAGGTACACTGCCTATAAGTGTTGTAGCAAGGTTTAAGTATATCCATTCTATAAATAAATAAATATCTTGTGTAAAATTGTATCGTATTTAATAGTATTTCCTGCTAAAATTAATAACTATTTTATATACACCTCGCATAACACCAAGTATTTTTGGCGCCGCTGCCGGGGATTATCTTAAAAGCCGGAAGCGCAACGCTAATATAAAAAAAAAAGATTTTTTGCTTACTTCTATTAAAAATTCGTTTTTGTAAAAATACGTTTTAATTATTCAAAAATATAAAAAGAAAAACAAAAATATAAGTATTTTTTAAGATTTTGTTAAATATTTAAGTTTTATAAGTTTCTTTATTTTTATTTTAATTTATAAAAATATAAGTTTTATTAAATATCTTTTATTTATAGAAAAAAACAGAAAACAAAAAAAAAATTAAAGAAAAAACGCGTCGAATATTTAAATCTGTCAACTGAATTTCTGAACCCCGCGAGTTGCGGGGTTTGAAGCCTTGAATACCGCAAGTCGCGGAGCTTCTCTGACACGCGAACAGAAACCCTAATCCTGCATTAATTACGATTATTAATTAATTATAATTATTATTTAACCCTAATTATTATTATTATTAGTTTTATTTTTACTTTTACTTTTTATTTATGTATTTAGTATTAATTAGTTTAATTAAATTGTAAAATTAATAGTTTAATAAAATAAATAATATAAAAATAATATTTTTATAAAAATTGTAATTTTTACAACTTTTTGTATATTTTTATATTTTGTCCCTTTTTAATCATTGTAGCGTAATATTTGTATTTTTAGCTCATAATTAATTTTAAACTTAGTTTTTACTATAGTGATTTTTACTCCTAAATTTTTAGGCTTTGCCGTAGAATTCCTTAAGTGCTTTTTCTTTAGACTAAGATTTAGGTGCTTTAGAATTTTGCGACGCCATTTTAAGTTTTAGTTTCTTTTTAAGTTATTTCCATTTGGAATTTAGTTTTTCCTGTAAGCTTTAATATTTTTAGACGACTTTTACTATGTACCAATTATCATTCCAATTAGTAATTTCAATTTGCGATTATAATTTTAAGTTAGTTGTAGTAATAAGGTTAGGTTAGTTAAGTATTTTTAAGTTTTTATAAGTTTCTTTTATTTTTCCGTCACCTTTTATTTTTCAACCATTTTTTCTTTTTCGACCTTTTGCGACGAACTCTTTTTCTCTCTTATTTCTCGCCATTCTAGTTTTTAGGACTTAGAATTTTTTCTACTTCTTATCTAAATTTCTTAAAATTACGAAAATTTATTTTAAGTGGTTAAATTAATAGACATCAAAATTTTCTGGTTCGTAGTAATAGTTGGATTTGTACGTGGACCGGGTTATTGGAGCCAAACAGTCCTCAATTATATTGAGACCAAACGAATCCTGCCCCTCTGCTGCATCTTTTGGCTATTCGAAACGTGGGCAAAATCAGAAAAGTCTATTAATTGGATAACTTATTATAATTTTTCTTTCCTTTTAAAAACTAATAGGATATTCAGTGAATGCACCGAGCAAGACGTTCATCACCTTTTGTACGTTCACCACCTGTAACTAGATCAAGACATTTAGCAAATATAACCGCCGTTGATTTTTCTTTAGAATCGTCATCCAGTCGACCAAGTACTTCAGTTCAAATTTCCGATAATCCATTTTTTGAACCCAACCTCACAATTGAGAATCCGGAAAATATTCAGGAACGGTTCGTAGATCCTGAACCACTAAACTTTCCTCCGGAACCACCAATCATTCAAACAGAGATTGTTGAGGAACGAACCATTAAATCTGAATCCTCTAGTGATTCCGATTCAACAAATTCAATTATGGAGAATCTAGAACCTCTAAGTATGGAAGACCGAATGAGAGCTAAACGCACTGGCCAAGGTCACGCAATTACTCATCCAGACATTAATGCGCCAGATTATGAAATCAAAGGACAAATTCTACACATGGTGACTAATCAATGCCAATTTAGTGGTGCGCCAAAGGAAGATCCAAATGAACATCTACGTACCTTTAATAGGATCTGCACACTATTTAAAATCCGAGAAGTGGAGGATGAACAGATATATCTCATGTTATTTCCCTGGACTTTAAAGGGAGAAGCCAAAGATTGGTTGGAATCGTTACCTGAAGGGGCGATTGATACATGGGATGTTTTAGTTGACAAATTTCTTAAACAATTCTTTCCTGCATCTAAAGCCGTAAGACTTCAAGCAGAAATTGTTACTTTCACACAGAAACCAAATGAAACTCTATATGAGGCGTGGACAAGATATGGAAAGTTGTTAAGAGGATGTCCGCAACATGGTTTAGACACCTGTCAAATAGTACAAATATTCTACCAAGGATGCGACATCACTACAAGGAAAGACATAGATATAGCAGCTGGTGGTTCTATTATGAAGAAAACCGAAACTGATGCTTACAAAATTATTGATAACACTGCTTCCCACTCACATGAGTGGCACCAAGAAAAAGATATCATTAGATCATCTAAAGCAGCTAGAGCCGATTCTAGCCATGACTTAGATTCCATTTCCGCAAAGATAGATGCTGTGGAGAGACGAATGGAAAAGATGACTAAAGATATTCACTCAATACGAATTAGTTGTGAGCAGTGTGGAGGACCACATTTGACAAAAGATTGTCTCAGTATTGAATTAACAATGGAACAAAGAGAGAATATTTCATACATAAACCAAAGGCCTGGAAATAATTATCAGAATAATTATCAACCACCAAGACCGATTTACAATCAAAACCAGAATTATAACCGAAATATTCCATACAACAACCAACAAGGTCCTAGCAATCAACAAGTATCCAATAATACTTACAATCAGCAAAGACCTAATTTTCAAAACAAACCACCACAACAAACCGATGATAAAAAACCAAATTTAGAAGATATGATGACGAAGCTAGTTGAAACTCAAACACAGTTTTTCACATCTCAAAAACAAACCAATGAACAAAATGCTCAAGCATTTAGAAATCAACAAGCTTCTATTCAAAATCTGGAACAAGAAGTAAGTAACCTAGCAAGATTAATAGGTGAAAGAAAACCGGGAAGTCTACCTAGTGATACAAATGCTAATCCCCGGAATGAAACAGCTAAAGCCATTACCACAAGAAGTGGTACAACACTTAAACCACCTGAAATACCTGTAACTTCTGATGAAACTATTCCTACTCCACAAGAACCACAACCTGATCAAGATAAGGAAAAAGAACCGGTAGTTGAAAAGGTTAATGAAGATAACACAGTTAAGGCTAAACCTTATGTTAAACCATACCAACCACCACTTCCTTACCCGAGTAAAATGAAGAAAGATAAACTTGAAGCCGAGCAATCCAAATTCTTGGATATGTTTAAACAGATAAATGTAAATCTTCCTTTTATTGATGTGATTTCAGGAATGCCAAGATATGCTAAATTCTTGAAAGATCTAATCTCAAATAGAAAGAAAATGGAAGAACTCTCGGCTGTTACTATGAATGCTAATTGTTCAGCAGTGCTGTTGAATAAGATACCAGAAAAATTATCTGATCCAGGAAGTTTCACAATTCCATGTTTTCTGGGTAGTCTTAGTTCAATAGAAGCATTGGCAGACTTAGGTGCTAGTATAAATCTAATGCCGTATTCACTATACACTAAACTAGACCTTGGAGAATTGAAACCAACCAGAATAAGCATACAACTAGCCGATAGATCAATAAAATATCCTAGAGGGATAATGGAGAACATGCTAGTTAAAGTTGGTACTTTAGTATTTCCAGTAGATTTTGTTGTTTTGGACATGGAAGAAGATTCTCAAGTTCCTCTCATATTAGGAAGACCATTCTTAAACACGGCTAAAGCAATGATAGACGTGTTCGGTAAGAAAATGACCCTAAGTATAGAGGATGAGAGTGTTACCTTTTCAGTTGATAGAGCAATGCAACAACCACAATCTGCAGATGATACATGTTATTATATTCAAACTATAGATGCACATGCAGAATTATTAGAAGAATTTCCAGAATTACAAGGAACAGGAGAATGTTCTTTAGGAGAAGGTAATGAACCAATTGATGAAGCTGAAATGTTAGCTACACTTATAGCTAATGGATATGAACCAACAACAGAAGAAATTCAAATGCTAAAAGAAGAAGACAAATATCGATACAAATCATCGATAGAAGAACCTCCGAAATTAGAGTTAAAGCCACTTCCAAACCATTTGGAATACGCTTATTTACATGGTGAATCTGAATTACCTGTAATAATATCGTCTTCTCTTACTGAAAATGAGAAATCACAACTCATTTCTGTGTTGAAAGCTCATAAACCAGCCATTGCATGGAAGATTCATGATATTAAAGGAATAAGTCCTTCGTATTGCACACATAAAATCTTTATGGAAGAAGGTCATAAAACGTATGTGCAACGCCAACGAAGACTAAATCCTAATATGCAAGATGTAGTTAAGAAAGAGATTATTAAACTGCTAGATGCAGGTTTAATTTATCCAATCTCTGATAGTCCATGGGTAAGCCCAGTTCAATGCGTGCCTAAGAAGGGTGGCATGACTGTCATTACAAATGAGAAAAATGAGCTTATTCCTACTAGGACTGTAACAGGATGGCGTGTATGTATTGATTATAGAAAATTAAATGACGCCACCAGAAAAGATCACTTTCCCTTACCTTTCATAGATCAAATGTTGGAAAGATTAGCCGGAAATAGTTACTATTGTTTTCTAGATGGATTTTCCGGATATTTTCAAATTCCAATAGCACCCGAAGATCAAGAGAAAACCACATTCACGTGCCCTTATGGTACTTTTGCTTACAAACGCATGCCATTTGGACTTTGTAACGCCCCTGCAACCTTTCAAAGGTGTATGATGGCGATTTTTCATGATATGATAGAAGAATGCATGGAAGTTTTCATGGATGACTTTTCAGTCTTCGGTGATACATTTAAATCATGTCTAGTTAATCTGGAACGAATGCTAATTAGATGCGAAAAATCAAATCTAGTACTTAATTGGGAGAAATGCCATTTCATGGTTAAAGAAGGCATCGTTCTTGGACATAAAATTTCAAAAGAAGGAATTGAAGTGGATAGAGCTAAAGTAGATGTAATTGCTAAACTTTCACATCCCACCAATGTTAGAGGAGTTAGGAGTTTTCTAGGACATGCCGGTTTTTACCGACGTTTTATAAAAGATTTTTCTAAAATTGCCACTCCTATGAATAAACTCCTAGAAAAGGATGCGCCATTCATCTTTTCAGATGAGTGTATCAAATCTTTTAATATTCTTAAAGAAAAACTCGCTAATGCGCCGATCATGATAACACCAAATTGGAATCTACCATTTGAACTAATGTGCGATGCAAGTGATTTTGCAATGTGAGCCGTTTTAGGACAAAGGATTGAAAAACGATTTCAACCTATATATTATGCTAGTAAGACATTACAAGGAGCAAAAACGAACTATACAACTACTGAAAAAGAACTCCTTGCTATTGTCTTTGCTTTTGACAAATTTCGATCATATCTCGTTCTAGCAAAAACGGTGGTCTATACCGACCATTCTGCTCTTAGATACCTATTTTCAAAACAAGATGCTAAACCAAGATTAATCCGTTGGATCTTACTCTTACAAGAGTTTGATATTGAAATCCGAGATAAAAGAGGAGCAGAAAATCTCGCCGCTGATCATCTTTCTCGTCTTGAAAATCCCGAATTAGAAGTTCTAAATGAATCAGCCATACAAGACAACTTTCCTGATGAATATCTATTGAAGATAGATTATAAAGAAATCCCATGGTTTGCAGACTATGCAAACTACTTAGTTTGTGGATTCCTTGAAAAAGGATTATCGTACCAAAGACGAAAGAAATTCTTCAGTGATATAAAACACTATTTCTGGGAAGATCCACATCTGTTTAAAAGTTGTCCCGATGGAATAATACGCCGATGTGTATTTGGAGATGAAGCTAGTAAAATTTTAAACCATTGTCACACAGGACCAACAGGAGGGCATTATGGGCCTCAACTAACAGCAAGAAAAGTTTATGAAGCTGGATTCTATTGGCCTACAATTTACAAAGACGCACAACTTCTTTGCAAATCCTGTGATACATGTCAAAGGGCCGGAAAAATAAGTCAACGTGATGAAATGCCACAAAATGTCATCCAAGTATGTGAAGTATTTGACATTTGGGGTATTGAATTTATGGGTCCATTTCCAAAATCTCATAATAATTTATATATACTCGTAGCCATTGATTATGTATCTAAATGGGCGGAAGCACAAGCTCTCCCAACTAACGATGCACGAGTTGTAGTCAACTTTTTAAAACGTCTTTTTGCAAGGTTTGGAACACCGAAAGCTTTAATAAGTGATCGGGGAACTCATTTTTGTAATAATCAACTTGAGAAAGTTCTTAAAAGATATGGAGTAACTCATAAAATCTCCACCGCATATCATCCACAAACAAGTGGACAAGTTGAAAATACCAACCGAGCTTTAAAACGTATTCTAGAGAAAACCGTAGGATCAAATCCGAAGGAATGGTCCATTAAATTGGAGGATGCACTCTGGGCTTTTAGAACAGCCTACAAAACTCCAATTGGAACCACACCTTTTAGACTTGTTTATGGAAAAGCATGTCATCTTCCAGTATAAATTGAACACAAAGCATTTTGGGCTTTGAAGACATGTAATCTTGATTTACATGAAGCCGGACGTCTACGATTAAGTCAACTAAACGAATTAGAAGAATTAAGACATGAAGCATACGAAAATTCGTTAATCTATAAAGAAAGAACGAAGAAATGGCATGATAAAAGAATCAGAAGTTCAAAAGAATTTAAAGAAGGAGACATAGTTCTTCTTTTCAATTCACGATTCAAGCTATTTCCTGGAAAATTGAAATCAAGATGGTCTGGACCATTCATAGTCAAAAGAGTTTTCCCATACGGAACGATAGAATTAATAAATTCAAATGGGATGGAATTTAAAGTTAATGGTCACAGAGTTAAACATTACATACATGGTCCGATGGAAGTCGACAACGAAGTTAATCACAATTTCGACACCACAGCTAACTAAGTGTGGGGAGAATCAAGTCTTTAAAGGATAATATGTATTTCTGTTAGAGTTAGATTGTCTGTTTTCGTGTAGTTCTCGAAAATGGAACCCGAATGGTCTTTCCCTAGCAGACCCTAAAGAACTAGTCTTCTCCCCCCATTCTGAATTTTTATTTTTTTTAGGTTTTTACAAAATGAAGACTGCCTGTGAACTAAACCATGGTCTAATGCTACACGCTTTGATCACTAAACGTAATAATAACATACTCCCGAGTGAAATAGTATCAGTAATCAGAGAAAGAATGGACGGAGTTAGAAAAGAATCCAGATGCGAAGATAATAAGTTACAATTTGGTAAAGGAAAATCAAAATCCGCAGCGAAAAGAAGAGCACGACACCTAGAAAGATGTCACAAATGCGGAAAATGGTCACATGGAGGTAAATGTTCAAATAATCAAACCTATTCAAATACCGAATTTGTTACTTTATGCAGAGACGGACCGTTTATATGTTTAGAAGAAAAGATACTGAATGCTCGAGGTTACGCCTATGTAGCCATGGAAAACCAATTAAACCGACTATCTTATGAATGGGATAGATCATATAACTAAGAAATCTATTTCAAAGGTATGTCTGTACAGTTTTTAGTTTTATTTTTAACCTTTTGATAATAAACGCTAATTTGTTCGCTAAAAAGTATTAAATTGGTATTGAATAAAATTAGGTTTGGCGACCGAAATTATTGATATCATTCAAAAATTTATTACATCACTGCGAAATTTAACGTTTATTCTTAAGGTATAAATATCTTTAAACAATCAACCCAAAATATTTCAAAAATTCGTCATGAGTTAAATTAGGTCGTGGAACCGAAATTACTTTACCGAAAAGAGGGGCGCATATTTTTGATAATATTTGATTGATTAAAGTGGGATAAAAAGACAAAAAGATTTTTAATTTTATTTTTACCATGTTTTTAAAATTAATATTTAAATCTTAAATTAATATTGTAAACTTTGTAAAAACAATATTTTTAAAATTGTAAATATTTGAATTTTTAAATTAAGTCTGGTGTGAATTTTTAATTTTTAAAATATGAATTTTTAATTTTATGCATTTCAAATTTTAAGTTTGGTCTGATTTTTTTTTTATTAATTTTGAATTTTATATTTATGTTGTGTGAATTTAAAAACAAAAATTTACTTTATCCCATTAAGTTAAGAATATGATTTTTAAAATTCGTCGTAAGTTGAAGACTAGGTCTTTGAACCGAAATTGCTTTACCCAAGGGAGGGACGAGAACTTTTATTATCATTATTTTTAATCTTATTGAATTAAAGTATGCCAAAAACATTGAAAAAACCAAAAAATCTTAGCTTTTAAAACAATCGCTACAAAAAGACAAATTTTAAAATTTTGTCGAAGGACGGACTAGGACATCGATCCGAAACGACCTCGTCCTAAATAACAAGGGAAACAAAATTTTAAAATTAATTTCTTAATTGTTTTCAAAAGTTAATGATTATAAAAAAAAAAAAAAAAAAAAAACAAACTCCGCGAGTCGCGGAGTTTGAAGTGTATTTTCCCGCGACTCGCGGGAGGACCGGATTACGGAAAAAAAAAATAAAGAGCTGAACGATCAGTTTCACTCCCCCACCCAAAAACACTGCGAAGAACAGCGAACAAAAACCCGAAAAACCACCCAAAAACACCCCAAAAATCCCAATTTTTAACCGTTAATCACCAAATTTTTTGCTAAAATCATGTTGAGAAGGATGCTATCTAAGAATTACTCAAGAAAAACGGTAAATTTCTACACCTAAACACCATTTAATCCGAAATTTGGTGTTCTTGAGCTATTTTTTCCCCAATTTGATTTTGATGCTTTTTAGTGTAATTAGGCTTAAATTGTTTATGTATTATGCTTGTATAACCTAGATTGATGCTGTTTAACATGATTAGAAGCCTTAAACTTCAAATTTTGAGTAATCTAGGGTTTGTGTTCTTGAGCAAATTTGGGGCTTTTTGATATAAACAGGTTATGGCCGATTTTTGTCATGAATTATTGCTAAATTGAGTAGTGTAACATGTATAGGTAGTTAAATGATCCAAACTTTGAACCTAAACATGATTTTGAGAATTAAAGTGGACTTTTTCAAGTCTAAAATTCATGAACTTGATTTTTGAAAGATAATGCCATTTGAGACTTGTTTAATTGCTAGTAGTGATTATTTTGACATGTTATTTGAGTTGAATGCTTATGAACTTGGCGAACATTTTCGTATATGCTTATTTGAAAAAGTGTAGATTTGATAAAAATGTGAAAATGAGCTTAAGTTTGATATAAATTGATAATGTCATTGTAATTATTTTGATTGATGATTTTGCTGACACTAATGCATATTTGGATGCACAAAAATTGTGTTTGATGTGTTTTGCAGAATGAAAGGGGTGAATCTTCATCCCAAGACCGCAATGCTCCTGCTGAGAATTTGGAACAACAGGAGGTGGATAACTACTACAAGCAGGATGTACCTCATCCAGTCATGACCTTTTCTGATATGCATTTGGAAGAGTTGCACCCGAACCTGAGATTTGACAGACTTTGGATAGATTATCCAAAATATCAACGGGGTTTGCATACTTTTCATTCCAAGGTTGTTGAGGTACCGAGGGTCATAGAATGGGGACCCTTAGAAGCTGTAGAATTGGCCGGGCCAATTAGGGAATTACTTGTACAGAGGTATGGTAATTCTTCTTTTAATGACTGGATATGTTTATTCACCATACGTAGACCTGTATATAAAGTATGGTGTGAAGAATTGTTATGTAGTATAGAGTTGAATGATCGGGTAGCTAGTTTAACCGATCGTTCTTTTATTAGATTTTTGTTAGGCGGTTCGATGCGCCACATGTCTTTACTGGACATGGCTCAGGCTTTACGTATATATACGCCTGAGGAGTTAGCGTCTGCCGATTGTAGAGGATTGATACTAAACGGTAGAAAGATAGATGAAAATTTTGATACACACGGTGTGTGGAGTCAAATGACAAGCCATCACCGTTTCAAAGGGGGAAATTACTCTTATTTGGATATAGATAGAGCCGAATTAAGAGTGATACATAGGTTTTTAGCTAATTCGATTACACAAAGGGGTAAAAACAAGGAAAAAGTAAATGAACAGGATTTGTTTTACCATATGTGTATTCGAGACCCACAAAGCGCTGTAAGTATACCATATTGTGTGGGTTATTATTTATCAGCTATGGTTCGGGGGATGCGACCACATAGCATAATAGGAGGTGGTATTTTTATTACTTTGATTGGTGAATATCTCGGTGTGGATATAAGTCGGGGGGGATTATTACTAGAAGAGCCGGAACCCCGCGATACTATAGGTTTAAATGTATACCATGGTGCGAAAGTTTTGAAGAGGCGAAATAACGCCGCAGTACGATACCATGGTAGACATCCACAGGTGGAGAGAAACCAGCAACAAGGTAATGTAGGAGGGGGGAATGAGATGCAAGAAATGCATAGGTTTATAGCTTCTCAGGAATACGAAAATGCTAGACAGAGAGCATTTGAAGATTGGCAAGTTCATCAGAACCAGATCATAGCTCATTGCCAACATATAGGTAGAAACTATATTCCTACACCAAAACCCATCTTCCCTCCTTGGTCTATAGAGATGCAGCCACCATATCCTACGTATGACCCTGCCGAAGCATTCTATAGCACTTATGGTTATGCCTGGAACCCCTATTGGTACCAATATCATCCTTAGTTTACTTATTTTTTTTTTATTTTGTAATTTGTAATTATTGATACATTTAATATTTTTATTAATATTGTAATCATTTTTATAATTATCTAACTTTTATTCTTAGATTTTAATATTTTTTTTTGAATGTGGGGTAATATACCAAACTTCAAAAATATGTATATATGTTTGCAGTTTATCTTATGTACACAACAGGGTAAAACAACGCATTTTCAAAGACTGGCATTAAGTTCAGCAAAAGCAACTAATTTTGACGACAAGATGCAAAATATATGTGAAATAACAACAAGACGGAATGAACAAATGATGTGCACCATTTATCATTCAGCAAACAAACGCCAATATATTTGGAAACTTTGGTAAAAATTTAATCATTTTCACACAAATCACCCTCAATAATTTAAATTGTTACTGATTTCTTGCAAATGAGGGCATTGCAAGATCTTAAGTGTGGGAAGGGGTTAAATTCTTTCGGATTTTTAAAATTTTTATCTTAAACACTTGGTTACCATTAAAAATACTAGTAAAGCAGTAGTTGTATTAGAATCTAGTGCTCTCTGATAAAAAAGAACAGCCCTAGTCTTATATACTGACTACCCAATTCTAGTAAAATTTTTCAAAATTTTCAATTAAATGAATTCAAAATCATGTTTATACATATTTATGAACGATAAAACTAGGTTTTAACACCGAAATTATTGTTACCTCGGAAAGGACATAAATTGAGAAACAAACTAAAATGTTAAAATTCATTTAAAATGGAATAGAGAACGATAAAAAGGAAAATAAAAGCTAAGTGTGGGAAAATTTACCAAGTTATCTTAACATATGTCACATATATCTGTAACAAATAACTGAAAATACTTTTGCTTTGGACTAAACTAAACTGTTTTTACCCGATGAAAGAAAAGAAGAGATGGATCTACATGATGAATCAATTCCATCATTAAAAGGAAGTAAAGTCTTCCGAAAAAGACACGCGCTTCTTGATTTAGGTCATGAAGTTGTCGTCCAGACCAGCTGTAGGTTGACGAAAAATCAGAAAAGTCATCACTAAAATCAGCAGGAAATCCACGGACCTCAGCATTAAACAGGGTCGCCATGTGGTCAGATTTATCCTAACCATGAGAAGGATTTATCTCGTACAATGGGGGGGCACCGTGCAAATTAGCTTGATAAGACTAATGAATCAGATCCCCAGAAAGGATAATCTCCTTAAAGATTAAAAATCAGCTTTTAAGACTGATATTACTCAATCCTAGAGATTGACCTTAAAGATTGAGAATTACAAACTCATGGAATTCAATGATATCTAAACTCGAGCTTAAACGAGAAAATATTTTGATCAAAATTACAAACCGATTTGTTTTCTGAAAACCCTATTTTCAATGCGTTCATTACCATTGAACGTAAAATCCTAGGAATTCACCTGGAATTCATTAGGTCACCTGAACCAAATCGGGTGTCAACCGTAAGAACGGTGGTTGCATAGTGGTCAAAGACAGGACCTTGTGCCAGACCGAAAAATTATAAGGGTGAGCTTTACTATTGCTCCTACCAAGGATAGTAATTGCGTCCGACACGTTATAGACCATAATCAAAAGCATGTCACGGGACATTGCCTTAACAGTTGCTTGTTCAACGCTTTCCTTTACAACCGGACGGTAGTTTGCCGAAAGGTAATATACGGAACAAGTAAACTGGACGTGTTGCTTTCCAAATACAAGGTTAGCAAGTGGGTGACACAAAACCGCAAGTTTTGAGCTAAAATTTTCAAATCTGAAACCCACCAAACCCACAAAAATATTTTGCAAACACCGGTAAAGGGTTATTCCGGAAAACTTATCTAGGGTAAAAAACTAGATTTAATTTTCAAAAGATCAAATGTTTTCATAAAGATCCAATTTCCTTAATGGATCTAAATTTTTATAGTCATGTGGGACTGTAAACCATATCGTTACTACCATTGTTTATACCGCTGTATAGAAATCACTGATGTACAAAGTGTGAAAAATAAAGAAGTGATTCTAGTATTTCAAGACAATATTGCTTGAGGACAAGCAACGCTCAAGTGTGGGAATATTTGATAATGCTAAAAACGAACATATATTTCATAGCATTATTCCTCAAGAAAGACAAGCTTTTAGTTGCAATTGTTCTATTTACAAGTGATATTCGTTTAAATAATAAAAGGTGAAGACAAAAGACAGATTCGATGAATTGAAGACGCAAACGACCAAAAAGCTCAAAAGAACAAAAGACAATCAAAGAGGTTCAAATTATTGATAAGAAACGTCTCGAAATTACAAGAGTACAAGATTCAAAACGCAAAGTACAAAATATAAAATTGTACGCAAGGACGTTCGAAAATCCGGAACCGGGACCAGAGTCAACTCTCAACGCTCGACGCAACGGACTAAAAATTACAAGTCTACTATGCACAAGAATATAATATAATATATAAATAATTATATTAATTATTTATATTTTATATTTATATATAAAATCCGTCGGCAAGAAAGACTCCAAAAGATGTGAGCTGTAATTTCTATCTCCGCGACTCGCGGAGTGTGAAGGCCAAAAGGGCCGCGAGTCGCGGAGCCCCAAAAATCAACTCTGCCTATAAAGCAAACCGAATTCTGATCAAAAAATCATCATCTTTTTCTTCTCTTATCATACGTAAAATTTATATATATATATATATAATTTATATTTTAATTTTAATTTTAATTCTAATAATAAGGGTATGTTAGCGAATGTTGTAAGGGTGTAAGTCGAAATTCTGTCCGTGTAACGCTACGCTATTTTTAAATCATTGTAAGTTATGTTCAACCTTTTTACATTAATGTCTCGTAGCTAAGTTATTATTATGCTTATTTAAAACGAAGTAATCATGATGTTGGGCTAATTACTAAAATTGGGTAATTGGGCTTTATACCATAATTGGGGTTTGGACAAAAGAACGACACTTGTGGAAATTAGACTATGGGCTATTAATGGGCTTTATATTTGTTTAACTAAATGAAAGTTTGTTAATTTTAATATAAAGATTTACAATTGGGCGTCCCTATAAATTACCGTATACACTCGATCGGACACGATGGGCGGGGTATTTATATGTACGAATAATCGTTCATTTAACCGGACACGGGAATGAATTAATAGCCACTAGAATAATTAAAATAGGGGTGAAATTACATTCAAGGGTAATTGGTGTAATTGTTAACAAAGTAGTAAAACCTTGGTTTACACGCAGTCGATAACCTGGTGTATTCATTAAACAAAGTATTAAAACCTTGTTACAATTCGAATCCCCAATTAGTTGGAAGATTTAACTTCGGGTATAATAATAATTTGACGAGGACACTCGCACTTTATATTTATGACAGATGGACTGTTATGGACAAAAACCAGACGGACATATTAAATAATCCAGGACAAAGGACAATTAACCCATGGGCATAAAACTAAAATCAACACGTCAAACATCATGATTACGGAAGTTTAAATAAGCATAATTCTTTTATTTCATATTTAATTTCCTTTATTTTATATTTAATTGCACTTCTAATTATCGCACTTTTATTTATTGTTATTTAATCGCACTTTTAATTATCGTACTTTTTAATTATCGCAATTTTATTTTATCGCACTTTTATTATTCGCAATTTCATTATCGTTATTTACTTTATGCTTTAATTTAAGTCTTGTATTTATTTTATATTTTACATTAGGTTTTAACTGCGACTAAAGTCTTAAAATCGACAAACCGGTCATTAAACGGTAAAAACCCCCCTTTATAATAATAATATTACTTATATATATATTTGTATTTTTTATAAAAGTAAACTAATATAGCGTTGAGCTTTGTTTAAAGATTTCCCTGTGGAACGAACCGGACTTACTAAAAACTACACTACTGTACGATTAGGTACACTGCCTATAAGTGTTGTAGCAAGGTTTAAGTATATCCATTCTATAAATAAATAAATATCTTGTGTAAAATTGTATCGTATTTAATAGTATTTCCTGCTAAAATGAATAACTATTTTATATACACCTCGCATAACACCAACTGTGCTGATGCTGGTGGTGCTGGTACTGGTTGTGATGCCTACAAATTGTGCATCATACCCTCTAAAGTCACTACTCGAGCGTGAAGCTCGTTGACTTCTTCTATTATTCCGGGATGATTGGCGGTTGGAACAAGCGGATGAATAAGGTTCAGAATTTGGGATATCATATAATCGTTGTGAGATATCCTGGCAATGAGGGTGAATATGGTGTTTCGGACAGGTTCACCGGTAAGTGCTTCGGGTTCTTCACCAAGAGGTGAATTCGGTTGGTGGAAAGGATCGCCTTCTTCTCGTCTCCATTAATTAAGTCGACTACGAACCCATCCTGTCAAACCCCGTCCAAGTCCCCCTGGACGAAATCATCAATATCTGGTCCCATTGCGATGATCGACTCCAAGTAATGTCCTTAGTATGAGTTAAAGCACAGCGGAAGACTTAATTCGTACCTGAGAATAACATGCTTTAAAATGTCAACATAAAGTTGGTGTGATATATAGGTTTGATGCTAGCAGAGTTATAACTATGGACCACAAGATTTCATATATAAAAAATATAATACACTCGCAAGTGTATAAAATCATTCTGCTTATGTTGAGGCCTCAGTAACCAACCTTAACAATAATATAATAAGTCATCTTCGCAAAGATGGATATGTACACTCGCAAGTGTATAAATAATCCTCGAAGTACTAAACATCCGCCCACTAGTTCTTATGTCTAGTGCATCCTACTGGATGGGGGTGTTAAACCCGATAGATCTATCTTTAGGATTCGTGCTTACATGCTATTATAACATATAACTAAATTACCTAACACATCAATCCGCAGAATATCATTTTTAATCACTTGTGTCCATAACGTAAATCATTTATAAAAACAGCGCATGTATTCTCAGCCCAAAAATATTTAAAGTTTAAAAGGGACTATATACTCACCATACTGTATTTTGTAGTAAAAATACATATAACATCATTGATCAAGTTTAGGGTTGGCCTCGGATTCACGAACCTATATTATTTGAATATTTATTAATACACACAATCGTAATCGAACAATTTATTATATTTTGATTTATATATTATATATTTAGTTTGTGTTTATATTTAAAGTAGTTATTATTTATATAGTTTTATTTATATATACATACTTGTTGAATGTTATAATTGAAAATTGATAGTTTGTTATTTGTAAGTATTTATAATATTAATAAATTTGATATATATATATATATATATATATATATATATATATATATATATATATATATATATATATATATATATATATATATATATATATATAGATATAGTTATGTGATATTTTAATATAATTATAGTATACATAATAAGTATATTTTTATGTGCAAAATATTTATATGATTAAAAGTGGTTTTTGATAAAATGAATAATTTGACAATAATAATCATAAAAAAATATTAACTTTTTATAATGATACTTAATTCTTAATATTAAGGAAAATAATAATAAATTTTATTATTTTCATGTTTATAAGAATAATAGTAATCATAGTCGTAATAATGATATTAATACCAAAAATAATAAAATTAATAATGATATTAATAGTGATACTTTTATTAATACTAATAATAATGCTTATAATACTTATAGGTATAAATATGATATCATTCATAATTATAATACAAATTATCATAATCACAATAATAATAATAATAATAATAATAATAATAATAATAATAATAATAATAATAATAATAATAATAATAATAATAATAATAATAATAATAATAATAATAATAATAATAATAATAATAATAATAATAATAATAATAATAATAATAATAATAATAATAATAATAATAATAATAATAAAAATAATAACTAAGTTACTACCTTTAAAAGAATCCAGCAAAAAGATAGAGAAAGCCCCTGCCCGGGCTTGAACCTGTGACCCCTTGTCTATACAAAACACGCCTTAACCACTCCTCCACTTCCTACTTTCTGTTATTATATGTCATAACCCGTCCTTAACCATAAGAACGTGTTAGATAACGTATGATTTCATTGCGAGGTATTGACCTCTATATGCGACATTTTTTAAAAAGGAAAACTGCATATATTATACATTACAAACCAAACCATTATTTTTGTTACAAGCTTTAGACAATAAAAAGATGATTATCGTTTAGCGATAATCTTCGACTTACAAACTTTACAAATGATAATAACAACACGATTTCTAGCATATTTTACAACACACGTCATCGGATATGCAGTTTTATTTTTGACACAAATATGAGTACGCATGATCCTGCTTAGATTCAACATAATGCAGCGGAAGCTTTAATTATCACCTGAGAATAAACATGTTTAAAAACGTCAACATAAAGTTGGTGAGATATAGGTTTAGTGCGCAGCAATATATATATATAGACCACAAGATTTC
The DNA here is from genome assembly GCF_046630445.1 of Rutidosis leptorrhynchoides. Classification (NCBI taxonomy): domain Eukaryota; kingdom Viridiplantae; phylum Streptophyta; class Magnoliopsida; order Asterales; family Asteraceae; genus Rutidosis; species Rutidosis leptorrhynchoides. Next base: position 711,227,946 of record NC_092334.1, on the reverse strand, counting down.
GTATATAAACATTTCAATAAAAATATTCTAAGTGGTTGAGCACTTGGTAACCATACTTAACATTTTCACGTCGCATATTCTCTTTAATATGAAATCTTACTACACCGTACCAAGTGTAGTCACAAAACGAAGTACTGTGCAACCGTTGAATACTGGTCGTCCAGTCCGGTTGGGGTTGTCAGGCCCGATAGATCTATCAACAGGATTCGCGTTTACAATACCGCTGTAAATAACAGTTACCAAGCTACAGGGAAGTATGCCAGTGGTACAACTCAACGTAGAATATATTTTTCAGTTACTTGTGTCCATAACGTAAAACATAAAATACATGTATTCTCATCCCGAAATATTTAGAGTTTAAAAGTGGGACTATATACTCACTCTTGTCTTGATGATATATATATTTTGACTCGGTCTTCCGGTTGATATCACGAACCTCAAGTTCCTTGGATAAGTTTGCTGTAAAAGAGGAGTAAGAAGCTAGAATCAAAAGGGTGATAGAAGTGGATGAAAGATTGGAAGTAAGTTGGTGTTCTTGGAGGGTTTTCTTGAAGTGTTTTTGTATGGTTTTCTTATGGTGTTTTAGTATGGTTTTTGAAGCTAGATCTTTATGGAACTTTGCTGGATTGTTATGGAGTTTAGAGAGTAAGAAAGAGTGTGTGTTTTTAGTTAAGAGATTGAAGTAAAAATGAATCAAAAATGATGATACATATATACTCCTAAAAATGTGATCTTTAAGGATAACATGACAAAATTTTAGTTTGTATTTTTGTAATTAGTCTTGCAATGATTCAAAAGTAATTACCTTATACATAAGGCATGAATAAGGGCTGGTTAGGTGGTGATTTGATGTGTATATACCAATAGTAAATACGTATAGAAGCTTGGTATGATACGAGTACAAATACTCTAGGTATACGTATAGAAATTTTGTGAAAAATGGAATGAGGATTCAAATATAGCTATCTTTTGTGAATACACTTATATGATTTTATGTATTTAAGTTCTTAAAAGTGATTAAATACATTACTTATACAATATATGTATAAACATTATATGTCTTAAGTATTTATGTCAAATAACGTTACGTATAGTTATCGTTTTGAAAACTTAAGTTAGTAGTTTCAAAATACACATATAACTTGTTGTTATTAATATAAAATGAGGTATTAAAACATTCCTTAATCATGTTAAATATGTATATATACATATATATACACAAACGTATAATTATCATATATTGTATGGTTCGTGATATCATCGGTCAAACTAGACGGTCAAACGTTGTGTAAAACTCTTTTCGGAAATATCAGTCTCGACAATTTGGATTGCTTATCATGTTGGCAAGGTTTAATTTATGTAAATATTAATCTTATAAGTATAGAATGATCGAAAAAGTGCGGGTCGTTACATTACCTCCCCGTTAAATAAATTTCGTCCCGAAATTTTAAAATTGTACCTATTTTGCGTTATCGAGAAACAAGTGCGGATACTTTCGTTTCATCTGATCCTCTCGTTCCCAAGTAAACTCAGGACCTCTTCTAGCATTCCAACGAACCTTAACAATCGGTATATTGCTCTGTTTGAGTTGTTTAACTTCACGGTCCATGATTTCGATTGGTTCTTCGACGAATTGTAGTTTCTCGTCAACATGGATTTCTTCAAGAGGAATGGTGAGGTCTTCCTTTGCAAGACACTTCTTAAGGTTCGAGACGTGAAAGGTATTATGTACTCCGGCGAGTTGTTGCGGTAACTCGAGTCGATAAGCTACCGGTCCAATGCGTTCGATGATCTTGAACGGGCCTACGTACCTTGGGTTTAGTTTACCCCTTTTGCCGAAACGTATCACACCTTTCCAAGGTGACACCTTTAGCATAACCATGTCCCCGACCTGAAACTCTAATGGTTTCCTTCGGACATCGGCGTAGCTCTTTTGGCGACTACGGGCTGTTTTCAATCTCTCCTTGATTTGTACTATCTTCTCGGTCGTTTCGTGTATGATCTCGGGACCAGTTAAATGTCGATCTCCTACTTCATTCCAACAGATAGGAGATCTACACTTCCTTCCATACAATGCTTCGAATGGCGCAGCTCCAATGCTCGCATGATAACTATTATTATACGAGAATTCTGCTAACGGTAGATATTTATCCCATCCGTTTCCAAAATCGATCACACATGCCCTGAGCATGTCTTCGAGAGTCTGAATCGTTCTCTCACTCTGTCCATCGGTTTGTGGATGATATGCGGTACTCATATCCAAACGAGTTCCTAGTGCCTCCTGTAGTGATTGCCAAAACTTTGAGGTAAATCTACTATCACGATCGGATATAATGGAAATAGGTATCCCATGCCTTGAAACAACTTCCTTTATATACAATCGTAATAGTTTCTCCATTCTATCCGTTTCCTTTATAGGCAAGAAATGTGCAGATTTGGTAAGACGATCAACAATTACCCAAATGGTGTCGTATCCCCAGGCAGTCTTTGGTAACTTCGTGATGAAGTCCATGGTAATACCGTCCCATTTCCATTCTGGAATTTCTGGTTGTTGAAGTAACCCTGACGGCTTCTGGTGTTCTGCTTTGACTTTGGAACAAGTTAAACATTCCCCAACATATGTTGCAACGTCTGTCTTCAAATTAGGCCACCAATAATGCGTCTTAAGATCTTGGTACATCTTTCCAACTCCAGGATGTATCGAATATCTTGTCTTATGTGCCTCGTTCAATATCAACTTCCTTAATCCACCCAACTTCGGTACCCAAATACGTTTTGCAAAATATCGAATTCCATCTTCCCGCATAACGAGTTGCTTCTCATACTTCTTCATTATTTCATTTCCTTTATTTTCTTTAGTAAGTGCTTCTCGTTGAACTTCTTTGATTTGTGAGTTGAGATTCATGCGAATTTTTATATTCATTGCTCGAACTCGAATTGGTTCTCGTTCCTTTCTGCTTAAAGCATCGGCCACCACGTTCGCCTTTCCGGGATGATAACGAATTTCACAATCATAGTCGTTTATTAACTCGACCCACCTACGTTGCCTCATGTTCAATTGTTTCTGATCAAAAATATGTTGAAGGCTTTTATGATCAGTAAACACAGTGAATTTAACCCCATACAAGTAGTGTCTCCACATCTTCAATGCAAACACGACTGCTCCCAATTCTAGATCATGCGTCGTATAATTTCGCTCGTGAATCTTCAATTGTCGGGATGCAAATGCAATAACTTTCTTCCGTTGCATAAGAACACAACCAAAACCTTGTCGCGAAGCGTCACAATATATTTCAAAATCATCGTTCCCTTCTGGTAACGATAATATAGGTGCCGTAGTTAACTTCTTCTTCAGTATTTGAAATGCGTTCTCCTGCTCCGAGGTCCATTCATATTTCTTCCCTTTTTGCGTTAACGCTGTCAACGGCTTAGCTATTCGGGAAAAATCTTGAATAAACCTTCTATAATAACCGGCTAAACCCAAAAATTGGCGTATCTGTGTTGGTGTCTTAGGAGTCTCCCATTTTTCAATAGCTTCAGTTTTTGCTGGATCAACCTGAATTCCTTCGCTATTAACAACGTGACCAAGAAATTGCACTTCTTTCAACCAGAAAGCACACTTAGAAAATTTAGCATAAAGTTGTTCTTTTCTTAACAACTCCAGTATCAACCTTAAATGCTCTTCATGCTCTTGCTCACTCTTGGAATAGATAAGAATATCATCAATGAAAACGATAACAAACTTATCTAAATACGGACTACAAACTCGATTCATGAGGTCCATGAATACAGCTGGCGCATTCGTCAATCCAAACGGCATAACCAAAAATTCGTAATGACCATAACGTGTCCGAAAAGCAGTTTTCGGAATATCTTCTTCTTTGACGCGTAGTTGATGATAACCTGATCTTAGGTCGATTTTTGAATACACACATGATCCTTGCAACTGATCAAATAAGTCATCAATTCTCGGTAGTGGATACCGATTCTTGATAGTTAACTTATTTAATTCACGATAATCTATACACATCCTGAAAGATCCATCTTTCTTCTTAACAAACAAAATTGGAGCTCCCCACGGTGAAGTACTCGGTCGTATGAATCCACGGTCCAGTAATTCTTTTAACTGACTTTGAAGTTCTTTTAACTCGGACGGTGCAAGTCTATATGGAGCACGAGCCACTGGTGCAGCTCCTGGTACTAAATCTATTTGAAATTCTACCGATCTAAATGGAGGTAATCCCGGCAATTCTTCCGGAAAAACTTCAGGAAAATCTCTTGCCACAGGCACGTCGTTGATACACTTTTCTTTCTTTTCGACTTTATTAACATGTGCTAAAATAGTGTAACATCCCTTTTCTAAACACTTCTTGGCTTTCAAACAGCTAATGAGTTTTAGCTTTGAATTACCCTTCTCTCCATAAATCATCACCGGTATTTTATCCTTACCAGGAATACGAATTGCCTTCTTAGCACAAACAACTTCCGCTCCTATTTTGGACATCCAGTCCATGCCGACTATTACATCAAAACCTCCTAATTCTACGGGTATTAAGTCGATTTTAAACGTTTCTCCGGCTAGATTTATTTCACAACCACGACAAATTTTATCGGCTTTAATTAGTTTACCATTAGCTAACTCAATCAAGTACTTAGCATCTAGAGGTAATGATGAACAATTCAATTTAGTGTAAAAATTTCTACACACATAACTTCTATCGGCGCCAGTATCAAATAAAATAGATGCTGATAAGTTATTAATGGTAAACGTACCCGTAACAAGCTCCGGGTCTTCACGTGCCTCTCTAGCATTAATAACAAACGCTCTTCCACGTGCAGGTCCGCCATTCTTTTCTTGATTCGGGCACTGACTCTTATAGTGACCTTGTTTTCCACAACCAAAACAAGTAATGGTAGCCAAAGCAGTTCTATTTGCGTTGGTGGCAGGAGTCTTGTTGCCATTTGTAACGAGAGCCTTACAATCTTCCGCAAGATGACCTTGTCGATTACACTTGGTGCATAACACACTACAGTAACCAAAGTGATGTTTGTGGCAACGGTTGCATAAAGGACTTTGTCCTTTGTAACCAAAGCCTGAACCGCTACCCGCACCTTTCGGGGTTTCTGGTTTCTTAAAAGATTGCTGTTGGTAACCTCGATCATAATTTCCGTTCCACTTCCTTTTGTTACTCGATACCTTCACCTCAGTAGTGAATGCTTTCTTATCCAGAATGACCTGATCCATTAACTCGTTCGCCATGGTTATAGCTTCATGAATTGTCTTAGGTTTCGACGCCGTAACGTTTGCCTTGACCTTTTTGGGCAAACCACCTTTGTACATTTCAATCTTCCGTGCTTCGGTTGGAACCAATTCAGGACATAGTAAAACCAATTCCATGAATCGCTGATTGTAGTTGGTGATTTCAGTACCAACCACCTTCAAACTTCGTAACTCATCTTCTAACTTAATAACCTCATTCCTTGGACAATACTCGGTGATTATCATTGCTTTGAATTCTTCCCATGGAGTATCATAAGCTACATCTCCTCCTACCGCCTTCACATAATTCTTCCACCATGTGAGTGCACTATCTTGTAAAGTGCACGATGCAAACTTGGTCATGTCTTTTTCATCACAACCACTGATTTTAAACACCGTCTCCATCTTTTCTATCCATCGGGTTAAACCGATCGGTCCTTCCGTTCCACTGAATGATGATGGCTTGCAAGCTTGAAACGTCTTGTAGGAGCATCCTACACGAGGATTTGGGTTAACTGCAGCAGCTCTTGCAGCCTCAACCCATAACATTCTGTCGTTCACTCGCTGGTTGATGAGTTCCTCGAGTTCTTGTTCCGTCATTCGATTCAATCGCGCCATTTCCTAATGAAAGAAAATAATTATTCACATGGAATATTATAGATGTAGTGTGTATTTATAGTACATTATAGCTTATTAATAATATGAACTAGGTATTATTATAAAAGCCTTTTCTTCTTATTAGCGTTTTATAATTATATCTAGGGTAGTACCTACCCATTAATGTTCATACTTAACAGCTTAGTACAGAATCAATTACTACAATCTAAATAATACTTAACCATGGAAAATTATTGCATTTCATACTTCAATATTTTACATATGCTTATCTTACATCGAACATTAAGCAAACCACACTATTAATATTATACAAAACATTATTCGGTTCCATGGTTTGACACAGCAGCGCATCGTTTGATTTATTTTCTAGGACGTTTAGACACAAAGATTTGCTTAACGCTTATCCTAACTGTCTGCCTATATTTTGGCTGTGGGACTGAAGAACTGGATGCCGGGACAGAACGAATAGGAATAGCGGGAATAGGGGTGGTAGTGTCTAGTGGAGTTGGTGCCACATCATCCTTATTAAACTCAGGATTTGAATTTTCTAATTCATTAGCCTTTCGTTTCTTTCCTAGTTCGAACTCTTCTTTTGTAATTTCCTGTATTTCTTCCTCGGGTTCACTTTCCTCCTCGGGTTCACTTTCCTCCTCGGGTTCACTTTCCTCCTCGGGTTCACTTTCCGGGTTCTCTATAGTCGGTTCATCCGGGATTTGTGAGTCTTCCCCAAAGATATCATTTTCGTCATCAGACAGGTTAATGACTGGAACGCCATCTGAAGATTCTGATTCGGAGTCGTTGATTGTGATAACAATTTTTGAGCTCGACATCTATCACACAACAACTAACCCATTAGTACTTATATAATATTTACATATAAATTTTAACCAACAGTGATAAGCAATGGTTTTTTTTTAAATTAGACCTGGTCAAAGTCCAGACTTACTAATGTATCCTAACGACTTATCGGTTAGACACACTAATGCAAACCTGGTTCGCTAAGACCACCGCTCTGATACCACATGTCATAACCCGTCCTTAACCATAAGAACGTGTTAGATAACGTATGATTTCATTGCGAGGTATTGACCTCTATATGCGACATTTTTTAAAAAGGAAAACTGCATATATTATACATTACAAACCAAACCATTATTTTTGTTACAAGCTTTAGACAATAAAAAGATGATTATCGTTTAGCGATAATCTTCGACTTACAAACTTTACAAATGATAATAACAACACGATTTCTAGCATATTTTACAACACACGTCATCGGATATGCAGTTTTATTTTTGACACAAATATGAGTACGCATGATCCTGCTTAGATTCAACATAATGCAGCGGAAGCTTTAATTATCACCTGAGAATAAACATGTTTAAAAACGTCAACATAAAGTTGGTGAGATATAGGTTTAGTGCGCAGCAATATATATATATAGACCACAAGATTTCGTATATAAACATTTCAATAAAAATATTCTAAGTGGTTGAGCACTTGGTAACCATACTTAACATTTTCACGTCGCATATTCTCTTTAATATGAAATCTTACTACACCGTACCAAGTGTAGTCACAAAACGAAGTACTGTGCAACCGTTGAATACTGGTCGTCCAGTCCGGTTGGGGTTGTCAGGCCCGATAGATCTATCAACAGGATTCGCGTTTACAATACCGCTGTAAATAACAGTTACCAAGCTACAGGGAAGTATGCCAGTGGTACAACTCAACGTAGAATATATTTTTCAGTTACTTGTGTCCATAACGTAAAACATAAAATACATGTATTCTCATCCCGAAATATTTAGAGTTTAAAAGTGGGACTATATACTCACTCTTGTCTTGATGATATATATATTTTGACTCGGTCTTCCGGTTGATATCACGAACCTCAAGTTCCTTGGATAAGTTTGCTGTAAAAGAGGAGTAAGAAGCTAGAATCAAAAGGGTGATAGAAGTGGATGAAAGATTGGAAGTAAGTTGGTGTTCTTGGAGGGTTTTCTTGAAGTGTTTTTGTATGGTTTTCTTATGGTGTTTTAGTATGGTTTTTGAAGCTAGATCTTTATGGAACTTTGCTGGATTGTTATGGAGTTTAGAGAGTAAGAAAGAGTGTGTGTTTTTAGTTAAGAGATTGAAGTAAAAATGAATCAAAAATGATGATACATATATACTCCTAAAAATGTGATCTTTAAGGATAACATGACAAAATTTTAGTTTGTATTTTTGTAATTAGTCTTGCAATGATTCAAAAGTAATTACCTTATACATAAGGCATGAATAAGGGCTGGTTAGGTGGTGATTTGATGTGTATATACCAATAGTAAATACGTATAGAAGCTTGGTATGATACGAGTACAAATACTCTAGGTATACGTATAGAAATTTTGTGAAAAATGGAAGGAGGATTCAAATATAGCTATCTTTTGTGAATACACTTATATGATTTTATGTATTTAAGTTCTTAAAAGTGATTAAATACATTACTTATACAATATATGTATAAACATTATATGTCTTAAGTATTTATGTCAAATAACGTTACGTATAGTTATCGTTTTGAAAACTTAAGTTAGTAGTTTCAAAATACACATATAACTTGTTGTTATTAATATAAAATGAGGTATTAAAACATTCCTTAATCATGTTAAATATGTATATATACATATATATACACAAACGTATAATTATCATATATTGTATGGTTCGTGATATCATCGGTCAAACTAGACGGTCAAACGTTGTGTAAAACTCTTTTCGGAAATATCAGTCTCGACAATTTGGATTGCTTATCATGTTGGCAAGGTTTAATTTATGTAAATATTAATCTTATAAGTATAGAATGATCGAAAAAGTGCGGGTCGTTACATTATACCTAACTCGTATATATATATATAAACGCTTTTTATGTGTCCTTACTCCTCCTTCTTCTAACGTAATTCAAAGTCACTCAAATGTTTCAACAAACTATCAACAAGTTACGGAATTAATTTTAGGACTTTAATATATATACAAACGATTACTGGGTTTTTAAAACACAAAAAAAAAAATAAAAAAAAAAACTGCAGCTCAGCTGCTGCTGTCGCAAGTCACAAGAGGAAAAAAAATATGTTTTGCATTTTTATAACGTTTTGGAAGAAGATTATAATACGAATTGTTTTTCAAATCACCTATATAAACCTTGTCAGTCGTTAATTTAACAAGAAATCTCAAAACAAGTTTGAATTTCGCTAAGAACACAACCTTTGACTTTTTGAAAATAAACCTTGACTTGCAAAATTCGAAATCGATACAAGGAATTGGAATTCGAAATCCTGCAGATAGTTTCACGACCGAACTTTGATCCTTGCTGCAATTTTACTTTTTTAAAAAGATTAGATTTTTGGACTGTTGATAAATATGAACACGTACAGAGGTGTTCATGGTGCTTTGTTAAAAAAAAAAATTATTACGAGCTATTATGATTGATGTTAGTTGCGAAGTAGTGAAGGATTTTTCTCCCTAATGTAAATTAATTCGTTGGACTTATAGAGAGTGTGATCGACAAAGTACAAATCAGGAGCAGGAACTCAAGAAAAAAAATAGAACGAAAATGACAAGATTTGGATTATATATATGTACACAGATTCTTTGTATATTAGATTTAGGGATCAGTACAAAACAAATTTCATTAAAATGGATCCAGCTAACAAAATATTCAAGTTTATTTATATCATAAATTATACAAATATCTCTTATATTTATATATTTATATATTTATATTACTTTGTAAAGTATAATATACTTTCTTTAAACACATTTTAATACACATTGCAATTTATTTATGTATTTATATTTAATTAAAATCACGAACCATTATTATTTGAAATTTGTCAAAAAGTTTCTAGAAATATATATTTTTTTTAGACAACGTTAAAACCCTTATTTTTATTAAAACGACTCGTTAATAACTTGATACAAGTGGGTTCAGATATTTATAAAATTATATTATCTTTTACTCTCGCCAATAAATATAATAATCTCAATTAATAAGTATATATCGTATATACACAGAAATGTTCGTGAACCGTCAGGCTTGGTCAAAGGGTAACTGATTATCCGAATATAGATTTCAACCTTTCTAGACTCAACATTACAGATTTTGCTTATCGTGTCGGAGACATATAAAGATTAAGGTTTAAATTTGGTCGAAAATTTCCGGGTCGTTACAGTACCCACCCGTTAAAAAAAATTTCGTCCCCGAAATTTGATCGAGATCATCATGACTAACAATAAAATGTTTTTATGACGAATATAAATTGATAACTAGAGTTTTATCACCATTTAGTATTAGTGGTAAAACAATTCGATTATGTGAAGCGTACGAATGAAGCTGTCACAAGAGATTGAGATAGAGATTTAACTTTTGACGTAGTCACAGTGAATTTCCGTAATTTAAGGGATTTAAAAGAAAATCTTGAAAATCTAAAAGATCTGATTCTTCGGCGAATAAGGAAATTATGATCTTTAATGCACCAATCTGTTTCGATTTCTCTGTCGGATATTTCACTATAAATCCACCTTCTTCACTTCCTTATTTCCATAACTCACATCTTCTATCCTTCCTCCTCCAATTCATACCTTAAGATATTCTTCAAAATGCTTCATCCTGTTCTGATTTTTGTTATACTTTTAACTTTCATATCTTTTATTCTTATCTTTCATCTTCCGCCAGAAGAATCTATTTACTTCTATCATTTCCTTGGAATTATAATGTTTTTAATTCTCCCGTGTCTTTACGTTGCAATACGTATTGATATACACGGTTTGTAATTTCTGAGTGGTTGTTGAGTTTTATATTTTTCCTTATACTTCGATGTCCCTGCTTTTGTCTTCTATAATCTTTGTCATCTATGGTTAATACTCTCTTCTATTTGCTGCGATTTATACTTCAATTTCTATTTTGGAGCTTCATTCGTTCGTTTCCTCTTCTTGCGATTAAGCATCTCTTGTAATGGTTCGGAATTCGTCGGTATGAAATTTGGAATGAACATAGCTAGTGCTCTTAAAAAGAAATGGTAATGGCACGATTTTTGATTTGTCAAATTACCATAATATCCTGGAAAATATAGAACTATCAAGATGATATGTTCTTAATATGTTTGAAGATTGGATAGAATGTAAGAGCCGTGTAACATGGCACATGATGATGGTACTGTAATTCATCACATTCCATTAGAAACTCAACATGACTTACTGTAATATAATGAAGTTGATCAAGTTTCATTATATTATACTAATTCATGTATCAGTTCCCACCACTGCTTCAGAACATTCCTATTTTAATCTCGAAGGTTTTAGAATTTGGAAACTAACACAGTTTCTTTTATGTTGTAACGCAGATGTTACGGAGAGATAAATGATCCCAGATAAGAATAGTTATGAAAATATCTCCAGAAATATGGAGAATATGTATGACGGAAGATACGAAAATATCTTATAGTATCTAAGATAAGATGATGGTGATGAATATCATCTGGAAAGATTTAGAATAAGGAGTAGGGTTCTTACTAATGATTTCAGCAAGCACTGAATCATTTGGATTCTTTGAAAGCAGATTCAGTTCTTGTATTTGTTCTTTGTTTCCTTCACGGTTAGCTCAATCCGTTTTTCATTACCAAATTTGCTATCGAGTGTTTCTAACACTTCCTTCTTTATCATCAACTTTTGACCATTAAGACCATCTACAACATGCTGCTTCGTCAGCATTTTCAAAGTTAACAGATCCGGGTCATCGGTTATCATACCGAGGTGATTTTAGGAGTATTGTGTTTTTAGATGATTAAACGCTGATGGTAGTATGGTGAATTATAAAAGGTTCTCTGGTAACAATAAATAAACTCGTATATATTCTGAGGTAATAACAAGGTTGTTTTGAACGAAAAATCGAAATCAACTTGTTGGAGCTGTGACAAAATTTGGCTAATTTGAAAAGGAATTGCAAAGTTATTTTGGGTAATAATAACACTAAAGGAATTAACACTGCTAAGTGTTAAGCGTTGACTCAGATTCCGAGAGTTTTCAGGTGCATAACTATATGCAAGAATCTTTTCTTCCATAGATGATGTGCGGTTGGTTCAACTTCTCGATCGAGGTGTTTTCAAGAATCATGAAAGGTTTGAATGCGAATTGTAATTGTCGAGGTACAAATGAGGTTTAGAATGAAATCAAGTGGCAATCTTGAAGAATTGTTTAGTCTCATATGTTATAATCAATATTTTAATTCATTTTAATTGTCCAAAATTAGCATTCCAATAGTCCGATAGTCCAATAGTTCAATAGTTCAATGATTCATATATAATTTAATATATAATATTCGAATTAAATAATACGTATCGTGACCCGTGCACCGGTCTCAGTATTGATCACAACTCAAAGTATATATATATTTTGGAATCCACCTCAACCCTGTATAACCAACTATAGAGTGTCTATGGTCGTTCTGAAATATATATATAGATGGGTCAATATGATAGGTCGAAACCTTGTATACGTGTCCCGTTATTTAAAGTGCGTAAATTAAATAGATATATATCATGACCCATTATACAACGTGTTGTCTCAGAATTAATCCGACGTATTGTTGTACATGTGTCCCGACGGTATGTAAAGTACAGAAATTAAATGACAATAAATAAAATTGCGACAATGTAAATTGCGATAAATTAAATGTTAATCAGTTAGCTGGGAACAGTTAGCCGGAACAGTTAGCGTGGAATCCTTAACAGATTTTTAATTAGTTAATTCGTGTGTTTCTAACAATTTTTAATTTGTCCAATATTTCTTCTTTATGCCACTTGTTGGATTCGGGTAGGTAAAATCCAAATATGAAATTTAAATGGAAATGATTAATCTGGAATGAACGAATACGTATATCAGTGATTGCAAGTAGGATAGCAAATTACCGTTGAATCAGATTCGAAAAAAAATGTACAGTGTAACTTATTAATGTGAAATCCAAATATTCCTCGGGTACTACCCATCCGTTAAAATATTTTCATCATTAACAGTTTGTACGAGAGAATTTTTTTTTTTAATTACAATCTTTATGAAAATATACTTGCATATATGTTTTCATCGGATGTAATCTTGGATTTAATGAGTCAATAAGATATTAAACTCATTTGTTTCATCGTTAATACTGGATTACATGATCTCTAAAACATTAGAGATTTCATAATCACCATGTCGAACGAAGATATATGAGGTAGAACGTTACGTAAAGCGAAGGTAATCGATGTAGATCGATGTGTAGAACAAAGTTCATACTCGAAGTACAGATGGTGATATTGAGGAATGTAATGTTGATATTCGAGGTATAGATTGTAATGTTGAGAGTTACGGCGAGGTTATGTTTTAGGGATGATAAGGGTACTGTCGACGTTGATGATGGTAGTACTGATTATGCTGCTGGTGCTGCTGCTGGTGTTCGTAACCTTCGCACCAGGTTCTCCAAAGTCGTCACACGAGGGCGTAGTTTGTTAACTTCTTATATTATGTCGAGATGATTGACGATTGAAACGAGCGGGTGAGTAAGATTCAAATATAGGATAATATACAATCGTGACGAGATACTCTAGAAATGAGAGGGTAAATGGTTTCTCGAACAGGTTCGCCGGTAAGTGCTTCAGGTTCATTGCCAAAAGAGCAATTTGGTGAATGGAAAGGATTCTTGATGTGAAATGATTTTCTGATGTCAGGCGATATTCTAACTGTATAAAGTATCTATATAATCCTGAAGATTTCGTAGACTACGAAGGAATTTACGGCATATGTCAGGCAAATCTACAGATGCGCTAAGATAGGAATTATCAGATACGCTAAGATATGAATTTTGTCTATACACTATCGATGCACTAAATGCAGTAAAACATGTCTAGACTTTAAGGAGGATAAGCAGGTAATTTTCTAAGGATGATAAGCAGATGTTTCCGACTAGAAATGATAAGCAAAACTTTTTGACATGTAGACAAGGTCAAAGTCCAGACTCACTAATGTATCCTAACAACTACTAGTCAGACACACTAATGCAAGGCCTGGTTCGCTAAGACCACCGCTCTGATACCATTCTGTCAAACCCCGTCCAAGTCCCCCTGGACGAAATCATCAATATCTGGTCCCATTGCGATGATCGACTCCAAGTAATGTCCTTAGTATGAGTTAAAGCACAGCGGAAGACTTAATTCGTACCTGAGAATAACATGCTTTAAAATGTCAACATAAAGTTGGTGAAATATATATGTTTGATGCTAGCAGAGTTATAACTATGGACCACAAGATTTCATATATAAAAAATATAATACACTCGCAAGTGTATAAAATCATTCTGCTTATGTTGAGGCCTCAGTAACCAACCTTAACAATAATATAATAAGTCATCTTCGCAAAGATGGATATGTACACTCGCAAGTGTATAAATAATCCTCGAAGTACTAAACATCCGCCCACTAGTTCTTATGTCTAGTGCAGCCTACTGGATGGGGGTGTTAAACCCGATAGATCTATCTTTAGGATTCGCGCTTACATGCTATTATAACATATAACTAAATTACCTAACACATCAATCCGCAGAATATCATTTTTAATCACTTGTGTCCATAACGTAAATCATTTATAAAAACAGCGCATGTATTCTCAGCCCAAAAATATTTAAAGTTTAAAAGGGACTATATACTCACCATACTGTATTTTGTAGTAAAAATACATATAACATCATTGATCAAGTTTAGGGTTGGCCTCGGATTCACGAACCTATATTATTTGAATATTTATTAATACACACAATCGTAATCGAACAATTTATTATATTTTGATTTATATATTATATATTTAGTTTGTGTTTATATTTAAAGTAGTTATTATTTATATAGTTTTATTTATATATACATACTTGTTGAATGTTATAATTGAAAATTGATAGTTTGTTATTTGTAAGTATTTATAATATTAATAAATTTGATATATATATATATATATATATATATATATATATATATATATATATATATATATATATATATATATATATATATATATATATATATATATATATATATATATATATAGTTATGTGATATTTTAATATAATTATAGTATACATAATAAGTATATTTTTATGTGCAAAATATTTATATGATTAAAAGTGGTTTTTGATAAAATGAATAATTTGACAATAATAATCATAAAAAAAATATTAACTTTTTATAATGATACTTAATTCTTAATATTAAGGAAAATAATAATAAATTTTATTATTTTCATGTTTATAAGAATAATAGTAATCATAGTCGTAATAATGATATTAATACCAAAAATAATAAAATTAATAATGATATTAATAGTGATACTTTTATTAATACTAATAATAATGCTTATAATACTTATAGGTATAAATATGATATCATTCATAATTATAATACAAATTATCATAATCACAATAATAATAATAATAATAAGAATAATAATAATAATAATAATAATAATAATAATAATAATAATAATAATAATAATAATAATAATAAAAATAATAACTAAGTTACTACCTTTAAAAGAATCCAGCAAAAAGATAGAGAAAGCCCCTGCCCGGGCTTGAACCTGTGACCCCTTGTCTATACAAAACACGCCTTAACCACTCCTCCACTTCCTACTTTCTGTTATTATACCTAACTCGTATATATATATATATATATATATATATATATATATATATATATATATATATATATATATATATATATATATATATATATATATAAACGCTTTTTATGTGTCCTTACTCCTCCTTCTTCTAACGTAATTCAAAGTCACTCAAATGTTTCAACAAACTATCAACAAGTTACGGAATTAATTTTAGGACTTTAATATATATACAAACGATTACTGGGTTTTTAAAACACAAAAAAAAATAAAAAAAAAAACTGCAGCTCAGCTGCTGCTGTCGCAAGTCACAAGAGGAAAAAAAAAATATGTTTTGCATTTTTATAACGTTTTGGAAGAAGATTATAATACGAATTGTTTTTCAAATCACCTATATAAACCTTGTCAGTCGTTAATTTAACAAGAAATCTCAAAACAAGTTTGAATTTCGCTAAGAACACAACCTTTGACTTTTTGAAAATAAACCTTGACTTGCAAAATTCGAAATCGATACAAGGAATTGGAATTCGAAATCCTGCAGATAGTTTCACGACCGAACTTTGATCCTTGCTGCAATTTTACTTTTTTAAAAAGATTAGATTTTTGGACTGTTGATAAATATGAACACGTACAGAGGTGTTCATGGTGCTTTGTTAAAAAAAAAATTATTACGAGCTATTATGATTGATGTTAGTTGCGAAGTAGTGAAGGATTTTTCTCCCTAATGTAAATTAATTCATTGGACTTATAGAGAGTGTGATCGACAAAGTACAAATCAGGAGCAGGAACTCAAGAAAAAAAATAGAACGAAAATGACAAGATTTGGATTATATATATGTACACAGATTCTTTGTATATTAGATTTAGGGATCAGTACAAAACAAATTTCATTAAAATGGATCCAGCTAACAAAATATTCAAGTTTATTTATATAATAAATTATACAAATATCTCTTATATTTATATATTTATATATTTATATTACTTTGTAAAGTATAATATACTTTCTTTAAACACATTTTAATACACATTGCAATTTATTTATGTATTTATATTTAATTAAAATCACGAACCATTATTATTTGAAATTTGTCAAAAAGTTTCTAGAAATATATATATTTTTTAGACAACGTTAAAACCCTTATTTTTATTAAAACGACTCGTTAATAACTTGATACAAGTGGGTTCAGATATTTATAAAATTATATTATCTTTTACTCTCGCCAATAAATATAATAATCTCAATTAATAAGTATATATCGTATATACACAGAAATGTTCGTGAACCGTCAGGCTTGGTCAAAGGATAACTGATTATCCGAATATAGATTTCAACCTTTCTAGACTCAACATTACAGATTTTGCTTATCGTGTCGGAGACATATAAAGATTAAGGTTTAAATTTGGTCGGAAATTTCCGGGTCGTTACACATCCCCAATTCATTCAGAATTGATGATTGGCTGATTGGTTGATTCATTTCGGTGACGCTGCTTTCGAAGCTTAGGTGAACATCCATGTCGGAATAGCTGTCGGATTCCAAAGAACTTGAACTAGTGGCGAGTTCCATTTCGTACAATTGAGTGAAGTATTTTTCAATATGAAATGATTTCCGGCTATCTGATGATATTCTAATTACATAGAATATCTATATATATAGAGCAAAAGATTTCGTAGATTACGAAGGAATTTACGGAATATATTAGGCAAAGTTTCAGGTAACAGATACGCTAAGATATGAATTAGCAGATACGCTAAGATATAAATTTTATTTATACACTATTCATGCAATCAATGCAGTAAGATGTGTCTAGACTAAGAATAATAAGCAGGTAATTTCCGACGAGAAATGATAAGCAAAACTTTTTGACATGCAGCTAAGGTCGAAGTCCAGACTTACTAATGCATCTTATTAACTATCAGTTAGGCACAATAATGCAAGACCTGGTTTGCTAAGACCACCGCTCTGATACCAACTGAAATGCCCCGTTCATATCGATTATAAATGTTACATAATAATTGATTTCATTGCGAGGTATTTGACCTCTAAATGATACATTTTACAAACATTGCATTCGTTTTTAAAAGACAAACTTTCATTTCATCAAAAGTTGATAGACACGCATACCATTTCATAATATATCCAAACTATCAATGACTTAATAATAATCTTGTTGAACTCAACGACTTGAATGCAATGTCTTTTGATATATGTCATGAATGACTCCAAGTAATATCTCTAAAATGAGCAAATGCACAGCGGAAGATTTTTTTAATACCTGAGAATAACCATGCTTTCAAGTGTCAACTAAAAGGTTGGTGAGTTCATAAGTTTATCATAACAATCATTTCAATATTTTAATAGACCACAAGATTTCATATTTCCATTTCTCATAAAAATCATGCATGCATATAGCCATCTGCATAAAAATCATTCATATGGATTGAACACCTGGTAACCGACATTAACCTTAATGCATAGAATATCCCCACAGACATCTCGTCTGTATAATAATAATCTCGTAGTACTAAAGCCATCCATAGACATGAATGGGGGTTGTTAGGCCCAATAGATCTATCTTTAGGATTCGTGTCAATTAGGGGCCATTTCCCTAATTCTTATGTTACCAGACTTGAAGGGCGATATTCGATATTTCGATAATCCAACCATATAATGTAGTTTCGATTACTTGTGTCTATTTCATCAAACATTTATAAAACAGTGCATGTATTCTCAGTCCCAAAAATATATATTGCAAAAGCATTTAAAAAGGGCGCAAATGAAACTCACAATACTGTATTTTGTAGTAAAAATACATATGACGAAACTGAACAATGAGGGTTTTCCTCGGATTCACGAACCTATATCATTTATATATATATATATATATATATATATATATATATATATATATATATATATATATATATATATATATATATATATATATATATATATATATATATATATATTAAAACATATAATCGTAATCGAACAAATATATATATATATATATATATATATATATATATATATATATATATTATTAGTGATATGATTTTTATATTAATAACTTATATATTTCATTATTTAATTAAATGTACTCATTTTATATATTTTAAACAAATAAAAATATTAATATAGTTAAGTTATGTGTAATAAATATATTGTTATATAAAAATCCTTTATTAATAATTGTAAATATTCTAGATTACGGATAATAATAATAATAATAATAGTAATAATAATAATAATGTTAATTTTTATAATGATCATTTTAATAAAAGTAACAACTTTAATAAATGCTAAAGTTTAAGATAAATGATAATTTTGTTAATTTTAATTATAATGGTGAAAATAATAATAATAATAATAATAATAATAATAATAATAATAATAATAATAATAATAATATTAATAATAATAATAATAATAATAAAATGATACTTTACTTTAATATTGTAATGATAATAATAATAATAGCAGTGGTAATAATAATAATCAGATTTATCATAAACTTCGTTTTTAATTTCTCAACTTATAACTACAATTCCTATA
This sequence comes from Rutidosis leptorrhynchoides, assembly GCF_046630445.1. Classification (NCBI taxonomy): domain Eukaryota; kingdom Viridiplantae; phylum Streptophyta; class Magnoliopsida; order Asterales; family Asteraceae; genus Rutidosis; species Rutidosis leptorrhynchoides. The sequence goes on along the minus strand of NC_092334.1, from coordinate 711,208,836 downwards.
ACTTAATTTCCTAGTCAAATTCATAATTGTACATGTATTCATATAATTCATAATTATTTTCCATAATTTTACCATATTAACTTTTATTATCAATGTTATTAACATATTAAAAATCATAACAATAACAATTTTATTATTAATGATGATATCAATAAGTATTCTACTTAATAATAAGGCTAAAATGATAAAATTAATAATACTAATAATACTAATAATACTTATAATAATAATAATGATTATGTTACTTATAGATATGATACTAACACTAACAATAATAGTCATAATAATCATAATAACAATTTGTATTTATGATAGTAATTATAATAATTATCGTAACAATAATAATAATAACTAATAATAATAATAACAATAATAAGGTAGTAATAATAATAATTTTGATAATGAATTATACCTTCCAAAGCTTTTCTAAAAAAAATGCCCCGAAACCGGGCTCGAACCCGTGACTTCGCGTTCACCCACAAACACCAAACACCACTTGACCATTTCAGTTTTTCTGATTAAACTTCCAAATCATTTATTTTTAACCCATTTTCAACTGCTTCGTTCCCTCTTCTTCTTCTTAATCAGACTCGAACGACCAATGTGTTAATCAAGCATAAAAATAACTCACCAGTTTATTTTTAGACTTGTAACCAACCTAGAATCAGAAAGGGGTGTTCTTGATTGTATAAAAATGAAAAAAAACAAAAACAAACTGCTACTGCAGTTGCAAGAAAAAAAAGAAGAAAACCAAACCTCAATCTCGATTTTAAATTCGTTTTAGAAAAAGATTATAACACGAATTGTGTTTCAATTTACTCCTAAAAACTAACTGGATCATCAATTCAAATTAAAACATCAAAATGATTACGAATTTCTTGATGAACATCTGTTTTGACTTTTTGAAATAAATCTTTGACACCAAAATTAACAATCAATTTGATGAATTAAAACTTGAAAAATTACAGAGTGCTTCACTAAATGATTCTTAACAACTCTGCATTATTAGTTTCTGATGAATGAATCGAATTTGAGCTCTTGAATATAATACCTCGCGAACAGGGCAGTTGAACCAATTTCCTAGATTTTTCTGTTTAAATTCGACAACTAATAGCAAGCAGTGTAATTGATTATGATTATGGAAATTCGAATGATTTTAATCCATAATATAGAATGATTGATTGTTATATAATCAGTTGGGTGTCGACCAAACATCACGAGCAAAACAGAAAGGAAGAAAAAGAAAATAGATAAGGCAGTGATATAATACGCGTTTTTATCTGTTATATATATATATATATATATATATATATATATATATATATATATATATATATATATATATATTATGTTTAAATATATATTATGTTTAATATTTATAATTAATAAATATATTAAATATAATAATATGTTAAATTTTATAATTCAATTAATATTTAATATTATTAATAATAATAAGAATACTAATAATATTAATAATAGAAATAATACTAATATTAATGATAACCGTATTAATAATAATAATAATAATAATAATAATAATAATAATAATAATAATAATAATAATAATAATATTCATGTTAATAATATTTGAAAGGACCCGTTCATATACATTATAAACGATTCACAATAGTTGATTACATCGCGAGGTATTTGACCTCTATATGATACATTTTACAAACATTGCATGCGTTTTTAAAAGACAAACTTTCTTTACAACGAAAATTGACAGTATGCACACCATTTCATAATATATCCAACTATAATTGACTTAATAATAATCTTGATGAACTCAATGACTCGAATGCAACGTCTTTCAAAATATGCCATGAATGACTCCAAGTAATATCCTTAAAATGAGCTAATGCACAGCGGAAGATTTCTTTAATACCTGAGAATAAACATGCTTTAAAGTGTCAACCAAAAGGTTGGTGAGTTCATAGGTTTATCATAACAATCATTTCAATATATTAATAGACCACAAGATTTCCGTTTATAAATATATGTACACTCGCAAGTGTATAAAAGTATTCTATAAGTTGTAGGCACCCGGTAACAAGCCTTAACGTTCATGTTTTACCCTCTGAAGTACACCAGATCAGGTGTGTTTAAAATAACCTCGAAGTACTAAAGCATCTCATAGTCAGGATGGGGTTTGTCAGGCCCAATAGATCTATCTTTAGGATTCGCGCCTACCGTACATAGACAAGTAGTTTAATGTTACCAAGCTAAGAGTATATTTCTGGTTTAAACCCACGTAGAATTAGTTTTAGTACTTGTGCCTATTTCGTAAAGCATTTATAAAAACAGCGCATGTATTCTCAGTCCCAAAAATATATATAAAAGGGAGCAAATGAAACTCACTTTTGCCTTGAAGGTATTTAATTCGACTTGATCTCTGATAGATATCACGAACCTAACCATATATATAATATATCAACATATTTTCTTTTTTAAGTAATCGTTACATATATATATACTATTAATACTTTTAATATTTTCTTAGTCCGTAGTTAGCAGTCCGATGTTAGTGGTCCACAATTAGTTGCTTAAATAAAATAAATAAAGACCCCATCGTATTCGTATTGATCAGAATTAATCTCGACCCATGGTACCATGTTGTCAAATGACGTGTTGCGTACAATCATGAGGTCTTATGATTAATCTTCTCGTGTTGTTTACGGGTGGTCCTGAAATATATAAAATCAAATCATAAGTAATTGTATATAAAATATCATATTAATTAGAAAAGATATGATTAATTTACTTTTTCTCCAAATATTTTCGTAGCTAAACTAGCTTCGGATATCCAATCTTGTTTTAGTCGTAGTTTCTTCATTACAACTCCGTTTTTGTTGGTTCAACTTGCCACTTCCTTGGATCGAGTCAAATTTTAAGAATATGAACTGAAAATACCTTAGTTTGTATTCGAAATCATAGGTTATAGGTCAAACTTTGGTGAAACTTATGAAAGTGATCATTTTCCATCATAAAAACAACATTTAATGATCATTTTTCTAAAAATACTTACACTTTGAGTTAAACCATGAAATTTTTATATGTTAACATATTCATAAGAAATATCATTTTTCCAGAACATAAACTTTCAATTCAAAGTTCAAGATGGTTTTTAATTATCCAACCCAAAACAGCCCCCGGTTGCACTCCGACGACGTAGATTCAGTTTTTAAGATGTTCTTTGTAAAACAAGTTATATCTTGTTAGGTTAGCATATCATTATGATATATTACAGGTCTTGAAGTGTTTTAAAAGTCAAGTTAGAAGGATCTATTTAGTTTGCGAACAAGTTTGAAATCATTCAAACTATGTTCTTGTTGTTAAAATTTTATACCACAAAATAAGATAGCTATATGAATATGAATTGAATAAGATTATGAACAAGGTTACTACCTCAAGTTACTTGAACAAAGTTACTGTAAAAGATAAGAAATAATCTTGGAATCAAAGAGTGGTGGAGTTAGATCAAAAGGTTGGAAGTAAACTTCTTCAAATGGGTGGTTATTTTGATATGTTCTTGAAAGAGTTTTCTTATGGTGTTTAAGGCTTGTAATTGAAGCTAAATGATGGGGAAAATGCTTGGAGATGATCAAGTATGAAGTTAGGAGTATTTTGAGAGAGAAATGAGGGTGTAAGTATGAGAAAATGGAGTGAAGAAATGGTGTTCATTTATAAAAACGTTTTTAGTTTATAAAGAAAGAAAAGGATTCCTAATTTTGTTTTCTTACTAATAATTCATACTACTTGAAAAATCCTAGTTACCTCATATCTAGGGCAGTAATAATGTTAATTAGGATGTTGATTTGATGTGTATATACTAATAGTAAATATGTATAGAAGCTGGGTATGATACGGGTACATATACCCTAGATATACGTATAGAAATCTTGAGGAAACGAAACGAGAATTCAAATATAGCTATCTTTTATGAATATACTTATATTGTTTTATGTATTTAAGTCCTTAAAAAGTGATTAAATACTTTATATATACGATACGTGTATAAGCATTATATATTATATATTATAAGTATATATATCAAAGAATGTTACGTATAGTTATCGTTTTGAAAACTTAAGTTAGTAGTTTCAAAATATACTTATAACTCATTATCAATAGTACACAATAAGATGTTAAACCATCCTTAGATCATGTTAAATATATATAAATACATATATATATACAAACGTATAATTATCGTATGTTATATAGTTCGTGATATCATCGGTCATATTGGACGGTCAAACGTTGTGTAAAACTCTTTTCAAAAACACAAGTCTCAACAATTTGGATTGCTTATCATGTTAGTATGGTTTAATTTATGTAAATATTAATCTCATAAGTATAATTTGGTCAGAAAATTCCGGGTCATTACAGTACCTACCCGTTAAAGAAATTTCGTCCCCGAAATTTGATAGAGGTTGTTATGGATAACAATAAGAAGGTTTTCATAACAAATATAAGGTGATAATGGAGTTTTATCATCATTGAGTAATGTAGATAAAACGATTCGATTATGCGAAGAATATAAATGAGACTATCGTAAAAGAGTGAGATGAGTAAAATATATTCGTCTTAACCTATGACGTAGTTATGATTGATTTCTGGGATTTAAGGGATTTAAATAGAATCTTACGTAACAAGATTTGGTTCTTTGGTGATTAAGGAAATCAGGATCTTCTTTAATTATATGCAATAATCTGTTTCGATTGCTCTGTCGGATATTTCACTATAAATTCACCCCTTCGTTTCCTTATTTTCCACGACTCACACCTTCTATTCTTTCTCCCTTGATTCTTACTTTAAAGCATTCATCAATATGCTCCATCCAGTCCTGATTTTTGATATACTCCTAACTTTTATATCTGTCATTCTTCTTTTTCATCTACCACCAGAAGAATCTATTTACTTCTAATATACTCTTATGTTTATAGTGTTTCTAATTCTCCCGTGTCTCTATATTGCTATCTACATCGATATACACGGTTTGTAATTTCGGGGTTATTATCGGAGTTTATATTCTTCATTATTTTTCGGAGCTTCATACTTTCGTTTTCTCTTCCCGACTTCGAGTCAAGCGAGTAATGGTCCGGAATTCGTAGATATGAAATTCAGAATGAACATAGCTAATGCTCTAAGAAGAAAATGGTAATAGAATGATTTTGATTTGTTAAATTACCAGAATACCCTGGAGAAGACCGAGTCATCCAGAAAAATATTCTCTTGATATGTTTAGAGATTAGATAGAATGTAAGAGTCGTGTAAATGGCACATGATGACGGTACTGTGAATCATCATGCTTCATTCGAAACTCAGCATGACTTACTGTAATATAATGACGTTGATCAAGTGTCATTATATTATACTAATCCATGCTTCAGTTCCCAACACTACTTCAAAACATTCATATTTTAAACTCGAAGGTTTCAGAATTTAGAAACTAACACAGTTTCTTTTATGTTGCAGATATTACGGAGAGATAAATGATCTCAGATAAGAATAGTTGTGAAAATATCGCCAGAAATATGGAGGATATTTATAATAGAACATACGAGAATATCTTAGAATTTCTAATATCAATGGATGATGAAGAAGATTTGTCTGTGAAGGTTTAGAATGAGAAATAAGATGTTTGCTAACGATTTCAGCAGGCACAGAATCATTTGGATTCTTTGAAGGCAAACTTATTCTTTGTGATTTGTCCACGGCTTTCTTCATAGTTTCGTATAATCCGCTTTTCGGTACTAAATTTTCTATCGAGCGTTCCTAACACTCCTTTCTTTATCATCAAACTTTTGGCCATTAAGATCATCTACAACATGCTGCTTCGTTAGCATTTTCAAAGTTAACTGATCTGGGTCATCGGTTATCAAACCGAGGTAGTTTCAGGAGAATTGTGTTTTTAGAATGATTAATCGCTGATGGTAATATTGTGGAATATAAAAGGTTCCCTAGTAACAATAAAGAGTACGCATATATATCGCGGTTATAATAAAGTTGTTTTGGATGAAAAGTCGGAGTTGACTTGCTGGAGATGTGACAAAATTAGCTATTTTGGAAAGGGATTGCAAAACGATCTTCGGTAATAACAATGTCAAAGGAACTAGAACAGATATGTGTCAAACGTTTACTCAGTTTCCGAGGATTTTTCAGTTGCATAACTATATGCATCAATCTTTTCTTCTGTAGATGAAGTGCGGTTGGTTTATCCTCTCGATTGAGGTGTTTTTAAGAATCATGATAGATTTGAACGCTGATTGTAATCGTCGAGATACAATGAGGTTTAAGATGAAATCAAGTGGCAATCTTGAAGAAATGTTTAGTTTCATATGTTATAATCAATATTTTAATTCATTTTAATTGTCCAATGTCATTAGTCCACAGTCGATAGTCCACAGTAACAGTCCAATAATTCATATATAGTTTAATATATAATATACGAATTAATTAATACGTGTCGTGACCCGTATACGTCTCAGACTAGATCACAACTCAAACTATATATATTATTGTAGAATCAACCTCAACCCTGTATAGAGAACTCGATCATTACTGCATATAGAGAGTCTATGGTGATTCCAAATAATATATATAGATGCGTCGATATGATATGTCAAAACATTGTATACGTGTCCCGATATTTAAAGTGCGTAAAATAATTACAGAAATTAAATGACGATAAATAAAAGTGCGATAATTAAATTGCGATAAATAAACTGCGATAAATAAAATGTAATCAGTTAGCTAGGAAAAGTTAGCTGGAACAGTTAGCGTGGATTCTTAACAAAATTTTTTATAGTTAATTTGTTTGTTTCTAACAGATTTTATTTTGTCATATGTTTTCTTCATATGCCACTTGTTGGATTCTGGGAAGTCAAAATCCGAATATGAAATTGAATGAAAATGGTTATTCTGCGGTGAACGGATACGTATATCGGTGGTTGTAAGTAGGATAGTATATGACTGTTGAATCAGCTTCGATGAATGTACAATGTAACTTATTAAGATGAAATCTAATTATTCCTCGGGTATTACCTACCCGTTAAAAAAAAAAATTTCACCATTAATATTTTGTACAAAAGAACTTTTAATTACAATCTTTATGAAAACATATATACATATATATTTTCTTCAGATGAAATCATGAATTTAATGAGTTAATATGATATTAATCTCATTTGCTTTTCGGTTTGAGCTAGAATAAGAAATCTCTAAAACTTTTTGAAACCACATATTCTTCATAGAACATCAATGAAGTTATGGATCAATACTTCATCGTTCATTATTGTTGGTACTCCTTGGTATCTATGGTGCGTATGATGTTGATGTTTGTGGGACAGATTATGATGTCGAGACTTGTGATGCAGATGTTGTTTGTTAGTGGTGATGATGGTATTGTTGATGTTATTGATGGTGGTGCTGATTATGCTGCTGGTGCTGCTGCTGGTGATTGCAACCTTCGCATCATGTTCTCCAAAGCCGTCACGCGAGCGCGAAGTTCGTTAACTTCTGCTAGTACACCGAGATGATTGGCGGTTGGAGCGAGCGAATGAACAAGATTTGTAATATGGGATAGTATATAATCGTGATAAGATACTCTAGAAATGAGAGAGAAAATGGTGTTTCAAATAGGTTTGCCGGTAAGTGCTTCAGGTTCATCGCCAAGAGGGCAATTTGGTGGATGGAATGGATCACCTTCTTCTTGTCTCCAGTGATTTAGTATATTACGAACCCATCGCCAATTCATCCAGAATAGATGATGGGAAATTGGTTGATCCATTCCGGTGACGCTGCTTTCGGAGTCCGAATGGAAATCCATATCGGCATAACTGTCGAAATCTGAAGAATTCGATCTAGATGCGGAATCCATCTTGTATAATGGGGAAAATAAATTTTTGGTATGGAATAGATTATAGGAGTTAGATTTGGTACTCTTCAATACATAATTTACATATGTATATATAATACCAAAATCCCGTAAATTACGGAGAATCTTTGAAAAGATATCAATCAAAGTTCGCAATAACAGATATGCTAAGATAAGAATTCGTCTATACACTATCAATGCAGTAAATGCAGTAAAATGTGTCTAGACTTATGAATGATAAGCAGGTAATTTCCTAAGGATGATAAGCAGATGATTTCTGACTAGAAATGATAAGAAAAACTTTTGACATGTAGACACGGTCGAAGTCCAGACTCATTAATACATCCTAACAACTACTAGATAGACACACTAATGCAAGACCTGGTTCACTACGACCACCGCTCTGATACTAACTGAAAGGACCCGTTCATATACATTATAAACCATTCACAATAGTTGATTACATCGCGAGGTATTTGACCTCTATATGATATATTTTACAAACATTGCATTCGTTTTTAAAAGACAAACTTTCTTTACAACGAAAATTGATGGTATGCACACCATTTCATAATATATTCAACTATAATTGACTTAATAATAATCTTGATGAACTCAATGACTCGAATGCAACGTCTTTCAAAATATGCCATGAATGACTCCAAGTAATATCCTTAAAATGAGCTAATGCACAGCGGAAGATTTCTTTAATACCTGAGAATAAACATGCTTTAAAGTGTCAACCAAAAGGTTGGTGAGTTCATAGGTTTATCATAACAATCATTTCAATATATTAATAGACTACAAGATTTCCGTTTATAAATATATGTACACTCGCAAGTGTATAAAAGTATTCTATAAGTTGTAGGCACCCGGTAACAAGCCTTAACGTTCATGTTTTACCCTCTGAAGTACACCAGATCAGGTGTGTTTAAAATAACCTCGAAGTACTAAAGCATCCCATAGTAAGGATGGGGTTTGTCAGGCCCAATAGATCTATCTTTAGGATTCGTGCCTACCGTACATAGACAAGTAGTTTAATGTTACCAAGCTAAGGGTATATTTCTGGTTTAAACCCATGTAGAATTAGTTTTAGTACTTGTGCCTATTTCGTAAAGCATTTATAAAAACAGCGCATGTATTCTCAGTCCCAAAAATATATATAAAAGGGAGCAAATGAAACTCACTTTTGCCTTGAAGGTATTTAATTCGACTTGGTCTCCGATAGATATCACGAACCTAACCATATATATAATATATCAACATATTTTGTTTTTAAGTAATCGTTACATATATATATATACTATTAATACTTTTAATATTTTCTTAGTCCGTAGTTAGCAGTCCGATGTTAGTGGTCCATAATTAGTTGCTTAAATAAAATAAATAAAGACCCCATCGTATTCGTATTGATCAGAATTAATCTCGACCCATGGTACCATGTTGTCAAATGACGTGTTGCGTACAATCATGAGGTCTTATGATTAATCTTCTCGTGTTGTTTACGGGTGGTCCTGAAATATATAAAATCAAATCATAAGTAATTATATATAAGATATCATATTAATTAGAAAAGATATGATTAATTTACTTTTTCTCCAAATATTTTCGTAGCTAAACTAGCTTCGGATATCCAATCTTGTTTTAGTCGTACTTTCTTCATTACAACTCTGTTTTTGTTGGTTCAACTTGCCACTTCCTTGGATCGAGTCAAATTTTAAGAATATGAACTGAAAATACCTTAGTTTGTATTCAAAATCATAGGTTATAGGTCAAACTTTGGTGAAACTTATGAAAGTGATCATTTTCCATCATAAAAACAACATTTAATGATCATTTTTTCTAAAAATACTTACACTTTGAGTTAAACCATGAAATTTTTATGTGTTAACATATTCATAAGAAATATCATTTTTTCAGAACATAAACTTCTAATTCAAAGTTCAAGATGGTTTTTAATTATCCAACCCAAAACAGCCCCCGGTTGCACTCCGACGACGTAGATTCAGTTTTTAAGATGTTCTTTGTAAAACCAAGTTATATCTTGTTAGGTTAGCATATCATTATGATATATTACAGGTCTTGAAGTGTTTTGAAAGTCAAGTTAGAAGGATCTATTTAGTTTGCGAACAAGTTTGAAATCATTCAAACTATGTTCTTGTTATTAAAATTTTATACCACAAAATAAGATAGCTATATGAATATGAATTGAATAAGATTATGAACAAGGTTACTACCTCAAGTTACTTGAACAAAGTTACTGTAAAAGATAAGAAATAATCTTGGAATCAAAGAGTGGTGGAGTTATATCAAAAGGTTGGAAGTAAACTTCTTCAAATGGGTGGTTATTTTGATATGTTCTTGAAAGAGTTTTCTTATGGTGTTTAAGGCTTGTAATTGAAGCTAAATGATGGGGAAAATGCTTGGAGATCATCAAGTATGAAGTTAGGAGTATTTTGAGAGAGAAATGAGGGTGTAGGTATGAGAAAATGGAGTGAAGAAATGGTGTTCATTTATAAAAACTTTTTTAGTTTATAAAGAAAGAAAAGGATTCCTAATTTTGTTTTCTTACTAATAATTCATACTACTTGACAAATCCTAGTTACCTCATATCTAGGGCAGTAATAATGTTAATTAGGATGTTGATTTGATGTGTATATACCAATAGTAAATATGTATAGAAGCTGGGTATGATACGGGTACATATACCCTAGATATACGTATAGAAATCTTGAGGAAACGGAACGAGAATTCAAATATAGCTATCTTTTGTGAATATACTTATATTGTTTTATGTATTTAAGTCCTTAAAAAGTGATTAAATACTTTATATATACGATACGTGTATAAGCATTATATATTATATATTATAAGTATATATATCAAAGAATGTTACGTATAGTTATCATTTTGAAAACTTAAGTTAGTAGTTTCAAAATATACTTATAACTCATTGTCATTAGTACACAATGAGATGTTAAACCATCCTTAGATCATGTTAAATATATATAAATACATATATATATATACAAACGTATAATTATCGTATGTTATATAGTTCGTGATATCATCGGTCATATTGGACGGTCAAACGTTGTGTAAAACTCTTTTCAAAAACACAAGTCTCAACAATTTGGATTGCTTATCATGTTGGTATGGTTTAATTTATGTAAATATTAATCTCATAAGTATAATTTGGTCAGAAAATTCTGGGTCATTACAGTACCTACCCGTTAAAGAAATTTCGTCCCCGAAATTTGATAGAGGTTGTTATGGATAACAATAAGAAGGTTTTCATGACAAATATAAGGTGATAATGGAGTTTTATCATCATTGAGTAATGTAGATAAAACGATTCGATTATGCGAAGAATATAAATGAGACTATCGTAAAAGAGTGATATGAGTAAAATATATTCGTCTTAACCTATGACGTAGTTATGATTGATTTCTGGGATTTAAAGATAATCTTACGTAACAAGATTTGGTTCTTTGGTGATTAAGGAAATCAGGATCTTCTTTGATTATATGCAATAATCGTTTCGATTGCTCTGTCGGATATTTCACTATAAATTCACCCCTTCGTTTCCTTATTTTCCACGACTCACACCTTCTATTCTTTCTCCCTTGATTCTTACTTTAAAGCATTCATCAATATGCTCCATCCAGTCCTGATTTTTGATATACTCCTAACTTTTATATCTGTCATTCTTCTTTTTCATCTACCACCAGAAGAATCTATTTACTTCTACTATACTCTTGTGTTTATAGTGTTTCTAATTCTCCCGTGTCTCTATATTGCTATCTGCATCGATATACACGGTTTGTAATTTCGGGGTTATTATCGGAGTTTATATTCTTCATTATTTTTCGGAGCTTCATACTTTCGTTTTCTCTTCCCGACTTCGAGTCAAGCGAGTAATGGTCCGGAATTTGTAGATATAAAATTCAGAATGAACATAGCTAATGCTCTAAGAAGAAAATGGTAATAGAACGATTTTGATTTGTTAAATTACCAGAATACCCTGGAGAAGACCGAGTCATCCAGAAAAATATTCTCTTGATATGTTTAGAGATTAGATAGAATGTAAGAGTCATGTAAATGGCACATGATGACGGTACTGTGAATCATCATGCTTCATTCGAAACTCAGCATGACTTACTGTAATATAATGACATTGATCAAGTGTCATTATATTATACTAATCCATGCTTCAGTTCCCAACACTACTTCAAAACATTCATATTTTAAACTCGAAGGTTTCAGAATTTAGAAACTAACACAGTTTCTTTTATGTTGCAGATATTACGGAGAGATAAATGATCTCAGATAAGAATAGTTGTGAAAATATCGCCAGAAATATGGAGGATATTTATAATAGAACATACGAGAATATCTTAGAATTTCTAATATCAATGGATGATGAAGAAGATTTGTCTGTGAAGGTTTAGAATGAGAAATAAGATGTTTTCTAACGATTTCAGCAGGCACAGAATCATTTGGATTCTTTGAAGGCAAACTTATTCTTTGTGATTTGTCCACGGCTTTCTTCATAGTTTCGCATAATCCGCTTTTCGGTACTAAATTTTCTATCGAGCGTTCCTAACACTCCTTTCTTTATCATCAAACTTTTGGCCATTAAGATCATCTACAACATGCTGCTTCGTCAGCATTTTCAAAGTTAACTGATCTGGGTCATCGGTTATCAAACCGAGGTAGTTTCAGGAGAATTGTGTTTTTAGAATGATTAATCGCTGATGGTAATATTGTGGAATATAAAAGGTTCCCCAGTAACAATAAAGAGTACGCAGATATATCGCGGTTATAATAAAGTTGTTTCGGATGAAAAGTCGGAGTTGACTTGCTGGAGCTGTGACAAAAGTAGCTATTTTGGAAAGGGATTGCAAAACGATCTTCGGTAATAACAATGTCAAAGGAACTAGAACAGATACGTGTCAAACGTTTACTCAGTTTCCGAGGATTTTTCAGGTGCATAACTATATGCATCAATCTTTTCTTCTGTAGATGAAGTGCGGTTGGTTTATCCTCTCGATTGAGGTGTTTTTAAGAATCATGATAGATTTGAACGCTGATTGTAATCGTCGAGATACAATGAGGTTTAAGATGAAATCAAGTGGCAATCTTGAAGAAATGTTTAGTTTCATATGTTATAATCAATATTTTAATTCATTTTAATTGTCCAATGTCATTAGTCCACAGTCGATAGTCCACAGTAACAGTCCAATAATTCATATATAGTTTAATATATAATATACGAATTAATTAATACGTGTCATGACCCGTATACGTCTCAGACTCGATCACAACTCAAACTACATATATTATTGTAGAATCAACCTCAACCCTGTATAGAGAACTCGATCATTACTGCATATAGAGTGTCTATGGTGATTCCAAATAATATATATAGATGCGTCGATATGATATGTCAAAACATTGTATACGTGTCCCGATATTTAAAGTGCGTAAAATAATTACAGAAATTAAATGACGATAAATAAAAGTGCGATAATTAAATTGCGATAAATAAACTGCGATAAATAAAATGTAATCAGTTAGCTAGGAACAGTTAGCTGGAACAGTTAGCGTGGATTCTTAACAAAATTTTTCATAGTTAATTTGTTTGTTTCTAACAGATTTTATTTTGTCATATGTTTTCTTCATATGCCACTTTCGGATTCTGGGAAGTCAAAATCCGAATATGAAATTGAATGAAAATGGTTATTCTGCGGTGAACGGATACGTATATCGGTGGTTGTAAGTAGGATAGTAAATGACTGTTGAATCAGCTTCGACGAATGTACAATGTAACTTATTAAGATGAAATCTAATTATTCCTCGGGTATTACATACCCGTTAAAAAAAAAATTTCACCATTAATATTTTGTACAAAAGAACTTTTAATTACAATCTTTATGAAAACATTTATACATATATATTTTCTTCAGATGAAATCATGAATTTAATGAGTTAATATGATATTAATCTCATTTGCTTTTCGGTTTGAGCTAGAATAAGAAATCTCTAAAACTTTTTGAAACCACATATTCTTCGCAGAACATCAATGAAGTTATGGATCAATACTTCATCGTTCATTATTGTTGGTACTCCTTGGTATCTATGGTGCGTATGATGTTGATGTTTGTGGGACAGATTATGATGTCGAGACTTGTGATGCGGATGTTGTTTGTTAGTGGTGATGATGGTATTGTTGATGTTATTGATGGTGGTGCTGATTATGCTGCTGGTGCTGCTGCTGGTGTTTGCAACCTTCGCACCATGTTCTCCAAAGCCGTCACGCGAGCGCGAAGTTCGTTAACTTCTGCTAGTACACCAGGATGATTGGCGGTTGGAGCGAGCGAATGAACAAGATTTGTAATATGGGATAGTATATAATCGTTATAAGATACTCTCGAAATGAGAGAGAAAATGGTGTTTCGAATAGGTTCGCCGGTAAGTGCTTCAGGTTCATCGCCAAGAGGGAAATTTGGTGGATGGAATGGATCACCTTCTTCTTGTCTCCAGTGATTTAGTATATTACGAACCCATCCCCAATTCATCCAGAATAGATGATGGGAAATTGGTTGATCCATTCCGGTGACGCTGCTTTCGGAGTCCGAATGGAAATCCATATCGGCATAACTGTCGGAATCTGAAGAATTCGAACTAGATGCGGAATCCATCTTGTATAATGGGGAAAATGAATTTTTGGTATGGAATAGATTATAGGAGTTAGATTTGATACTCTTCAATACATAATTTACATATGTATGTATAATACCAAAATCCCGTAAATTACGGAGAATCTTTGAAAAGATATCAGTCAAAGTTCGCAATAACAGATATGCTAAGATAAGAATTTGTCTATACACTATCAATGCAGTAAATGCAGTAAAACGTGTCTAAACTTATGAATGATAAGCAGGTAATTTCCTAAGGATGATAAGCAGATGATTTCCGACTAGAAATGATAAGAAAAACTTTTGACATGTAGACACGGTCGAAGTCCAGACTCATTAATGCATCCTAACAACTACTAGTTAGACACACTAATGCAAGACCTGGTTTCCTACGACCACCGCTCTGATACCAACTGAAAGGACCCGTTCATATACATTATAAACGATTCACAATAGTTGATTACATCGCGAGGTATTTGACCTCTATATGATACATTTTACAAACATTGCATTCGTTTTTAAAAGACAAACTTTCTTTACAACGAAAATTGACGGTATGCACACCATTTCATAATATATCCAACTATAATTGACTTAATAATAATCTTGATGAACTCAATGACTCGAATGCAACGTCTTTCAAAATATGCCATGAATGACTCCAAGTAATATCCTTAAAATGAGCTAATGCACAGCGGAAGATTTCTTTAATACCTGAGAATAAACATGCTTTAAAGTGTCAACCAAAAGGTTGGTGAGTTCATAGGTTTATCATAACAATCATTTCAATATATTAATAGACCACAAGATTTCCGTTTATAAATATATGTACACTCGCAAGTGTATAAAAGTATTCTATAAGTTGTAGGCACCCGGTAACAAGCCTTAACATTCATGTTTTACCCTCTGAAGTACACCAGATCAGGTGTGTTTAAAATAACCTCGAAGTACTAAAGCATCCCATAGTCAGGATGGGGTTTGTCAGGCCCAATAGATCTATCTTTAGGATTCGCGCCTACCGTACATAGACAAGTAGTTTAATGTTACCAAGCTAAGGGTATATTTCTGGTTTAAACCCACGTAGAATTAGTTTTAGTACTTGTGCCTATTTCGTAAAGCATTTATAAAAACAGCGCATGTATTCTCAGTCCCAAAAATATATATAAAAGGGAGCAAATGAAACTCACTTTTGCCTTGAAGGTATTTAATTCAACTTGGTCTCCGATAGATATCACGAACCTAACCATATATATAATATATCAACATATTTTCTTTTTTAAGTAATGGTTACATATATATATACTATTAATACTTTTAATATTTTCTTAGTCCGTAGTTAGCAGTCCGATGTTAGTGGTCCACAATTAGTTGCTTAAATAAAATAAATAAAGACCCCATCGTATTTGTATTAATCAGAATTAATCTCGACCTATGGCACCATGTTGTCAAATGACGTGTTGCGTACATAAAGTACCGTGTTGTCAAATGACGTGTTGCGTACAATCATGAGGTCTTATGATTAATCTTCTCGTGTTGTTTACGGGTGGTCCTGAAATATATAAAATCAAATCATAAGTAATTATATATAAAATATCATATTAATTAGAAAAGATATGATTAATTTACTTTTTCTCCAAATATTTTCGTAGCTAAACTAGCTTCGGATACCCAATCTTGTTTTAGTCGTAGTTTCTTCATTACAACTCCGTTTTTGTTGGTTCAACTTGCTACTTCCTTGGATCGAGTCAAATTTTAAGAATATGAACTGAAAATACCTTAGTTTGTATTCGAAATCATAGGTTATAGGTCAAACTTTGGTGAAACTTATGAAAGTGATCATTTTCCATCATAAAAACAACATTTAATGATCATTTTTCTAAAAATACTTACACTTTGAGTTAAACCATGAAATTTTATGTGTTAACATATTCATAAGAAATATCATTTTTCCAGAACATGAACTTCCAATTCAAAGTTCAATATGGTTTTTAATTATCCAACCCAAAACAGCCCCCGGTTGCACTCCGACGACGTAGATTCAGTTTTTAAGATGTTCTTTGTAAAACCAAGTTATATCTTGTTAGGTTAGCATATAATTATGATATATTACAGGTCTTGAAGTGTTTTAAAAGTCAAGTTAGAAGGATCTATTTAGTTTGCGAACAAGTTTGAAATCATTCAAACTATGTTCTTGTTGTTAAAATTTTATACCACAAAATAAGATAGCTATATGAATATGAATTGAATAAGATTATGAACAAGGTTACTACCTCAAGTTACTTGGACAAAGTTACTGTAAAAGATAAGAAATAATCTTGGAATCAAGGAGTGGTGGAGTTAGATCAAAAGGTTGGAAGTAAACTTCTTCAAATGGGTGGTTATTTTGATATGTTCTTGAAAGAGTTTTCTTATGGTATTTAAGGCTTGTAATTGAAGCTAAATGATGGGGAAAATGCTTGGAGATGATCAAGTATGAATTTAGGAGTATTTTGAGAGAGAAATGAGGGTGTAGGTATGAGAAAATGGAGCGAATAAATGGTGTTCATTTATAAAAACTTTTTTAGTTTATAAAGAAAGAAAAGGATTCCTAATTTTGTTTTCTTACTAATAATTCATACTACTTGACAAATCCTAGTTACCTCATATCTAGGGCAGTAATAATGTTGATTAGGATGTTGATTTGATGTGTATATACCAATAGTAAATATGTATAGAAGCTGGGTATGATACGGGTACATATATCCTAGATATACGTATAGAAATCTTGAGGAAACGGAACGAGAATTCAAAATATAGCTATCTTTTGTGAATATACTTATATTGTTTTATGTATTTAAGTCCTTAAAAAGTGATTAAATACTTTATATATACGATACGTGTATAAGCATTATATATTATATATTATAAGTATATATATCAAAGAATGTTAAGTATAGTTATCGTTTTGAAAACTTAAGTTAGTAGTTTCAAAATATACTTATAACTCATTGTCATTAGTACATAATGAGATATTAAACCATCCTTAGATCATGTTAAATATATATAAATACATATATATATACAAACGTATAATTATCGTATGTTATATAGTTCGTGATATCATCGGTCATATTGGACGGTCAAACGTTGTGTAAAACTTTTTCAAAAACACAAGTCTCAACAATTTGGATTGCTTATCATGTTGGTATGGTTTAATTTATGTAAATATTAATCTCATAAGTATAATTTGGTCAGAAAATTCCGGGTCATTACAATATTAATTTGTATTATTTATTATAACTATAATAATAATAACAATTTTTAATGATAATGGTAATAATACTTATAAAAATAATAATAATCACAATAATAACTAAAATTAAAATTTTCATTCTAGTTATAATAATAATGTTATTAGTAATAATAACAATAGTATTAGTTATAATATAACAAATTAAATGTATTTTATTTCATATATTTATCATATATATAATAGTATAAATCAAAACATTTTATAACTAAGTTAATATTTATCACATTGTAAAATATATATATATATATATATATATATATATATATATATATATATATATATATATATATATATATATATATATATATATATATATATATATATATATATATATATATATGTATATATATATATATATATATATATATATATATATATATACATATATATATATATATATATATATATATATATTTTCATTTAGAAGTATAAATTTATACATATTATATGTAATTGAAATAATTAATATAATATTTAGTTTTTCAAATACTAATTATATTTCAAAGTATAATTTAAGATTATTTACATATAATAGAAATTATTATATCATATAACGTTTTCATTTTAAAACTTAACTAGGTATAGTTCATTTATGTACTAACGTTTATTTTAACTTATTAAACGTTCTAATTATCATATCTAAATATCAATCGAATCAATAAGCGAGTGTTACTATCGTTTACTTAACTAATTTGAAATTATATATATTTAATATACATAGCCATGTTTTACATACACGTTGCAAGTTATTTATATAGTTAATTCTAACAATTGACATTCCGACTTATTGTATATATTCAAATTCATTCTTTAAAAGGTTTCATTCATATCATAAAACTTTTTCAATATTATGAAAACTAAATAATTTTCTTATCAAAAGACACGAGTAAATTATTGTAAAGCATGTATTGGAAATTAAACAAAAATCTCCATTAACTTTTGTTTAGTTATCGTTAATTGACACTTTTGTTCTTACTTGTAGATCACTTTACCATTTATTCCGAATATTGTTAAAAAGGAACGATTTCTCAAATCACAGTGGACCTCACAACAGAGACTCGTAATCATATCATAATGTATCTGATAATTCAATCATTTGATATTATTTTATAATTCCATCGATAATATATTAAACATATATCGAAACAAATATGTTCATGTAAAGTATTATACATCTAATACTTTGTTAACGCTTTCAATTAATATAACTATATATTATATATACATATCTATATACACATAAATGTTCGTGAATCGTCGAGCACAGTCAAAGGGTAATTGATTACATGAATATATTTCCAAAACTTTTTGAGACTCATCATTACAGACTTTGCTTATCGTGTCGAAATCATATAAAGATTCAGTTTAAATTTGGTCGGAAATTTCCGGGTCGTCACACCTTCCATCCACCAAATTGCCCTATTGGTGAAGAACCTGAAGTGCTTACCGGCGAACCAGTCCGAAACACTATTTTCTCTCTCATTTCCAGAGTATCTCACCACGATTATATACTATCTCAAATTCTAAATCTTATTCATCCGCTCGTCCGAACCGCCAATCATCTCGGTGTAATAGAAGAAGTCAATGAGCTTCGCGCTCGAGTAGTGACTTTGGAGAATATGGTGCACAACTTGCAGGCATCACAAGCACCACCAGCATCAACAGTACCACCGACAACAACACCAACTGTAGTGACCCGAACTTTTCCATGTTTATATATATTAAATAAAATTTTTATTTACATGATTAAGTGTTTCCAACATGTTAAGCAATCAAACTTATTAAGACTTGATTAATTGAAATATGTTTCATATAGACAATTGACCACCCAAGTTGACCGGTGATTCACGAACGTTAAAACTTGTAAAAACTATATGATGTCATATATATGGATATATATATATATATATATATATATATATATATATATATATATATATATATATATATATATATATATATATATATATATATATATATATATATATATATATATATATATATATATATATATATATATATATATATATATATATATATAGTTAACATGGTATTATGATAAGTAAACATATCATTAAGTATATTAACAATGAACTACATATGTAAAAACAAGACTACTAACTTAAGGATTTCGAAACGAGGCATATATGTAACGATTATCGTTGTAACGACATTTAATTGTATATATATCATATTAAGATATCTTAATACATCATAATATCATGATAATGTAATAATTTAACATCTCTTTAGATATAATAAACAATGGGTTAACAACATTTAACAAGATTGTTAACCTAAAGGTTTCAAAACAACACTTACATGTAACGACTAACGATGACTTAACGACTCAGTTAAAATGTATATACATGTAGTGTTTTAATATGTATTCATACACTTTTTAAAGACTTCAAGACACTTATCAAAGTAATTCTACTTAACAAAAATGCTTACAATTACATCCTCATTCATTTTCATCAACAATTCTACTCGTATGCACTCGTATTCGTACTCGTATAATACCCAGCTTCTAAATGTATTTACTATTGGTATATACACTCCAATGATCAGCTCTTAGCAGCCCTTATGAGTCACCTAACATATGTGGGAACCATCATTTGCAAACTAGCATGAAATATCTCATAAAATTACAAAAATATTAGTAATCATTCATGACTTATTTATAAGTAAACAAAATTACACATCCTTTATATCTAATCCATATACCAACGACCAAAAACACCTACAAACACTTTCATTCTTCAATTTTCTTCATCGAATTGATCTCTCTCAAGTTCTATCTTCAAGTTCTAAGTGTTCTTCATAAATTCTATAAGTTCTAGTTTCATAAAATCAAGAATACTTCCAAGTTTGCTAGCTAACTTCCAATCTTGTAAAGTGATCATCTAACCTCAAGAAATCTTTCTTATTTACAGTAAGATATCTTTCTAATACAAGGTAATACTCATATTCAAACTTTGATTCAATTTCTATAACTATAACAATCTTATTTCGAGTGGAAATCTTACTTGAACTTGTTTTCGTGTCATGATTCTGCTTCAAGAACTTTCAAGCCATCCAAGGATTCTTTGAAGCTAGATCTATTTTTCTCATTTCCAGTAGGTTTACCTACTAAAATTAAGGTAGTAATGATGTTCATAACATCATTCGATTCATACATATAAAACTATCTTATTCGAAGATTTAAACTTGTAATCACTAGAACATAGTTTAGTTAATTCTAAACTTGTTCGCAAATAAAGTTAATCCTTCTAAATTGACTTTTAAAATTAACTAAACACATGTTATATATCTATATGATATGCTAACTTAATGATTTAAAATCTGGAAACACGAAAAACACCGTAAAACCGGATATACGCCGTCGTAGTAACACCGCGGGCTGTTTTGGGTTAGTTAATTAAAAACTATGATAAACTTTGATTTAAAAGTTGTTCTTCTGGGAAAATGATTTTTCTTATGAACATGAAACTATATCCAAAAATCATGGTTAAACTCAAAGTGGAAGTATGTTTTCCAAAATGGTCATCTAGACGTCGTTCTTTCGACTGAAATGACTACCTTTACAAAAACGACTTGTAACCTATATTTCTGACTATAAACTTATACTTTTTCTGTTTATATTCATAAACTTGAGTTCAATATGAAACCATAGCAACTTGAAACACTCAAAACGGATTTAAAACGAAGAAGTTATGGGTAAAACAAGATTGGATAATTGTTCTTGTTGTAGCTACGTGAAAATTGGTAACAAATCTATATTAATCATATCATAGCTAACTCATATTGTATTATACATGTATTCTAATATATTATGTAATCTTGGGATACCATAGACACGAATACAATGTTTTGACATATCATATCAACCCATCTATATATATATTTCGGAACAACCATAGACACTCTATATGCAGTAATGTTGGAGTTAGCTATACAGGGTTGAGGTTGATTCCAAAATATTATATATACTTTAAGTTGTGATCTAGCCTGAGGCTTGTATACACGAGGTCGTGGATTGATTCAAGATAATATATATTGCTTTATTTTCTGTACATCTAACTCTGGACAGCTAGTTGTAGGTTACTAACGAGAACAGCTGACTTAATAAACTTAAAACAGCAAAACGTATTAAAAATGTTGTAAATATATTTTGAACATACTTTGATATATATATATATATGTACATATTTGTTATAGGTTCGTGAATCGACCAGTGGCCAAGTCTTACTTCCCGACGAAGTAAAAATCTGTGAAAGTGAGTTATAGTCCCACTTTTAAAATCTAATATTTTGGGATGAGAATACATGCAGTTTTATAAATGTTTTACAAAATAGACACAAGTGAATGAAACTACATTCTATGGCTGGATTATTAAACCGAATATGCCCCTTTTTAGTCTGGTAATCTAAGAATTAGGGAACAGACACCCTAATTGACTCGAATCCTAAAGATAGATCTATTGGGCCCAACGAGCCCCATCCAAAGTACCGGATGCTTTAGTCCTTCGAATTCATCATGTCTGAAGGGAGTCCCGGAATGATAGGGGATATTCTATATGCATCTTGTTAAGGTCGGTTACCAGGTGTTCACCATATGAATGATTTTTATCTCTATGTATGGGATGTATATTGAAATATGAAATCTTGTGGTCTATTATTACGATTTGATAAATATAGGTTAAACCTATAACTCACCAACATTTTTGTTGACATTTAAAGCATGTTTATTCTCAGGTGATTATTAAGAGTTTCCGCTGTTGCATGCTATTATATGGACAAGATTTGGTGTCAGCATGCTTGTATAATATTGTTTAAAACTGCATTCGAGATTTATTTTGTTGTAACATATTAATATTTGTAGACCAATATGTATTGGTAGTGGGTAAGTGTGATATTTGTTAGATTATCATTTCTGGATAATCTAAGTGGTATATTGTTAACCTTGTCGATAAAATAAAGGTTATGGTTTGTTTTAAAAACGAATGCAGTCTTTGAAAAATGTCTCATATAGAGGTCAAAACCTCGCAACGAAATCAATTAATATGGAACGTTTATAATCAATATGAACGGGACATTTCAGTTGGTATCCGAGTGTTGGTCTTAGAGAACCAGAATTTTTGCATTAGTGTGTCTTACCGAGTTTGTTAGGATGCATTAGTGAGTCTGGACTTAGACCGTGTTTTTCTTATAAAAAAAAATGATTGCTTAACTTTTTTGTTGGAAACTATATATTATTAACATGTAAATATTATGTGATATATTAATCTCTTAACTTGTTTGATATTGTGTGATAGATGTCTACCTCTAGTACAAATCCCATCGACTCACCTAAGAATAATGAAGAGTCGAATATACTTTGGGAAGATTCACAAATTCCCGAAGAGGAACCGGAAGAAGAGGAACCGGAAAAGGATGAACTGGAAGAAGAGGAACCGGAAGAGGAGGAACCGGAAGAGGAAGAACTGGAAGAAGAAGAAGAGGTTCCGGAGAAATAAATATTGATACCTACAGTAAATCGGTTAAATAAAAGAAAATCCTCAACCAACAGACCAAAGTCAATAATGGTCAATGGTGTTTCCGCCGAGGAAGCAAAATATTGGGAAGATTACCAATTTTTTGATGAATCGGATCCCGATGAGGATTCCGATGATGTTATAGAAATTACCTCGACCCAATTTAATAAAGCAAAAGAAAATAATAAGGGAAAAGGTAAAAAAAAATAGAGAAACCTGATTCCAACCCAGATGAACTTTATATGTATCGGCAACGTCCGTATTTCCTAAAATGTAACAATAACCCGGGAACCTCTAAACCACCAGGTTTTTCTAAACCATTGTGGAAAACGACAGCTCGTATTAGGGGAGCATCATATATCCCTAGGAAATTAGCAAAACGAACCAAGTCCGAAGAAGAAGAAATGAGTGAGTCAGATTAAAGAGTTGTAATCATGTTATGTAATATATGTAATATAGTGTGCTTGTGATTTTTTGATAAATGTAAAATTGCTTGTATTGTTTGTTAATTATCTTTTATGAATCTAACCCTCGTCTATTTTTACAGTATAAAAACACAAAATGGACGTTAAGGGTAAACAACCGAATATTTTAAAAGACCTACCAGAGGATATGATTGATGAAATCTTGTCTAGAGTTGGTCAGAATTCATCAGCATAATTAGTTATGGCGTAATTAACTTGTCAAACATTTGAAAGACTTTCCAGAAATGCCTTAGTTTATAAAAGGCTTTCCTTTGATAGGTGGGGTATATCACATTGGGGAGACCGTAAGTTACACCGTGTTTTCTTTAAATCGTTAAATGCGGGGAACCGAAATGCAATTTTTCGCTACGGGTTAAGAACCTATTTTGTCTCAACATATCCCAACATAGAATTTCGTGAATTAGAAAGAGCTTCTAACATGCAACATAAAGAAGCATGTTATGCTTACGGGTTAGTGATGTTCGCTTCTCACCAAAGTGAGAAAAAGAACATCGGATTACAATTATTAAATGAAACATTCCCACAAGTGATGGACTCAGTAGTTGGGGTAAGAAACAAGGTTTTTAGATTGCTACGAGGCTGTTGGGCATTACGAAACCCTCGTCCTTTTGACGACATTACAACATGCTGCCTAGCCAATGGTCATAACGGTTACTTTCCACAAGATCAAGGATGGGAAGTCATTTTAGTAAAACCAAAATGCATGACCTGTTTCTGGACTTATGAATTACGTGTCTTTATTGCCTTTGCTGAACAACTTGCGTATTAATTAGAATTACCTTTATTGCTGCCGTGTAGCAAGTTATTATGTGCCATATTTCATCTTATATGTATAATAGTGGTATTGTATGTTTGTAAAATATTATATAAAAGTTTGAACGCGAAATATTATTGTAATAAGTTTTTCATATAGAATCGTAGTAGTTGAATTGTATAATAGCTACTAAGTATGAACTTAACGGGTAGGTACTACCCGAATTAAAACTATAAAATGCTAATATGAAGAAAAAGCTTTTATAAATAAGTTCATATTATGCTACGAAATACTATTGACTACTCTTAAATTCTATATGATTAACTCAATTCTTTTGGGCTATTTTTGAAGAAAATGGCACCGGCGACTCGTCAGAATTTGAACATGAGCGAGGAAGACTTCCGTGTTTTCCTTGCAGCAAACATAGCCGTAGTACAGGCTGCGATGCAAAATAACAATAACTCTGGATCTAGCAGTGGAACTAATTCCACAAGAAATCGTGTAGGATGCTCCTACAAAGAATTCACTGCCTGCAAACCTTTAGAATTTGATGGAACCGAAGGACCAATTGGATTGAAACGGTGGACCGAGAAGGTCAAATCGGTGTCTGCCATAAGTAAGTGTACTGAAGAGGACAAATTTAAGTACGCTACGCATACCTTCACAGGTACTGCATTAATGTGGTGGAATACCTATCTTTAACAGGTAGGACAAAATGCTGCTTACGCACTACCGTGGTCGGCATTCAAGCAATTGATGAGCGAGCAGTACCGTCCTAGAAACGAAGTCAATAAGCTCAAGGTAGAACTTAGAGAGTTACGAACACAAGGATTCGACATTACCACATATGAATGACGATTCATAGAGTTGTGCCTATTGTGTCCGGGAGCGTTCAAAGATGAAGAAGAGAAGATCGACGCGTTTGTAAAAGAGTTACCAGTAAGGATTCAAGAAGATGTGAGTTCACACGAGCCCGCTGTGACAACCCGGAAATTTCCAACCAAATTTAAACTTTATCTTTATATTATTCCGACATGATAAGCAAAGTTTGTTAAGTTAAATCTCAAGAATTTTAAATTGTGTTCATACATTCATTATAACCTCGACCAAATTCCGACGATTCACGAACCGTTATATATAAATAAATATGTATATATATGTATATATATATTATAACTTGAGAATATTAATAAAGTATTAAACGTATAATACTTTACATGAACGTATTTGTTTCAATATGTTTATCGATGGAATTAGAAGATAATATCAAATGATTGATTTATCAGATACATTATGATATGATTACGGGTCTATGTTATGAGGTCCACTGTGATTTAAGAAATCTATTCTTTTTGACAACATTCGAAAAATGGTAAAGTGATTTATAAGTGTGATGACCCGAAAATTTTTGACTTATTTAAACCAATTCTCTATACGATTTATTATTTTAACACGTTAAACAAAGTCTGTTAGATTGAGTCTCAAAATTTTAGAACTGTTACATATATACAATTACCTTTGACTACTCTCGACGATTCATGAACAATTATATGTATGTATATATATATATGTACAAGTAAAAACGACTTTCCTACAGTAAAACCCTATTTGCTACAGTAAAAATTACTTTGCTACAGTAAAACACAATTTGCTACAGTAAAACACTATTTGCTACAGTGAAACCGTATTTTTGCTACAGTGCTACAGTGAAAACACTATTTGCTACAGTAATTTGCTACAGTAAACCACTATTTGCTACAGTAAAACACTATTTGCTACAGTAAATACTATTTGCTACAGTAACACTATTTGCTACAGTAACACTATTTGATGTCGACGAACTAGCAAACAAAAACAGAAAAGGCGGCCATGCGATCGCATGGCAAAAACACTGAAAACTCATGCGATCGCATGAGCTACAGTAAATCGAAAAGTACTATAAAAGGTCAGTGTTGCTCGACGAAATTTTTCATAATTATTTATGTACGTAAATTTTATATTTATAATTATAATTATAATTTTAATTTTAAGTTTAATAATAATAAAGTATATTAGAGGGTATTTTTAATTCGGGTTTCAAACCGTTTTAAAATAAGGAAATATTGGGTATTGTTCGGGGTATTGTTCTTGAATCCAAGACCAACCATACAGTCGTCTACCATCATCACGTCTACGCAATTTGCCTACAATATTGAATCGCAATATTGAACTGTGAGTTATAGTCTCCCTTTTTAAATACTTTAAATATTTTTGGGCTGAGAATACATGCAATTTATTTTAAACGCAATAAGACACAAGTACATACAAAATTCTACACTGAGTTAAACCGAAAATCCCTTAGCTTTGGTAACTAGTAGCTGCCAGTACATAGGATATGGACTGGTGGGCGCGAATAATTGTATATGGATCCATAGGGCTTGACATCCCCGTCCGAGCTAGAGCGCTAGCCTTTTAACGGACGTATGTTATTTGAGTTTAAGATACGTTGGTTTGTGCGTATTAAAACGAATGGGGTAATTATCACTATAGCATTAAGTTTAGTTACCAGGGTGCTCTGTTACGTAGAATCTATTGATAAACTTTTGATGAAATCTTGTGGTCTATCTTTATATATGTTTATGACTCGAGCAATTAAACCTATAACTCACCAACATTCATGTTGACTTTTTAGCATGTTTTATTCTCAGGTCCTTAGAATGCTTCCGCTGTGATGTGCTTGTTGCCTGCATGGAGTCTCTCATGCTTTGTAGAAAGTTTATTGCATTCAAAATAAAACTGCGTTGTGTAATAAATAATTGGACTGTGATGTCAACCTGTAAATTAAAGACTTATGTATTTTGGGGTTTTGCTTATACCTAAGCACTCACCCACATGTTTATAACTTTCTATGTTTAGAAAGTCACTTATTTTAATGAATGCAATATTTTATCAAAACGTATCATATAGAGGTCAAAACCTCACTGTGGAATCAATGATTAACGTGCCGCGTCAATAGCAATTTTGACGGGTCGTTACAGTTGGTATCCGAGCTTGAGGTCATAGGGAACCAGAAATTACATTAGTGTGTTTAACTGGTAATTGTTAGGATGCATTAGTGAGTCTGGACTATGACCATATCTGTTTTTACTGATTTTTGCTTATTATTTGGTCAAAAACATTATATGTGATATATTTATATGCTAACGTAATTGTTGTTTCAATTATGTGATAGATGACTTCCTCTAATCCTATCATTTTGTACGACTCGGAATCGGACACTGAATCTATTCTATCCACAACTGAAAAGGGCGTTCCAATACCTATTAAAGAAGAAATTGTGTTACCCGGGGAATCTCAACTCCCGGTAAACCCAGAGGAGGTTCCAGCTCCACCCAGCTTTAGTTTTCCGGAGCCACAGTATCGTTGGCATGGACCCATGATCCCTGGAGTAAACGAGGATCGTCCATTTCTAAACAAATATGGACATTGGTCCAGATATACCGCCGACGGGCGGGTTGTACCAATTACGCCTGGCAGATTTCGGTTCATGACCACCGGTACATATTCTTGCAGTTCGTCATCATATTCTCCTACACATGACTCAGACAGTTCGTCATCAGACGAGATCAGTAAGGAGGAGGATTTCGCTAATGAAATAAAAGAGATCACTAAGGAGAAATTCCAACTTGCTATAGATAATAAAAACAACCACAATAATAAAATGTCCTTAATTATTAAAAAAGAACAGGACCATTCGATCCGTAACCACCCTTATTGTATTAAACCCACTGAGGCAACGGGTACCTCAAAACCCCAACTAAAAATAAAATACACTGCCAGAATGTCTGTCGGACCATGTGCACACAAACAATTGGTAGAGAGAATCAAATGGGAAGAAGTTTCTGATAGTTCTGAATGAACGACCTCGCAACCATAAATCTTTCATGCGCTATTTTATTGCTTATGTGTGCTACTCTATCTTGTTATGTAAAATAAGCATATGTAAAATATCAGTATTGTATGGTATTGTATTATTTTGGTTTATTAATAATAAATGCATGGAATGATTATTTGTATTATTACTACTTCTTATTATTATTATTACATAATAATGTAGTAACTCGCTATAATTTTTCATAGTGGAATATTATTAGGATTTTAGTAGTTAATTCCTTGTACTAGCTATTATGTATGAACTTAACGGGTAGGTAATACCCTAGAAATAATTATAAAATGCTAATAAGAAGAAAAGGCTTTTATAATAATCGGTTCATATTATTAATATGCTACGATTAACTATTGACAACTCATTTTACCTATAATATTCTATATGATTAAATTATATCTGTTGTGTTTATTGAAGAAACATGTCTCAAATGTCGGATGCTGAGTTTGAGCAACTAGTCGAGAAACGTGTGAATGAAAGAATTGCTGCAACCGAAGCAGCAAAAGAAACAGCCGAAGCAGCAGCCAAAGCAGCAGCCGTAAACACAAATTCACGAAACGGATGCTCATACAAAACTTTTCAAGGATGCAAACCACAGACGTTTAGTGGAACTGAGGGACCAGTCGGTCTAACCCGATGGTTTGAAAAGATGGAGTCCGTTTTCAAAATCAGTAATTGTGCGAACGGAGACAAGTCAAAGTATGCTTCGTGCACGTTGTAAGATGGTGCACTTACTTGGTGGAACAACTATGCTAAAGCAGAAGGAATAGATACGGCATATGATATCTCTTGGGAAGAACTGAAAAAGATGCTAATCGAGGAGTACTGTCCTCGAAACGAGATCAGAAAAATGGAATCTGAGTTACGTAATCTGAAGGTTATCGGCGCGAATCTCAATAACTATGAAAAGCGTTTCATGGAACTAGCCTTGTTGTGTCCCGAATTGGTGCCAAATGAGAAACGAAAGATAGAAATGTATATTGACGATTTATCGATCAATATCAAAGGAAATGTTACATCGTCCAAACCGAATACGATGCAGGAAGTCATGACAATGGCACACCAACTCATGGACCAGATCACAGAGAGTTCGATTAAGGCACCAATTACCGAAGTCAAGACAACTGAAGGAAAGAGGAAATGGGAAGACTATAAGGGCAAAAGTACTCACCTGAAGAAACAAGAAACTTTTAAAGGTAAACAAGATGGGGCAACTGCAAGTCCAAACTATAAGGGACCCCATCCGTTCTGCAAAAGATGTTACATGAAATGTCCCGTTCTTATTGATTAAAAACGTTCCATATTAATTGATTTCGTTGCGAGGTTTTGACCTCTATATGAGACGTTTTTCAAAGACTGCATTCATTTTAAAACAAACCATAACCTTTATTTCATCAATAAAGGTTTAAAAAGCTTTACGTAGATTATCAAATAATGATAATCTAAAATATCCTGTTTACACACGACCATTACATAATGGTTTACAATACAAATATGTTACAACAAAATAAGTTTCTTGAATGCAGTTTTTACACAACATCATACAAGCATGGACTCCAAATCTCGTCCTTATTTAAGTATGCGATATCGGAAGCTCTTAATAATCACCTGAGAATAAACATGCTTAAAACGTCAACAAAAATGTTGGTGAGTTATAGGTTTAACCTATATATATCAAATCATAATAATAGACCACAAGATTTCATATTTCAATACACATCCCATACATAGAGATAAAAATCATTCATATGGTGAACACCTGGTAACCGACATTAACAAGTTGCATATATAAGAATATCCCCATCATTCCGGGACACCCTTCGGATATGATATAAATTTCGAAGTACTAAAGCATCCGGTACTTTGGATGGGGTTTGTTAGGCACAATAGATCTATCTTTAGGATTCGCGTCAATTAGGGTGTCTGTTCCCTAATTCTTAGATTACCAGACTTAGTAAAAAGGGGCATATTCGATTTCAATAATTCAACCATAGAATGTAGTTTCAAGTACTTGTGTCTATTTTTTAAATCATTTATAAAACTTGCATGTATTCTCATCTCAAAAATATTAGATTTTAAAAGTGGGACTATAACTCACTTTCACAGATTTTTACTTCGTCGGGAAGTAAGACTTGGCCACTGGTTGATTCACGAACCTATAACAATATATACATATATATCAAAGTATGTTCAAAATATATTTACAACACTTGTAATATATTTTGATGTTTTAAGTTTATTAAGTCAGCTGTCCTCGTTAGTAACCTACAACTAGTTGTCCACAGTTAGATGTACAGAAATAAATCGATAAATATTATCTTGAATCAATCCACGACCCAGTGTATACGTATCTCAGTATTGATCACAACTCAAACTATATATATTTTGGAATCAACCTCAACCCTGTATAGCTAACTCCAACATTCACATATAGAGTGTCTATGGTTGTTCCGAAATATATATAGATGTGTCGACATAATAGGTCGAAACATTGTATACGTGTCTATGGTATCTCAAGATTACATAATATACAATACAAGTTGATTAAGTTATGGTTGGAATAGATTTGTTACCAATTTTCACGTAGCTAAAATGAGAAAAATTATCCAATCTTGTTTTACCCATAACTTCTTCATTTTAAATCCGTTTTGAGTGAATCAAATTGCTATGGTTTCATATTGAACTCTATTTTATGAATCTAAACAGAAAAAGTATAGGTTTATAGTCGGAAAAAATAAGTTACAAGTCATTTTTGTAAAGGTAGTCATTTTAGTCGAAAGAACGACGTCTAGATGACCATTTTAGAAAACATACTTCCACTTTGAGTTTAACCATAATTTTTGGATATAGTTTCATGTTCATAATAAAAATCATTTTCTCAGAATAACAACTTTTAAATCAAAGTTTATCATAGTTTTTAATTAACTAACCCAAAACAGCCCGCGGTGTTACTACGACGGCGTAAATCCGGTTTTACGGTGTTTTTCGTGTTTCCAGGTTTTAAATCATTAAGTTAGTATATCATATAGATATAGAACATGTGTTTAGTTGATTTTAAAAGTCAAGTTAGAAGGATTAACTTTTGTTTGCGAACAAGTTTAGAATTAACTAAACTATGTTCTAGTGATTACAAGTTTAAACCTTCGAATAAGATAGCTTTATATGTATGAATCGAATGATGTTATGAACATCATTACTACCTTAAGTTCCTTGGATAAACCTACTGGAAAATAGAAAAATGGATCTAGCTTCAACGGATCCTTGGATGGCTCGAAGTTCTTGAAGCAGAATCATGACACGAAAACAAGTTCAAGTAAGATCATCACTTGAAATAAGATTGTTATAGTTATAGAAATTGAACCAAAGTTTGAATATGATTATTACCTTATATTAGAATGATAACCTACTGTAAGAAACAAAGATTTCTTGAGGTTGGATGATCACCTTACAAGATTGGAAGTGAGCTAGCAAACTTGAAAGTATTCTTGATTTTATGTAACTAGAACTTTTGGAATTTATGAAGAACACTTAGAACTTGAAGATAGAACTTGAGAGAGATCAATTAGATGAAGAAAATTGAAGAATGAAAGTGTTTGTAAGTGTTTTTGGTCGTTGGTGTATGGATTAGATATAAAGGATATGTAATTTTGTTTTCATGTAAATAAGTCATGAATGATTACTCATATTTTTGTAATTTTATGAGATATTTCATGCTAGTTGCCAAATGATGGTTCCCACATGTGTTAGGTGACTCACATGGGCTGCTAAGAGCTGATTATTGGAGTGTATATACCAATAGTACATACATCTAAAAGCTGTGTATTGTACGAGTACGAATACGGGTGCATACGAGTAGAATTGTTGATGAAACTGAACGAGGATGTAATTGTAAGCATTTTTGTTCAGTAGAAGTATTTTGATAAGTGTATTGAAGTCTTTCAAAAGTGTATAAATACATATTAAAACACTACATGTATATACATTTTAACTGAGTCGTTAAGTCATCGTTAGTCGTTACATGTAAGTGTTGTTTTGAAACCTTTAGGTTAACGATCTTGTTAAATGTTGTTAACCCAATGTTTATAATATCAAATGAGATTTTAAATTATTATATTATCATGATATTATCATGTATGAATATCTCTTAATATGATATATATACATTAAATGTCTTTACAACGATAATCGTTACATATATGTCTCGTTTAAAAATCATTAAGTTAGTAGTCTTGTTTTTACATATGTAGTTCATTGTTAATATACTTAATGATATGTTTACTTATCATAGTATCATGTTAACTATATATATATCCATATATATGTCATCATATAGTTTTTACAAGTTTTAACGTTCGTGAATCACCGGTCAACTTGGGTGGTCAATTGTCTATATGAAACATATTTCAATTAATCAAGTCTTAACAAGTTTTATTGCTTAACATGTTGGAAACATTTAATCATGTAAATATCAATCTCAATTAATATATATAAACATGGAAAAGTTCGGGTCACTACAGTACCTACCCGTTAAATAAATTTCGTCCCGAAATTTTAAGCAGTTGAAGGTGTTGACGAATCTTCTGGAAATAGATGCGGGTATTTCTTCTTCATCTGATCTTCACGCTCCCAGGTGAACTCAGGTCCTCTACGAGCATTCCATCGAACCTTAACAATTGGTATCTTGTTTTGCTTAAGTCTTTTAACCTCACGATCCATTATTTCAACGGGTTCTTCGATGAATTGAAGTTTTTCGTTGATTTGGATTTCATCTAACGGAATAGTGAGATCTTCTTTAGCAAAACATTTCTTCAAATTCGAGACGTGGAAAGTGTTATGTACAGCCGCGAGTTGTTGAGGTAACTCAAGTCGGTAAGCTACTGGTTCGACACGATCAATAATCTTGAATGGTCCAATATACCTTGGATTTAATTTCCCTCATTTACCAAATCGAACAACGCCTTTCCAAGGTGCAACTTTAAGCATGACCATCTCTCCAATTTCAAATTCTATATCTTTTCTTTTAATGTCAGCGTAGCTCTTTTGTCGACTTTGGGCGGTTTTCAACCGTTGTTGAATTTGGATGATCTTCTCGGTAGTTTCTTGTATAATCTCCGGACCCGTAATCTGTCTATCCCCCAATTCACTCCAACAAATCGGAGACCTGCACTTTCTACCATAAAGTGCTTCAAACGGCGCCATCTCAATGCTTGAATGGTAGCTGTTGTTGTAGGAAAATTCTGCTAACGGTAGATGTCGATCCCAACTGTTTCCGAAATCAATAACACATGCTCGTAGCATGTCTTCAAGCGTTTGTATCGTCCTTTCACTCTGCCCATCAGTTTGTGGATGATAGGCAGTACTCATGTCTAGACGAGTTCCTAATGCTTGCTGTAATGTCTGCCAGAATCTTGAAATAAATTTGCCATCCCTATCAGAGATAATAGAGATTGGTATTCCATGTCTGGAGACGACTTCCTTCAAATACAGTCGTGCTAACTTCTCCATCTTGTCATCTTCTCTTATTGGCAGGAAGTGTGCTGATTTGGTGAGACGATCAACTATTACCCGAATAGTATCAAAACCACTTGCAGTCCTTGGCAATTTAGTGATGAAATCCATGGTAATGTCTTCCCATTTCCATTCCGAGATTTCGGGTTGTTGAAGTAGACCTGATGGTTTCTGATGCTCAGCTTTGACCTTAGAACACGTCAAACATTCTCCTACGTATTTAGCAACATCGACTTTCATACCCGACCACCAAAAATGTTTCTTGAGATCCTTGTACATCTTCCCCGTTCCAGGATGTATTGAGTATCTGGTTTTATGAGCTTCTCTAAGTACCATTTCTCTCATATCTCCAAATTTTGGTACCCAACTCCTTTCAGCCCTATACCGGGTTCCATCTTCCCGAATATTAAGATGCTTCTTCGATCCTTTGGGTATTTCATCCTTTAAATTTCCCTCTTTTAAAACTCCTTGTTGCGCCTCCTTTATTTGAGTAGTAAGGTTATTATGAATCATTATATTCATAGATTTTACTCGAATGGGTTCTCTGTCCTTCCTGCTCAAGGCATCGGCTACCACATTTGCCTTCCCCGGGTGGTAACGAATCTCAAAGTCGTAATCATTCAATAATTCAATCCACCTACGCTGCCTCATATTCAGTTGTTTCTGATTAAATATGTGTTGAAGACTTTTGTGGTCGGTATATATAATACTTTTGACCACATATAAGTAGTGCCTCCAAGTCTTTAATGCAAAAACAACCGCGCCTAATTCCAAATCATGCGTCGTATAATTTTGTTCGTGAATCTTCAATTGTCTAGACGCATAAGCAATCACCTTCGTTCATTGCATTAATACACAACCGAGACCTTGCTTTGATGCGTCACAATAAATCACAAAATCATCATTCCCTTCAGGCAATGACAATATAGGTGCCGTAGTTAGCTTTTTCTTCAATAACTGAAACGCTTTTTCTTGTTCATCATTCCATTCAAATTTCTTCCCTTTATGCGTTAATGCAGTCAAGGGTTTTGCTATTCTGGAAAAGTCTTGGATGAACCTTCTGTAGTAACCAGCTAGTCCTAAAAACTGGCGTATGTGTTTCGGAGTTTTCGGGGTTACTCACTTTTTAACAGTTTCTATCTTTGCCGGATCCACCTTAATACCTTCTTTGTTCACTATGTGACCGAGGAATTGAACTTCTTCCAACCAAAATGCATACTTTGAAAACTTAGCGTACAATTCTTCCTTCCTCAATACTTCTAACACCTTTCTCAAATGTTCACCGTGTTCTTGGTCATTCTTTGAGTAAATAAGTATGTCATCAATGAAAACAATGACAAACTTGTCAAGGTATGGTCCACACACTCGGTTCATAAGGTCCATGAACACAGCTGGTGCATTAGTTAAACCAAACGGCATGACCATAAACTCGTAATGACCTTAACGTGTTCTGAAAGCAGTCTTTGGAATATCATCTTCTTTCACCCGCATTTGATGATACCCGGAACGTAAGTCAATCTTTGAATAAACAGACGAGCCTTGTAGTTGATCAAATAAGTCGTCGATTCTCGGTAGTGGGTAGCGGTTCTTGATGGTAAGTTTGTTCAACTCTCGGTAGTCGATACACAACCTGAATGTACCATCTTTCTTCTTGAAAAACAAAACAGGAGCTCCCCACGGTGATGTGCTTGGTCGAATGAAACCACGCTCTAAAAGTTCTTGTAATTGGCTTTGCAGTTCTTTCATCTCGCTGGGTGCGAGTTTGTAAGGAGCACGAGCTATTGGTGCAGCTCCTGGTACAAGATCTATTTGAAATTCAACGTATCGATGTGGGGGTAATCCCGGTAATTCTTTCGGAAATACATCGGGAAATTCTTTTGCAATGGGAACATCATTGATGCTCTTTTCTTCAGTTTGTACTTTCTCGTCGTGTGCTAGAACAGCATAGCAACCTTTTCTTATTAGTTTTTGTGCCTTCAAATTACTAATAAGATGTAGCTTCGTGTTGCCCTTTTCTCCGTACACCATTAAGGGTTTTTCTTTTTCTCGTATAATGCGAATTGCATTTTTGTAACAAACGATCTCTGCTTTCACTTCTTTCAACCAGTCCATACCGATTATCACATCAAAACTCCCTAACTCTACTGGTATCAAATCAATTTTAAATGTTTCGCTAACCAGTTTAATTTCTCGATTCCGACATATATTATCTGCTGAAATTAATTTACCATTTGCTAATTCGAGTAAAAATTTACTATCCAAAGGCGTCAATGGACAACTTAATTTAGCACAAAAATCTCTACTCATATAGCTTCTATCCACACCCGAATCAAATAAAACGTAAGCAGATTTATTGTCAATAAGAAACGTACCCGTAACAAGCTCCGGGTCTTCCTGTACCTCTGCCGCATTAATATTGAAAACTCTTCCGCGGCCTTGTCCATTCGTGTTCTCCTGGTTCGGGCAATTTCTTATAATGTGGCCCAGTTTTCCACATTTATAACAAACTACATTGGCATAACTTGCTTCGACACTACTTGCTCCGCCATTACTCGTTCCGACACTATTTGTTCCTTTCGTTCTATTAACCCCTGGTCCGTAGACCTCACACTTCGCCGCGCTATGACCATTTCTTTTACACTTGTTGCAAAATTTAGTGCAGAACCCCGAGTGATACTTTTCACACCTTTGGCATAGCTGCTTCTGATTGTTGTTGTTGTTGCGGTTATTATTGTTGTTGGGATGATTGTTGTAGTTGCTGTTATTGTTGTTGTTGTTGTTGTTGTTGTTGTTGGGCTGTTTGTTGTAGTTGCGATTGATGTTGCGATTGTTGGGATAATTGTTGCGATTATTGTTGTAATTGCTGTTGTTGTTGTATTGGTGATTCTTATCACCGTTTTCCTCCCACTTTCTTTTGACTTGCTTCACATTGGCCTCTTCAGCAGTCTGTTCTTTAATTCTTTCTTCAATCTGGTTCACTAGTTTGTGAGCCATTCTACATGCATGTTGTATGGAGGCGGGCTCGTGTGAGCTTATATCTTCTTGGATTCTTTCCGGTAATCCTTTCACAAACGCGTCGATCTTCTCTTCCTCATCTTCGAATGCTCCCGGACACAATAGGCACAATTCTGTGAATCGTCTTTCGTACGTGGTAATATCAAATCCTTGGGTTCGTAACCCTCTAAGTTCTGTCTTGAGCTTATTGACCTCGGTTCTAGGACGGTACTTCTCGTTCATCAAGTGCTTGAATGCTGACCACGGTAGTGCGTACGCATCGTCTTGTCCCACTTGCTCTAGATAGGTATTCCACCATGTTAACGCAGAACCTGTGAAGGTATGCGTAGCGTACTTCACTTTGTCCTCTTCAGTACACTTATTTATTGCAAACACTGATTCGACCTTCTCGGTCCACCGTTTCAATCCGATCGGTCCTTCGATTCCATCAAATTCCAAAGGTTTGCAGGCAGTGAATTCTTTGTAGGTGCATCCTACACGATTTCCTGTACTGCTAGATCCAAGGTTATTGTTGGTATGTAGCGCAGCCTGTACTGCGGCTATGTTTGAAGCTAGAAAAGTACGGAATTCCTCTTCATTCATATTCACGGTGTGTCGAGTAGTCGGTGCCATTTCCTTCAAAATAGTCAAATGGAACAAGTTAATCATACAGAATATTAAGAGTAGTTAATAGTATTTCGTAGCATAATATGAACTCATTTATAAAAGCTTTTTCTTCATATTAGCGTTTTATAAGTTTAAATTCGGGTAGTACCTACCCGTTAAGTTCATACTTAGTAGCTAATATACAATTCAACTACTACAATTCTATATGAAAAAACTGATTATAATAATATTTCGCGTTCAAACTTTTACACAATATTTTACAAACTTACAATACCGCTTATTTTACATATAGCATGAAATATAGCACACAGTAAATTTGATACAAGATGGTTGTGAAGATAATTCTAGCTAGTACACAAGTCGTTCAGCAAAGGAAATAAAGACACGTAATTCATACGTCCAGAAACAAGTCATGCATTCTGGTTTTACTAGGATTACTTCCCATCCTTGGTCTTGTGGAACATAACCGTTATGGCCGTTGATAAGACAGCGTGTTGTAACGTCGTCAAAGGGACGAGGGTTACGTAATGTCCAACAGTCCCGTAACAATCTAAAAACCTCATTTCTTACCCCAATTACCGACTCCGTCACTTGTGGGAACGTTTTGTTTAATAGTTGTAGCCCAATGTTCTTGTTCTCACTTTGGTGAGAAGCGAACATTACTAATCAGTAAGCATAACATGCTTCTTTATGTTACATGTTAGCCGCTTTTTCTAAATCACGAAGTCCAATATTCGGATATATTGAGTCGAAATAATTTCTTAACCCGTTGCGTAAAATAGCATTTGGGTTCCCCGCAATATATGCGTCAAAGTAAACACATCGTAACTTATGGATTTCCCAATGTGATATCCCCCATCTTTCGAACGAAAGCCTTTTATAAACCAAGGCATTCTTGGAACGTTCTTCGAATGTCTTACAAACTGATCTCGCCTTAAATAGTTGTGCCGAAGAATTCTGACCGACTCTAGACAAGATTTCATCAATCATGTCTCCGGGTAGGTCTCTTAAAATATTGGGTTGTCTATCCATTTTGTGTGTTTATACTGTAAAATAGACAAGAGTTAGATTCATAAAAAAAAATACTTATTAATACAAGCAATTTTTACATATATCATAAAGCATAAGCACACTATATTACATATATTACACCACACGAATACAACTATCTTATTCCAACTCGCTTGTTTCTTCTTCTTCGGTTTTGGTCCTTTTTGCCAAGTTTCTAGGGATATATGATGTTCCCCTAATACGAGCCGTCGTTTTCCACATTGGTTTAGAAAAACCTGGTGGTTTAGAGGTTCCCGGGTCATTGTTACAACTTAAGGACTTCAGGAGTTGACGATACATATAAAGTTCATCGGGGTTGGAATTAGATTTCTATATTTTTATGCCCTTTCCCTTATTATTTTCTTTTGCTTTTTTAAATTCAGTTGGGGTCATTTCTATAACATCATCGGAATTATCGTCGGAATCCGATTCATCGGAGAATTGGTAATCCTCCCAATATTTTGCTTCCTTGGCGGAAACACCATTGACCATAATTAACCTTGGTCGGTTGGTTGAGGATTTTCTTTTACTTAACCGTTTTATTATTTCCCCCACCGGTTCCGATTCTTCTTCCAGTTCCGATTCTTCTTCTGGTTCCGATTCTTCTTCCGGTTCCGACTCTTCTTCCGGTTCCTCTTCGAGAACTTGTGAATCAGTCCACGAATCATTCCAATTTAAATTTGACTCTTCATTATTATTAGGTGAGTCAATGGAACTTGTTCTAGAGGTAGACATCTATCATATAATATCAAACGCGTTAAGAGATTAATATATCACATAATATTCACATGTTAAAAATATATAGTTTCCAACAAAATTTGTTAAGCAATCATTTTTCAAGTAAACACGGTCGAAGTCCAGACTCACTAATGCATCCTAATAAACTCGATAAGACACACTAATGCAAAAT
The DNA here is from genome assembly GCF_046630445.1 of Rutidosis leptorrhynchoides. NCBI lineage: Eukaryota > Viridiplantae > Streptophyta > Magnoliopsida > Asterales > Asteraceae > Rutidosis > Rutidosis leptorrhynchoides. Next base: position 711,169,169 of record NC_092334.1, on the reverse strand, counting down.
TCTGGTTCTCTAAGACCAACGATCGGATACCAACTGAAATGTCCCGTTCTTATTGATTAAAAACGTTCCATATTAATTGATTTCGTTGCGAGGTTTGACCTCTATATGAGACGTTTTTCAAAGACTGCATTCATTTTAAAACAAACCATAACCTTTATTTCATCAATAAAGGTTTAAAAATCTTTACGTAGATTATCAAATAATGATAATCTAAAATATCCTGTTTACACACGACTATTACATAATGGTTTACAATACAAATATGTTACAACAAAATAAGTTTCTTGAATGCAGTTTTTACACAATATCATACATGCATGGACTCCAAATCTCGTCCTTATTTAAGTATGCGACAGCGGAAGCTCTTAATAATCACCTGAGAATAAACATGCTTAAAACGTCAACAAAAATGTTGGTGAGTTATAGGTTTAACCTATATATATCAAATCATAATAATAGACCACAAGATTTCATATTTTAATACACATCCCATACATAGAGATAAAAATCATTCATATGGTGAACACCTGGTAACCAACATTAACAAGTTGCATATATAAGAATATCCCCATCATTCTGGGACACCCTTCGGATATGATATAAATTTCAAAGTACTAAAGCATCCGGTACTTTGGATGGGGTTTGTTAGGCCCAATAGATCTATCTTTAGGATTCGCGTCAATTAGGGTGTCTGTTCCCTAATTCTTAGATTACCAGACTTAGTAAAAAGGGGCATATTCGATTTCGATAATTCAACCATAGAATGTAGTTTCACGTACTTGTGTCTATTTTGTAAATCATTTATAAAACCTGCATGTATTCTCATCCCAAAAATATTAGATTTTAAAAGTGGGACTATAACTCACTTTCACATATTTTTACTTTGTGGGGAAGTAAGACTTGGCCACTGGTTGATTCACGAACCTATAACAATATATACATATATATCAAAGTATGTTCAAAATATATTTACAACACTTGTAATATATTTTGATGTTTTAAGTTTATTAAGTCAGCTGTCCTCGTTAGTAACCTACAAGTAGTTGTCCACAGTTAGATGTACAGAAATAAATCGATAAATATTATCTTGAATCAATCCACGACCCAGTGTATACGTATCTCAGTATTGATCACAACTCAAACTATATATATTTTGGAATCAACCTCAACCCTGTATAGCTAACTCCAACATTCACATATAGAGTGTCTATGGTTGTTCCGAAATATATATAGATGTGTCGACATGATAGGTCGAAACATTGTATACATGTCTATGGTATCTCAAGATTACATAATATACAATATAAGTTGATTAAGTTATGGTTGGAATAGATTTGTTTCCAATTTTCACGTAGCTAAAATGAGAAAAATTATCCAATCTTGTTTTACCCATAACTTCTTCATTTTAAATCCGTTTTGAGTGAATCAAATTGCTATGGTTTCATATTGAACTCTATTTTATGAATCTAAACAGAAAAATTATAGGTTTATAATCGGAAAAAATAAGTTACAAGTCGTTTTTGTAAAGGTAGTCATTTTAGTCGAAAGAACGACGTCTAGATGACCATTTTAGAAAACATACTTCCACTTTGAGTTTAACCATAATTTTTGGATATAGTTTCATGTTCATAATAAAAATCATTTTCTCAGAATAACAACTTTTAAATCAATGTTTATCATAGTTTTTAATTAACTAACCCAAAACAGCCCGCGGTGTTACTACGACGGCGTAAATCCGGTTTTACGGTGTTTTTCGTGTTTCCAGGTTTTAAATCATTAAGTTAGCATATCATATAGATATAGAACATGTGTTTAGTTGATTTTAAAAGTCAAGTTAGAAGGATTAACTTTTGTTTGCGAACAAGTTTAGAATTAACTAAACTATGTTCTAGTGATTACAAGTTTAAACCTTCGAATAAGATAGCTTTATATGTATGAATCGAATGATGTTATGAACAGCATTACTACCTTAGGTTCCTTGGATAAACCTACTGGAAAAGAGAAAAATGGATCTAGCTTCAACGGATCCTTGGATGGCTCGACGTTCTTGAAGCAGAATCATGACACGAAAACAAGTTCAAGTAAGATCATCACTTGAAATAAGATTGTTATAGTTATAGAAATTGAACCAAAGTTTGAATATGATTATTACCTTATATTAAAATGATAACCTACTGTAAGAAACAAAGATTTCTTGAGGTTGGATGATCACCTTACAAGATTGGAAGTGAGCTAGCAAACTTGAAAGTATTCTTGATTTTATGTAACTAGAACTTGTAGAATATATGAAGAACACTTAGAACTTGAAGATAGAACTTGAGAGAGATCAATTAGATGAAGAAAATTGAAGAATTAAAGTGTTTGTAAGTGTTTTTGGTCGTTGGTGTATGGATTAGATATAAAGGATATGTAATTTTGTTTTCATGTAAATAAGTCATGAATGATTACTCATATTTTTGTAATTTTATGAGATATTTCATGCTAGTTGCCAAATGATGGTTCCCACATGTGTTAGGTGACTCACATGGGCTGCTAAGAGCTGATTATTGGAGTGTATATACCAATAGTACATACATCTAAAAGCTGTGTATTGTACGAGTACGAATACGGGTGCATACGAGTAGAATTGTTGATGAAACTGAACGAGGATGTAATTGTAAGCATTTTTGTTAAGTAGAAGTATTTTGATAAGTGTATTGAAGTCTTTCAAAAGTGTATAAATACATATTAAAACACTACATGTATATACATTTTAACTGAGTCGTTAAGTCATCGTTAGTCGTTACATGTAAGTGTTGTTTTGAAACCATTAGGTTAACGATCTTGTTAAATGTTGTTAACCCAATGTTTATAATATCAAATGAGATTTTAAATTATTATATTATCATGATATTATCATGTATGAATATATCTTAATATGATATATATACATTAAATGTCTTTACAACGATAATCGTTACATATATGTCTCGTTTAAAAATCATTAAGTTAGTAGTCTTGTTTTTACATATGTAGTTCATTGTTAATATACTTAATGATATGTTTACTTATCATAGTATCATGTTAACTATATATATATCCATATATATGTCATCATATAGTTTTTACAAGTTTTAACGTTCGTGAATCACCGGTCAACTTGGGTGGTCAATTGTCTATATGAAACATATTTCAATTAATCAAGTCTTAACAAGTTTGATTGCTTAACATGTTGGAAACATTTAATCATGTAAATATCAATCTCAATTAATATATATAAACATGGAAAAGTTCGGGTCACTACATTACACACATCATGCAGGTTATTGTCAAGTGGTCTGTGATAAGTGCAACAAGAAAGGACATGTGGCGAAAGATTGTTATGCCACCGTTTCTGAAGTAAAGACAAAACTGACCGATGTCAAGAAATGTTTTGGATGCGGGAAGTCTGGTCACTTTATAAATCAATGCCCTGATAAGGAGAAGAACAAAGAACCCGCACGTGGTAGGGCATTTAATGTTATTGCCAGTAAAGCACGTGAGGATCCTAATCTTGTCACGGGTACGTTTACCGTTAATAATCAACTAGCTTCTATTATGTTTGATACGAGTGCTGATAGAAGTTATATGTGTAAAGACTTTAGTTTTAAACTAAAATGTGCATCATTACCTCTAGACGATAAATATACTATTGAATTAGCTAATGGTAAACTGATAAAAGCCGATAAAATTTGCCATGGTTGCGAAATGAATCTCGCTGGTGAAACCTTCAAAATCGATTTGATACCCGTAGAATTAGGAAGTTTTGACGTAATCGTTGGCATGGACTGGATGTCCAAAACAAGAGCGGAAGTTGTTTGCGCTGAGAAAGCAATCCGCATCCCTCGTAAGGATGAAACATCATTAATGATTTATGGGGAGAAGAGCAACTCAAAGCTGAACTTTATCAGCTGTATGAAGGCCCAGAAACTTATAAGAAAAGGTTGTTATGCTATTCTGGCACATGTAAAGAAGATCGATACTGAAGAAAGAAGCATTAATGACATGCCGGTTGTAAGAGAATATCCCGGAGTATTTCCAGAAGAATTACCGGGGCTACCTCCACACAGATGTGTAGAATTCCAGATTGATCTCATACCAGGAGCTGCACCTATAGCCCAATCTCCATATAGACTTGCACCTTCAGAAATGCAAGAATTACAATACCAGTTGCAAGAATTATCGGACCGTGGATTTATTCGTCCTAGTTTTTCACCTTGGGGTGCTCCTATTCTGTTCGTCAAGAAGAAGGATGGATCTATGAGAATGTGCATAGATTACCGAGAATTAAACAAATTAACGATCAAGAATCGGTACCCATTACCGAGGATTGATGATTTGTTTGATCAATTGCAAGGATCAAGTGTTTATTCTAAGATTGATCTACGCTCCGGATATCATCAACTGAGAGTGAAGGAAGAAGATGTTCCTAAAACCGCGTTCAGAACCCGTTACGGTCACTATGAGTTTCTAGTCATGCCTTTTGGATTAACTAATGCTCCAGCAGTATTCATGGATCTAATGAATCGCATCTGTAGACCATATTTAGACAAATTTGTCATTGTTTTTATCGACGACATATTAATTTACTCGAAGAACAAGGAAGAACATGAGCAACACTTAAGACTGGTACTGGAGATACTCAAGAAAGAAGAATTGTACGCAAAATTTTCGAAGTGTGATTTCTGGTTACAAGAAGTTCAATTTTTGGGCCATGTTGTCAGTAAACATGGAATTAAAGTTGACCCCGCCAAGATCGAAGCCATTAGTAAATGGGAAACCCCGAAGACTCCAACACAAATTCGCCAATTCTTAGGTCTTGCTGGTTACTACCGAAGATTCATTCAAGATTTCTCTAGAAACCCTTAACTGCATTGACTCAAAAGGGAAAGAAGTATGATTGGTCCACAGAACAGGAATCCTCATTCCAGTTATTAAAGAAGAAGTTAACGTCTGCACCCATTTTGTCATTACCGGAAGGAAATGATGATTTCGTGATCTATTGTGATGCTTCACGCCAAGGTTTAGGATGTGTATTAATGCAACGCACAAAAGTCATCGCATATGCCTCACGACAACTAAAAATTCATGAAAAGAACTATACGATGCACGATTTAGAACTTGGAGCAGTAGTTTTTGCACTCAAAATATGGAGACACTATCTATATGGCACCAAGTGTACAGTGTACACCGACCATAAGAGTCTTCAACATATTTTTGATCAAAAACAACTCAATATGAGGCAACGTCACTGGGTAGAGTTGTTAAACGATTACGATTGTGAAATCCGTTACCACCCCGGAAAGGCTAATGTTGTAGCTGATGCCCTAAGTCGAAAAGAAAGAGTAAAACCTCTTAGGGTCTGAGCTTTGAATATTACAATTCGTACTGATCTCACAAAGCAAATTCAAGCAGCACAGTTAGAGGCTTTAAAAGAAGAAAATGAAAAAGGCGAAATAAGCAAAGGGTTAGAAAAACAACTTGAAGAAAAAGCCGATGGAACCCTGTATTTTGCTGGTAGGATATGGGTACCAAAACATGGTAACCTAAGGCAACTAGTACTGGATAAAGCACACAAAACGAGGTACTCAATTCACCTAGGAAACGGAAAAATGTACCACGATCTCAAGAAGTTTTATTGGTGGCCTAATATGAAAACAGAAATTGCTACTTATGTAAGCAAATGTTTAACGTGTGCAAAGGTCAAAGTTGAGCACCAAAAGCCATCAGGATTACTGCAACAACCAGAAATTCCGCAGTGGAAATGGGAAAGAATAACCATGGATTTCATTACGAAATTGCCAAGGACTGCAAGTAGTCATGATACTATTTGGGTGATAGTTGATCGTCTAACTAAATCAGCTCACTTTCTACCAATAAAGGAGACAGACAGTATGGAGAAATTAGCACGCCTATATTTGAAGGAAGTAGTTTCCAGGCATGGTGTACCCATCTCTATCATATCTGATCGCGACACCCGATTCACATCACGTTTCTGGCAGTCATTACAAAAAGCATTGGGAACTCGATTAGATATGAGCACCGCTTATCACCCACAGACAGATGGTCAAAGTGAAAGAACAATACAAACATTGGAAGACATGTTACGGGCATGCGTGATTGACTTTGGAACCAGTTGGGATCGACACTTACCGTTGGTAGAATTTTCATACAATAACAGCTATCATACGAGCATCAACGCAGCGCCATTTGAAGCACTTTACGGTAGAAAGTGCAGATCTCCTATCTGTTGGAGTGAAGTAGGAGAAAGACAACTTACTGGACCAGAAATTATTCATGAAACCACCGAAAAGATCATTCAAATACAACAGCGATTGAAAATGGCCATGAGTCGCCAAAAGAATTATGCTGATGTAAGAAGAAAACCGCTAGAATTTCAAGTGGGCAACAAAGTCATGTTGAAAGTGTCACCCTGGAAAGGCGTTGTACGATTCGGTAAATGAGGAAAGCTAAGTCCTAGGTACGTAGGACCCTTTGAAATCACCGAAAGAATTGGAACAGTTGCTTATCGATTAAAGCTACCGCAAGAACTTAGTAGTGTTCACAACACATTTCACGTGTCAAATTTGAAGAAATGTATAGCTGAAGAGGATGTCGTAATTCCTCTTGACGAAATACGAATCAATGATAAACTCCATTTTATCAAAGAACCTGTTGAAATCATGGACCGTGAGGTCAAACAATTAAAACAAAGCAAAATACCGATAGTTAGGGTTCGTTGGAACGCAAAACGAGGACCCGAGTTTACTTGGGAACGTGAAGATCAGATGAAGCAAAAGTATCCACATTTGTTCACTGATATCGCTCATGAAACAGGTACTACTCAAAATTTCGGGACGAAATTTTCTTTAACGGCGAGGTACTGTGATGACCCGAAAATTTTTGACTTATTTAAACCAATTCTCTATACGATTTATTATTTTAACACGTTAAACAAAGTCTGTTAGATTGAGTCTCAAAATTTTAGAACTGTTACATATATACAATTACCTTTGACTACTCTCGACGATTCATGAACAATTATATGTATGTATATATATATATATATGTACAAGTAAAAACGACTTTCCTACAGTAAAACCCTATTTGTTACAGTAAAAATTACTTTGCTACAGTAAAACACAATTTGCTACAGTAAAACACTATTTGCTACAGTGAAACCGTATTTTGCTACAGTGCTACAGTGAAAACACTATTTGCTACAGTAATTTGCTACAGTAAATACTATTTGCTGCAGTAAAACACTATTTGCTACAGTAAACTATTTGATGTCGACGAACTAGCAAACAAAACAGAAAAGGCGGCCATGCGATCGCATGGCAAAAACACTGAAAACTCATGCGATCGCATGAGCTACAGTAAATCGAAAAGTACTATAAAAGGTCAGTTTTGCTCGACGAAATTTTTCATAATTATTTATGTACGTAAATTTTATATTTATAATTATAATTATAATTTTAATTTTAAGTTTAATAATAATAAAGTATATTCGAGGGTATTTTTAATTCGGGTTTCAAACCGTTTTAAAATAAGGAAATATTAGGTATTGTTCGGGGTATTGTTCTTGAATCCAAGACCAACCATACAGTCGTCTACCATCATTACGTCTACGCAATTTGCCTACAATATTGAATCGCAATATTGAACTGTGAGTTATAGTCTCCCTTTTTAAATACTTTAAATATTTTTGGGCTGGGAATACATGCAATTTATTTTAAACGCAATAAGACACAAGTACATACAAAATTCTACACTGAGTTAAACCGAAAATTCCTTAGATTTGGTAACTAGTAGCTGCCAGTACATAGGATATGGACTGGTGGGCGCGAATAATTGTATATGGATCCATAGGGCTTGACATCCCCGTCCGAGCTAGAGCGCTAGCCTTTTAACGGACGTATGTTATTTGAGTTTAAGACACGTTGGTTTGCGCGTATTAAAACGAATGGGGTAATTATCACTATAGCGTTAAGTTTAGTTACCAGGGTGCTCTGTTACGTAGAATCTATTGATAAACTTTTGATGAAATCTTGTGGTCTATCTTTATATATGTTTATGACTCAAGCAATTAAACCTATAACTCACCAACATCCGTGTTGACTTTTTAGCATGTTTTATTCTCAGGTCCTTAGAATGCTTCCACTGTGATGTGCTTGTTGCCTGCATGGAGTCTCTCATGCTTTGTAGAAAGTTTATTGCATTCAAAATAAAACTGCGTTGTGTAATAAATAATTAGACTGTGATGTCAACCTGTAAATTAAAGACTTATGTATTTTGGGGTTTTGCTTATACCTAAGCACTCGCCCACATGTTTATAACTTTCTATGTTTAGAAAGTCACTTATTTTAATGAATGCAATATTTTATCAAAACGTATCATATAGAGGTCAAAACCTCACTGTGGAATCAATGATTAACGTGTCGCGTCAATAGCAATTTTGACGGGTCGTTACAATAAGTAAGAACGTGAAGTGTAAATAACTTAGATGTTGGATATCGACAAGTTATGTAACTCGACATTTTTCATTAAGATGATTTCATACGTTTATTTAATCTTTGAACTTTATCCCATGATTCACCAACAAACTGTAATTTAAAAACTTGAAACCTATTATGAATATATATGATTCTACTTTTCTAAAATATTTTATGATATAACGATTTCCATTATTTTAACCTTTAAACAACATGATTCTTAAAAATATATTTGGTTTTGGAAAACAAAATTATTATATTTATTTGATTTAGTTTCAAACGTACAAAAACGTTTTCAGTTTAAAAAGAACTTTATTATTAAAACGTATATAACTTTTATAAATATCTAGAACCACTTTTGACAACTCATTACTTAACCAGTATGATAAAGATAACGATATTTATATTTTATTTTATTAAATATATATAACGATTTAAATTAATATTATATATATTTATACGCGTATTATACGTACATAGTTTTATACTTTTACTATACTTAAATTTTACCTTTACTTTATTTTTACTTTACTTTAACTTTAATAATTCACTTTAATAATTCATACTTTAATAATTCACTTTAATAATTCATACTTTAATAATTCATACTTTAATAATTCACTTTAATAATTCATACTTTAATAATTCACTTTAATAATTCAAAAATCTATTATAAATAGAATTCAATAGGTTTCATTATTTCATAGAAACTTGAAAATATTTTTCTCTAAACTCTCTCAATCGATTTACATATATATATTTACTTCGTATTATTTCAAGATTTTATTAGTATACATAAAATATTACGACGGAGTGCTGTCCGAGTGATTTCGAAATTGTTTTTCGAGTAGGATAGGATTAAGGAAATTATGGGTTATAGCTATGGAGGTGATTGAGTATGGTTCATGGGTATGCTCGTGAGGTCAATATAGTGTTTATCATTTCCGTTGCGTCTACGTACCTTTCCTGCAATATTGAATCTCAATATTGATACGTGAGTACTCATAATTTAACTTTTACATACTAATAGTGTATCCCTGACTAGTGCTCGAGTATTTAGGATTATGCATGCTTGTACTTTTGATATTGCCCTTAGACAGGTTAGGTTGAATCTTGAATTAGTTACTCTTGCGGTTGAGATAAGGTATAAGATATGCATGTCCTTGGAAAGCTAGCGAAAAATTAAGAACTTTTCCTTTAGATATCGAATGGTTTCGATGAACGGATTAGAAGTTATAATCAATTGAATTTTCGATATTTTTATTAAAAATGATTATTATTATCATCGTTTTTATCGTCGTTCCAGTTTTATCTTATTATAATCATTATTATTATCTTTATCAATAAAAGGGATTTATCATTAAAAATTGTTAATTTTTTTTATTATTACTATCGTTATTATCGTTAAAGTTATAATTAGTATTATTATTATTATCCAATTATTATTATTATTATTATTATTATTATTATTATTATTATTATTATTATTATGATTATGATTATTATTATTATTATCATTATCATTATTAATATATATATCATTATTTAAAAATGGTTATTGTTATTGTTATTATTATTATTACTATATTATCATTAAGATAATTATTAGTATTATCGTTAGTAATGTTATAGTAACTATCATTATTAATATTAGTGTAACTAAAACAAATATTTGTAACACCTAATTATTTTGATTACTATTATTATCATTATTATGAACACGATATAAAAGACGATTAAAAGCTATTAAACGAAACGATTAGGAAATAATGAGTAAGAGTATCATGATGAAATTAAAATATTATAAGATATTAATTTAGATAAAATTATCGCTCTTATTATTTTTTATCATTACTATTATTATTAAAAGTATCGTTAGTATTAAAACTATCATTTTAACAAAAATTATCATTTTAATAGAAATGTCATTGTTACTATAAAATATCATTATTGTTATTATTTTAAATAGAATTATTATTTTAAAGATAATATTAAAAATTATCGTAAATATTAAAGTTATCATAATTAGAATTATCGTTTTATCATAATGTCATCTTAGTAATTATAAATATTGATATTTTTATAATAATAATTATTATTACAAAATAATACAACTTTTACTTACTATCATTATAGATATTATTTTATCAAATAAATATGTGATACAAACATATTTTACTACGTGTAATAACTTACTTTAATAATACCTATCATGTTATCTTTATGATATTAAATGAACCCTATAAATTTTATTACTTAATATATATAAAATTATATTTTATTATATAAATTTAATATAAAATTTTATTAATTAATAAATAAATTATATTATTTACTCTAATAAATCTTTTAGAAATATTTAAAAATATAAAATGACGATATTTAAACTATATATTAATCATGTATAGATTTTTGGAAATTATTTTGAGTCAAATTTACTTTTGTTGACTTTTGCATATTAGTCTCGAGCATTAGGATTGTGGTACACTATGACTTGACCTAATTTGTTAAATAAATATTGACCAACACATAAATATATATAATTAATTTAGGTTCGTGAATCCGAGGCCAACCTTGCACTTGTTCAATGATGTTATATGTATTTTTACTACGAAATACAGTATGTTGAGTTTCATTTGCTCCCTTTTTAAATGCTTTTGCAATATATATTTTTGGGACTGAGAATACATGCGCTGTTTTTATAACTGTTTTACGAAATGGACACAAGTAATTGAAACTACATTATATGGTTGAATTATCGAAATCGAATATGCCCCTTTTTATTAAGTCTGGTAATCTAAGAATTAGGGAACAGACACCCTAATTGACGCGAATCCTAAAGATAGATCTATTGGGTCTAACAAACCCCATCCAAAGTACCGGATGCTTTAGTACTTCGAAATTTATATCATGTCTGAAGGAGGATCCCGGAATGATAGGGGATATTCTTATATGTATCTAGTTAATGTCGATTACCAGGTGTTCACCATATGAATGATTATTTTTGTCTCTATGCATGGGACGTATATTTATGAGAACTGTAAATGAAATTCTTGTGGTCTATTAAAATGATGGAAATAAATGATTATGATAAACTAATGAACTCACCAACCTTTTGGTTGACACTTTAAAGCATGTTTATTCTCAGGTGTTAAATAAATCTTCCGCTGTGCATTTGCTCATTTTAAAGATATTACTTGGAGTCTTTCATAGCATATTTCGAAGAACGTTGCATTCGAGTCATTGAGTTCATCAAAGATTAATATTAAATCAATTTATAGTTGGATAGTGGATATTATGAAATGGTATGCATGCCTGTCAATTTTCGATGTAAAGAAAGTTTGTCTTTTAAAAACGAATGCAATGTTTGTAAAATGTATCATATAGAGGTCAAATACCTCGCAATGTAATCAACTATTGTGAATCGTTTATAATGTATATGAATGGGTCCTTTTAGTTGGTATCAGAGCGGTGGTCTTAGCGAACCAGGTCTGCATTAGTGTGTCTAATTAATAAGTCGATAGGATGCATTAGTGAGTCTGGACTTCGACCGTGTCTGCATGTCAAAAGTTTTGCTTATCATTTTGTGTCAAAAATTAACTACTTATCATCCTCATAAAATTACCTGCTTATCATTTTTAGTCTAAGACACGTCTTGCTGCATTGATTGCATGAATAGTGTATAGACAAAAATTCATATCTTAGCATATCTGCTAAATCATATTTTATCGTATCTGTTACTTTAAACTTTTCCTGACATATCCCGCAAAGTCCTCCGTAATCTACGAAATATTTTGATCTATATATATATATATATATATATATATATATATATATATATATATATATATATATATATATATATATATATATATATATATTCTATGTAATTAGAATACCATCTGTTAGCCAAAATCATTTCATATCGAAAAAAAAAATCCTTTATCCAATCGTACGAAATGGAATTCGTCATCAGTTCAAGTCACTCAGATTCCGAAATGGAATCCCATTCAAGCTACGAAAGCAGTGTGACCAGAATAGATCAACCAATTAGTCATCACCTATTCTGGATGAATTGGGGATGGGTTCGTAGCCTCCTCAATCATTGGAGACAAGAAGAAGGTGATCTCTTCCATCCACCACATTGCCCTCTTGACGAAGAACCTGAAGCACTTATTGGCGAACCTGTCCGAAACACCATTTTCTCGCTCATTTCCAGAGTAACTCGTCACGATTATATATTACATCAAATTTTAGATTTTATTTATCCGCTCATCCGAACCGACAATCACCCCGGTGTAATAGAAGAAGTCAACGAGCTTCGCGCTCGGGTAGTGGCTTTGGAGAATATGATGCAGAGATTACAAACACCAGCAACAGCATCAACAGCATAACCAGTACCACCATCATCAACGCCAACAGTATCATTACCACCTTCAACCACAACCGCGTCGTAAACCTCAACTTCACAATCAGTTCCACGAGCATCAACGTCATACGCACCATAGATACCAAGGAGTACCAACAACAACAACTGATGAAGTATTAATTCATAACTTCATTGGATAAACATTTCCGCGGCGATTATGTAATCTCTAAAGTCTTAGAGATTATCTAATCTAGCCCTAACCATAAATCAATTAAGCGAACCAAAATGATAGAAGGAAGAGTAGAAACCCTGACAAAAATGGTGTGTGATTAACAAGCTAAACTTGCTTTACCAACAGCATCAACAGTACCGTCAGCGTTACCAGCATCGTCAGTACAGTCAACATCCGAATCAACAACACCGATAACATCACAAACTCCGTCAGTTCAAGAATCACTGTGGACATCATTACGAATCAATAACGTGTATATTGTATCAACGAGTTATGAAGAATTAACTCATTCCCTCTGAAGAAATTATATGTATATTATATATATATATTTTGAAATAAATCTTTCCGTGCTAAGCTATTGAGTGTGAATCTTAACTACTCGGTTAATTCATATTACAAATATGCAATAACGTACGTCCTTCGGCCGCAACTTAACCAGCGTTAACTACAATCTCTGTCGCAATTCAACAAATTCCAATTCATAATAAATCAAGTATATATTTGATTTTACACTTTCATCATCGATGTACCCGAAACTTTTCAGATAACATCATTCGTACTTTGCGAAATTCACAAGAATTCCACGAACCGAACATCATACATCAACAAATAACGAAGTATTGATTCATAATTTCAATGTCATTAAAGAAATACTGCGTAAAAGTTATGTACTTTTTAAAGCCTTTAGAGATTATTCAATTCTAGTTTCAATCGTAAATCAAATGAGTTTAATTTAACATTAACTCATTAAATCTATGTTACATCTGAAGAAAATATACATATATATATTTTCATAAAGACTGTAATAAAATTCTTTTGTACAAAATATTAATTGTGAAATTTTTTTTTTAACGGGTAGGTAATACCCGAGAGATATATATAAATTCACAATTAATATGTTATATTCTTCGAATCAGATTAAGCAAATTATCAATTATACTTCCTACTTTCATAATAATATACATTCTTTCATAGAAATCAAAACAACCATACTCATTCAAACCCAATTACATATTCTGATTTTAAAATCTCAGAATTCAATTCGAGATATAACCGGTACCATCACTTTTAGATTCCTACATCTTTCAAAGCTATACTTTGACTTCAAAAGTGTGTTAGAACATCAAATGTATACAAACGATTACAATCTGTGTTCAAACCTTTCAAAAATCTCTGAAGACACTTCAAATAATGAGTAATCGAGATGACGATCCAACCACATATTACCCACAGTTATGTACTTAAAAAGCTCTCGAAACCAAAGTCATAATTCAACACATATCTGTGTCAGATCTTTTGGCATTTATTAGCCAAAATAACCTTGCAATTCCTTTGCAAAGTAGCAAATTATATCACAGCTCCAGCAAGACAACTCGATTTTTTCATTCGGAGTAGCCTTATCATAATTTTGATATATGTGATTACCCTTTTGTTACCGGAGAACCTTTCATATTCCACCACATTAGCAATAAACTTACCAACAACTTCACTGATCTTGGGCATTCCGAAGAATCTTTATATTTATCAAAAGCTTATCATTTACTCATCTGCCTCTTGTAACGAGAATAGCCATACGAATCATTGGGAATTAGCAATCAGTATTTTGAAATCTCACAGTATGTTGACGCCAACAGTTATACATAACGTCTATTTCCAAGGCTTACATACTTCGAATGTGAAGTTTCTGAAAAACACTCTGAACCGCGAACTAGTTCTCGAAATGCTGATGAAGTAACAAAAACTGTAAACGACCTTAGCAGTAAAAAGTTTGATGATAAAGATTAGTGTATTAACAAAGCTCAGAAATAGAGAAGTTTTGGAACTGGAAAACGGATTGAGCAAAGTATGAAGGAGGCTGTGGACAAATCACAAAGACTGAACCTGCCTTCAAAGAATCCAAATGATTCAGTGTCTGCTGAAGTCATTAACGAATACCTTGCTCCTGACACTAAACCCTTACAGACAATATTCTTCATCATCCTCTGATATTAGAAATTCTAAGATATCATCGTATCTTTCATTATAAATATCCTCCATATTTCTGAAGATATTTCCATAACTATTCTTATCTGGAATCATTTATCTCTTTGCGCTATCTGTATTACATCAAAAAGGAAACTGTTTAGTTCCTATACTCTGTAAACCTTAGAGTTTAAAATATGAATGTTTTTGAAGTAGTGTTGGAAACTGAAGCATGAGTTAGTATAATATAATGACACTTGATCAATGTGATTATATTACAGTAAGTCATGCTGAGTTTCTAAATGGAACGTGATGATTCACAGATCATAACATCATCATGTGCCATGTTATACGACTCTTGTATTCTATTTAACCTCTAAAATATCAAGAAAATATTTCTTGATGATTCGGCCTTTTCCAAGGTATTCTAGTAATTTGACAAGTCAAGATCGTGCCATCACAATTTCCTTCCTAGAACATGAACAATGTTCATTCTGAAATTTATATCTGTGAATCCTGGACCATTACAAGCGGTGCTTAATCGCAAGAAGAAGAAACGAAAGGACAAAACTCCGAAATAGAAATTGGGGTATAAATTGCAGCAAATAAAAGAGAGCATTAACTGTGAATGATAATGATTATTGTAGACAGAAGCAGAGACTTTGAAATATAAGAGAACATATAAAGCCCAACGACAAACCAGAAATTATAAACCATATATATCGATGCATATAGCAATATAAAGACACGGGAGAACTAGAAACACTATAAACCCAAGAGTATAGTAGAAGTAAATAGATTCTTCCGGCGGTAGATGAAAAAGAAGAATGACCGATATGAAAGTTAGAAGTATATCGAGAATCAGAACTGGATGGAGCATATTGATGAATACTTTAAAATATGAGTTGAGGGGGAAAGAATAGAAGGTGATGAAACATGACTAGGAACTTAGAAATCAACAGATTTAACTCACACAATGGCGGAATAAGTGAATCAAACCCTCTAGTGAATAGGTTAAGTTTTTTTTTTGATTAATTTAGTCAAACCACAACTAAATCAAGTGTGATTAGATCAACACCTAGAGCTATTATTCACCACCTGGGTGATTTGGGTTGAGAGAGAATCGGAGGAGCTTATCAGATCTGAGTGTGTGTAACAAATGAGAGGCTTAACCTAAAATGAAGAACATAAGACTTTATATACCCCTGCTGTTGACTCACCCATACGATTCATCCATCACACAAACGAGTTGGCTTCATCAGCCGTACGGGTGATCACTCACTCGTGTCTTCTCATTTAGGTTGTAATTGTGACTTTGCTCAGCATCAACCGTGCGTATGAGCCTGTCAGCCGTATGAGTGAGGCTTCACTCGGACGTCTGACTAAGTCTAACATAGTCAAACATCCAAATCTCGTTCCTGCAGTTGCTGTAACCACATACAAACACGGATAGGATAATAACGAACGATCATGGTGGCCTGTAAACTGTTGTACCTGCAATGGACGTGGGTAGATGTCTAGGGACTTGCATAAAATGCATCAACAGAAGGTGTGAGTTGTAAGAAAACGAAGGAGGTGAATTTATAAGAAAATCTCTGACAGAACAATTAAAATGGACGATCGCATTTAAAGCGGATCCTAATTCCTTTTGTTACCGGAGAATCAAATCTTATTACAAAGATTTTCTTCAAATTCCTTGAAATCTGGAAATCAATCATATCTACATCAAATGATAAGATGAATCTACACTTACTCATTTCACTCTTCTATGTTAGCTTCATTTGTACTCTTCATATAAATGGATTGTTTATCCAAATTATTCGCTGATGATAAAACTCTAATTTTCAGCCTGTATGCATCATGAAAACATACTTATTATTATTCACGACCTTTCCACTCAAATTTCGGGACAAAATTTCTTTAACGGGTAGGTACTGTGACAACCCGGAAATTTCCAACCAAATTTAAACTTTATCTTTATATTATTCCGACACGATAAGCAAAGTTTGTTAAGTTAAATCTAAAGAATTTTAAATTGTGTTCATACATTCAATATAACCTCGACCAAATTCCGACGATTCACGAACCGTTATATATAAATAAATATGTATATATATGTATATATATATTATAACTTGAGAATATTAATAAAGTATTAAAAGTATAATACTTTACATGAACGTATTTGTTTCAATATGTTTATCGATGGAATTAGAAGATAATATCAAATGATTGATTTATCAGATACATTATGATATGATTACGGGTCTATGTTATGAGGTCCACTGTGATTTAAGAAATCTATTCTTTTTGACAACATTCGGAAAATGGTAAAGTGATTTATAAGTAAGAACGTGAAGTGTAAATAACTTAGATGTTGGATATCGACAAGTTATGTAACTCGACATTTTTCATTAAGATGATTTCATACGTTTATTTAATCTTTGAACTTTATCCCATGCTTCACCAACAAACTGTAATTTAAAAACTTGAAACCTATTATAATATATATGATTCTACTTTTCTAAAATATTTTATGATATAACGATTTCCATTATTTTAACCTTTAAACAAAATGATTCTTAAAAATATATTTGGTTTTGGAAAACAAAATTATTTTATTTATTTGATTTAGTTTCAAACGTACAAAAACGTTTTCAGTTTAAAAAGAACTTTATTATTAAAACGTATATAACTTTTATAAATATCTAGAACCACTTTTGACAACTCATTACTTAACCAGTATGATAAAGATAACGATATTTATATTTTATTTTATTAAATATATATAACGATTTAAATTAATATTATATATATTTATACGCGTATTATACGTACATAGTTTTATACTTTTACTATACTTAAACTTTACCTTTACTTTATTTTTACTTTACTTTAACTTTAATAATTCACTTTAATAATTCATACTTTAATAATTCACTTTAATAATTCAAATTTTAATAATTCATACTTTAATAATTCACTTTAATAATTCATACTTTAATAATTCACTTTAATAATTCAAAAATCTATTATAAATAGAATTCAATAGGTTTCATTATTTCATAGAAACTTGAAAATATTTTTCTCTAAACTCTCTCAATCGATTTATATATATATATTTACTTCGTATTATTTCAAGATATTATTAGTATACATAAAATATTACGACGGAGTGCTGTCCGAGTGATTTCGAAATTGTTTTTCGAGTAGGATAGGATTAAGGAAATTATGGGTTATAGCTATGGAGGTGATTGAGTATGGTTCATGGGTATGCTCGTGAGGTCAATATAGTGTTTATCATTTCCGTTGCGTCTACGTACCGTTCCTGCAATATTGAATCTCAATATTGATACGTGAGTACTCATAATTTAACTTTTACATACTAATAGTGTATCCCTGACTAGTGCTCGAGTATTTAGGATTATGCATGCTTGTACTTTTTATATTGCCCTTAGACAGGTTAGGTTGAATCTTGAATTAGTTACTCTTGCGGTTGAGATAAGGTATAAGATATGCATGTCCTTGGAAAGCTAGCGAAAAATTAAGAACTTTTCCTTTAGATATCGAATGGTTTCGATGAACGGATTAGAAGTTATAATCAATTGAATATTCGATATTTTTATTAAAAATGATTATTATTATCGTCGTTTTTATCGTCGTTCCAGTTTTATCGTATTATTATCATTATTATTATCTTTATCAATAACAGGGATTTATCACTAAAAATTGTTATTTTTTTTATTATTACTATCGTTATTATCGTTAAAGTTATAATTAGTATTATTATTATTATCCAATTATTATTATTATTATTATTATTATTATTATTATTATTATTATTATTATTATTATTATAATTATCATTATTAATATATATATCATTATTTAAAAATGGTTATTGTTATTGTTATTATTATTATTACTATATTATCATTAAGATAATTATTAGTATTATCGTTAGTAATGTTATAGTAACTATCATTATTAATATTAGTGTAACTAAAACAAATATTTGTAACACCTAATTATTTTGATTACTATTATTATCATTATTATGAACACGATATAAAAGACGATTAAAAGCTATTAAACGAAACGATTAGGAAATAATGAGTAAGAGTATCATGATGAAATTAAAATATTATAAGATATTGATTTAGATAAAATTATCGTTCTTATTATTTTTTATCATTACTATTATTATTAAAAGTATCGTTAGTATTAAAACTATCATTTTAACAAAAATTATCATTTTAATAGAAATGTCATTGTTACTATAAAATATCATTATTGTTATTATTTTAAATAGAATTATTATTTTAAAGATAATATTAAAAATTATCGTAAATATTAAAGTTATCATAATTAGAATTATCGTTTTATCATAATGTCATCTTAGTAATTATAAATATTGATATTTTTATAATAATAATTATTATTACAAAATAATACAACTTTTACTTACTATCATTATAGATATTATTTTATCAAATAAATATGTGATACAAACATATTTTACTATGTGTAATAACTTACTTTAATAATACCTATCATATTATCTTTATGATATTAAATGAACCCTATAAATTTTATTACTTAATATATATAAAAGTATATTTTATTATATAAATTTAATATAAAATTTTATTTATTAATAAATAAATTATATTATTTACTCTAATAAATCTTTAAAAAATATTTAAAAATATAAAACGACGATATTTAAACTATATATTAATCATGTATAGATTTTTGGAAATTATTTTGAGTCAAATTTACTTTTGTTGACTTTTGCATATTAGTCTCGAGCATTAGGATTGTTGTACACTATGACTTGACCTAATTTGTTAAACAAATATTGACCAACACATAAATATATATAATTAATTTAGGTTCGTGAATCCGAGGCCAACCTTGCACTTGTTCAATGATGTTATATGTATTTTTACTACGAAATACAGTATGGTGAGTTTCATTTGCTCCCTTTTTAAATGCTTTTGTAATATATATTTTTGGGACTGAGAATACATGCGCTATTTTTATAACTATTTTACGAAATGGACACAAGTAATTGAAACTACATTATATGGTTGAATTATCAAAATCGAATATGCCCCTTTTTATTAAGTCTGGTAATCTAAGAATTGAGGAACAGACACCCTAATTGACGCGAATCCTAAAGATAGATCTATTGGGTCTAACAAACCCCATCCAAAGTACCGGATGCTTTAGTACTTCGAAATTTATATCATGTCCGAAGGAGGATCCCGGAATGATAAGGGATATTCTTATATGTATCTAGTTAATGTCGATTACCAGGTGTTCACCATATGAATGATTATTTTTGTCTCTATGCATGGGACGTATATTTATGAGAACTGTAAATGAAATTCTTGTGGTCTATTAAAATGATGGAAATAAATGATTATGATAAACTAATGAACTCACCAACCTTTTGGTTGACACTTTAAAGCATGTTTATTCTCAGGTGTTAAAGAAATCCTCCGCTGTGCATTTGCTCATTTTAAAGATATTACTTGGAGTCTTTCATAGCATATTTCGAAGAACGTTGCATTCGAGTCATTGAGTTCATCAAAGATTATTATTAAATCAATTTATAGTTGGATAGTGGATATTATGAAATGGTATGCATGCCTGTCAATTTTCGATGTAAAGAAAGTTTGTCTTTTAAAAACGAATGCAATGTTTGTAAAATGTATCATATAGAGGTCAAATACCTCGCAATGTAATCAACTATTGTGAATCGTTTATAATGTATATGAACGGGTCCTTTCACCCACTTCCATACAGAAGGCAAGTCGAATAGCTCATAAACTCATAAATCAGATTGAGGGGAGAATTAAAGAATAGGCGGTCGAAGAAGCCAACACAAAACAACTCAAGAGGAAGTGGGAGAAAAACGGTGACAAGAGTCACCAGTACAACAACAATAACAATTACAACCACAACCGCAACAACAATCGCAACAATAACCGCAATCCTAACAATAACTACAACAAACGTCCCAACAACAACAACAACAACAACAACAACAACAATAACAACAACAACTGTTTCAACAACAATAACAATCCCAACAACAACCTCAATAACAACAAACAACAGAAACAACCATGCTTCACAATAATAACTAAAATTAAAATTTTCATTCTAGTTATAATATTAATGTTATTAGTAATAATAACAATAGTATTAGTTATAATATAACAAATTAAATGTATTTTATTTCATATATTTATCATATATATAATAGTATAAATCAAAACATTTTATAACTAAGTTAATATTTATCACATTGTAAAATATATCTATATTTTCATTTAGAAGTATAAATTTATACATTTTATATGTAATTGAAATAATTAATATAATATTTAGTTTTTCAAATACTAATTATATTTCAAAGTATAATTTAAGATTATTTACATAATAGAAATTATTATATCATATAACGTTTTCATTTTAAAACTTAACTAGGTATAGTTCATTTATGTACTAACGTTTATTTTAACTTATTAAACGTTCTAATTATCATATCTAAATATCAATCGAATCACTAAGCGAGTGTTACTATCGTTTACTTAACTAATTTGAAATTATATATATTTAATATACATAACCAAGTTTTACATACACGTTGCTAGTTATTTATATAGTTAATTCTAATAATTAACATTCTGACTTATTGTATATATTCAAATTCATTCTTTAAAAGGTTTCATTTATATCATACAACTTTTTCAATATTATGAAAACTAAATAATTTTCTTATCAAAAGACACGAGTAAATTATTGTAAAGCATGTATTGGAAATTAAACAGAAATCTCCATTAACTTTTGTCTAGTTATCGTTAATTGACACTTTTATTCTTACTTGTAGATCACTTTACCATTTATTCCAAATATTGTTAAAAAGGAACGATTTCTCAAATCTCAATGGACCTCACAACAGAGACTCGTAATCATATCATAATGTATCTGATAATTCAATCATTTGATATTATTTTATAATTCCGTCGATAATATATTAAACATGTATCGAAACAAATATGTTCATGTAAAGTATTATACATCTAATACTTTGTTAACGCTTTCAATTAATATAACTATATATTATATATACATATCTATATACACATAAATGTTAGTGAATCGTCGAGCACAGTCAAAGGGTAATTGATTACATGAATATAGTTCCAAAACTTTTTAAGACTCATCATTACAGACTTTGCTTATCGTGTCGAAATCATATAAAGATTCAGTTTAAATTTGGTCGGAAAATTCCGGGTCGTCACACCTTCCATCCACCAAATTGCCCTATTGGTGAAGAACCTGAAGCGCTTACCGGCGAACCAGTCCAAAACACCATTTTCTCACTCATTTCCAGAATATCTCACCACGATTATATACTATCTCAAATTCTAAATCTTATTCATCCGCTCATCCGAATCGCCAATAATCCCGGTGTAATAGAAGAAGTCAACGAGCTTCGCGCTCGAGTAGTGACTTTGGAGAATATGATGCACAACTTGCAGGCATTACAAGCACCACCAGCATCAACAGTACCACCGACAACAACACCAACAGTACCATTACCACCACCACCAACAACCGCATCGTAAACCTCAACTTCACAATAAGTCCTACGAGCATCAACGTCATACGCCCTGTAGATACCAAGGAATACCAATAACAACAAGCGATGAAGTATTGATTCATAACTTCATCGAAGAAATATTCTACAGAGAATATGTAGTTTCAAAAAGTTTTAGAAATTATTTATTATAGTTCTAATTGTAAATTAGATGAGTGGACGGATAAGAATGATGAAGTAAAACCCTGACAAGAATGATGCACGATTTACAAGCTAGACTTATTATACAAATGCCACCAGCAGTACCACCAGCATCAACATCAGTATCACCAACACCAGCAACACCTGTAGCACCACAAGCTCCATCAGCTCTATAACCAACGATGATATCGACAACACAATCACCAATGGGTATATTGAAATAACGAGTTATGAAGTATTAACTCATTATTTCCAAAGAAATTATATATTATATATATAAATTCTAGAAACCATAATATATCTTTTCGTATTAAGCTATTATGTATGAATTGAAAAAGGGTAGATACTACTCGGTAATTCATATTACAAATGTGCTATGATGTACATTCTTCGTTGACGACTTAACAACCATTAACTATAATCTTTGCTTAAACTCAATGAATTCCATTTCATAATAAACTAAGTATATTATTTAATTATATGCTTGATTGTACATTTTCATCTTCGATGCACTCGAAACTTTCTAGAAAAACATCATTCGCACCTTGCAAAGTTCGCAAGAATTCCACGAGCATCAACATCCTTCACCAAGGAATATCAATAAGAATAAATAATGAAGTATTGATTACATTAGTGAAATATTCCGCAAAGATTATGTAATCTCTAATGTTTTAGAGATTATTCATTTCTAATTCCAGCCAAAAATCAATTGAGCTTAATATGATATTAACTCATTAAATCTGTATTACATCTGAAGAAAATATACATACATATATTTTCATAAAGACTGTAATGAAAATTCTTTTATACAAAGTATTACTTGTGAAATCTTTAACGGGTAGGTAATACCCGGGAAAAATTTACGTTCACAATTAATATGTTACACTATACATTCTTCAATTTTGATTAATAAATCATTAACTATACCCACTAATCTCACAACGATATACATTTATTCATAGAAACCTGAGCAACCATTCTCACTCAAATTCAATTACATATTCTGATTCTAACAGATCAGAATCCAAGTCGAGATATAACCAATATCATCACTCTTAGATTCCTATATCTTTCAAAACTATACTTTGACTTCAAAACTGTACTAGAACATCACTTTTATTAATAAAACCCAGAAAAGTATTCGCATCATTCAAAATTCTAGAACATCATATATATCTTGACAATTACAATCTTCATTCAAACCCTCCAAACTCTTGAAAACACCTCGGATTGATAACCGACGATTCGATTATGATAACTTTGAATGCCGATAAAGCAGCAAAACTGTAAATGGTCTTAATGGCCAAAAGTTTGATAATAAAGAATGGTGTGTTGAAAAAGCCCAGTTTTGATGCTGAAAAACGGATAGAGCAAACCATGAAGGAGGCTGTGGACAAATCACAAAGACTAAATCTACCTTCAAAGAATCCAAATGATTCATTGTCTGCTGAAGTCTTTAGCGAACACCTTGCTCCTTATTCTAAACCTTTGCAGACAAATTTTCTGCATCATTCTTTGATTCGAGATATTTTAAAATAATAAAATATCATCGTATCTTTCGGTAAAAAATTTCTCGAGATGTTCTGAAGATATCTTCATAGATATCATTGCCCAAGATTATTTATCTCTTTACGCTATCTATGTTACATCATAAAGGAAACTATTCTAGTTTCTAAACTTCTGAAACCTTCGAGTTTAAATTATGAATGTTTTTGGAGAAGTGTTGGGAATTGAAGCATGAGTTAGTATAATATAATGACGTCGGGCCAACGTAGTTATATTACAGTAAGTCATGCTGAGTTTCTAATGGAACGTGATAAAGGTTCACAGATCATACCCTCATCATGAACCATGTTACATAACTCTTTCATTCTATTTAACCTCTAAACATATCAAGAAAATATTTTTCTTGATGATTCGGTCTTTTCCAGATATTCTGGTAATTTGACAAATCAAATCGTGCTATTACCTTTCCTTTCTGCTTTGTATATTATGATCATTCGAAACTCCATACCTACGAATTCCGGACCATTATTCTCTTGACTTGAAGTCGTGATGAAAAAAACAAAAGCATGGAGCTCCTAAATATAAGGAAAAATATAAAGCCTGACAACAACACATAAATTACAAATCGTGTATATTAATACGTATTGCAACGTAAAGACACATGAGAATTAAAAACATTATAACCCCAAGGTAATAGTAGAAGAAAATAACTTCCTCTGGTGGCAGATGAAAAAGAAGAATGAAGGATACGATAGCTAGGAAAATATCAAGAATCAGGACTGGATTTAACATTTTCAGAATCTATTGGAAAGTATGAAATGAGGGAGAAGATTATAGGAGTGGTGAGAATAATGAAACGGAAGAGGTTAATTTATAGCGAAATATCAGACATAGCAAGCAAGACGGCTTATGCATTGAACCAGAGAAAATCCTAATTTCCTTAATTATCGAAAAATCAAATCTTAATTAGATTTCGAAGATTTTCTTTAATTTCCATGAATTTCGGAAATCAACCATGACCACGTCAAGAGTTAAGACGAATCTTTATTTCTCATTTCACTCTTTTGTGATAGATTCATTCTTACTCTTCGCATGATTGAATTGTTTTATCTATATTACTCAATGGTAATAAAACTCTACTTTTCAACTCGTATTCGTCATGAAAACATTCTTATTGTCAACTATGAAGATTTCTGTCAAATTTCGGGACGAAATTTCTTTAACGGGTGGGTACTGTGATGACCCGGAAATTTCCGACCAAATTTAAACTTAATCTTTAAATGTTTCCGACACGATAAGCAAAGTTGTAAAGTTGAGTCTCAAAAACTTTGAGACTGTGTTCATATATTCAATTACCCTTCGACTATTCCCAATGATTCGTGAACATTATTTAGATATATATGTATATATATATATGTGTGTATAGTAAGTTGAGAAAAAAAATTAAAACATTAAACGATTTGATTGATATAATCTATTAAGTAATGAAATCTATTAATTAAGAATATGACTTGGAGACCTTAACGAAGTATTAAACGTATAACGTTATACTTACTTGATTTAGATAACATATTTGTAATAAAACGTGTTAGTTTAAACGTATATATATAGACAAGATATATTAGTAAAATAGAGTAACATTCAATTGTTATTAAATAAATTTAAAACAAATAGATGAGGATTTAAAATAAACATACGTTCTAGTAATAGATTTGAATATGATTAGTTTAGAAAACTAAACTTTATAATATTTAACTAATTTAGTGTCAAAAGTACGAGAAGTAGAAACATATTATAAAACTTTAAGATTAGTAAAGTTATTATCATTATATGTTATTGTTATAAATTTTAGAAATTATAAATAACGAGAAAATAATTTAAGAACGCAAATGACCAAAACACTCAAATGACTAAGTTACACTTCGAGTGGGATAGTTTTCCATTGATTTGAGTCTTGTTATTGATAAAGGTACAATACACGAAACGTAAAGTACAAGTTTTCTCGCGTACGAAAGGACGTTCGAGAAACTGGAACCGGGACATAAGTCGAGAGTCAATGCACGAGTCATTGGAACTAAAATTACAAGTAAACTATGCACAGAAATATAATATAATATATAAATAATTATATATATTATATATATATATATATATATATATATATATATATATATATATATATATAATTATTAATTATGTCGACAAGCTAGTGAACAAAAATTTCTGAGCTGGAAATGCGCACCTTCGCGATCGCGGAGATGTAAGGCACAAAAACTCCGTGATAGCGGAGCAGTCAAAATCAAAAATGTACTATAAAAAGGCCAGTTTGTTCGACGAGTTACACACACATTCACACTCTTTCTTTCTATCCTTCTGTAATATATATATATATATATATTTATATTATAATTATAATTATAATTTATGTTTAATAATAATAAGGTATATACGAGGGTGTTTTAATTCATGTTTCAAACCGTTTTAAACTAAGGAAATATTGGGTATTATTCGGGGTATTGTTCGTGAATCCAAGACCAACCATACATGTGACGACCCGAAAATTTCCGACCAAATTTAAACTTAATCTTTATATATTTCTGACACGATAAGCAAAGTCTGTTATGTTAACTCTCAAAAAGTTTGAACTGTTGTCATACATTCAATTAACCTTTGGCCATTTCTGACGATTCACGAACAATTATTCGTAAATAAATATGTGAATATATATATGTATATAAACTCTATGCATAAATAATATTATATATAGTAATTAATAAATATTAAAGATTCAATATATTATAATTAGTAAATATGATAAAATCTATAAATTGTATTACATTAAATTAATTACAAGTTTGAATATAATGGTTATAATAATATTATTATCATTACTTTCATTATTATTATTATTATTATTATTATTATTAATATTAATATTAATATTTCTAATATAAACTATATATAAAATTTAATATGTATGTATTATATAATTATTATTATATAATTATTATTATCATTAATAATATTAATATTATTATAACTAGTACTAGTATTATTATAGTATCATTAATAGGATTATTATTATTAACATTTTTTATTATCAATATTAGTAATTAATTTTATTAAAATCATCAATGTTGTTAGTATTGATATTATCATATTATTAAATATCAATAATATTATTATTATTATTAGTAATGGTATTATTAGTATTATTAATTGTATGAATGTAATTATACTTGTTAAATATCAAGATTCATAAATTAAATATATAAACTGTATATGATTTTTGTTTTGTCTCTAAAATCGTTTTACATCTCAATCAGTCGTACCAGTTTGTTGAAATTGTAAATTTGATTTTGTACTGATCGTATATATTTCTGTCAACCGCTAGCAACCTGCATAGCAAACTTTATCAATTATTATGGATGTATCAATCCTTCAAACATATCATATAATTCTATTACTGTCAATTGTAATTGATAAAAACCAAAAACCCACTTCCATCATATCTTTCTTCTTCTACTTCATGACCCCTGCTCAACAACCATTGAACAACTGATACCTTGTTTCTCTACTTTCAACTATTCGAATGAACTCCCATGAATCACCTAGATAACCATCGTGAACCGAAACAATCCACCACCCCAAACAACCACCATTACCATACCAATCTGTGTCTTCTTCTCCAATCAAACTCACCACACCAAAACAAAACACCATCATCATATCTTCAACCAAAACCCACAAAAACCACAGACCCATCTTCGAACAACCATCATGATTATTTCCTTGTTCCTTTTGTAAAACCACCACCTTGTAATCAAAAGCTATCAAAACCCATCACTGTTTTCATTTCTTGTTTAATCGTGAACACCACTTCATCACATTCAACATCACCATGAATCACCATCACAACTGCAGTCACCATGTTATTTTTCTGTTCCACGAACTACTGTGTGCTACTACACCCATGTTCCTATTAATCTGCACTATAAAACACGTCACCACCATCGAACAAGATAGACTCTGGAACACCATCACTACTTAAGCTACCATCTTAATGATGCAGAAGACAATTCCATCTAAACGGGTATAGATCACTTTATTTATGCTACTTTCATAATTCTATATTTTTTTGTGATCAACAAACCCTCATTTGATCAACCCACCTTCCTATATCTCTTCTGTTTCAGTCCGAGAATGTTTCACTACCATCATAGCTACCATAAACAACCCATCAATCACAACTCATCGAAACCCATTTTATTGTCTGTTGTTTCTATTTCAAACAGCCGAAAACAAATACCCAGCTCCACCATCGTAAACCTGCTGTTACTGCTTCTTTCATGACCCAAATAACTATGAAAGATGATGGATATCATTAGTAAATAAGGAAGAGAATGATTATGTGTTGGTGTGTCAGTTTAAATCTTCACAAACCATGGTTCACCCAAGTATTACAATATAAAAAGGATAAGTGGCCGACAGATATTAGGGGTATATATATTTATATGATGAAAGTTAGAAAGGGATAGATTGCACATGTTTAGGATGATGTTCGAAATCCCCAGATCAAAAAGCCATCGACATATTTTTTTTTGGGCTTGCTTAATTAAAATATTTTGGTCCATGATATAATCATCAAAGAGTTGGGCCTTGGACTTATTTTGATTAATGGATTGAACTATGAAAATGTCACGGTGTGGTCGACAGAATGGTTGCTACATTGCAACTATTCTTATTTCTAGTCCAAGTCTTTCCAAAACTAACCTATGAAAATGATAAAGGTTGATGAATAATGAAAATAATGATAGAGATGACGATTTAAAATAAATGATGTTAAGGTGATTATGAACGAATGATTATGATGCGATGATAATAATCATCATGAGACGATAATAATGGGGTATGATATAGACGATGGTGATTTTATGATAGTTAAAATGTTAGTGAAGAAGAAGAACACAAAGAACGAGTTAAATGAATTCAGGGTGTAAACTAAAACAGAAAAGCAAAGACAGAAGGATGGTTTAGGGTGTTTATATGTTAGTAAGAGGTCTTGGGTTCGAGCCCGACCTGCTGCATTTGTTTTTGAAAAAGGAGGAGAAGCAATAAGGAAACAGAAAGATATAGGTTAAATAAAACTAATATTGGGATTTAATCAGAAATGCATACACAGTATAATGGTTAGGGAGGTGTTGGGTGAGCGAGAGGTCGAGGGTTCGAATCTTGTCTGGAGCACTTCTTTTTAGAAAAAGCTTGGAAGAGGGTATACACTTTTATTTATTTCTATCCTTATTATTATTAGTAATTATTAATCATTATGATTATTATTATTATTATTAGTATTGTTATTATTAAAAATTGTTAACATTATTATCATTTTTATTAAAATTATTATTTTACTATCATTAAAACTACCACTATTGTTATTATCAGTATTATCTATATTATTAGTAAATTAATTATGATTGCTAAAATAAAAGTTTTAATAATGTTGTTAAGGTTATAGGTATATAAAAAAAGATTTTATATACAAAAATATATTTAAATTACATAACTAAACTATATTAATATATCTACATATTTAAAATGAAAATATATAAATAAATAATGAAACTTATAAATTATTAATATAACAAATACATCATTAATAATAAATAGAGTTATTCGATTACGAGTATATGTTTTAATATATATATACAAATAATATAGGTTCGTAAATCCGAGACCAATCCCGCATTGTTCAATGTCGTCATATGTATTTTTACTACAAAATACAGTATTGTGAGTTTCATTACTCCGTTTTTAAATGCTTTTGCAATATATATTTTTGGGACTGAGAATACATGCGCTTTTATAAACGTTTTATGAAATAGACACAAGTAATCGAAACTACATTATATGGGTAAATGATCGAAGCCGAATATGCCCCTTTTACTTGGTAGCCTAAGAATTAGTAAACCGATCTACTAATTGACGCGAATCCTAAAGATAGATCTATTGGGCCTAACGAACCCCATCCATGGTTGCGGATGCTTTAGTATTTCGATGTTGTTTTATCATGTCCGAAGAATTTCTCGGAATGATAGGGGATATTCTTATATGCATCTTGTTAATGTCGGTTACCAGGTGTTCACCATATGAATGATATTTTTGTCTCTATGCATGGGACGTATATTTATGAGAAATGGAAATGAAAATCTTGTGGTCTATTAAAAATGATGGAAATAAATATTTATGATAAACTAATGAACTCACCAACCTTTTGGTTGACACTTGAAAGCATGTTTATTCTCAGGTATTAAAGGAATCTTTCACTGTGCATTTGCTCATTTTAGAGATATTACTTGAAGTCATTCATGACATATTTCAAAAGACGTTGCATTCGAGTCGTTGAGTTCATCAAGATTATTATTAAGTCAATTATAGTTGGATATGTTATGAAATGGTATGCATGCCGTCAACTTTCAATGTAATGAAAGATTGTCTTTTCAAAAACGATTGCAATGTTTGTAAAATGTATCATATAGAGGTCAAGTACCTCGCGATGTAACCAAATGTAATGTATTCATCCAGATGGATTAGGACTGGTCATGAAAGTTGGTATCAGAGCGGTGGTCTTAGCAAACCAGGTCTTGCATTAGTGTGTCTAACTGATAGTTGCTTAGATGCATTAATGAGTCTGGACTTCGACCGTGTCTGCATGTCAAAAGTTTTGCTTATCATTTCGTGTCGAAAATTATCTACTTATCATCCTTAGGAAATTACCTGCTTATCATTCCTAGTCTAGACACATCTTACTGCATTGATTGCATGAATAGTGTATAGACAAATCCATATCTTAGCATATCTGTTACTGTAGACTTTATCTGACACGTTTCCTTAATTTCCTCCGTAATCTACGGGATCTTCTGTACTATATTAGATATTCTATATAATTAGAATATTATCCGATAACCGAAAATCATTTCATATCGAAAATCCTCTAACTGATCATAAGAGATGGATCCTACACCTAGCTTGGATTCCATTAGTTCCGGAAGAAATTTCGAGATGCGTATTGAAGTAGACTCCGAAGTCAATGAACCCGAAGTGTCTCCACCATTTAGCTATTTTTCTTTCTGGAGGAGATGGGGGTGGGTCCGAGACTTACTCACTCGATGGAGAAATGAAGAAGGCGAGCCCTACCATGAACCAAACTTACCTCCTAACATTGGAGAAAACGATGTACTCACCGGTGAACCTATGCGCAACACTGCATTCACCCTTCTTGCTAAAGTTTTCCACCTCGAAGGTCGCATTACTGCAATCTCAAAAAATATTCAACCTCTACTTCCGAATACCAATCGAAGGGGAATATTAGAAGAAGTTAGGGAACTTCGAATTGATAATCAAGATCTATCGAATCAGATGAGTGGATGGATAGAAATGATAGAGGGTGGGATAGAAACCCTGACAAGAATGGTGCGTGATCTACAAGCTATACTTACTACACCAACATCATCACCAACCTCAGCACCAACAACACTTGTAGCATCGACAGCAACAATACCACCATCAGCAGCACCAGCAGCATAACCAGTACCAACAACAACAACATCATCACACGTCTCAACCTCGCAATCTATACCTCAAGCATAATCATCGTTCTACAAATCGTTCTACATAAACTATCTTCGTCCTTCATGGCGATTATGTAATCTCTAATGTTTTAGAGATTATGTACTCTAGTTCTAACCGTAAATCTGATGAGTTTAATATCACATTGACTCATTAAATCCATGATTACGTCTGAAGAAAATATATATGTATATATGTTTTCATAAAGATTGTAATTAAAAGTTTTATTGTACAAACTGTTAATGGTGAAAATATTTTAACGGGTAGGTAATACCCGAGAAATATTTAGATTTCACATTAATAAGTTACACTGTACATTCTCCGAATATGATTCAACAGTCATTTACTGTCCTACTTACATCCACGAATATACGTATTCGTTCACCACAGAATAATCATTTTCATTCAATTTCATATTTGGATTTTGACTTATCAGAATCCAACAAGTGGCATAATGAAGAAAATATTGGACAAAATAAAATTTGTTAGAAACAAACAAATTAACTATGAAAATTTTTGTTAAGAATCCACGCTAACTGTTCCTAGCTAACTATTCCTAGCTAACTGATTAAATTTATTTATCGTAATTTATTTATCGCAATTTATATTCTCGCAATTTTATTTATCGTTATTTAATTTCTGTTATTTAATTTACGCATTTTAAATATCGGGACACGTATACAAGGTTTTGACATATCATATCGACGCATCTATATATATTATTTCGAATAACCATAGACATTCTATATGCAGTAATGATAGAGTTAGTTATACAGGGTTGAGGTTGATTCTCAAATAATATATATACTTTGAGTTGTGATCGAGTCTGAGACATGTACACGGATCACGATACGTATTAGTCAATTCGAATATTATATATTAAACTATATATGAATTATTGGACTGTTAACTGTGGACTATCGACCGTGGACTACCAACATTGGACAATTAAAATGAATTAAAATATTGATTATAACATATGAAACTAAACAATTCTTCAAGTTTGCCACTTGATTTCATCTTGAACCTCATTTGTATCTTGACGATTACAATCTGCGTTCAAACCTTTCATGATTCTTGAAAACACCTCAATTGAGAGGATGAACCAACCGCACTTCATCTACGGAAGAAAGATTGATGTATATAGTTATGCACCTGAAAATACTCGGAACCTGAGTAAACATTTAACACGTATCTGGGCTAATTCCTTTAAGTGTTATTATTACCCAAAATAACTTGGTAATCCTTTTTCAAATTAGCCAATTTTGTCACAGCTCCAACAAGTCAACCTCGACTATTCGTTCAAAACAATCTTATTATAACCTTGATATATACGTTGTCTTTTCATCATCGTTACCGGGGAACCATTTATATTCCACCACATTAGCAGTAAACTTACCAACAACTTCAATGAATTTGGACTTTCCAAAAAATCATTATATTCATTGAAACCCCATCGTGTATTCATCTATACCTTGTAACAATAATTGCTATACCAATTACCGAGAATCAGCAATCAGTATTTCGAATCTCATAGCATTTCTACATCAACAGTTATATGTATACATATAACATTTATCTCTTAGAATTATGATCTCTCATTCTGAAATTCTGAAAAGCACTCTAGTCTACGAATCAGTTCTTTGAATCTTGAGAAAGCTGATAACACAGCAAAAACTGAAGACTGCCTTAACAGTCAAAAGTTTAATGATAAAGATTGGAGTGTTGAAAAAAAAAAGCTCACAGATTTTGATACTGAAAAATGAATTGAGCAAACCATGAAAGAGACTCTGAACAAATCACAAGGACTAAACTTGTACATAAAGAATCCTGATGATTCTGTATCTGGTGAAATCTTTAGCGAACACCTTGCTTCTGAATCTAAACCCTTACGGATAAATCTTCTTCATCATCCTTCGATATTAGAAATTTCAAGATATCATCGTATCTTTCATTATAAATATCCTCGATATTTCTGAATATATTTTCATAACTAATCTTATCTGAAATCATTTATCTTTTTACGCTATCAGTGATACATCATATAAGAAACTATTAGTTTCTATATTCTGTAAACTTTCGGGTTTAAACTATGAATGTTTTTGAAGTATTGTTGAGAACTGATACATGAGTTAGTATAATATAATGACACTTGATTAACGTGATTATATTACAGTAGGTCATGCTGAGTTTCTAATGGAACGTGATGATTCACAGATCATAATGTCATCATGTGCCATGTTACATAACTCTTTCATTCTGCTTAACTTCTGAACATATCAAGAAAGTATATTCTTGATAGTTCTATTCTCAGTGATTCTGGTAATTTGACAAATCAAATCGTGTTAATACATTCTTTCTTATTTAGAACATGATGTTTATCCGAAATTCCATACTTACGAATTCTGGACTGTTACTCGCCTTACTAGAGGTCGGGAGGATAATAAAAAGGCAAAGAGCTCCAAAATATAAGAGAAAATATGAAGCCCAATAACAACATGAAAGTTACAAACCGTGGATATTAATACGAATAGCAATATAAAGACACAGTATAATTAAGAATAGTATCACCCCAAGGTAAAAATAGAAGTAAACAGATTTTTCTGGTGGAAGATTGAAAAGAAGGATGACAGAAATGATAATTAGGAAAATATCAAAGATTAGAACGGGATTAAGCATTTTCACAATCTTTTGGATGTATGAACTAAGAAAGAAAGTATAGGAATGGTGAGAATAATGAAACGGAAGAGTTTAATTTATAATGGAAATATCAGACAGAGTAAATCGAGGCAGAACACCGTATTTAATTATAGAGATCTTAATTTCCTTACTCGCCGAAGAATCAAATCTTTTAGATTTTGAAGATTTTCTCTAAATCCCTTAAATTCCGGAATTCAACCTAGACTGCGTCAAAAGTTAAGATGAAACTTCATTTCTTCAATTCACTCTTTTATCATAGCTTCATCCGTACTCTTCGAATAATCGAATTGTTTTATCCATATTACTTAATGATGATAAAACTATATTTATCAACTCATATTCATCATGAAAACATTTTTATTATTAGCCATGACCACCTCACTCAAATTTCGGGACGAAATTTCTTTAACGGGTAGGTACTGTGACGACCCGGAAATTTCTGACCAAATTTAAACTTAATCTTTATATGTTTTCGACACGATAAGCAAAGTTTGTTATGTTAAGTCTCAAAAAGTTTGAACTGTTGTCATACATTCAATTAACCTTTGGCCATTTTCGATGATTCAAGAACAATTATTCGTAAATAAATATGTGAATATATATATATATATATATATATATATATATATATATATATATATATATATATATATATATATATATATATATATATATATATATATATATATGTATATGAACTCTATACATAAATAATATTATATATAGTAATTAATAAATATTAAAGATTCAATATATTATAATTAGTAAATATGATAAAATCTATAAATTGTATTACATTAAATTAATTACAAGTTTGAATATAATGGTTATAATATTATTATTATCATTACTTTCATTATTATTATTATTGTTAATATTAATATTAATATTTCTAATATAAACTATATATAAAATTTAATATGTATGTATTATATACTTATTATTATATTATTATTATTATCATTAATAATATTAATATTATTATAACTAGTACTAGTATTATTATAGTATCATTAATAAGATTATTATTATTAACATTTTTTTATTATCAATATTAGTAATTAATTTTATTAAAATCATCAGTGTTGTTAGTATTAATATTATCATATTATTAATTATCAATAATATTATTATTATTAGTAATGGTATTATTAGTATTATTAATAGTATGAATATAATTATACTTGTTAAATATCAAGATTCATAAATTAAATATATAAACTGTATATGATTTTTGTTTTGTCTCTAAAATCGTTTTACATCTCAATCAGTCGTACCAGTTTGTTGAAATTGTAAATTTGATTTTGTACTGATCCAATATATTTCTGTCAACCACTAGCAACCTACATAGCAAACTTTATCAATTATTATGGCTGTATCAATCATTCAAACAAATCATATAATTCGATTACTTTCAATTGTAATTGGTAAAAAACAAAAACCCACTTCCATCATCTCTTTCTTCTTCTACTTCATGACCCCTGCTCAACAACCATCGAACAACCGATACCTTGTTTCTCTACTTCCAACTATTCGAATGAACTCCCATGAATCACCTAGATAACCATCGTGAACCGAAACAATCCACCACCCCAAACAATCACAATCACCATACCAATCTGTGTCTTCTTCTCCAATCAAACTCACCACACCAAAACAAAACACCATCATCATATCTTCAACCAAAACCCACGAAAACCACAGACCCATCTTAGAACAACCACCATGATTATTTCCTTATTCCTTTTGTAAAACCACCACCTTGTAATCAAAAGCTATCAAAACCCATCACTATTTTCTTTTCCTATTTAATCGTGAACACCACTTCATCACATTCAACATCACCATGAATCACCATCACAACTGCAGTCACCATGTTATTTTTCTGTTCTACGAACTAATGTGTGCTACTACACCCATGTTCCTATTTATCTACGCTATAAAACATGTCACCACCATCGAACAAGATAGACTCTGGAATACCATCACTACTCAAGCTACCATCTTAATGATGCAGAAGACAATTCCATCCAAATGGGTATAGATCACTTTATTTATGCTACTTTCATAATTCTATATTTTTTCGTGATCAACAAACCCTCATTTGATCAACCCACCTTCCTCTCTCTTCTCTTTCAGTTCGAGAACGTTTCACTACCATCATAGCTACCATGAACAACCCATCGATCACAACTCATCGAAACCCATTTTATTGTCTGTTGTTTCTGTTTCAAACAGCCGAAAACAAACACCCAGCTCCACCATCGTAAACTTGCTGTTACTGCTTCTTTCATGACCCAAATAACTATGAAAGATGATGGATATCATTAGTAAATACGGAAGAGAATGATTATGTGTTTGTGTGTCAGTTTAAATCTTCACAAACCATGGTTCACCCAAGTATTACAATATAAAAAGGATAAGTGGCCGACAGATATTAGGGGTATATATATTTATATGATGAAAGTTAGAAAGGGATAGATTGCACATGTTTAGGATGATGTCCGAAATACCCAGATCAAAAAGCCATCGACATATTTTTTTTGGGCTTGCTTAATTAAAATATTTTGGTCCATGATATAATCATCAAAGAGTTGGGCCTTGGACTTATTTTGATTAATGGATTGAACTATGAAAATTTTCTAGTGTCACGGTTTGGTCGACAGAATGGTTGCTACATTGCAACTATTCTTGTTTCTAGTCCAAGTCTTTCCAAAGCTAACCTATGAAAATGATAAAGGTTGATGAATAACGAAAATAATGATAGATATGACGATTTAAAAAAAAATAATGATGTTAAGGTGATTATGAACGAATGATTATGATGCGATGATAATAATCATCATGAGATGATAATGATGGGGTATGATATAGACGATGGTGATTTTATGATAGTTAAAATGTTAGTGAAGAAGACGAACACAAAGAACGAGTTAAATGAATTCAGGGTGTAAACTAAAACAGAAAAGCAAAGACAGAAGGATGGTTTATGGTGTTTATGTGTTAGTAAAAGGTCTTGGGTTCGAGCCCGACCTGCTGCATTTGTTTTTAAAAAAGGAGGAGAAGCAATAAGGAAACAGAAAGATATAGGTTAAATAAAACTAATATTGGGATTTAATCAGAAATGCATACACAGCATAATGGTTAGGGAGGTGTTGGGTGAGCGAGAGGTCGAGGGTTCGAATCTTGTCTGGAGCACTTCTTTTTAGAAAAAGCTTGGAAGAGGGTATACACTTTTATTTATTTCTATCCTTATTATTATTAGTAATTATTAATCATTATGATTATTATTATTATTAGTATTGTTATTATTAAAAATTGATAACATTATTATCATTTTTATTAAAATTATTATTTTACTATCATTAAAACTACCACTATTTTTATTATCGGTATTATCTATATTATTAGTAAATTAATTATGATTGCTAAAATAAAAGTTTTAATAACGTTGTTAAGGTTATAGGTATAAAAAATAAAGAATTTATATACAAAACTATATTTAAATTACATAACTTAACTATATTAATATATCTACATATATAAAATGAAAATATATAAATAAATAACGAAACTTATAAATTATTAATATAACAAATACATCATTAATAATAAATAGAGTTATTCGATTACGAGTATATGTTTTAATATATATATACAAATAATATAGGTTCGTGAATCCGAGGCCAACCCTCATTGTTCAATGTTGTCATATGTATTTTTACTACAAAATACAGTATTGTGAGTTTCATTACTCCCTTTTTAAATGCTTTTGCAATATATATATTTGGGACTGAGAATACATGCGCTTTTATAAATGTTTTACGAAATAGACACAAGTAATCGAAATTACATTATATGGGTGAATGATCGAAGCCGAATATGCCCCTTTTGCTTGGTAGCCTAAGAATTAGTAAATCGATCTACTAATTGACGCGAATCCTAAAGATAGATCTATTGGGCCTAACGAACCCCATCCATGGTTGCGGATACTTTAGTACTTCGATGTTGTTTTATCATGTCCGAAGAATTTTCCGGAATGATAGGGGATATTCTTATATGCATCTTCTTAATGTCGGTTACCAGGTGTTCACCATATGAATGATATTTTTGTCTCTATGCATGGGACGTATATTTATGAGAAATGGAATTGAAAATCTTGTGGTCTATTAAAAATGATGGAAATGAATATTTATGATAAACTAATGAACTCACCAACCTTTTAGTTGACACTTGAAAGCATGTTTATTCTCAGGTATTAAAGGAATCTTC
Source organism: Rutidosis leptorrhynchoides (assembly GCF_046630445.1). Taxonomy (NCBI): domain Eukaryota; kingdom Viridiplantae; phylum Streptophyta; class Magnoliopsida; order Asterales; family Asteraceae; genus Rutidosis; species Rutidosis leptorrhynchoides. The sequence continues at coordinate 711,130,170 of NC_092334.1, read as the reverse complement.
CGCTGTGCATTTGCTCATTTTAGAGATATTACTTGGAGTCATTCATGACATATTTCAAAAGACGTTGCATTCGAGTCGTTGAGTTTATCAAGATTATTATTAAGTCAATTATAGTTGGATATGTTATGAAATGGTATGCATGCCGTCAACTTTCGATGTAATGAAAGATTGTCTTTTCAAAAATGAATGTAATGTTTGTAAAATGTATCATATAGAGGTAAAGTACCTCGCGATATAACCAAATGTAATGTATTCGTCCAGATGGATTAGGACGGGTCACGAAAATACAATCATCCACTATCATTACGTCTACGCAATTTTCCTACAATATTGAATCTCAATATTAAACCGTGAGTTTATAGATCCCTTTTTAATTGCTTTTGCAATCTATATTTTTGGGCTGAGAATACATGCACTTTATTTTAAACGCAATGGATACAAGTACATACTAAATTCTACACTGAGTTTGAACCGAAAAGCCCTTAGCTTTGGTAACTAGTAACTTCCGGTTATAAGAACTGGTGGGTGCGAGTAGTTATATATGGATCCATAGGGCTTGACATCCCCGTCTGTTTCAGGTATAGAAACCCTAGCCTGAACTATTAGACATATGTATGTGATGTTTTTGCGAGGTGTATATAAAATACTATTAATTTTACAAGAAATACTATTAAAAATTACACAAGTTTTAATTATTTATTTACAAATGGGATATACCTAAACCTTGCTACAACACTATAGGCAGTGTACCTAATCGTAGAGTAGTATAGTTTTTAGTAAGTCCGGTTCGTTCCACAGGGAGCGGGCTTATTGCACACTATATTTTTAAACAACTATATTTGTACAAAATATATATAATTATATATAATAATATATAATAGGGGGTTTACCGTTTAATGACCGGTTTGTCGATTTATATTTTAAGCGAAGCGTATAGTAAATGACGATATTTAAATAACAATATAAAATAAATAACAATAATTGAAATGACAATAAATAAAAGTACGAGAAAAAATGAAATAAAATATATTATGCTTATTTAAACTTCCGTAACCATGATGTTTGACATTTTGATTTTAATTATTTGTCCTGGGTTAATTGTCTTTTGTCCTGGATGTATTTGAAACCTATCTGGTTTTTGTCCACAATAGTTCATCGATCATAATTATAAAATGCTCGGCAAATTTAACCTTATGCTCGAAGTCAAATATTCCAACTAACTGGGGATTCGAACTGTAACAAGGTCTTAATACTTTGTTTAATGAATACACCAGGTTATCGACTGCGTGTAAACCAAGGTTTTACTACTTTGTTAACAATTACACCAATTACCCTTGAATGTAATTTCACCCCTGTTTTAATTATTCTAGTGGCTATTAATCCATTCCTGTGTCCGGTTAAATGAACAATTATTCGTACATATAAATACCCCGCCCATCGTGTCCGATCGAGTGTATATGGTAATTTATAGGGACGCCCAATTGTAAATCTTTATATTAACATTAACAAACTATCATTTAGTTAAACAAATATAAAGCCCATTAATAGCCCATAGTCTAATTTCCACAAGTGTCGTTCTTTTGTCCAAACCCCAATTATGGTACAAAACCCAATTACCCTGTCTTTAATATTTAGCTCAACATCATGATTACTTCGGCTTAAATAAGCATAATAATAACTTAAGTACGAGACATTTAATTTAAAAAGGAGAACATAGCTTACATTGATTATTTATCGCGTAGTGTTACACGGACAGAGCTTCGACTTTAAAACCCATAAAATAACCTTCGCATAACCCAAAACTAATCTAATATAAAACTATACTATACTATATATAATATATATATATATATTTATTATTATTACACTAAGGAGTATTATTATTATTATGTTTTTTTTTTCTTTTACATGCAGAACTCGAGAGCTTTTATAGCCAGAACTGAAATTCACTGCTCCGCGAGTTGCGGCCATTTTGGCCTTCCAGCTCCGCAAGTCGCGGAGGTTCCAAAACCAGCCCACAAGTTCAAGATCCAAGGCTGCCGACGGTTTTTATTTAAATATATATAATATATAAATAATTTTTATAATTATTTATATATTATATTATATTTATATACATAGTAGACTCGTAATTTTTTTTTCCGTTGCGTCGAGCGTTGAGAGTTGGTTCATGTACCGGTTCCGGATTTTCGAACGTCCTTGCGTACGCTGAGATATTTTGTACTTTGCGTTTCGTAACTTGTACTCTTGTCATTTTTAGACGTTCCTTATCAATAAATTGAACCTTTTTAATTGTATCTTGTACTTTTGAGCTTTTTGGACCTTTGCGTCTTCAATTCGTTGTTTTCGCCTTTTGTCTTGGCACTTATTTAATATAAATGAATATTACATGAAAATGGAACAATTGCAACTGAAATCTTTACATATCGGAGGGATATTGATACTAAATATATGTTCATTTGGAGCACTATCAAATATCCCCACACTTGAACGTTGCTTGTCCTCAAGCAATACAGTCTTGAAATAAAACACACTAGAATCACTTCTTTATTCTTCACACTTTGTACATCAGTGATTTTGATACGGCGGTATAAACAATGATAGTAGCATTTGTGGTTTACAGTCCCACATGACTATGAAAATTTTAGATCCGTTAGGAAATTGGATCTTTATAAAAACATTTGATCTTTTGAAAATTCATGCTAGATTTTACCCTAGACAGGTTTTCCGGAATAACCCTTCACCGGTGTTTGCAAAATATTTTTGTGGGTTGGTGGGTTTCAGATTTGAAAATTTTAGCTCAAAACTTATGGTTTTGTGTCACCCACTTGCTAACCTTGTATTAGGAAAGCAACACGTCCAGTTTACTTGTCCCGTATATTACCTTTCGGTAAACTACCGTCCGGTTGTAAAGGAAAGCGATGAACAAGCAACTGTTAAGGCAATGTCCCGTGACATGCTTTTGATTATGGTCTTTAATGTGTCGGATGCAATACTATCCTTTGTAGGAGCAATAGTAAAGATCACCCTATAGTTTTTCGGTCTTGGCAAAAGGTCCTGTCTCCGACCATGCTATGCAACCACCGTTCTTACGGTTGACACCCGATTTGGTTCAGGTGACCTAATGAATTCCAGGTGAATTTCTTAGGATTTTACGTTCAATGGTAATGAACGCATTGAAAATGGTTTTTCAGAAAACAAATCGGTTTGTATTTTTGATCAAAATATTTTCTCGTTCATGCTCGAGTTTAGATATCATTGAATTCCATGAGTTTGTAATTCTCAATCTTTAAGGTCAATCTCTAGGATTGAGTATTATCAGTCTTAAAAGCTGATTTTTAATCTTTAAGGAGATTATCCTTTTCTGGGGATCTGATTCATTAGTCTTATCAAGCTAATTTGCACGGTGCCTCCCCATTGTACGAGATAAATCCTTCTCATGGTTAGGATAAATCTGACCACTTGGCGACCCTGTTTAATGCTGAGGTCCGTGGATTTCCTGCTGATTTTAGTGATGACTTTTCTAGATTTTTTGTCAACCTACAGCTGGTCTGGACGACAACTTCATGACCTAAATCAAGAAGCGCGTTTCTTTTTCGGAAGACTTTACTTCCTTTTAATGATGGAATTGATTCATCGTGTAGATCCATCTTTCTTTCAAGTATGTTACAGTAAATAGGGTAAAACAGTTAATTTAGTCCAAACAAAAGCACCTGCAATAAACTTTACAGAAACATGTGATAGATAGTTTTTAATTGAATAACTTGGTACATTCTCCCCACACTTAGTTTCTTTCTTTGCCTTTTTATTCTCCTTTATTCCATTTTAAATGAATTCAAGCATTTTGGGTTGTTTCTCAATTTATGTCCTTTTCGAGGTATCGATAATTTCGGTATTAACACCTAGTTTTCATCGTTCATAAATATGTATAAACATGATTTTGACTTCATTTAGTTGAAAATTTTTCAAATTTTCACAAAATTTGGCAAATAAACCAAGTGTAAACCCGAGAGAATTTATAACCCTTCCCCACACTTGAGATCATGCAATGCCCTCATTAGCATGAAATCAGACTATAATTATAAATTCATGAGGGTGATTAGTGTAGAAAAGTGATTGAAAATACCCAGTTTGTAATTACAAAGCTCGTCGAATGATAGATGGCGCGGCTCATCGTTCATTCCTTCTTGTTTTATCACACATATTTTTCTTCAAAAACGGTTGCTTTTCTGAACTGTTTGCTAATCTTTAAAAATGTGTCTTTTACCCTAATTTATTATGCATGTTTATTAACGAGTTATGCACTAACCCGAACCCCTAATTTAACGTTAAGTGGGGTTAAACTTCCCCACTCTTAGCTGACGACATGTGAAGTCGGTAGAATAAGTTCCACGAATTAGAGTAGTGAGCCAGTTATTTACATCTCGGGTGGTGTATAATATATCAATGGGTTTAAAGTTTAGACTCGCCCGATTGTCACTACTTAATTCTTTTTTAAGTGTAGCTTTTAGTAAATGGATATGTCTCTTTTCTGGTTCTTGGTCAAATGGATCGATATACATTGACATACATATTTCTATAGGGTGGATAATTCCTAACATTTCCTTCCGTTCATTCTCGGGATCAAAGGTTTCACCTCTATTACCCAATTGGGTGAAATTCAAGGTGTCATTATCTATTAAAGCTCGTAGTTCATCTTCGCTAGATGACTCGTCTATTGAGAATATTGGGTTGGAAGGTTGTGGAATGGTGAATTTAGGGATTGGAGTAGATTCTTCTTCATTAACGGTACTTATTGGTCTCACCATTTTGGTCTCGGGGGTAAAATTTTCAACGTTATCGTTTTCCCAAGAGTACTAATTTGTCACCCTTACTTCTTCTTTATCCATTGATGGATCGATGATTTTGTCTGTAGAGGCTAATGTGTCGATATGTTGTGAATTTGGTAAGACTGAATAAAAAGTATCATCGGGGTAGTTGGTGATTTCGGAGCTCTCGAATTCATCAAAATTCGATGATATGGGATTTTTTTGAACATGTCTCCTCAGATCAACAGGTGTGTAATTTGATAGAGTTTCAGCTTGCCGGTTTACAAACTCTCTCATTTGTTCATTTTGAGCATTGAGTTCTTCGAGTTTGATTTTTATAATGTTTAAAGAATTTTCGGACACGTAATTTTCCTCGTCTTCTGGTTGTTGACTTTGGATATATTCTTGGGAATAATCCCAATTTGAATTGTGTTCTTCGTAATCGTTCCATTCAGGTTCCGTGGGTGCGTAATTTTCCATAGGAACGTAATAATAACATTCCCATGTTGAGTGATAATCTCCACAGATTTCGCAACCAGTTATTGTTTCGTCATTCGTGATCCAAGATTGACCGAACGAATTGTCATCAACACCCATTTGAAAGTATTGATTTAATTGATTTTGGATATCAAAAAGAGTTTCCATAGCCTTGTTTTCAAAATTTTCCATTTTATTGCGATGGCCAAATTTTAGCTACAATGTGGTGCATTTACTAATTATCCTATTAGTTATAAAAATAGAAAAACTTATATAAGTTGTCCAATTAATAGACTTTTCTGCTTTTGCCCACATTTCGAATAGCCAAAAGATGCAGCAGGGAGCCAGAACCCTTTAAATCGGAAGCTCACAACTCAGCCACTAACAAATCCAACTATTACTACGAAGCAGAAAATTGTCAACGTCCATTAATTTAACCACTTAAATAATTTTTCTTTCCGTTTGAGATATTAGATAAGAAATAGAGAAAATTTCTAAGTCCTAAAAACTAAAGCGTCGAGAAATAATAAAGAAAAAGAATGCGCGTCGAAAAACGTCGAAAACTAAAAATAAGAAAATAGCGCGTCGTAACTTAAAAAGGAATTAAAAACTAAGAATTAAAAGTTGCGTCTAAAAATATTAAAGCTTAAAAGAAAAACTATATCCCAAATGGTAATAACTTAAAAAGATACTAAAATATAAAAATGGCGTCGCAAAATTCTAAAGCACCTAAATCTTAGTCTAAAGAAAAAGCACTTAAGGGATTTTACAGCAAAGCCTAAAAATCTAGAAATAAAAATAAGCTACGGCAAAAACTATGTCTTAAAACTAAATACGAGCGAAAAACATACAAATATTACGCTAAAAATAAAAAGGGACAAAATATAAAAATATACAAAAAGTTGTAAAAAATACAATTTTTATAAAAATATTATTTTTTTATAATAGTATTAATTTTTATATATAAATAAAACTAATTAAAACTTAATATTACAAATTAATTAAAAACTTAAACTAAATAATATTATATATAAAACCTAATTAGGTTTAATAATAATAATAATAAATAATTTAAACCTAAATCGTATTAATTACTGGACCAGGTTCGTGTCAGACGGCTCCGCGAGTCGCGGTTCCCGAAGCTGCAAACCCCGCGAGTCGCGGGGTTCCAGAATTCAACTCTGGTACAGTTTGAAATTCGACATTTTTTTTTTTTTTTTTTGATTTTATATTGTTTTTCTAAAAATAATATATATTTATACAAAAATGAATTAAAAATATAGAGTTTTGCCGAGTCCCCGGCAGCGGCGCCAAAAACTTGATGTTTTTGCGAGGTGTATATAAAATACTATTAATTTTACAAGAAATACTATTAAAAATTACACAAGTTTTAATTATTTATTTACAAATGGGATATACCTAAACCTTGCTACAACACTATAGGCAGTGTACCTAATCGTAGAGTAGTATAGTTTTTAGTAAGTCCGGTTCGTTCCACAGGGAGCGGGCTTATTGCACACTATATTTTTAAACAACTATATTTGTACAAAATATATATAATTATATATAATAATATATAAAAGGGGGTTTACCGTTTAATGACCGGTTTGTCGATTTATATTTTAAGCGAAGCGTATAGTAAATGACGATATTTAAATAACAATATAAAATAAATAACAATAATTGAAATGACAATAAATAAAAGTACGAGAAAAAATGAAATAAAATATATTATGCTTATTTAAACTTCCGTAACCATGATGTTTGACGTTTTGATTTTAATTATTTGTCCTGGGTTAATTGTCTTTTGTCCTGGATGTATTTGAAACCTATCTGGTTTTTGTCCACAATAGTTCATCGATCATAATTATAAAATGCTCGGCAAATTTAACCTTATGCCCGAAGTCAAATATTCCAACTAACTGGGGATTCGAACTGTAACAAGGTCTTAATACTTTGTTTAATGAATACACCAGGTTATCGACTGCGTGTAAACCAAGGTTTTACTACTTTGTTAACAATTACACCAATTACCCTTGAATGTAATTTCACCCCTGTTTTAATTATTCTAGTGGCTATTAATCCATTCCCGTGTCCGGTTAAATGAACGATTATTCGTACATATAAATACCCCGCCCATCGTGTCCGATCGAGTGTATATGGTAATTTATAGGGACGCCCAATTGTAAATCTTTATATTAACATTAACAAACTATCATTTAGTTAAACAAATATAAAGCCCATTAATAGCCCATAGTCTAATTTCCACAAGTGTCGTTCTTTTGTCCAAACCCCAATTATGGTACAAAACCCAATTACCCCGTCTTTAATATTTAGCTCAACATCATGATTACTTCGGCTTAAATAAGCATAATAATAACTTAAGTACGAGACATTTAATTTAAAAAGGAGAACATAGCTTACATTGATTATTTATCGCGTAGTGTTACACGGACAGAGCTTCGACTTTAAAACCCGTAAAATAACCTTCGCATAACCCAAAACTAATCTAATATAAAACTATACTATACTATATATAATATATATATATATATATATTTATTATTATTACACTAAGGAGTATTATTATTATTATGTTTTTTTTTCTTTTACATGCAGAACTCGAGAGCTTTTATAGCCAGAACTGAAATTCACTGCTCCGCGAGTTGCGGCCATTTTGGCCTTCCAGCTCCGCAAGTCGCGGAGGTTCCAAAACCAGCCCACAAGTTCAAGATCCAAGGCTGCCGACGGTTTTTATTTAAATATATATAATATATAAATAATTTTTATAATTATTTATATATTATATTATATTTATATACATAGTAGACTCGTAATTTTTTTTTCCGTTGCGTCGAGCGTTGAGAGTTGGTTCATGTACCGGTTCCAGATTTTCGAACGTCCTTGCGTACGCTGAGATATTTTGTACTTTGCGTTTCGTAACTTGTACTCTTGTCATTTTTAGACGTTCCTTATCAATAAATTGAACCTTTTTAATTGTATCTTGTACTTTTGAGCTTTTTGGACCTTTGCGTCTTCAATTCGTTGTTTTCGCCTTTTGTCTTCGCACTTATTTAATATAAATGAATATTACATGAAAATGGAACAATTGCAACTGAAATCTTTACATATCGGAGGGATATTGATACTAAATATATGTTCATTTGGAGCACTATCAGTATGCTATTTGAGTTTAGTACACGTTGGTTTGCGTGTATTGTAAATGTTGGTTGCATGTATGTTAAAACAAGGGTACTTATTATATATATACGTTAAGTTTAGTTACCAGGGTGCTCAATTTTGTAGAATATTTTGATAAATGTTTTGGATGAAATAACTGAAATCTTGTGGTCCACCTTTACATACAGATCATGCGCAATATTAAAACTATGAACTCACCAACCTTTGTGTTGACACTTTTAAGCATGTTTATTCTCAGGTTACTAGAAGTCTTCCGTTGTTTACTTATACGTTATACAAGCTATGTGCATGGAGTCATACATGCTTTATTCGAGATAACTTTGCATTCACAAAATCATCACCATGTATCTTATTTTGACTGCATTGTCAACGGATGTATTATTATAAACTATTATTTACGGTGATTGTCTATATGTAGAAATCATCAGATGTCAAAAACCTTAGAATTAGATATTCATTTATGGTGTGCCTTTTCAAAAGAATGCAATGTTTACAAAACGTATCATGTAGAGGTCAAAACCTCACTATGAAATCAATGAATAACGTACCGCGTTAATAGCGATTTTGACGGGTCGTTACACATGGGCTAACTAATCCATTAACTAGCCCACTAAAACTAGTCCACTAACTTGAGTAGGGTGGGCCTTTAATAAGCTAAGTCCATTAAGGTGTTAAGCCCACTAATACTAACCAGTGTGCATTAGTAAAACACTAAGCGTAATTAAGAAATCATCAAGCCAAGTAATCGTCATTAATAAATAACAATTATGATTAAGTAGTCATAACGCTCCAATTATGACAAAAGTTTAACGTGTACCAAGTACGTAGCGTGTTTTAAACGACAAGTGACACTAACGGTCGTAAAAGCATTCGAGGATCAAGTTAAGTGATTAAGCACTCAATAACACGTTTTAAAATATTAACGAAAGTAATTAACATGAATTATGATCCCAGAATGTAATCTAACTCAGTACGCACAAATACGCAGTTTCGTGAAAGTATAAAATATAATTATAAGTCGACAAATTCGGGTAGTTACAATCGTGTTTACTTGAAAGTTTCGCCGTGAAAGGGTGTTATCAGGTTTGGTAAGCGAGGTAAGTTAGCTCCTAGATCCATTGGGCCGTTCAAGATTATCCAGAGAGTTAATGATCAGACAGTTGTGTTAGAACTTCCGGCAGAGTTGGCAGGGATACACAACACCTTCAATGTATGTTACCTTAGGAAGTGTAAGGTCGATGATGAAACGCAACTGGTTTTGTTGAGTGATTTGAGGGTGGACCTAAATCAAAAGTTAGTTGAAGAACCAGTTAGGATTGTTGATAAAAAAGGTGACAAAGCTGAAAAAGAAGGAGATCCATATGGTGCTTGTTGAGTGGATGCATAGTTTAGGATCGAACCTTACGTAGGAGACCGAAGAGCTGATGAAGGCTCGTTATCCATGTCTGTTTGACCATGACCAGATTCTGAGGATAGAATCTTCTTAAGGGGTTTGGATTTGTAACATCCTCAGACGGGGCTTAGATGTAAGATGACTATTTTGTCCTTAGGCATAATTGTGTGGTTAATTATGCTTTTATTTTAGTTGAATAGTTATATTATTTTATTATTTGGTTAAGACCAGTTTGTGACAAGGGTCACAAAACAGGTTCATTTATTTAATTTGGATTCCGTTAGGGCAGTCAAATTAAGTGCGAAAGTTATCAGATAACTGGTAAATATCCGTGTGTGATGGGGTATGGGATTTTAACCTCAAATAAGTGTAGTGAGCTGCATTTTGTTACCAATTTCTCCATCTCTCAAGAATCTTCACCAAACACTTCGTACTATCTTCTTCTTCACCAACTCAAACCCTAAATCATTTGATCTCAAATTGAAGCCTGATTTTAGTGTCAAATCGTTCCTTGTGTTGTTGTGATTCTAACAAGGTAAAGCTTGTTCGATTTCATGATCAAATCTGTGTCAAAATGGGTTTTAAAGTTAGGTTCTGTCAAAGTTGGTTTTTGGTGCCAAATTGGTTGATTTTGATGTTGTTTGAGTGTAAGATTTGTGGGTTTAAGTCCTAAAAGGTTTTGTGCAAAAGATGTAACCATTTTCAGGGTCAAAAACGAGTCCAAAATTGAGATTTGGTGAATTGGGGGTGAAACCCGTGGGTTTTGCAGCATCAGTTGCTGAAGAACACACTCGGCCGACTGTCTTTGACAATCGACCGAGTGACTCAGACGATCGACCTGTTGAGTGACACACTTGATCTAGTATGTATGAGTTCTGTCCAGATGATTTAATTTAGTCAGTCGACCGTGTGAGATGACACTCGACCGAGTGTGTGGACACAGTCGATTGACTATGTGACTCAGTCGACCATGTGTCTTTATGGGCAGAATGTTTTACCAAGTGTTGATGTCTAGCCGTTATGCTGCCCGTGTGACTTATGATAATCAGAATATAAATTCTGAAACTGCATAAGTGTTAGGTGGACTTTTAGTGACACTTTTGTTACTAATTTGTTGTAGTGTGTTGTTCTATGCTAACGGATAGAAACTAACTTGAATTGCCTTATGTTCTGGTGATAAGGAAAAGGAAGCAGCTCAGTGATATATTATCTGAGCTAGTGCTGGTATTCGGTGAGTGGGTCTATCTCCGGATAGAGTACTAAGTAGCTGACACGCTACTTGTTCAGACTCTTTACTCTTATATTTATATTCAGTATGCTTGCCATGTGTAGTTAGATATTGCCATGCTAGTTAGGACGATTTCATGACTGATTATCTGTGATCTTATGTGCGCACTATTAGTTGGACACCAACCGAGGCAGCAAGGTTGGGAACCCACCGAGGCGGCAAGGTAGGGTTGATGTGAGGTCGACCGTGGTAGCCTGGTCGGGTCATGATGTTACTGATTGTTCAGTATAGCATAGAAGGACGCATGTGTTGTGTCTGGACGGTTATGCAGTGGAGTCAGTAAAGCGGACTATCGGTAGACTGTAGCCTGATCCTCATATTGTTAGTTGTTGTTATATGCTAGTTCAGGACGTTAGCATAGTTGTGACCCCTTGCATGTTCAGTTGCTTATGCTTGGTCTCTTAGATAGTATCCATTCACTTAGCAGTTGTGCTAATTCCCCCACATTTTCACCCTCTCACAAGTTTAGGTACTTCTGCTTATACGGGTGTTGCGGATGGGCTAGAAGACATGTTTGACATTATGCTGAACTCTGATGTTGTCTCTTTTATACTGTTCTTATGTAACACCGTCGTTTTTGAATGTTGTAATAACGTTAACTAAGTTGATTTGATAACTATGGTTTGGAAACTTTAACCAGGATTATTTTGGTAATAGTAAGTACTTCTGCTGTGATTAAAAAAATCAGGGTGTTACAGTATAAAATCGAAGTACTAAAGCATTCTAACTCTCAGAATGGGGATCATTAGTTCCCATAGATCTATCTTTAGGATTCGCGTCAATTAGAGCATATACTAATTCTTAGGTTACAATAAAAATAGCAGGGATATCCGGTATAACAATTCAGTCGTAGAATGTTTTTTAAGTTACTTGTGTCTATTTCGTCAAGCATTTATAAAACAACACATGTATTTTCAGCTCAAAAATATATATTGCAAAAACATTTAATAAAAAGGGAGCTATAAAACTCACAATACGATTTTTGTACTAAATATGCATACGACGGAACTGAACAAATGCAGGGTTGGCCTCGGATTCACGAACCTATTTCAGTAATATATATCATAATATACATTAAAACATATAATAGTATTTAAACAGATTCTATATTATTTTAACAAATAATGTAGTTATATAATTATTATATATAATATATAATAATTATAACATTTATTATTTAAATATCTTAATATATGTTAATTAGTATTATATCATGTTTTGTATTATATATTATATTAATATATAATTATTTTTATATATAATATAAATATAAATTATACTTTTAAAAATATATTAGTTAATATATAATAGTATATGATATTAATAAAATCATGGTATATGTAATAACTATAATTTTATATAATTAATATTTATTTACTAAAATAATAATAATAATGACAATAATAATAATAATAATAATAATAATAATAATAATAATAATAATAATAATAATAATAATAATAATAACAATAATAATAATAATAATAATAATAATAATAATTACCATGCATTATCATCAACGTTACTCATCATCATAATCATCATCAATATTACCATCACCATCATAATCATCATCATCATCATCATCATCATCTCATCATCATCATCATCGCACCATCCTTTATCATCATGATATCTTCATATCATCATCATCATCATCATTAATATCATAATCATCATCGTATATCATTACCATCATCATACCTTCATCATTATTTTCTATCATCACCATCATCGTTATCACATCATCATCATCATCATCATATCATTTATCATCACAAAATTATCATCTCATACTCGCATCATCTTCTTCTTTCATCATCACCATCGCCGTTACTATAACAGAAACAAAAACAGAAGAGAGCAGCAGCAGCAGGTTCACGATGGTTGTTGTGGTTGTAGAAGATGGCGGTTTATGGTGTTTTGCAATGGTTGGAACTGAAACAGAAGTAGTAGCTAGTAGCAGCAGTGATCAACGAATGGGTTTCAATGGTGTTCTTGAGTGGGTTTCGACATAAACAGATTAGCAGCAGAAGTTTAACAGGTACATGATCGGATAGCATAAAGAGAAGGGTGGTTTGGGTGGTTTTCGAACAGGAAGAAAAACAACAGTAGTTTGGCTTGGGTCTGTTCGACAGAAAATAGAAAGAAACAGGAAACGAAGCAATATATTGATGGTGATAGTATTCGTGTGGTGGTTGCAGGCTGTAGGATGTGACGACCCGGAAATTTCCGACCAAATTTAAACTTAAATCTTGTATAGTTTCGACAAGATAAGTAAAGTCTGTTATGTTGCGTCTCAATATTTTTGAACTATTTTTGTAGATTCATTTGACTTCGACCATTTTCGAGGATTCACGAACAATTAATTGTAAATAGATATGTGTGCATGTATATATATAAATAATAATTCGAAATATAATTTGAAATATTATATGTTGTTGTTATTTAAAATTAATAAAATAAAAATAGGATATTATAATAATTATTATTTAAAATATATCTCTATATATAAATAAAGTATATTAAAAATAAATATTAAATGATTGTAATACTCGTTTGATGTTTCGATTGATATTAATCAAGTTAAATTCATACTTATCGAATTTTAAAATAAACGGTGATTCGAAAATGAGTTTAATAAATTTTAGGCTTATTAATAATGTATTTAGATGTTGTTTGTCAAATTTTAAAATTTTTATATTTTGCTTGGGGGTTGGGAGTGATTAATTAATGTAACTTTTATTTAATAGTTAATGACCAAACTTTATACCATATTGACCTAAATAAATAAAGATACTTAAATTAAAATTGTGGGATTTTTCTGAAGACTTTGTATCCGCCACTGGTTAATAACGGATCACGAAACCCAGTCCGCGATATAGTGTCGATAGAGTAAATCATTTGAGGCTACTAATTATTTGTTTATTATTATCTTAAAATGCACATGTTTTAGTTATATTATATTATAATTATTATTATAATTGATTAATATTAGTTTTATATTATTAAAACTTATATATATATATATATATATATATATATATATATATATATATATATATATATATATATATATATATATATATATATATATGTATTATATATACACTTGTGACTTGTGTGACTTGTGTGGGTGGATTCAATCATCAAAAGATACTAGTAGATTACTCCTGTGAATTAAACAATGGAGCCACCTTTCACTATGTTAGTTTGTTGGATTCCACCATCTCATTCAAAGTTTGCTATTGACGATTCTTTTACCTTTCACACTTAATCTTGCTTTCCCTTTATTTTCTTTATGCATGAGAAATTATGTGAGTATATATTTTCTATTAAAACACAAGAGGTATATCAACTATTTTACTTCCAATCTCGACTACCACTGCCATTAGTTGCATATTGTTACTCTTTAGTGATGATCGAGCTAGAACCCGGCGAATATCACCACCTTTATCCACCATAAACCACCACCTTCTTCACCCGAAATTCTTCATCATCATTCAAATCACCACCGTGATAACTTCCAACCATCACTACTGTACCACCCTCATAAAACTCATAAACCCATCGACAACCCAATACCATTTTGTTGCTACTACAGTCACTATGCACGACCTTCTTTATTTCGAAACCCATCAACCACCATACCGCTATTGTGTTACTGTTGTAGCTGCAATAGTCCGGTAATCGAAACCAAAGCCCACGACTGTACAACCTGGTGCTACGCTGCTATCTTCTATTTTTTTTTTTAACCGCCAACAAACATCACCACTTGTTTACCCTACCCCAGCACTTTCTTATTTATGTTTCAGTTGGAAATTATAGCCATAAATCACCATTTATACAGCTGCTATTCTGTTGTTTTCGTCCGAGAAAATAACTCAAAAACCATCACATTCGAAGCCTCCTACAGCTGCGAAGTTCCTGTGTGCTGTGACTTTTACTTTTTTATTTTTTTATTTATTTTTTTTTAATTTTTTTTCTCTTTTCTTCGACGACCAACACAACAAATAAGGCTGCTGTGATTGTGTTTTCTGTTTCGGTTATACAAAGAAGATGACGATGTTAATAGATCATAGTGATGGATGGGCGATGATCGAAGATGAAAATATGATATGGAGACAGTGAATCAATTAATGTTGATGGATATCAAGATGATGGGTCGTTGATGATGATAGCATCAAGATGAAGAAGATAATGATGGATAATGGAGATGAAAAGCGAATGATGATGATGCGTAATGATAATGATAATAACGATGTTAAGGATGAAGAAGAAGAGCAGAAGTTATAAAATATATAATTTATAATTCGGGTTTAACAACCGAAAAGATATAGCAGAAGGATGGTTGGGTGTGTGGTGTTTAACCAAGAGGTCCTGAGTTCGAACCTAGGAATCCACGATTTATTTTATTTTTATCAAGTAATTACACAAGTTGTTGGGCTGGAATAATAATTGCGTGTTGGGCTGTGAGATTAATTTAGCGTTGGGCCAATTAATTTTCTAAATGAGCTTGTGTAAATTTAGGTTACAAAATTTCTGTTGGGCCGACAAATGTATGGGCTGTATTAAAATGATGAAGCCTGTAAATTAAGAAGAAGTAGAACTGGTTAAATCGAGTTAAATACAATCGGTAGGCATTGTAAATCAGAAATGTAAAAACGGAGCAATGGTTAGAGTGGTGTTTGGGTATCCAAGAGGTCGTGGGTTCGAGCCCGGACAGTGGCGTATTATATTTTTAAAGCTTGTCTTCAAAGGTTGTACCTTGCTTTTTTTTTATTTTTTTATTATTATTATTATTATTATTATTATTATTATTATTATTATTATTATTATTATTATTATTATTATTATTATTATCATTATCTTTATTATCGTAAGTATTAGTATTATTATTAGTAGTATTATTAAGCATTATAGTTATTAATATAAGTATTAGTAATATTATTATTAGTAAATCATTATTTTTATAGTTATTATTATTAGTATTCATTATTATTAAGGTTATCATTTTTAGTAAAGTTATCATTATTGTTATTATTATTATTTTTACAAACAAAATATATCTATATAAAAATATATATTTATTACATATATCATAAGTATACTAATATTAGATTTTTAATATATTAACTAATATAATATTATTTATACTAATATCACATTTATTAAAGTATGTATATCATATAAGCTTTATAACAAATAGTAAGGATTAATAAAATTGTATATAAGGATATTAATCTATCTATATATATATATATATATATATATATATATATATATATATATATATATATATATATATACTAGTTGATTAATATGTGTTAATATATATATACTTGATTAGGTTCGTGAATCCGAGGCTAACCCTGCATTGTTCAATTTAGTCATATGTATTTTTACTACAAAATACAGTACGGTGAGTTTCATTTACCTTTTTACCCTTTATATTTTTGGGCTGAGAATACATGCGTAATTTTTATAAATGTTTTTACGAAATAGACACAAGTAATCAAAACTACATTATATGGTTGAATGATCGAAATCGAATATGCCCCTTTTTATTAAGTCTGGTAATCTAAGAATTAGGGAACAGACACCCTAATTGACGCGAACTCTAAAGATAGATCTATTGGGCCCAACAAGCCCCATCCAAATTACCGGATGCTTTAGTACTTCGAAATTTATATCATGTCCGAATGAGGATCCTGGAATGATGGGGATATTCTAATATGTATATTGTGAATGTCGGTTACCAGGTGTTCAATCCATATGAATGATATTTTTGTCTCTATGCATGGGACGTTTATTTATGAGAACTGAAAATGAAAATCTTGTGGTCTATTAAAATGATGGAAATAATTATTTATGTTAAACTAATGAACTCACCAACCTTTTGGTTGACACTTGAAAGCATGTTTATTCTCAGGTACGAAAGAAATCTTCCGCTGTGCATTTGCTCATTTTAGAGACATTACTTAGAGTCATTCATGACATATTTCAAAAGACGTTGCATTCGAGTCGTCGAGTTCATCAAGATTATTATTAAGTCAATTATAGTTGGGTATATTATGAAATGGTATGCATGCCGTCAACTTTTGATGTATTGAAAGTTTGTCTTTTAAAAACGAATGCAATGTTTGTAAAATGTATCATATAGAGGTCAAGTACCTCGCGATGAAATCAATTTTAATGTATTCGTCCAGATGGATTAGGACGGGTCGTTAGAGTTGGTATCAGAGCGGTGGTCTTAGCGAACCAGGTCTTGCATTAGTGTGTCTAACTGATAGTCGTTAGGATGCATTAGTGAGTCTGGACTTCGACCGTGTCTGCATGTCAAAAGTTTTGCTTATCGTTTTTGTCAGAAATCATCTGCTTATCATCCTTAGGGAATTACCTGCTCATTATTCTTAGTCTAGACACATTTTACTGCATTGACTGCATGAATAGTGTATAGACAAAATTCGTATCTTAGCGTATCTGTTACTGTAAACTTTGCCTGACGGTTCCGTAGATTTCTCCGTAACTTATGGGATTTTAGTATTATATATGCATATGTAAATTATGTATTGCAGGATACTAACCTACATCCTATAATCTATTTCTTATCGAAAATCCTTCATCTGATCGTACAAGATGAATCCCTCAACCAGTTTGAGTCCCTCAGATTCTGACAGCTATTCCGATATGGATTTCCACTCGAACTCCGAAAGCAGTGTAAATGAAATGAATCAACCAATCAGCCATCCCCAATTCATCTGATAGGTTCCTAGCCTACTTAATCATTGGAGGCAAGAAGAAGGTAATCCCTTCCACCAACCGAATTCACCTCTTGGTGAAGAACCTGAAGCACTTATCGACGAACCTATTCGTAACACTATTTTCACCCTCATTTCCCGAATACCTCGCCACGAACTATATCATAACTCAGATTCTAAACCTTATTCATCCGCTCGTTCTGACCGACAATCATCCCGGAATAATGAAAGAAGTCAACGAATTTCGTGCTTGAGTAATCAATTTGGAGAATATGGTGCAAAATTTACCAGCTTCAGCAACATCACCGACACCAACAGTACCATCAGTAACAGCATCTATACCATCAACAATCCATGCCTCAACATCTCATTCTGTACCTCCAGCATAATCATCGTACTACATGACATCCTACATCGATTATCTTCGTTCTACGTATCATTATACCTCATTTATCTTCGTTCGTCATGACGATTATGTAATCTCTAATGTTTTAGAGATTATATATTCTGTTCTAACAATAAATCAAATGAGTTTAATATCATATTGACTCATTAAATCAATGGTTACATCTGGAGAAAAATATATGTAAGTATATTTTCATAAAGATTGTAATTAAAAACTCTTTCGTACAAATTGTTAATGGTGAAAATATTTTAACGGGTAGGTAATACTCGAGGAATATTTAGTTTTCACATTAGTAAGTTATACTGTACATTCTTCGAATCTAATTCAATAGTCAATTACAACCCTACTTACATCCATCGATATACGTATCCGTTCACCAAAGAATAACCATATTCATCCAATTTCATATTTGGATTTTGATTTATCAGAATCCAACAAGTGGCATAATGAAGAAAACATTTGACAAAATAAAATTTGTTAGAAACAAACAAATTAACTATGAGGAATTTTGTTAAGAATCCAGGCTAATTGTTCCTAGCTAATTGTTCCTAGCTAACTTATCGCAATTTAATTATCGCAATTTACATTCTCGCAATTTTATTTATCGTCATTTAATTTCTGTTATTTACTTTACGTACTTTATTTATCGTCATTTAATTTCTGTTATTTATTTTTACACACTTTAAATATCGGGACACGTATACAAGGTTTTGACATATCATATCGACACATCTATATATATTATTTGAAATCACCATAGACACTCTATATGCAGTAATTATCGAGTTCTCTATACAGGGTTGAGGTTGATTTTCAAATAATATATATAGTTTGAGTTGTGATCGAGTCTGAGACATGTACACGGGTCACGATACGTATTAATTAATTCGAATATTATATATTAAATTATATATGAATTATTGGACTGTTAACTGTGGATTATCGACTTTGGACTAATGACATTGGACAATTAAAATGAATTAAAATATTGATTATAATATATGAAACTAAATAATTCTTCAAGTTTGCCACTTGATTTCATTTTAAACGCCATTTATATCTTGACAATTCTAATCTGCATTCAAACCTTTCATGATTTTTGAAAACACCTCAATCGAGAGGATGAACCAACCGCACTTCATCTACGAAAGAAAAAATTTATGCATATAGTTATGCACCTGAAAACACTCGAAACCTGAGTAAATATTAAACACGTATCTGTGTTAACTCTTTTAGCATTATTATTACCCAAAATAACTTTACAATTCCTTTTCAAGGTAGCAAATTTTGTCACAGCTCCCGCAAGTCAACTTCGACTTTTCAGTCAGACTAGCCTTACTATAACCTTGATATATATGCGTGCTCTTTTATTGTTACCGGGGAACCTTTTATATTCCACCATATTACCAGCAGATGTACCAGCAACCTCGTCGCTCCTTGGTTTAAATCTCTTCGACAAATCACTATATTTATCTATTGAAGTCTCATCATGTACTCATCCGCATCTTGTAACAAGAATTGCCATACCAATTACCGGGAATCAGTAAATCTGTATTGTGATTCTCGCAACGTTTCCACATCAACAGTTATATGTATCCATATAACATTTATCTCTTAGAACTATGATCTTCCATTCTGAAATTCTGAAAAGTACCCAGTCTGCAAATTAATGCTCTGAATTTTGAAAAGTTAAATGAAGCAACAAAAACTGTAAACGACCTCAACAGCCAAAAGTTGATGATAAAGAATTGTATGTTGGCAAAGCTCAGAAAAAGTTTGAAACTGAAAAACTGATTGAGCAAACTACGAAGGAGACTCTGAACAAATCACAAGGACTAAACTTGTACATTAAAAATCTTTATGATTCTGTTTCTGATGAAATCTTTAGCGAATACCTTGCTTCTGACTCCAAACTCTTGAGGACAAATTTTCTTCACCATCCTTCGATATTAGAAATTCCAAGATATCATCGTATCTTTCATTATAAATATCCTCCATATTTCTGAAGATATTTTCATAACTATTCTTATCTGAAATCATTAATCTCTTCGTGCTAACAGTGTTACATCATATAGAAACTGTTAGTTTCTATATTCTGTAAACTTTCAAGCTTAAAATATGAATATTATTGAAGTAATGTTGAGAACTGATGCATGAGTTAGTATAATATAATGACACTTGATCAACGTGATTATATTACAGTAAGTCATGCTGAGTTTCTAAATGGAACATGATGATTCACATATTATAACATCATCATGTGTCATGTTACATAACTCTTTCATTCTGATTAACTTCTGAACATATCAAGAATATATATTCTTGATAGTTCTATTCTCAGTGATTCTGGTAATATGACAAATCAAGTCGTGCTATTACGTTCTTTCTCGTTTAGAACATTAAGTTCATTCAAAACTCCATACCTACGAATTCTGGACCATTATTCGCTTGATTTAAAGTCAGGAAGAGAATAAAAGGGCAAAAGAGCTCCAAAATATAAGAGAAAATATAAAGCACAATAACCACTCGAAGCTTACAAACCATGGATATTAATACGAATAGCAATATAAAGACACGGTAGAATTAAGAATAGTGTCAAGGTAATAGTAAAAGTAAACAGATTTTTCTGGTGGAAGATTGAAAAGAAGGATGACAGAAATGATAATTAGGAAAATATCAAGGATTAGAACTGGATTAAGCATTATCACTATCTTTTGGATGTATAAACTAAGAAAGAAAGTATAGAAATGGTGAGAATAATGGAACGGAAGAGCTTAATTCATAATATCAGACAGAGTAATCGAGGCAGATCACCGTATTTATTTATAGAGATCTTCGTGTCCTTATTCGCCGAAGAATCAAATCTTTTAGATTTCGAAGATTTTCTTTAAATTCCTTGAATTCCGGAATTCAACCAAGACAACGTCAAAAGTTAAGACACACCTTATTTTCTAAATTCAATCCTATCTACGTCAAGAAATATGACGAATCTACATTTACTCAATTCACTCTTTTGTGATAGCTTCACTTATACTTCTCGCGTAATCAAATTATTTTATCCGTATTACTCAATGGTAATGAAACTCTATTTATCAGCTTATATGAGTCATGAAAACATATTTATTGTCTGCCATGACCATCCCAATCAAATTTCGGGACGAAATTTCTTTAACGGGTAGGTACTGTGACGACCCGGAAATTTCTGACCAAATTTAAACTTAAATCTTGTATAGTTTCGACAAGATAAGTAAAGTCTGTTATGTTGCGTCTCAATATTTTTGAACTATTTTTGTAGATTCATTTGACTTCGACCATTTTCGAGGATTCACGAACAATTAATTGTAAATAGATATGTGTGCATGTATATATATAAATAATAATTCGAAATATAATTTGAAATATTATATGTTGTTGTTATTTAAAATTAATAAAATAAAAATAGGATATTATAATAATTATTATTTAAAATATATCTCTATATATAAATAAAGTATATTAAAAATAAATATTAAATGATTGTAATACTCGTTTGATGTTTCGATTGATATTAATCAAGTTAAATTCATACTTATCAAATTTTAAAATAAACGGTGATTCGAAAATGAGTTTAATAAATTTTAGGCTTATTAATAATGTATTTAGATGTTGTTTGTCAAATTTTAAAATTTTTATATTTTGCTTGGGGGTTGGGAGTAATTAATTAATGTAACTTTTATTTAATAGTTAATGACCAAACTTTATACCATAATGACCTAAATAAATAAAGATACTTAAATTAAAATTGTGGGATTTTTCCGAAGACTTTGTATCTGCCACTGGTTAATAACGGATCACGAAACACAGTCCGCGATATAGTGTCGGTAGAGTAAATCATTTGAGGCTACTAATTATTTGTTTATTATTATCTTAAAATGCACATGTTTTAGTTATATTATATTATAATTATTATTATAATTGATTAATATTAGTTTTATATTATTAAAACTTATATATATATATATATATATATATATATATATATATATATATATATATATATATATATATATATATATATATGTATTATATATACACTTGACACTTGTGTGACTTGTGTGACTTGTGTGGGTGGATTCAATCATCAAAAGATACTAGTAGATTACTCCCGTGAATTAAACAATGGAGCCACCTTTCACTATGTTAGTTTGTTGGATTCCACCATCTCATTCAAAGTTTGCTGTTGACGATTCTTTTACCTTTCACACTTAATCTTGCTTTCCCTTTATTTTCTTTATGCATGAGAAATTATGTGAGTATATATTTTCTATTAAAACACAAGAGGTATATCAACTATTTTACTTCCAATCTCGACTACCACTGCCATTAGTTGCATATTGTTACTCTTTAGTGATGATCGAGCTAGAACCCGGCGAATATCACCACCTTTATCCACCATAAACCACCACCTTCTTCACCCGAAATTCTTCATCATCATTCAAATCACCACCGTGATAACTTCCAACCATCACTACTGTACCACCCTCATAAAACCATAAACCCATCTACAACCCAATACCATTTTGTTGCTACTACAGTCACTATGCACGACCTTCTTTATTTCGAAACCCATCAACCACCATACCGCTATTGTGTTACTGTTGTAGCTGCAATAGTTCGGTAACCGAAACCAAAGCCCACGACTGTACAACCTGTTGCTACGCTGCTATCTTCTATTTTTTTTTTTTAACCGCCAACAAACATCACCACTTGTTTACCCTACCCCATCACTTTCTTATTTATGTTTCAGTTGGAAATTATAGCCATAAATCACCATTTATATAGCTGCTATTCTGTTGTTTTTGTCTGAGAAAATAACTCAAAAACCATCACATTCGAAGCCTCCTACAGCTGCGAAGTTCCTGTGTGCTGTGACTTTTACTTTTTTATTTTTTTATTTTTTTTTTAATTTTTTTTCTCTTTTCTTCGATGACCAACACAACAAATAAGGCTGTTGTGATTGTGTTTTCTGTTTCGGTTATACAAAGAAGATGACGATGTTAATAGATCATAGTGATGGATGGGTGATGATCGAAGATGAAAATATGATATGGAGAATCAATTAATGTTGATGGATATCAAGATGATGGGTCGTTGATGATGATAGCATCAAGATGAAGAAGATAATGATGGATAATGGAGATGAAAAGCGAATGATGATGATGCGTAATGATAATGATAATAACGATGTTAAGGATGAAGAAGAAGAGCAGAAGTTATAAAATATATAATTTATAATTCGGGTTTAACAACAGAAAAGAGATAGCAGAAGGATGGTTGGGTGTGTGGTGTTTAACCAAGAGGTCCTGAGTTCGAACCTAGGAATCCACGATTTATTTTATTTTTATCAAGTAATTACACAAGTTGTTGGGCTGGAATAATAATTGCGTGTTGGGTTGTGAGATTAATTTAGCGTTGGGCCAATTAATTTTCTAAATGAGCTTGTGTAAATTTGGGTTACAAAATTTCTGTTGGGCCGACAAATGTATGGGCTGTATTAAAATGATGAAGCCTGTAAATTAAGAAGAAGTAGAACTGGTTAAATCGAGTTAAATACAATCAGTAGGCATTGTAAATCAGAAATGTAAAAACGGAGCAATGGTTAGAGTGGTGTTTGGGTATCCAAGAGGTCGTGGGTTCGAGCCCGGATAGTGGCGTATTATATTTTTAAAGCTTGTCTTCAAAGGTTGTACCTTGCTTTTTTTTATTTTATTATTATTATTATTATTATTATTATTATTATTATTATTATTATTATTATTATTATTATCATTATCTTTATTATCGTAAGTATTAGTATTATTATTAGTAGTATTATTAAGCATTATAGTTATTAATATAAGTATTAGTAATATTATTATTAGTAAATCATTATTTTTATAGTTATTATTATTAGTATTCATTATTATTAAGGTTATCATTTTTAGTAAAGTTATCATTATTGTTATTATTATTATTTTTACAAACAAAATATATCTATATAAAAATATATATTTATTACATATATCATAAGTATACTAATATTAGATTTTTAATATATTAACTAATATAATATTATTTATACTAATATCACATTTATTAAAGTATGTATATCATATAAGCTTTATAACAAATAGTAAGGACTAATAAAATTGTATGTAAGGATATTAATCTATATATATATATATATATATATATATATATATATATATATATATATATATATATATATATATATATATATATATATATATATAGATAAACTAGTTGATTAATATGTGTTAATATATATATACTTGATTAGGTTCGTGAATCCGAGGCTAACCCTGCATTGTTCAATTTAGTCATATGTATTTTTACTACAAAATACAGTACGGTGAGTTTCATTTACCTTTTTACCCTTTTTATTTTTGGGCTGAGAATACATGCGCAATTTTTATAAATGTTTTTACGAAATAGACATAAGTAATCAAAACTACATTATATGGTTGAATGATCGAAATCGAATATGCCCCTTTTTATTAAGTCTGGTAATCTAAGAATTAGGGAACAGACACCCTAATTGACGTGAACTCTAAAGATAGATCTATTGGGCCCAACAAGCCACATCCAAATTACCGGATGCTTTAGTACTTCGAAATTTATATCATGTCCGAAGGAGGATCCCGGAATGATGGGGATATTCTAATATGTATATTGTGAATGTCGGTTACCAGGTGTTCAATCCATATGAATGATATTTTTGTCTCTATGCATGGGACGTTTATTTATGAGAACTGAAAATGAAAATCTTGTGGTCTATTAAAATGATGGAAATGATTATTTATGTTAAACTAATGAACTCACCAACCTTTTGGTTGACACTTGAAAGCATGTTTATTCTCAGGTACGAAAGAAATCTTCCGCTGTGCATTTGGTCATTTTAGAGATATTACTTAGAGTCATTCATGACATATTTCAAAAGACGTTGCATTCGAGTCGTCGAGTTCATCAAGATTATTATTAAGTCAATTATAGTTGGGTATATTAAGAAATGGTATGCATGCCGTCAACTTTTGATGTATTGAAAGTTTGTCTTTTAAAAACGAATGCAATGTTTGTAAAATGTATCATATAGAGGTCAAGTACCTCGCGATGAAATCAATTTTAATGTATTCGTCCAGATGGATTAGGACGGGTCGTTAGATAGGAGGTGTTCGATTAACCAGAAAACAAAAGAAAACAGCAGCAGACGGTGGCTGCAGGTGGAGGTTTCAAGGTGGTGGTGATGGTTGTCGTCGGAGAAAAACAGCTCAACAAAGTGGTGGTTCTCGTGGGTTTCTGGTGTAGTGAGGGTGGTGATTGTTGTGTGATCAAAGAAGATGCATGTATATGTATATATATAGAATTCATATATGTATCATGCATGAAACAGTAACAAATATTAATAATTATCACACTTAAACTATGTCAAATAGTAAAGCAGCCTCTTAATTGTATTTTAGTTACCGACAGTTTTAACACGGATAGTGTTTCGTGCTCCATTGCTAAACAGTAACGGGTAAAAGTCTTCAGAAAAATCTCATCTTTTTATATTAAATACATTTATTTATTTTGATCATTAACTGTATAAAATCTGATCAAAAAGGTTCGTCTATTATTTGTTTTTAGTTCCAAGTTTGTACGGAGTATTAAAATTTAAAGTAGAAAGATAAATGTATCTTTAACACACATATAATTTATATAGTCTGATTTCGGGTCACCGTTTATTTTCAAATCTTCATAGGGTTGTATTAGACTTGTTAATAACGATCGAATGACAAATGAGTGTTACTATCGTTTACAAAATGAATTCGAAACCATATATATATATATATATATATATATATATATATATATATATATATATATATATATATATATATATATATTCAATATACTTTGTCTATATATATAAACGCGTTTTATTATATCGTAAGTTATTTACATATTTAGTTCTATCAATTAAATCTTATTTCAAAATATTATATATATTTATTTTTATTTTTATATACTTATATATATATATATATATATATATATATATATCTATTTATAACTGTTTTTCGTAAATCGTCGGGAATAGTCAAAGGTTGAATGACTATATGAAAAAAGTTCAAAAATTTTGAGACTCAACCTAACAGACTTTATTTATCGTGTCAAAAATATTAAATTATATTGAGATTTGATTTCAAATAAGTAGAAATTTTTTCGGGTTATCACAGTACCTACCCGTTAAAAGAAATTTCGTCCCGAAATTTGACTGAGGTCGTCATGGTTGACAACAAGAATATTTTAATGAAGAATACAAGTGGGATAATAGTGGAGTTTATCACCATTGAGTAATATGAATAAAACAATTCGATTAAGCGAAGAGTATGAGTAAAGCTATCGTAAAAGAGTGAAATGAGGTAATAAAGGTTCGTCTTGACTTTAGACGTAGTCACGGTTGATTTCCGAAATTCAAGGGATTTAAAGAAAATCTTCATAATCTATATAAGATTTGATTCTTCGGTAATTAAGAAAATTTGGATCCTCTTTAATTAAATGCGGTAATCTGCCTCGATTGCTATGTCTGATATTTTACTATAAATTTACATCTTTCGTTCAAATATTTTCACCACTCCTATACTTTCTTCCTCAATTCATACTTCCAAAAGATATGTTAATATGCTCAATCTTGTATTGATCCTTGCTATTATATTGACCATATATACAGTCATTCTTCTTTTCAATCTTCCATCAGAAAAATATTTTTACTTCTACAACGCTCTTGGAGTGGTGGTTTTCATAATCCTTCCTTGCCTCTGCCTTTCCATAATTATTGACATCCACGGTTTATGATCTTTCTTGTTTGCTGTTATTTATACTCCTATTTATGTTTCGAAGTTCCATGCTTTTTTTTTCTCTTCTCGACCTTAAGTAAAGCAAGTACAACGTCTCGAGTTTGTAGGTATGAAATTTTGAATGATCATAACTAATGTTCTAAGCAGAAAGAAATTGTAATAGCACGATTTAATTTGCAAATTACCGGAAATCACGGAAAAGATAGAACTATCAAGAAAATATTTTCTTGATACATTCAGAGGTTAAGTAGAATGAAAGAGTTATGTAACATGATACATGATGAGGGTAAGGTCTGTCAATCATTACCATCATCACGTTCCATTATAAATTCAGCATGACTCACTGTAATATAACCACGTTGGCCAGACGTCATTATATTATACTAACTCATGCTTTCCATTCCCAACACTACTCCAAAAACATTCATAATTTGACTCGAATGTTACAGAAATATAGAAACTAAAACAGTTTCCTTTATGATGTAACACAGATAGCGCGAAGAGATAAATAATTTCGTATGAAGATATCTTCAGAATTATTGAGGATATTTATACTGAAAGATACGATGATATCTAAGAATTTTTTTAAAATATCTAAAATCAAAGGATGATGAAGAAAATTTTTCCGCAAGGATTTAAAATAAGTAGGGAGCAAGGTATTTGCTAAAGATTTCATCAGATACTGAATCATCTAGATCTTTAAGTACAGGTTTAGTCCTTGTAATTTGTCCACAACCTCCTTCATAGTTTGATCAATCCATTTTTCAGTACTAAATTTTCTCTTTTTCTGAGCTTTTTCAACACACCATTCTTTATTATCAAGCTTTTGGCCATTAAGACCATCTACAGCTTTTGCTGCTTTATCAGGTTTCTCAACGTTAACATATATGAATCATTGTTTATCAATTCGAGGTGTTTTCAAGAATTTTGAAGGAATTGAACACAGATTATAATCGTCAATATACATATGATTGTTTAAGATGAAATCATCGTGAATCTTGAATGATACGAATATTTTTCTGGGTTTTATGAATAAAAGTGATGTTCTAGTACAGTTTGAATTCAAAGTATGATTTTGAAAGATGTAGGAATCTAAGAGTGATGCACCTGTTAAATCTTGACTTGGATTCTGATATGTCAAAATCAGAATATGTAATTGAATTTGTATGAAAATGGTTGTTCTTTGGTGAACGAATACATATATCTATAAATGTAAGTAGTATAGTTAATGACTTTTGAATCAGAATTGAAAATTGTACAGTATAACGTATTAATGTGAAATCTAATTATTTCTCAGGTATTACCTACCCATTAAAATATTTTTACAATTAATAGTTTGTACAGAAGAATTTTTATTACATTCATTATGAAAATATACGTACATATATATTTTCATCATATGTAATTATGGATTTAATGAATTAATATAATATTAATCTCATCTTATTTACAGTTAGAACTAGAATAAATAATCTCTAAAACTTTAGAGATTACATAATCGCCACGGAATATTTCTCTAATCTGAAATGAATTTATGAATCAATACTTCATAATTCATTGTTACTGGTATTCCTTGGTGTCTATGGGGCGTATGAGGTTGATACTTGTGGTATAGATTTTGATGTTGAGGCTTGCGATGCGGATGTTGTTGTTGGTGGTACTGGTGCTTTTGGGGTTGATGCTGGTGGTGCTGTTGGTGCTAGTGATGCTGCTGGTGCTTGTAAATTTTGCACCATATTCTCCAAAACCACTACTCGAGCACGAAGCTCCTTGACTTCTTCCATTACTCCGGGATGATTGGCGGTTGGAACGAGGGGAAGAATAAGATTTAGGATTTGAGATATTATATAATCTTGACGAGATATCCTGGAAATGAGGGTGAAAATGGTGTTTCGGATTGGTTCACCGGTAAGTGCTTCAGGTTCTTCGCCAATAGGGAAATTTGGTGGGTGGAAGGGATCACGTTCTTCTCATCTCCATTGATTAAGTCGACTACGAACCCACCCCCAATTCATCCAGAAAAGATGATAACTAATTGGGTGGTTCATTCCGGTTACGCTGCCTTTAGAGCTCGAGTGTAGTGACCCGAACTTTTCCATGTTTATATATATATTAAATGAAATTATTATTTACATGATTAAGTGTTTCCAACATGTTAAGCAATCAAACTTGTTAAGACTTGATTAATTGAAATAGGTTTCATATAGACAATTGACCACCCAAGTTGACCGGTGATTCACGAACGTTAAAACTTGTAAAAACTATATGATGACATATATATGGATATATATATAGTTAACATGATATTATGATAAGTAAACATATCATTAAGTATATTAACAATGAACTACATATGTAAAAACAAGACTACTAACTTAATGATTTTGAAACGAGACATATATGTAACGATTATCGTTGTAACGACATTTAATGTATATATATCATATTAAGAGATATTCATACATCATAATATCATGATAATATAATAATTTAAAATCTCATTTGATATTATAAACATTGGGTTAACAACACTTAACAAGATCGTTAACCTAAAGGTTTCAAAACAACACTTACATGTAACGACTAACGATGACTTAACGACTCAGTTAAAATGTATATACATGTAGTGTTTTAATATGTATTCATACACTTTTGAAAGACTTCAAGACACTTATCAAAATACTTCTACTTAACAAAAATGCTTACAATTACATCCTCGTTCAGTTTCATCAACAATTCTACTCGTATGCACCCGTATTTGTACTCGTACAATACACAGCTTTTAGATGTATGTACTATTGGTATATACAATCCAATGATCAGATCTTAGCAGCCCATGTGAGTCACCTAATACATGTGGGAACCATCATTTAGCAACTAGCATGAAATATCTCATAAAATTACAAAAATATGAGTAATCATTCATGACTTATTTACATGAAAACAAAATTACATATCCTTTATATCTAATCCATACACCAATGACCAAAAACACCTACAAACACTTTCATTCTTCAATTTTCTTCATCTAATTGATCTCTCTCAAGTTCTATCTTCAAGTTCTAAGTGTTCTTCATAAATTCCAAAAGTTCTAGTTTCATAAAATCAAGAATACTTCCAAGATTGCAAGTTTACTTCCAAGTTTTCTAAATCCATTCCAAGTAATCATCCAAGATCAAGAAACCTTTGTTACTTACAATAGGTTATCTTTCTAATACAAGGTAATAATCAAATTCAAACTTTAATTCAATTTCTATAACTATAACAATCTTATTTCGAGTGTAAATCTTACTTGAAATTGTTTTCGTGTCATGATTCTGCTTCAAGAACTTTCAAGCCATCCAAGGATCCTTTGAAGCTAGATCTATTTTTCTCATTTCCAGTAGGTTTATCCAAGGAACTTGAGGCAGTAATGATGTTCATAACATCATTCGATTCATACATATAAAGCTATCTTATTCGAAGGTTTAAACTTGTAATCACTAGAACATAGTTTAGTTAATTCTAAACTTGTTCGCAAATAAAAGTTAATCCTTCTAACTTGACTTTTAAAATCAACTAAACACATGTTCTATATCTATATAATATGCTAACTTAATGATTTAAAACCTGGAAACACGAAAAACACTGTAAAACCGGATTTACGCCGTCGTAGTAACACCGCGGGCTGTTTTGGGTTAGTTAATTAAAAACTATGATAAACTTTGATTTAAAAGTTTTTATTCTGGGAAAATGATTTTTATTATGAACATGAAACTATATCCAAAAATTATGGTTAAACTCAAAGTGGAAGTATGTTTTCTAAAATGGTCATCTAGACGTCGTTCTTTCAACTGAAATGACTACCTTTACAAAAACTACTTGTAACTTATTTTTCCGACTATAAACCTATACTTTTTCTGTTTAGATTCATAAAATAGAGTTCAATATGAAACCATAGCAATTTCATTCACTCAAAACGGATTTAAAATGAAGAAGTTATGGGTAAAACAAGATTGGATAATTTTTCTCATTTTAGCTACGTGAAAATTGGTAACAAATCTATTCCAACCATAACTTAATCAACTTGTATTGTATATTATGTAATCTTGAGATACCATAGACACGTATACAATGTTTCGACCTATCATGTCGACACATCTATATATATTTCGGAACAACCATAGACACTCTATATGTGAATGTTGGAGTTAGCTATACAGGGTTGAGGTTGATTCCAAAATATATATAGTTTGAGTTGTGATCAATACTGAGATACGTATACAGTGGGTCGTGGATTGATTCAAGATAATATTTATCGATTTATTTCTGTACATCTAACTGTGGACAACTAGTTGTAGGTTACTAACGAGGACAGCTGACTTAATAAACTTAAAACATCAAAATATATTAAAAGTGTTGTAAATATATTTTGAACATACTTTGATATATATGTATATATTGTTATAGGTTCGTGAATCAACCAGTGGCCATGTCTTACTTCCCGACGAAGTAAAAATCTGTGAAAGTGAGTTATAGTCCCACTTTTAAAATCTAATATTTTTGGGATGAGAATACATGCAGGTTTTATAAATGATTTACAAAATAGACACAAGTACGTGAAACTACATTCTATGGTTGAATTATCGAAATCGAATATGCCCCTTTTTATTAAGTCTGGTAATCTAAGAATTAGGGAACAGACACCCTAATTGACGCGAATCCTAAAGATAGATCTATTGGGCCTAACAAACCCCATCCAAAGTACCGGATGCTTTAGTACTTCGAAATTTATATCATATCCGAAGGGTATCCCGGAATGATGGGGATATTCTTATATATGCATCTTGTTAATGTAGGTTACCAGGTGTTCACCATATGAATGATTTTTATCTCTATGTATGGGATGTGTATTGAAATATGAAATCTTGTGGTCTATTGTTATGATTTGATATATATAGGTTAAACCTATAACTCACCAACATTTTTGTTGACGTTTAAAGCATGTTTATTCTCAGGTGAATACTAAGAGCTTCCGCTGTTGCATACTAAAATAAGGACAAGATTTGGAGTCTATGTTTGTATGATATTGTGTAAAAACTGCATTCAAGAAACTGATTTCGATGTAACATATTCGTATTGTAAACCATTATGTAATGGTCGTGTGTAAACAGGATATTTTAGATTATCATTATTTGATAATCTACGTAAATCTTTTTAAACCTTTATTTATGAAATAAAGGTTATGGTTTGTTTTAAAATGAATGCAGTCTTTGAAGAACATCTCATATAGAGGTCAAAACCTCGCAACGAAATCAATTAATATGGAACGTTTTTAATCAATAAGAACGGGACATTTCAGTTGGTATCCGAGCGTTGGTCTTAGAGAACCAGAAAATTTGCATTAGTGTGTCTTATCGAGTTTGTTAGGATGCATTAGTGAGTCTGGACTTCGACCGTATTTTCTTTAAAAATGATTGCTTAACATTTTTGTTGGAAACTATATATTATTAACATGTATATATTATGTGATATATTAATCTCTTAACATGTTTGATATTGTGTGATAGATGTCTACCTCTAGCACAAATCCCATTGACTCACCTAATAATAACGAAGAGTCGAATATATATTGGACTGATTCACAAGTTCCCGAAGAAGAACCGGAAGAAGAATCAGAACCGGAAGAAGAATTAGAACCGGAAGAGGAGGAACCGGAGGAGGAAATAGAACCGGTGGGGTAAATAATAAAACGGTTAAGTAAAAGAAAATCCTCAACCAACCGACCAAGGTTAATTATGGTCAATGGTGTTTCCGCCAAGGAAGCAAAATATTGGGAGGATTACCAATTCTCCGATGAATCGGATTCCGACGAGAATTCCGATGATGTTATAGAAATTACCCCAACTGAATTTAAAAAGGCAAAAGAAAATAATAAGGGAAAGGGCATAAAAATAGAGAAATCTAATTCCAACCCCGATGAACTTTATATGTATCGTCAACCCCCGAAGCCCTTAAGTTGTAACAATGACCCGGGAACCTCTAAACCACCAGGTTTTTCTAAACCGTTGTGGAAAATGACAGCTCGTATTAGGGGAACATCATATATCCCTAGAAACTTGGCAAAACGAACTAAAACCGAAGAAGAAGAAACGAGCGAGTCGGAATAAGATAGTTGTATTCGTGTGGTGTAATATATGTAATATAGTGTGCTTATGCTTTATGATATATGTAAAAATTACTTGTATTAATAAGTATTTTTTTTATGAATCTAACTCTTGTCTATTTTACAGTATAAAAACACAAAATGGATAGACAACCCAATATTTTAAGAGACCTACCCGGAGACATGATTGATGAAATCTTGTCTAGAGTCGGTCAGAATTCTTCGGCACAACTATTTACGGCGAAATCAGTTTGTAAGACATTCGAAGAACGTTCCAAGAATGTCTTGGTTTATAAGAGACTTTCGTTTGAAAGATGGGGGATATCACATTGGGAAACCCATAAGTTACGATGTGTTTACTTTGACGCATATATTGCGGGGAACCCAAATGCTATTTTACGCAACGGGTTAAGAAATTATTTTGACTCAATATATCCGAATATTGGACTTCGTGATTTAGAAAAAGCGGCTAACATGCAACATAAAGAAGCATGTTATGCTTACGGATTAGTAATGTTCGCTTCTCACCAAAGTGAGAACAAGAACATTGGGCTACAACTATTAAACAAAACGTTCCCACAAGTGACGGAGTCGGTAATTGGGGTAAGAAATGAGGTTTTTAGATTGTTACGGGACTGTTGGACATTACGTAACCCTCGTCCCTTTGACGACGTTACAACACGCTGTCTTATCAACGGCCATAACGGTTATGTTCCACAAGACCAAGGATGGGAAGTAATCCTAGTAAAACCAGAATGCATGACTTGTTTCTGGATGTATGAATTACGTGTCTTTATTGCCTTTGCTGAACGACTTGTGTACTAGCTAGAATTATCTTCACAACCATCTTGTATCAAATTTATTGTGTGCTATATTTCATGCTATATGTAAAATAAGCGGTATTGTAAGTTTGTAAAATATTATGTAAAAGTTTGAACGCGAAATATTATTATAATCAGTTTTTTCATATAGAATTGTAGTAGTTGAATTGTATATTAGCTACTAAGTATGAACTTAACGGGTAGGTACTACCCGAATTTAAACTTATAAAACGCTAATATGAAGAAAAAGCTTTTATAAATGAGTTCATATTATGCTACGAAATACTATTAACTACTCTTAATATTCTGTATGATTAACTTGTTCCATTTGAATATTTTGAAGGAAATGGCACCAACTACTCGACACACCGTGAATATGAATGAAGAGGAATTCCGTACTTTTCTAGCTTCAAACATAGCCGCAGTACAGGCTACGCTACATACCAACAATAACCTTGGATCTAGCAGTACAGGAAATCGTGTAGGATGCACCTACAAAGAATTCACTGCCTGCAAACCTTTGGAATTTGATGGAACCGAAGGACCGATCGGATTGAAACGGTGGACCGAGAAGATCGAATTGGTGTTTGCCATAAGTAAGTGTACTGAAGAGGACAAAGTGAAGTACGCTACGCATACCTTCACAGGTTCTGCGTTAACATGGTGGAATACCTATCTAGAGCAAGTGGGACAAGATGATGCTTACGCACTACCGTGGTCAGCATTCAAGCACTTGATGAACGAGAAGTACCGCCCCAGAACCGAGGTCAATAAGCTCAAGACAGAACTTAGAGGGTTACGAACCCAAGGATTTGATATTACCACGTACGAAAGACGATTCACAGAATTATGCCTATTGTGTCCGGGAGCATTCGAAGATGAGGAAGAGAAGATCGACGCATTTGTGAAAGGATTACCGGAAAGAATCCAAGAACATATAAGTTCACACGAGCCCGCCTCCATACAACAGGCATGTAGAATGGCTCACAAACTAGTGAACCAGATTGAGGAAAGAATTAAAGAATAGACGGCTGAAGAGGCCAATGTGAAGCAAGTTACAAGAAAGTGGGAGGAAAACAGTGATAAGAATCACCAATACAACAACAACAGCAATTACAATAATAATCGCAACAATTATCCCAACAATCGCAACATCAATCACAACTACAACAAATGACCCAACAACAACAACAACAACAACAGCAACTACAACAATCATCCCAACAACAATAACAACCGCAACAACAACAACAATCAGAAGCAGCTATGCCAAAGGTGTGAAAAGTATCACTCGGGGTTCTGCACCAAATTTTGCAACAAGTGTAAAAGAAATGGTCATAGCGCGGCGAAGTGTGAGGTCTACGGACCAGGGGTTAACAGAACGAAAGGAACAAATGGTGTTGAAACGAGTAATGGCGGAGCAAGTAGTGTCGGAGCAAGTTATGCCAATGTAGTTTGTTATAAATGTGGAAAACTGGGCCACATTATTAGAAATTGCCCGAACCAGGAGAACACGAATGGACAAGGCCGCGGAAGAGTTTTCAATATTAATGCGACAGAGGCACAGGAAGACCTGAAGCTTGTTACAGGTACGTTTCTTATTGACAATAAATCTTCTTACATTTTATTTGATTCGGGTGCGGATAGAAGCTATATGAGTAGAGATTTTTGTGCTAAATTAAGTTGTCCATTGACGCCGTTGGATAGTAAATTTTTACTCGAATTAGCAAACGGTAAATTAATTTCAGCAGATAATATATGCCGGAATCGAGAAATTAAACTGGGTAGCGAAATATTTAAGATTGATTTGATACCAGTAGAGTTAGGGAGTTTTGATGTAATAGTTGGCATGGACTGGCTGAAGAAGGTGAAAGCAGAGATCGTATGTTATAAAAATGCAATTCGCATTCTACGAGAAGAAGGAAAACCCTTAATGGTGTACGGAGAAAAGGGCAACACGAAGCTACATCTTATTAGTAATTTGAAGGCACAAAAACTAATAAGAAAAGGTTGCTATGCTGTTCTAGCACACGTTGAGAAAGTACAAACTGAAGAAAAGAGGATCAATGATGTTCCCGTCGCAAAAGAATTTCCCGATGTATTTCCGAAAGAATTACCGGGATTACCCCCACATCGATCCGTTGAATTTCAAATAGATCTTATACCAGGAGCTGCACCAATAGCTCGTGCTCCTTGCAGACTCGCACCCAGCGAGATGAAAGAACTGCAAAGACAATTACAAGAACTTTTAGAGCGTGGTTTCATTCAACCAAGCACATCACCGTGGGGAGCTCCTGTTTTGTTTGTCAAGAAGAAAGATGGTACATTCAGGTTGTGTATCGACTACCGAGAGTTGAACAAACTTACCATCAAGAACCGTTACCCACTACCGAGAATCGACGACTTATTTGATCAACTACAAGGCTCGTCTGTTTATTCAAAGATTGACTTACGTTCCGGGTATCATCAAATGCTGGTGAAAGAAGATGATATTCCAAAGACTGCTTTCAGAACACGTTACGGTCATTACGAGTTTATGGTCATGCCGTTTGGTTTAACTAATGCACCAGCTGTGTTCATGGACCTTATGAACCGAGTGTTTGGACCATACCTTGACAAGTTTGTCATTGTTTTCATTGATGACATACTTATTTACTCAAAGAATGACCAAGAACACGGTGAACATTTGAGAAAGGTGTTAGAAGTATTGAGGAAGGAAGAATTGTACGCTAAGTTTTCAAAGTGTGCATTTTGGTTGGAAGAAGTTCAATTCCTCGGTCACATAGTGAACAAAGAAGGTATTAAGATAGATCCGGCAAAGATAGAAACTGTTGAAAAGTGGGAAACCCCGAAAACTCCGAAACACATACGCCAGTTTTTAGGACTAGCTGGTTACTACAGAAGGTTCATCCAAGACTTTTCCAGAATAGCAAAACTCTTGACTGCATTAACGCATAAAGGGAAGAAATTTGAATGGAAGGATGAACAAGAGAAAGCGTTTCAGTTATTGAAGAAAAATCTAACTACGGCACCTATATTGTCATTGCCTGAAGGGAATGATTATTTTGTGATTTATTGTGACGCATCAAAGCAAGGTCTCGGTTGTGTATTAATGCAACGAACGAAGGTGATTGCTTATACGTCTAGACAATTGAAGATTCATGAACAAAATTATACGACGCATGATTTGGAATTAGGCGCGGTTGTTTTTGCATTAAAGACTTGGAGGCACTACTTATATGGGGTCAAAAGTATTATATATACCGACCACAAAAGTCTTCAACACATATTTAATCAGAAACAACTGAATATGAGGCAGCGTAGGTGGATTGAATTGTTGAATGATTACGACTTTGAGATTCGTTACCACCCGGGAAAGGCAAATGTGGTAGCTGACGCCTTGAGCAGGAAGGACAGAGAACCCATTCGAGTAAAATCTATGAATATAATGATTCACAATAACCTTACTACTCAAATAAAGGAGGCATAACAAGGAGTTTTAAAAGAGGGAAGTTTAAAGGATGAAATACCCAAAGGATCGGAGAAGCATCTTAATATTCGGGAAGACGGAATCCGGTATAGGGCTGAAAGGATTTGGATACCAAAATTTGGAGATATGAGAGAAATGGTACTTAGAGAAGCTCATAAAACCAGATACTCAATACATCCTGGAACGGGGAAGATGTACAAGGATCTTAAGAAACATTTTTGTGGCCAGGTATGAAAGCCGATATTGCTAAATATGTAGGAGAATGTTTGACGTGTTCTAAGGTCAAAGCTGAACATCAGAAACCATCAGGTCTACTACAACAACCTGAAATCCCGGAATGGAAATAGGAAAACATTACCATGGATTTCATTACTAA
The DNA here is from genome assembly GCF_046630445.1 of Rutidosis leptorrhynchoides. Taxonomy (NCBI): domain Eukaryota; kingdom Viridiplantae; phylum Streptophyta; class Magnoliopsida; order Asterales; family Asteraceae; genus Rutidosis; species Rutidosis leptorrhynchoides. The sequence continues at coordinate 711,092,125 of NC_092334.1, read as the reverse complement.
ATTGCCAAGGACTGCAAGTGGTTATGATACTATTTGGGTAATAGTTGATCGTCTCACCAAGTCAGCACACTTCCTGTCAATAAGAGAAGATGACAAGATGGAGAAGTTAGCACGACTATATTTGAAGGAAGTCGTCTCCAGACATGGAATACCAATCTCTATTATCTCTGATAGGGATGGCAGATTTATTTCAAGATTCTGGCAGACATTACAACAAGCATTGGGAACTCGTATAGACATGAGTACTGCCTATCATCCACAAACTGATGGGTAGAGCGAAAGGACGATACAAACGCTTGAAGACATGCTACGAGCTTGTGTTATTGATTTCGGAAACAGTTGGAATCGACATCTACTGTTAGCAGAATTTTCCTACAACAACAGCTACCATTCAAGCATTGAGATGGCGCCGTTTGAAGCACTTTATGGTAGAAAGTGCAGGTCTCCAATTTATTGGAGTGAAGTGGGGGATAGACAGATTACGAGTCCGGAGATAATACAAGAAACTACCGAGAAGATCATCCAAATTCAACAACGGTTGAAAACAGCCCAAAGTCGACAAAAGAGCTACACTGACATTAAAAGAAAAGATATAGAATTTGAAATTGGAGAGATGGTCATGCTTAAAGTTGCACCTTGGAAAGGCGTTGTTCGATTTGGTAAACGAGGGAAATTAAATCCAAGGTATATTGGACCATTCAAGATTATTGATCGTGTCGGACCAGTAGCTTACCGACTTGAGTTACCTCAACAACTCGCGGCTGTACATAACACTTTCCACGTCTCGAATTTGAAGAAATATTTTGCTAAAGAAGATCTCACTATTCCGTTAGATGAAATTCAAATCAACGAAAAACTTCAATTTATCGAAGAACCCGTCGAAATAATAGATCGTGAGGTTAAAAGACTTAAGCAAAACAAGATACCAATTGTTAAGGTTCGACGGAATGCTCGTAGAGGACCCGAGTTCACCTGGGAACGAGAAGATCAGATGAAGAAGAAATACCCGCATTTATTTCCAGAAGATACGTCAACACCTCCAACTGGTTAAAATTTCGGGACGAAATTTATTTAACGGGTAGGTACTGTAGTGACCCGAACTTTTCCATGTTTATATATATATATATATATATATATATATATATATATATATTAAATGAAATTGTTATTTACATGATTAAGTGTTTCCAACACGTTAAGTAATCAAACTTGTTAAGACTTGATTAATTGAAATAGGTTTCATATAGACAATTGACCACCCAAGTTGACCGGTGATTCACGAACGTTAAAACTTGTAAAAACTATATGATGACATATATATGGATATATATATATAGTTAACATGATATTATGATAATTAAACATATCATTAAGTATATTAACAATGAACTACATATGTAAAAACATGACTACTAACTTAATGATTTTGAAACGAGACATATATGTAACGATTATCGTTGTAACGACATTTAATGTATATATATCATATTAAGAGATATTCATACATCATAATATCATGATAATATAATAATTTAAAATCTCATTTGATATTATAAACATTGGGTTAACAACACTTAACAAGATCGTTAACCTAAAGGTTTCAAAACAACACTTACATGTAACGACTAAGATGACTTAACGACTCAGTTAAAATGTATATACATGTAGTGTTTTAATATGTATTCATACACTTTTGAAAGACTTCAAGACACTTATCAAAATACTTCTACTTAACAAAAATGCTTACAATTACATCCTCGTTCAGTTTCATCAACAATTCTACTCGTATGCACCCGTATTTGTACTCGTACAATACACAGCTTTTAGATGTATGTACTATTGGTATATACAATCCAATGATCAGATCTTAGCAGCCCATGTGAGTCACCTAACACATGTGGGAACCATCATTTGGCAACTAGCATGAAATATCTCATAAAATTACAAAAATATGAGTAATCATTCATGACTTATTTACATGAAAACAAAATTACATATCCTTTATATCTAATCCATACACCAACGACCAAAAACACCTACAAACACTTTAATTCTTCAATTTTCTTCATCTAATTGATCTCTCTCAAGTTCTATCTTCAAGTTCTAAGTGTTCTTCATAAATTCCAAAAGTTCTAGTTTCATAAAATCAAGAATACTTCCAAGATTGCAAGTTTACTTCCAAGTTTTCTAAATCCATTCCAAGTAATCATCCAAGATCAAGAAACCTTTGTTACTTACAGTAGGTTATCTTTCTAATACAGGGTAATAATCATATTCAAACTTTAATTCAATTTCTATAACTATAACAATCTTATTTCGAGTGTAAATCTTACTTGAAATTGTTTTCGTGTCATGATTCTGCTTCAAGAACTTTCAAGCCATCCAAGGATCCTTTGAAGCTAGATCTATTTTTCTCATTTCCGGTAGGTTTATCCAAGGAACTTGAGGTAGTAATGATGTTCATAACATCATTCGATTCATACATATAAAGCTATCTTATTCGAAGGTTTAAACTTGTAATCACTAGAACATAGTTTAGTTAATTCTAAACTTGTTCGCAAATAAAAGTTAATCCTTCTAAATTGACTTTTAAAATCAACTAAACACATGTTCTATATCTATATGATATGCTAACTTAATGATTTAAAACCTGGAAACACGAAAAACACTGTAAAACCGGATTTACGCCGTCGTAGTAACACCGCGGGCTGTTTTGGGTTAGTTAATTAAAAACTATGATAAACTTTGATTTAAAAGTTTTTATTCTGGGAAAATGATTTTTATTATGAACATGAAACTATATCCAAAAATTATGGTTAAACTCAAAGTGGAAGTATGTTTTCTAAAATGGTCATCTAGACGTCGTTCTTTCGACTGAAATGACTACCTTTACAAAAACGACTTGTAACTTATTTTTCCGACTATAAACCTATATTTTTTCTGTTTAGATTCATAAAATAGAGTTCAATATGAAACCATAGCAATTTCATTCACTCGAAACGGATTTAAAATGAAGAAGTTATGGGTAAAACAAGATTGGATAATTTTTCTCATTTTAGCTACGTGAAAATTGGTAACAAATCTATTCCAACCATAACTTAATCAACTTGTATTGTATATTATGTAATCTTGAGATACCATAGACACGTATACAATGTTTCGACCTATCATGTCGACACATCTATATATATTTCGGAACAACCATAGACACTCTATATGTGAATGTTGGAGTTAGCTATACAGGGTTGAGGTTGATTCCAAAATATATATAGTTTGAGTTGTGATCAATACTGAGATACGTATACACTGGGTTGTGGATTGATTCAAGATAATATTTATCGATTTATTTCTGTACATCTAACTGTGGACAACTAGTTGTAGGTTACTAACGAGGACAGCTGACTTAATAAATTTAAAACATCAAAATATATTAAAAGTGTTATAAATATATTTTGAACATACTTTGATATATATGTATATATTGTTATAGGTTCGTGAATCGACCAGTGGCCAAGTCTTACTTCCCGACGAAGTAAAAATCTGTGAAAGTGAGTTATAGTCCCACTTTTAAAATCTAATATTTTTGGGATGAGAATACATGCAGGTTTTATAAATGATTTACAAAATAGACACAAGTACGTGAAACTACATTCTATGGTTGAATTATCAAAATCGAATATGCCCCTTTTTATTAAGTCTGGTAATCTAAGAATTAGGGAACAGACACCCTAATTGACGCGAATCCTAAAGATAGATCTATTGGGCCTAACAAACCCCATCCAAAGTACCGGATGCTTTAGTACTTCGAAATTTATATCATATCCGAAGGGTGTCCCGGAATGATGGGGATATTCTTATATATGCATCTTGTTAATGTCGGTTACCAGGTGTTCACCATATGAATGATTTTTATCTCTATGTATGGGATGTGTATTGAAATATGAAATCTTGTGGTCTATTGTTATGATTTGATATATATAGGTTAAACCTATAACTCACCAACATTTTTGTTGACGTTTAAAGCATGTTTATTCTCAGGTGAATACTAAGAGCTTCCGCTGTTGCATACTAAAATAAGGACAAGATTTGGAGTCCATGTTTGTATGATATTGTGTAAAAACTGCATTCAAGAAACTGATTTCGATGTAACATATTCGTATTGTAAACCATTATGTAATGGTCGTGTGTAAACAGGATATTTTAGATTATCATTATTTGATAATCTACGTAAATCTTTTTAAACCTTTATTTATGAAATAAAGGTTATGGTTTGTTTTAAAATGAATGCAGTCTTTGAAAAACGTCTCATATAGAGGTCAAAACCTTGCAACGAAATCAATTAATATGGAACGTTTTTAATCAATAAGAACGGGACATTTCATCGAGGACCTCGAGGAATCAAGTGAGAAATCCATATCATAATAGCTGTCAGAATTCGAGGAACCCGCACTAGTTGTGGGATCCATCTTGTACAATCAGGGAAATAATTTTTGATATGAAATAGATTATAGGACTTAGATTGGTATTCTTCAATACATAAATTACATATGTATATTTAATACCAAAATCCCATAAATTACGGAGGAATTTTCGGAAGATGTCAGGCAGAGTTTACTGTAATAGATATGCTAAGATATGAATTTGTCTACACACTATCTATGCAATAAATGCAGTAAGACGTGTCTATCTAGACTAAAAATGATAACAAAGTAATTTCTGATAAGGAATGATAAGCAAAACTTACAATATGCAAACACGGTCAAAGTTCAGACTCACTAATGCATCCTAACAACTACCGGTTAGACACACTAATGCAAATTCTGGTTCGCTAAGACCAACGCTCCGATACCAACTGTAGCGACCCGTCCAAATCCATATAGGAGAATACATCAACATCTGGTCCCATTGCGAGGTACTGACCTCTATACGATACGTTTTACAAATATTGCATTCTTTTAAAAGACACATCGTATATAAATCCAAGGTTTTTGACAACTGATGACTTCTACTTATAGACAATCATCATAAATAACATTTTTCAACATAACAACTGTGATGATTTCTAATTATGATACTCGATGATGATTTTGAATGCAACATCTTTTGAAATATGCCATGAACGACTCCGTGTAATATCTTTAAAATGAGCAAATGCACATCGGAAGATTTCTTTAATACCTGAGAATAAACATGCTTAAAAGTGTTAACCAAAAGGTTGGTGAGTTCATAGGTTTATCATAAACAATGATTTTATAGACCACAAGAGTTCATTTTCATAAACAACATTCAGAAGTCACATATGTATAAAGTCATTCTCACGATAACTTTCCTGGTAACCGACATTAACAAAAATGCATATAGAATATCCCCAAACATACAGAAGTCACATCTGTATAAAATTGAAGTACTAAAGCATTCTAACTCTCAGAATGGGGATCGTTAGTTCCCATAGATCTATCTTTAAGATTCGGGTCAATTAGAGCATATACTAATTCTTCGGTTACAAAGCAAAAACAGCAGGGATATCCGGTATAACAATTCAGTCGTAGAATGTTTTTGAGGTACTTGTGCCTATTTCGTCAAACATTTATAAAACAACACATGTATTATCAGCCCAAAAATATATATTACAAAAGCATTTAATAAAAAGGGAGTTATAAAACTCACGATACGATTTTTGTGGTAAATATGCATACGACGGAACTGAACAAATGCAGGGTTGGCCTCGGATTCACGAACCTATTTCAGTAATATATATCAAAATATATATTAAAACATATAATAGTATTTAAACAGATTCTATATTATTTTAACAAATAATATAGTTATATAATTATTATATATAATTATTTTTATATATAATATAAATCATACTTTTAAAAATATATTAGTTAATATATAATAGTATATGATATTAATAAAATCATGGTATATGTAATAACTATAATTTTATATAATTAATATTTATTTACTATAATAATAATAATAATAATGACAATAATAATAATGATATTAATAATAATAATAATAATAATAATAATAATAATAATAATAATAATAATAATAATAGTAATAATAATAATAATAATAATAATAATAATAATAATAATAATAATAATAATAATAATAATAATAATAATAATAATAATAATAATAATAATAATAATAATGATAAAAAAAATAATAATAATTACCATGCATTATCATCAACGTTACTCATCATCATAATCATCATCATCATCAATATTACCAACTCCATCATAATCATCATCATCATCATCATCATCTCATCATCATCATCATCGCACCATCCTTTATCATCATGATATCTTCATATCATCATCATCATTAACATCATAATCATCATTGCATATCATTACCATCATCATATCATCATCATTATTTTCTATCATCACCATCATCGTTATCATATCATCATCATCATACCATTTATCATCACAAAATTATCATCCCATACTCGCATCATCTTCTTCCTTTCATCATCACCATCGTCGTTACTGTAACAGAAACAAAAACAGAAGAGAGCAGCAGCAGCAGGTTCACGATGGTTGTTGTGGTTGTAAAAGATGGCGTTTTATGGTGGTTTGCAATGGTTGAAACTGAAACAGAAGTAGTAGCGAGTAGCAGTAGTGATCAACAAATGGGTTTCAATGGTGTTCTTGAGTGGGTTTCGACAAAAACAGATTAGCAGCAGAAGTGTAACAGGTACATGATCGGATAGCATAAAGAGAAGGGTGGTTTGGGTGGTTTTCGAACAGGAAGAAAAACAGCAGCAGTTTGGCTTGGGTCTGTTCGACAGAAAATAGAAAGAAACAGGAAACGAAGTAATATATTGATGGTGATAGTATTAGTGTAGTGGTTGCAGGCTGTAGGAGGTGTTCGGTTAACCAGAAAACAAAAGACAACAGCAGCAGACGGTAGCTGCAGGTGGAGGTTTCAAGGTGGTGGTAATGGTTGTCGTCGGAGAAAAACAGCTCAACAAAGTGGTGGTTCTCGTGGGTTTCGGGTGTAGTGAGGGTGGTGATTGTTATGTGATCAAAGAAGATGCGTGTATATGTATATATATAGAATTCATATATGTATCATGCATGAAACAGTAACAAATATTAATAATTATCACACTTAAACTGTGTCAAATAGTAAAGCAGCCTCTTAATTGTATTTTAGTTACCGACAGTTTTAACACGGATAGTATTTCATGCTCCTTTGCTAAACATTAACGGGTAAAAGTCTTCAGAAAAATCTCATCTTTTTATATTAAATACATTTATTTATTTTGGTCATTAAATGTGTAAAATCTGATCAAAAAGGTTCGTCTATTATTTGCTTTTAGTTCCAAGCAATTTGTACGGAGTATTAAAATTTGAAGTAGAAAGATAAATGTATTTTAACACACGTATAATTTATATAGTCTGCATTCGGGTCAACGTTTATTTTCAAATCTTCATAGGGTTATATTAGACTTGTTTAATAATGATCGAATGACAAATGAGTGTTACTATTGTTTACTAAATGAATTCGAAACCATATATATATATATATATATATATATATATATATATATATATATATATATATATATATATATATATATATATATATATATATATATATATATATATATATATATATATAAATATATATATATATATATATATATATATTCAATATACTTTGTCTATATATATAAACGCATTTTATTATATCGTAAGTTATTTACATATTTAGTTCTATCAATTAAATCTTATTTCAAAATATTATTTATATTTATTTTTATATACTTATATATATATCTATTTATAAATGTTGTTCGTGAATGGTCGGAAATAGTCAAAGGTTGAATGATTATATGAAAACAGTTCAAAAATTTTGAGACTCAACCTAACAGACTTTGCTTATCGTGTCAAAAATATTAAATTATATGGAGATTTGACTTAAAATAAGTCAAAATTTTTCCAGGTTGTTACACCCAAATACATGTATAGCCTTTGAAATGTGTCAAATGGGTCAAAGGGGGTGTCTTATGACCCAAACTAGCATAGTGAGATGTCTATTGCTCAAATTTGTGTTAGTTGGTGTAGTTAGACTTTAATCACTAGCTACTAGTGATTTAAAGTAGTCTTGATCTAGGGTGGATGTCATTAATGTTAATGGGTCATAATTGCACCTTGAGTCATTAATGCACTAGGGTTGTGAGTTGGTATGTAGTCTGACTTGTTTATGTGTTAATTGTGTATTCAATGTAATAAGTACTTTACATTGAAGCTTGCGGAATTGTATAATCATCACCTAGGCGATAAGGTGAGTGAAATAATTATACGTGTATGTATATGATGTATTTTGTGATGACCCGGAAATTTCTGACCAAATTTAAACTTAATCTTTGTATGATTAACGTTTCTGACACGATAAGCAAAGTCTCTAATGTTGAGTCACGAAAGTTTTGGAACTATATTCATATAATCAATTATTCTTTTACTGTTCTCGACGATTCACGAACAATAGTAACATTCGTTTGTTAATTCGATTGATATTTAGATAAGTGAACTAAAATGTTTAAGATAAATAAATAAAACACTAATTTGCTACAATATTTTCGAATTGCTACAGTACCCAAAAATGCTACAATGTTTTCGAAAATTACTATTTGCTACAGTAAAAAATCTATTTCAAAATGAAAATGTATATATATATTTTACAAGGTGATAAAATAAAATATTAACTTAATCTTTAAAATGATTTGATATTAAATATATATTAACAAATAGCGAGACGATGATTTAAAGAAGTAAATGACCAAAACACTCAAATGTATAAATTATATTTCGAGTGATATAATTTAGGGATAATTTAAGGCTATATTTTGACAAAGGTACGTGTCCCAAAATGTAAATTACAAGTTTTCACAGCATACGAAGGGACACTCGAAAAATCGGAACCGGGACATAAGTCGCGTGATGACGTACGACTTATCGGAACAAAAATTACAAGTCAACTATGCACGTGAATTTAATATAATATATAATTAATTATATAAATTATATATTATAAATATAATTAATAAATATGTCGACAATCGTAGGACAAAACAGATGTGAGCTGGATTTTTCAACCATGCGATCGCATGGCAAACCAGTGCAAACCCCATGCGATCGCATGGGGTACTTTTTCAGGCCAGGTCCTATAAATTCATTCGTTTTCTGTTTTGATAGAACATATATCTTTCCATCTACTCTTTCTGTATTATTATTATTTATATTATTATTATTATTATTATTATTATTATTAAGATTAATAATATTAATCTTATTATTATTAGTATTAGTATTAGTATTATCAGATATCGTTACCGTTATTATTAGTATTTTACATAAAATATTACGACGAGGTTATGGCCAAACAATTTCAAAATGGGTTTTCGAGCGGGATAAAGCTAAGAAAATTATAGGTTATAGCCATGGAGGTTATGGGTATGATTTGAGGGTTTTGCTCGTGAGTCAAACTAGTGTTTATCATCTCTGTTACGTCTGCGTACTTTCCTACAATATTGAATCTCAATATTGATACGTAAGCACTCATATCTTATCTTTTATATATTAATAATGTATCCATGTCTAGTGCTCGAGTATATATGTTTATGCATGCTTGTATGCTAAATTTCATCGTTAAACAGTTTATGATGAATCACGAATTAAATATATATATTACTGATAAAAGGTATATGATATGCATGTTTTTGGAAAGCTGGTGAAAAATCAATAACTTTTCATTTAGAAATCGCGTAATTTCGGTGAACGAATCAAAAGATATGATCAACTGAATTATGATTGACTTTAATTGGAATTGCTTTTGAATCTGCAATTAATATTTAAACAACTTGTTTGTAAGATTGATAAATTGGATTTTTGAATATTACCAACCGAGTAAATGAATCCTTATATGAGGCACGTTTTGTTTTGTTAAACTATTGTCAAAATTGACTTTTTGAAACGACTTTGGATAACTTTTGTATGTCGATCTCGAGCATTAAGATTGTGATACACTATGACCTGACCTAGCTTGATAGACATTTATTGACCAACATATGTTCTCTAGGTTGAGATCTACGGTTATTTGGTAATCCGAGTTTCGGTCACATTTTGGTGAACGACTTTATATGCTGCTAAGGTGAGTTTCATTTGCTCCCTTTTTAATTGCTTTTGCAATCTATATTTTTGGGCTGAGAATACATGCACTTTATTTTAAACGCAATGGATACAAGTACATACTAAATTCTACACCGAGTTTGAACCGAAAATCCTTTAGCTTTGGTAACTAGTAACTGCCGGTTATAAGAACTGGTGGGCGCGAGTGGTTATATATATATCCATAGGGCTTGATATCCCCGTCCGAGCTAGAGCACTAGCCTTTTAACGGACGTATGCTTTTTGAGAAGCGTACACGTTGGTTTACGTGTATTATTAAGATGATTATACAAAGGGTATAAATTATATATACGTTAAGTTTAGTTACCAGGGTGCTCAATTTCGTAGAATATTTTGATAAACGTTTCGGATGAAACAACTGAAATCTTGTGATCCACCTTTATATACAGATTATGTGTAACATTAAAACTATGAACTCACCAACCTTTGTGTTGACACTTTTAAGCATGTTTATTCTCAGGTTTCTAGAAGTCTTCTACTGTTTGCTTATATGTGATACAAGCTATGTGCATGGAGTCATACATGCTTTATTCAAGAAAACTTTGCATTCATAAAATCATCACCGTGTATCTTATTTTGACTTCATTGTCAATGGATGTATTATGGTAAACTATTATTTATGGTGATTGTCTATATGTAGAAATCATCAAACGTTGAAAACCTTAGAAATTGATATTCATTTATTGTGTACCTTTTGAAAAGAATGCAATGTTTACAAAACGTATCATATAGAGGTCAAATACCTCGCAATGAAATCAATAAATGACGTGTTCGTCCAGATGGATTTGGACGGGTCGTCACATATTTACTTGTGTAGCGTGAGATGTCAAGTGTCGACGTGTTAAGACACCCCATTTCACGTGACGAGTGAAGTGTCGACGTGTTAAGACACCACTCCGGGAAGAATGATGGGTGAAGTGCTGACGTGTTAAGACACCACCCGGGGGGTTAGTGATACGACGTGTTAAGTACACTAACGGATGTTGTGAACATCGATGGTCCTTTGCGAGTATCATTCCCTTGTACGATTGGTTAACCATGGTTATGTGTTGTAGTTTAGCATATTATATTGTATCGATTATATGCTATTGGTTATGCTAGCTGCGGTATTGGAGATTATTAGCTTTATACTTTGAGATGGTATGCTAATTAGTTTGCTAGCATGTATGCGGTAATTGTGTAGGTGATTGCACGTAAGTAGATTATATATGTATATGTATAATTGTTACATTTACTAAGCGTTTTGCTTACCCTCTCGTTGTTTACTCTTTTTAGGTTCCGGTGTGGACAAAGGCAAGGGTATACTTTTGGATTAGCGACCTCCATCTAGTGGGCTAATGGAGGGTATTTTTGGATGCGATCTAGTTGGGTAGTTTAACCCCAAACGTCATGCTCGTGTTTTGTTTGACAATTAAACTCATGGGTCGTTATTACATTTTGAATTGTACTAAACTTTAATACTCGAAACGTTGTATGAAACCTTTATGTTATGGTGGTTGTTTATTATTCGGGTAGCGTATTTGAATGTTGTACAATGTCACTATTGTTTAAAAAAAAAAATTGTCGGGTTAAAGACGGGTTGAGTTGTTTCATCACCCCTAATTCAAACCTCCATTTGTCGATCGTCAAACTACAACCCTCAAATTTTTACTTGCTTTGTTTTTATTTAGTAGATTAATTATTTTTTAGCTACAATCTTGAATTGTTTTTATTTTGTCTTGTAAACGATACCATGGACTTTACCATTTACTGTATGACTATACAATTGTGTACATTTTCCTAGTTGCGTTTTAATCTTTAATGAGTGCAATTCTGTTAATAATTTATAATTTGGATTTTACACATCAGATTGTAATAAGAGTATTATCCTATTAACCTACTTTTTACTGAACATTTGTAGATACATAATTGGAACTGAATAATTGTATTTGGATTTGTTTGACGTGTATATTTTTAGGCTTGATTAAGGATTTGGTGAATAGAAAGGATAAATTAGGTGTTTTACATAAGAATGTACAAAAAGAAAATATCCTCACATGCCTTGGATTTAACAGAAAAACTGAACGCCTGTTAGATGCAGGTACTATTCGTGCTAGATTTGCATACTACAGGGCCATTTATGCAAGAAAAAGGCTCAGGGTAAAAACTTGTAAAATTTAACAAACCATGGGGGACTATCAGTGTAATTAAGTCTTATTATTATTATTATTATTATTAAATTATTAAACTCCATTTATTTTAATTCATCTTTTTTATCCGGGGAACAGTTTCGAACCCTAAACCTAAATCTCATCCCACTCCAACTCTGCCGTAGCCCCCAAATTTTGATTCCCGCCCAATTCCAACAAACTCTCACCGTCTTTTATGTCAATTATTAAACGGTTGCATGATCCGTCTTCAATCTCCGACCACTAATGGACACCGTCGTTTACAAAGCACTTGAAGAAATATGCTCACAAGGACCTGACGGACTAACACTCTCCAACTTATGGTTCAAAATCAACCATCATCTCACCGCTAACGGTATTCCACTCTCTACTAACGTCAAACAAGCCTTGTGGTCAAACCTTGTTAATATTCCAAGTATCCGTTTCGAATGTAAAGGTGTTCCCTACGATGCTCAGAATCCTAACATTCAATCTGTTGAACATTCCGAGTCTATGGACCTGAAAATTGTTGCGGCGGAGCATTTGCTGAACAATTTTCTAGGCATTTATGACATTAAAGCTTCTGATGCTGGAATTTCAGAGAACCAGGAACGTATACTTAAACGCCTCGCCATTGCTAGGTTTGTTTGTGTTGTATATATGATCACTGAATATAAGTTTTTATACAGTTTTGGAGTTTAATATTTCAAGTGTGCGCTTATAGTTTATTGTGGTTTTTAAATGCTATAGATTATAGAAGATTATGTTACAAATTATTTTCAATTTTATTGCTAGTATTTTATAAAATACACAATGATGATATTCAAAATGCAGTTGTTCATTTTTTTTTTTTTTTTTTTTTTTTTTTTTCCACACCTCTTATTGCATCTATGACCTAGATAAAACTTTATAAGTTTATACGGATTTTATTTATATGATATGGTTGCAGAACAGATGGAGTAACACAAAGTGAACTTGCTAAGGAACTTAATATTGAAAGCAACAATATATTTTATCCACTAAAGCATCTTGAAGCGCGCGGGTTAATTGTGAGGCAATCGACTCTAATGAGGACAAAAGAAGCTGGTAATGATGAGTATAAAAACGGTTCAATAGTGAACACCAATATGCTACACTTATATCGTTATGCAAAGCATTTGGGGCACTCGCAAAGAATTGAAATTACAAAGGAGGATAAGGCTGTCTCCTCCAATAAGGATAATGCTGACGGAGAAGTTGTTACTGAACAACGCATAAAAGACTACGTGCCTGCTATACGAGCTATTTGCGATAGATTAGAAAAGGCTGATGGCAAGGTTAGATTCTACAGCTAATGGTTGCAGTTTACTTAGCCTTTTATATATACTGTGCTAATTGGATTGGATTGGATTGTTTTTATTTTTGCATCTCAAGGTTGTTGTCATTCCAGATATTAAGAAGGAATTAGGTTATAGAAAATCCCCTGGACACAGAGCTTGGAGAAATGTAAGCTATTGTTTAACGATTTTACTTAAACCTGCATTCACTTTTAAGGACATGTTTCCTCACCGATTTTTACTGTATTATTGCACGTCTGCAATGTTAGATCTTACACAGGATGAAAGATGCGTGCCTAGTGGAGGATTTTTTTGCTACTGTGAACAACAAGGTAGTGGAACTATATTCTTCTGTTCTTTCTGATAAAAACGTACTTCCAGCTGTATGTCAAACATAGTGTATATATTATGATATTATTTTGAGCAGTTTGTTTCTCTTTTTTATTCTACACCTTATATACTTTATCTTGTTTCAGGAAGTTAGATGCTTACGGCTGCTCAAGACATTTTCTTCTAAAACTGATGGAACTGAAGATGATGATGCTGATCCAGAGCAACAGGTTAAAAAGGTGAAACGAGGCCAACTCACTGAGCAGCTTATGGAGCTTCCTATTGATCAACAAATATATGATATGATTGATGCTCAAGGTTCGAAAGGGTTGATTCTAACTGAGGTATGTCTTCTTTATTATTGGTTATGAGTGTCAAAATCAAAAGGACATAATCAGAATCTCTTTCTTTAAGATAAGAATTAGGTAGCAAGCAAACATTTGAGTTGCTTGAAAATGGTTGATATTTTTACAGCAGCAAATGCATTTAAAGCAAAACTAGACATAAAGTTGTTGCGTATTTGTATTGGTGTAAGCAGGTATGTAAAAGGCTTGGCATAAACAATAAACAGTGCTCTTCTCACATTGATGATATGGTGTCTAGATATGGAATGCATCGAGTTAAAGAAATCCTTGATAGAAATGAGGTTCGCCGAGTTTGGACTCGTGGGAACTATAAATATACTGGAGTTTCTAAAACCACCGCTGGTAAAGAAGATACCATAAGTGGTAAATCTTCAACAGCTGGAAAACAGATGCTACCTCCCACTATCCAAGATATAGATGATTCTGTATCCAGTGAAGAACAAAACGTCACTGACACCTCACTTGATCCAATAAGTTTGAATAATCAGCAATGTGAAACAAGTGGTGCAATAATCAGCAAAGCAGCAACTCAAACTGTATGTTCAAACCCTGTCTCAACTTTTGTTCCTTTGGAGTTATCTTCATCTGCTTCACAAGCACCCCGAAGTCGCCACTCGCGTATAACCTATCCATGTCTTGGTCTGAATACAACTAACTCACAGAGGGAGCAGCGGATACTTGAAAAATTACAGGTTGGTTGTATAATGCTTGGCATACAGTAAGTAAGAATTGGGAATGGAAAATACGTGTTTAAAGGAATTTAAATTACTATTCTTTATTTCATTAAACACAAATTCATTTTATTTTTTCTACTTTTATAATTGTGTCGATTTAATTCCTCATTCCGGTTTACTAATCAGGCCTACCTTTTACTCTTTCCTTACTTCACGTTGCTATATGCTCATTTATATTGTACTTTTCAATTTATGTAGGAAGAGAAGGTCCTTATAAGACCCAAGCTACAAAGGCTGCTCGAGAGACTTGAGAAATATGGAAATAAACATATGGACAGGAAGACTTTAGTGCGTTGCTTAAATAAGCTTCAAGAAAATGGACACTGCAAATGCATTTGTTTTAATGTCCCCCTAGTTACTAACTGTGACAGAAAGCGTAAAGTTGATGTCATCCTACATCCCTCTGTGTACGAAGCAAAAGACTTATCGGAGCTGGTTCATGACAAATGGAGATCATTTGAAAAGGAATCGTGTAGACAAAACAAGTCATTTGACAAGGAATCACATAGACAAAAGAAATCATCATATGAGAAGGAACTGCGTGGAAAAAGTTCTGCCAGATACAAAAAGTGTGAGAAGATCACAGAAAATCTTAATTTGACCTTCAAACAGGTTTTTTCTCTCTTGTTATTTAATTGATGGATTTTTCTAACAATATTCCTTATGACTATCGTTAACACGCATTGAATAAATTGTACAATCAAGTAACCGCCATCACATAGTTAATAAATAACCTCTATGTACAATTGTTTAATGCATGTTAACGTAGGGCTGTCGTTGGAAAAATCTTTTAATTATTTATATTTAAATTTTAGTAATCTTGACAAAATGTGCTTTGACCATTTACATATCCTGTTCACTTTGTCTCGATAATGTTAAGCTTGCATTCTTAATTAGGATAGCTTATATGGATACCCCGATACAAATTATTATGTGTTCAAACTAACTTGTGTGATAATTATTATGATTTTTGTATGTTTGGGACGCACCCTCAGGCCTCAGCCACATGATAGAATTAGCTCCATGTCTTATTTCTTTATATATGAAATGGAATTTGATTAATCCTCCTTGTTTTAGGATAAAATGAAGATAGCAACAAGTGCAAAAGAACAGAAGAAGTTGCAATCACGGACACCCGCTTCTTTACTTTCAAATAAAAGGAAAATTAGGCATTTGAAAGAAAATTCTGTAAATGATGAAAATTCACTCGCTCAAGAGTCGCACAAACTGAAGCGTGCCAAAATGTCCAGTACAGAAGACGCCTTACTAGAACAGAATTCAGTACATGAAAGACACATAACCGTTAATGAAAAGGATGCCCAGAAAGAGGCTGTAGATGATGATTTGGAATTAGTTGAAGATGACAACACTCATTATTCTACTTTCCGTGACTCTGCATTGTCAAACATACCGTCTTCCCACAAAAAAAGCTTTGTATGGACGAGAAACAAAGATAGGTAAAAAAAATATATATATGGTACTAATATGCATTTTACTTTATCAACAACTAATGGTCGATCTTAAAGGTGACAAAATAAGCTGGTCTGCTGGGTTGGGTAACATGTCAAAAATGTTTGTTGAAAATGGACGGTTTTCATCTGGGGGTCAAGTTGGGTTGGGATGACCCGCCGGCCGCCGATACCTATTTCTCCAATTTCATGAAGTTTCAATGTATTATCTACATTAAGAAAACATTTCTATGGACTGAAAACAAAGACATGTAGTTTAGTTAACTGGAAAATTTTACTGCAGGTTGAGATATAGTCATTCGAATTGAAAGTTATTAAAAATTTTGTTTGGTATAGGTTGAAATGTAGTCCAGTGACGATTTTTGTAGTTAAATTTATCCTTCTTATTTCTTTGAATTACAAGATAACAAGATTGCTACTTAACACTAAAATCGAGGTGGTAATTTTTACTCATTTCCTTATTAATTGGTTAATTCGGGGTATGTTTTATCTTTACCTTGTCAAATGACCGTTTTAGGTCAACTGACCTACACAAAAGTACACGGACCCATCACCTGACTTCACCTGGCCTGCTCTTTTTGTCTCCTTCACCTTAAGTTTCCAGTGAAACACGGCAAGACTTGTGTTTATGCGTGCCTGCATTGATATATTGTGCACGAAATGATGATGTTTATATATATATATATATATATATATATATATATATATATATATATATATATATATATATATATATATAATGATGTGTTTCAGGCAGTTGGTGATTGAGTATGTAAAACACCGTGCTGCTCTTGGAGCAAAGTTTCACCACACAGCTTGGGCATCACTTCAAAGTTTACCAGGACCTCCTTATGCATGCAAAAGAAGAATGTCAAACCTGAACAAAAACAAACAGTTCAAAGAAATTGTAATGAGAATCTGTAACCTGCTTAGTGTGAGATATTCAAAACATCTTCAACATTCTCAGAAAAAATCACCTGCTGGTGAAAATTTTAGATTGGTTATCGAGCAAAATGCTCATGCAGTTATCGATCATACAAATGATTTCGATATTGAAAAACGATGGGATGATTTTGAAAACAAAGATATAAAGATGCTCCTTGATGATGCTCTTAAATACACACAGCTTGCTAAATCAGAGGTCACTAAAGGTGCTCAAGACATATCCAAGTACACTCAGTCACAGGTTGGTGGTGAACAACATGTAATACTAGCTCCTTTTCACTCCTTATCTTTTTTTGCATAAGAAAGTTGACTATAAATGTTTCAATTTTTGTCTCCCGTTGTTAGGAATTGGATGAAAACAACATGGGTTCATCAAGTAGCCCCATCAATGAATTAAAGAAAGATGGCTCCGGGAGTCAAGCATCTACTCGAAGATCAAGACGCCCTCTTCCCGAAAGCTATGCCATGCTTATGAATAAAGTAAAAGGTTTTGGTACCCGTGCTTACAAGTCATTAGCAGTTTCTAATGCCATGGAGTTATTCAAGCTTGTATTCCTGAACACTGCAAAAACACCAGAGGTTCCAAACATGCTAGCTGAAACATTGCGCCGATATTCAGAACCTGATCTGTTGACTTCCTTTAACTACCTCAGAGACAGAAACTTCATGGTATAAAAAATCTTTGTTTTTTTGTAATATTTTGTAATGTAATCTGAGCCCTCCCCTTTTTTGGCAGGTGAGGGGTAATGGAAATAGTCACTTTGTACTCTCCCAACAGTTTTTATATAATATTTCTTCATCTCCTTTCCCTGTTAATACTGGAAAAAGAGCTGTTAAGATGAGTAGGTGGCTTCATGAGAGACAAAATGAATTGCTGGACACCGGGGTACATCTATCTGCCGATGATTTGCAGTGTGGAGATGTCCTCCAACTGTCTGTGCTAATGGTATCGGAAAAAATATCAGTGTTTCCTTGTTTGCCTGATGAGGGTGTTGGTACGTTCGTGGACATGAAGAAACGTAAATGTGTCAACAATGAAGACTGCAGTGTTGAGATAACTAAGAGGCCGAAATTAATGGACAGAAAAGAAAAAGGGTTTCCAGGTATCCAGTTATCTTTAAGCTGCGGTACAGTTTCAAGCGTTGACGCGACTACATTATCTGGAGACGAGAATGCAATAACTTATAGTTTCAGTTTAGAGCACAATTCAGCAGCGCCTTGTGTACACCTGGAACATACTGCCTCTGAGTCAACATGGGAAGCTATGACTAGCTATGCTAGACACCTGGAGGAGTCTTATTCTCAGGAACCATCTATGTTGTGTCCCAATCTGTTTAAAACTATGTATTCAGCAATACAAAAGGCTGGCGACCAGGGTTTAAGCATGGAAGAAATCTTCCACATCACTGACTTGAATGGTATGCATTCGTTACTTGTTTTGTAGAGATGGCAAGCAAGATGGGTCATTTTATAGTTCCAACTACGAATTATGGATTGGGTCAGGTTCAACAATTTCAGTGAGACTTTTATTTTGAAACTTTGTAACTATTTAGTGCATTAGTTCTGATCATGAAGGAAATCAATACAGTAATAATCGTAACCACTTATTTAACAATATAGGAGGTCATATACATTAGAATAAACATAAACAATGGGCGACATTCAATCTGTTTGATCGCTTCTTTTCAAGCTAAATTATGTGCTTTGGCCCACTTAAGATTAAACACAACTGGGATTGACTGGTTGGAATTGCCTCCTTCATTGTCATGTGGTCTTTATCTGTATTTCATTTCATATAAATAATAATCTTATTATATGGTTTTAGGAGAAAATATTCCAGAACTTATTGTTGAGGTGCTTGAGGCATTCGGGCATGCTTTTAAGGTTTGTTTTACTATTACGCTGTAATGTCATTACGTCTTTCTCTGCTCACACACTCAGATTTTTCTCATATATAGCATTGTTATCACAGAAACATAGATCATTTATTTAGTATAATCCTAAGTAAGCAGAAGTGAGCTTTTTTTGGGTAGCCAGGGAAATGGCCACGGGATAACACGGTAATACCGCATACGTCCAAGTAAAAGTACTCGCTCTCCCTTGTTAACCTAAACAGGGAAAACCTCATCCGTTTACTCGTTCAAGCCGAACTAAGCTTACAAACAGTTGGTTATTTATTGAAAGCAAGTAGGTTAGAAGCTTAGTCTAGTAAAGTTGAGTCGATAAAATTTTTTGGATTTCATAATGCCAATGGAACCAAATAGTTGCTCTATTGTAAAGCAAGGTGATAGTATCATCGGCTACATGTGCAAGATTTTATTAACATTTGATCCTACATTTCCATCTATATCCCTTAACGTATGTAACCAACAGAAATACCAGTATTGCACTCTAGAGTGGAGAGATACTTAAGATTAGCTAAAGACTACAAATAATGTTACTTATATCGGGGATTTGGGTCACTGAACTTTTTGGTTCTTAAATACAGGTTAACGCTTACGATTCTGTCCGTGTTGTTGACTCACTATATCGTTCAAAGTACTCTTTGACCTCAATGGGTTCCCACCAACATGATCTCGATGCAAAGGTGCCAGAGAGAAGCAGTAATGAAGGTGAGCTATTGGAGTTGCAGCAAGAATGTCCTAAAAATAATGACAAAAAATTAGTGGGAGAAACTTGCACTGACCTTGAGTTGCATAAAAGTAGCGATGAGGTGCATCACAGAGTAACCAACCTGCATCACCGGCAAGAGATTTCTCATCCTATGAGGGAAGTGGAGAGTAACCATGAGCTTGAAACATACACAATTGAGAAAGTTATGTCTCCAAGAACGGGCCCGCAGGAGAATATGTGTGAATCTCATGATGGTGATATTTTTTCTTCCTATAAACCAATATTTCCATGGGTTAATGGAGATGGTACCATCAATGAGTTAGTTTATAAGGCGCTTGTACGCCGTGTTCTGGGTATTGTGATGCAGAATCCTGGGATTTTGGAGGTACGACCATGTTGTTAGTTATTATTAAATTAGGATGATATACATTTCCAAATATGTAATGATATAATACTTAGATACATTAAACTGTCTGAAAGTGTAAGTGCTTCGTATTATGTACATAAACCTTATATCAAAACAAGTAATTATCTAAAACCCTTTAATTAATATTTATTATTTTTTTAATAATGACCCTGTAATATTAACATGCAGTTCAACTGGTCATTTTGTTGTTGCAGGGCCAGATGAATGCATTAAATCCCCAGGTATGATACCAGATCCTCATAGGAATTTAGTAATGTAGACGAGCAAGGACAGTAAGGTTTTACCATCATTAAAAAATCCAGGCTTTGCCAATGAAAATAATACTATCGTAAATAAATTCTGTTTTTCTTTCTGTACTTTGATAAACAGAAAAAAGTTGTTATATGCCAAAATTGCAAAGTTGTTCCATCTTTTAAAAAATTTGCATTGGTTCTTAGAATGTTTAATGTAGATGTCACTAATTAATGCTTGTCAACTAAAACTAATACCAGTAGGTAATTTTACTTTTAATATGAATATGATATGATGAATGTGAATTTTTCGTCCTGTTACTTATGATGAATAATTTTATCCTTAAATTCAAACACATTTATCAGAGCTGTAGAAAACTATTGGAGCTGATGATTCTAGATGGCCATATCAGAGTGAGGAAGATGTATCAGTCCATATCCAGCAGACCTCCTCCATTGTTAAATCGTCTTCTTGGTTGCAACCTTGAGAAACCAAAGTTAGTTTGCAAACATCATTTGTATGCAAACCTTAAGAGTGTCAGTTATTTGTAGAATTGATAATCGGCAATTGCTGTTTTCGTGGATATAAGTTTGGCAAATGCCTTCCTAGATGATCCTGTTTGTGGTTGTTAAGTGCATGTTTATGTTTGTTAATTTTGGCTATGTGCTGCTGGGTCACATATAATTTCTGTTAAATATACTCCATTACCAATTTTGTCTGCATCATGGATGCAAAGAATCCAGATATGAGGATTTAAATGAATGGGCTAAAATAATGTGAACTTTTTTATAGTTAAACTCTGACATTTCTTGTATGATAAATGCTACTTACCACTTGCTTGGTTGGAGGTCTTAGATGGTGATAATGGGGATGAATATCATTGATGATGTTTGATTTCATCACCCTTTCTTAAATGGTAGTTAACCATTGCAAACTAATTGGTAATTCACCATTACCAATTAAATTGAATTGATGTGGTATAAAAGATTAATGGCAACACATATAAAATTCAACTCCCGGTTCATTACAATGTATAAGCCACTTTTAAGGTTGCTGATTTGTCACTATGTCGGGGATAATGGCGATGTTGTAGACACGAAAACGAGTTTTTTCGAAGAAGTGTAGAATTGAAGGTTGATCAAGAGGAAGGCTCAAATCCAGTAGCTTTATAATTATATTGATAAGAATGGTGGGCTTGCTTTTGTGCATATTGATCAAGGTTAGCTACAAGTCGGTCAATTAGGAATAGCAACCGTCGGTCAACAAATTGCTGAATAATAAGGAACTACTGAAATGAATCACGGGCTTGTTTAAACGAAACAATTTAATGACATGTTTTAGGTATTAAGTGAATGTAAATGTTAAATTCATTTATTTTAATGACCCGTTCGACTAAGAAACTTGTCGTTGTTTTTACAAATATATAGAGACATATATTTCCGCATACATATGTAACGTAATTAATCTCGTAAAGAGAATCTATATTTGAATATTAATAATATAATAATTATTATTATACTAAAAAAAAAAAAAAAAGTTTACTCAAAGTTGAGTATTTATATTTTTAATCATGATTATTAGTAATAATAAATATCTTTTGAAAATTTTTTAGAAAACTAAAATACAATTATTATATAAAAGTTGTACAATATGCTCTAAAATTTGTAAATGTGTTCATTCAGTATTTTTAAAACAATTATTATATCAGGAGAGATTAGTATTTCCTTTTATAAAAGATTTCGTATTATTTTTTTTAATTAAATTAATATAAAATAATGACATCATCAAAGATATTTTAATTTTTTTTTATTTTGAATTATTTTTATGCTTAGAAAATATTTATTTATGACATCATCATTTTAGAGATTTAATAGATATTATAGATGCTTTGTTTTGTGTTTATCAAAAACTTTAATTTTTATTTTGTTTTTATTCATATCTTTAAAAGGCACGTTATATTTCTTTAGTTAATTGATTTTAAGCTTGATTAAGTAAAAGTTAGCGATGCCGGTATTGGCTTTTATGTCTTCCGTGAGTTCAAATTCCTACGTTAAGGCTCTATTTGTTTAGAACTTAATGATATAGAATTGAATAAGTCGTATGATGTTTGTTTTGACTTGATGAAAATAGATATCGTAATATTCCAAAGTCAAGAAAAATGTGAATTTTCATATTCGCTCTTACTCTTTCAAACTGCCGTATGTATAAAGTTAGATTTGTAATTTTAATTATTCAGTCAGTTTTACATTACTTATTCCTCACAAACATCATAAATACATTCATACCACTCACCACCACAACATCATAAGTTCATTCAGACCACGGAGGAGATTAGTAAAACTAAAAAACAAACCGGGCCTCACAGTGCTCACACTCAATTTCACTTAGACGAGTACTAACGGTAACGTCTTTTTATTCGTCATTTTTTTTTTTTTTTTGAAAAATAGAGATACCATATTAAGGGCTCCGTCATTAACGTCGGTGGAAAGAAATATTTGCATTTCGTCTATATTTTGAAGTTGGAAGACGCACTCAAATGGAGCTCACATGTAATAGTGATCAGCTAAAAAGATAATATATATGAACATGCTTCATACAATTTATATTATTATTTTATTTTTACCCTTTCTAAATATAATTGATAATAATAAATTAAGTGGGTCTCGTCTTTCTAAAAAGATATTTTATGATTAGTAGCGTTTAGTTTTTCTAAAGGTATATGTTGACGTGACGTTGATAATGTTAAGTCCTTTTTAAAAAGTATGTTATGATTTAGAGTATATTTTTTTTTATATATATCAAATTCAACAACAATATAATAATTTGACCGCGGGCAATGCTGCCAGGCTTTAGGGAATGCTAATTTGAACCATTTCGGTTTAATGGGTCAAACCGGTCAGCTCAATATGTTAAGTGTTACCCGGTCAATCTGCTGCTGCTCAGCTTAATTTACATTTACAATCTCAATTTTTCGAGTAAGGGTATGGTTGTCTACGTCCTACCTCCCTCGTATCCCATCTCGGAAGGATTGGGTAATGTTGTTGTTGTTGACTTGTTGTTGTATGAATGATTTCTTTTATCAAGATGCAAGTATCATGTAGTATGATGAATTGATTATACTTGGTAATACAATGGAAGTTCCAAATGTTTTAAAATGGACCAACTAGTCTACTAGTCACCACGTGCCTTTTCATCATTGAACAAAAGTGACTTAATAACAACATAATAATAACGACCACAAACACTCCAGAGTAATGTCCAATATAATATAATAATAAAGTGATTTAGAGCTAAAAAAAACTCCAGAGTAATGTCCAATATAATATAATAATAAAGTGATTTAGAGCTAAAAAAAACAATCCATAGACTTTTAACCGCAACCCAACCCGTCAGCCCCGCCCAATATGCCACTCGTAGATGATCCACAAGCAATCAACAAAGTTAAGATTTTCAGTTACGCATGTCTCACCGAATCGATAAATTCATCAGCAAGCATCAAAAGGAGATCCTCAACTTCGGGATCTAAAACTGCATTTGGATCAACCTGAGTACAGAAGCATGCGATAAATGTGAATAAATCTGTACTAACTACGCTAATTCAAAACGAGTTACGTAAATTTAGAAAGTAGCAACTCATTCCAATAACTAGAAATTGAAATTCACAACTCATATGAAATGCAGAATCTCGAATTTTAATAAATAAAAATAATTCAATGCCCAAATCTTATATTGACTGACCTGTGCAACCAAATCTTGAATTTTCCTTTTACCAAGAAGATGATTGCTAGCCTCTGTCCCTTGGCTTGAGCTTCCACCAGGTTGTGATCCGGTCAAACTTACCGATTTTGGACCCGCAGATCCTCCAATTTTCGGTGACTGTTGCTGCAAAAGGTATTGCTGAGCTGGCAATTGTTGTTGTTGATGCTCAATCGGTTGTTGCTGAACCATTTGTGATAAAGACATTGAATTCTGCAATTGTGAAGAATGAAGTTGTTGAGCCAAAAATGCTTGTTGTTGAAGGGGAAACGAAGGAGAATTAGGTGATGACGTGGCGGGTATTTGCTTTGACCATTGTTGTTGAGTTAAATTGTTTTGCATCATGACTAATTGGCCATTTGGACCTAAAGCTGACAACTGCGAGTTCATGAATGAAGCCCTCGATAGGCCTTGTGCCTGCAATTTTTGACATCAAATCCATAAAATTGGCAAGGGTCGGCATCAGTGGTGAATGTAGCTACAAAGGTGTCGGGAAAAAAAAAGCAAACAAACTAACTTTTTTTCTTCAACAACAAATTTCAGAAAGTAAGTTGTTTTCAAATAAAGCTCATATCTACCTTACTAACCATAATTCAAAGGAAACGCTAAGAAAAATCACAGACCATCATATATTTAATGCAAAATACTGAACATTTGTTTACGCATCTTATGGTGTCATTTACAGGTTACAGCATTTGGTACCGCCTTGGCTAAGTGTAGACGCTGGGAGAGGACCTTAGAATCAATCTAACACGATCTAGAGGCGGAATAACACTAGAACGAGCTTAAACGAATATCTATGTGTTTTCGGGTTCGTACGAGTCAAACCAAGATTAGATCTTGATAAACACGAAGCCTAGACTGACATTCTGTGGTATTTGGACATGAAGATTGAATGAGACCGGACATGGAACTGTTTGTGTGTGTGAAATGTGCAGGGTGATTAACCAAATTAGTGGAGATTAACTTGGCTTAAATATCCCAGATCATATGTCGGTCGACTGTTGTTGACAATCGGTCGACTGACTATGTCAGTCAGCCGACTGTCGAGTAACATTACATATTACATTTAAACGTTTACAAATATATAAAGTAACAAATCGACAATCAACGTTAAACAATATTACAGGTTACAACATGATCGAAATAAAACATTAAAGTTCATGGAACTAGGGATTACAAAATATGCACTAACACTAAGCACCGCAAATCTTCAATTGTAGAATCAAAAGATGTGTTGCTACACCTAGGTAAGGGCTTAATCAACTACTTCTAATATTTCACTACGCTCAGGATGATTAGCTTTTTTGTATGGGTCAACGTGAAACACTTTTTTCTTTTTATAAATAGGTAGGGTGTTAAAAATCATTATAAATCGATGTTGTTTGAATCAATTAAAATTTTGATTAACATCAAATTTCTACGTATAAATGCACTTTGTATGACTTATAATCCGTACGATTCGTTTCCTTTAAACTTTAATTCTGTTACATGTTTGAGTTTTGACCTGTAAAGAGGCAATGCATAACAACGTAACATAACTAATTTAGGTTGTGTATATATTTTCTTGTGTTGTAGCTCTTACATCTATATTAACTTGAACCGAAGTGGGCATCATAGGTTCATTTCAACCCACAAGTTGGGGTCTTCATACTTTAAATGTCTGGTAATGACGTGCATTTATCTGTATGTGATATTCTACAGAAAAGAACTACAAATTGAAAATTCCTGGCTTTTCAAGTGAAGAGAAGAAACAACAAAATAATGTAAGTTTTTTTTTTTTCCTTATGCTATGTTTATTAGCCCACTAAACTGCACCGTTATTGTGTTGAATTCTTCTATAATAGTTGTATATGTGTTATGACTTGAACCTGCCTTTGATCAGAGTATAACCCTAATACACAATAGCCGAATATAAAACACAAGAATAAAAAACGACACAAGAAATTTATAGTGGTTCAGTTTCGATGTGAAACCTACATCCACTTTAAAACTAGAGAGTATTATTATTAATTTGGAGGTGATACATTACAAGTACATATTAGAGAGTATTTATAGACAAGGATCAAATAAACCCTAGTCTAAGTAAAACCCTAAAAACCGGCCCAAACTAATTAGGGTTGGCAAAACCCTAACTTAGTCACCAAGTAATATGCTGGCCATATACTTAGCTTGCCTGCTAAGCATTGAGAAGCCTACCTACATTAACAATCTCCCACTTTGAGGCTTCGAATATCATCGATCTGCACTCTTGTACTTCTGCTTTGCAAGACTTTGCTCATCTCTCTTCTCTCTAGTTCCTGCCTTCTCTTCAATGTTCCTGAAGGCCAGTTGAAGCTATGCACAGCTTCAACTTATCCAGCGTTACTGTTTTGGTGAACATATCTGCTGGATTCTTTGAACCTGGAATGATCTCCAGATTAAATGTTCCATTGCTTATCCGTTCTCTGATAAAGTGACACTTCATGCCAATGTGCTTCGTCTTAGCATGATAGACTGGATTCTTCGCTAATTTAGCTGCGCTCTCATTATCACAATATAAGACATATTCTGTCTGTTTGCTACCCAGTTCTTTCATGAATGTCTTCAACCATACTAGTTCTTTACTGGCTTCAGTCAAGGCTATGTATTCTACTTCAGTAGTAGATAGAGCCACACTCTTTTGAAGCTTAGACATCCAACTCACTGCCGTTCCTCCTATAATGAATACATACCCGGTGGTGCTCTTGAAGGTATTATTGCATCTATCCAGATCTGCATCAGAATAACCCATGAGAGTAGTATCCCTTCCCTTGAAACATAACCCAACTTTGGAAATACCCTTTAAATACCGCATTATCCACTTCACTGCTTCCCAATGTTCCTTCCCCGGAGCTGACATAAAGTGACTAACCATCCCAACTGCATGTGCTATATCAGGTCTTGTACACACCATAGCGTACATTAGACTACCCACGGCGGATGCATAAGGAACCTTAGCCATTTCTGCTTTTTCTACTTCAATTTTAGGAGACTGATGTTTAGAAAGCTTTAGATGATTTCCCAACGGTGTGTTTCTTGGCTTTGTAGACTCACCATTCATTCTGAACTTTTCAAGAACCTTACGAATATACTTTTCTTGAGATAAAGAAATTGACCCGTCTTTATTCCTGCATATACTCATACCGAGAATCTGCTTAGCTGGCCCGAGATCCTTCATTTCAAATTCTCTAGATAATTGCTTCTTCAAATTGCGTATTTCAACCATATCAGAACCTACAATTAACATATCATCGACATAAAGAAGCAATATAATATAGGAGCTCTTGAACTTCTTCAAATAACAACAATGATCTGTAGAACTTCTCATGAATCCCGTCTTCTCCATGAAATTATCAAATTTCAAGTACCACTGTCTGGGAGCTTGTTTCAAACCATACAAGCTTCTCTTTAGATTACACACAAGACTCTCCTTTCCTTTGACACAAAACCCCTCTGGTTGAGACATATAAATGTCTTCTTCAATGTCGCCATGCAGAAAGGCTGTTTTAACATCCAACTGTTCTAATTGTAACTTCTCGATTGCCACCATACTTGGAACCAATCTGATAGTCGTCATCTTCACTACTGGAGAAAAGATTTCAGCATAGTCGACTCCTTTCTTTTGTTGAAATCCTTTGGCAACTAATCTTGCTTTGTATCGTTTAGAATCATCTTCTTCATCTTTAACTCTGAAAACCCATTTATTCTGTAGGGTTCTCTTTCCTGGTGGTAACTTGGTTAACTTCTAAGTCTGATTCTTTAATAAAGATTCCATCTCACTTTTCATAGCATGCTCCCACTGGAACGAATCTTTCACCTTCATTGCCTCAGAATAACTTTCTGGTTTCCCATTTTCTGTCAAAAGAAGATAGTTAACTGTTGAACTAAACCTATCTGGCTGTCTTGTGACTCGTGTAAATCTCCTGACCCAATTGGACTGGTCAGGTTGTAGTGGGGGCTGTTGGGGCTGCTCATCATCAGAATCTGAGCTTCCACTATCAGAAATCTGCTCATGATCAGAATCCGAGCTTTCACTGTTAGGAACTCCCACTGGAACTTCAGTTTCATACTCTGGAGTTTTCCTTTCATCCTCTCTTGTTGTCTCTGTGTCAAATTCAACTGATTCTTTTTCTTTTGTTGTTGAGTTAAAATCCTTGTACAACATTGCTTCATTGAAGGTGACATGTTTACTTCTGATAACATGTTTTCCTTTGTTATCCCATAACCTGTAAGCAATGTCACTTCCCCCATAACCAATGAACATGTAATTCTTTGCTTTTGCATCGAGTTTGTCACCATCTTCATTAATATCATATGCACTGCACCCAAAGATTTTTAGATGCTCATAATTAACTGCTTTTCCTCTCCATTCTTCTTCGGGTATTTTGAAATCAAGTGGAGCTGATGGAGAACGGTTGATCAAATAAGCGGCAATGCTTACTGCATATGCCCATAGAGTCTTTGGTAGCCCACAATTAAGTCTCATGCTACGTGCTCTCTCATTTAAAGTACGATTCATCCTTTCTGCAACTCCGTTTTGTTGTGGGGTACCTGGAACCGTCTTGATCATCCGAATGCCATGATCAGCACAATAGTTAACGAATTCGGTGCTGATATATTCTCCTCCATTATCCGACTTCAAGCATTTTACCTTCAAATCAGAAGATAATTCAACAGTAGATTTCTATTTCTTAAAAGCTTCAAATACATCAGATTTATTATTAAGAAAGTAAACTCATACCTTGCGTGTTGAATCATCGATGAAAGTAACATAATAGTGTTCTCCTCCTAATGAAGAAACAGGAGTAGGCCCGAACACATCCGTGTGTACTAGCTCCAACTTCTGAGCCTTTAAAGTTCTGCCTGCTTTTGTAAAGGTGACCTTCTTCTTCTTTCCTAGAACACATGACTCGCAAAAGTCTGATTCAACTCTCTTCATACCAGAAATTTTACCATTAGACACTAGCATTTTCATTCCTTTGTCACTCATGTGACCTAAACGTTGGTGCCACTGACTGGTTAAGCTTCGATCATTGGAAACTGCATTTACTTCTTTAACTGGAACTTCTACCATATAAAGAGTGTCTCTCTTCTTACCCTTGGCTATTACTAAGTTCCCCTTTATTACTTTCCACTGACCTTCACCAAATATCACACTATATCATTGATCATCAAGCTGTCCAACAGAGATAAGTTTTTTCTTTAGGTCAGGAATAACTCGGACATTTTCCAAGGTCCAATTAGTGCCCGAAGAGGTCTTCAGCTCTAAGTCTCTAATCCCTGTAATGTCAAGACAATGATCATTAGCCAAACAAACTTTACCAAGATTACCTGTTCGTAGATTCTTCATCGAATGTGGAGTTGGAGTAGCATGAAACGATGCTCCTGAATCCATAACCCAAGCATCAATTGTATTCTCAATGCAGCAAACAAGGACGTTATCATAATCATCTGTTGCAGCTGCAACATTAACTTCCTTTCCCTTTGATGATGTTGGCTTAATGCACTGGTTTCGGAAATGTCCAGTCTCCTGACAATTCCAACATTTAATATCATTCCTTGTTCTCGACTAGGGATGGCATCGGGTCGGGTTTGGGTCGGGTTTAGTGAGACGACCCGACCTTAACCATAAGGACGAATACAATAACATATGATTTCATCGCGAGGTATTGACCTCTATATGCGACATTTTTCAAAAACTGCATTTGTTTTTACAATACAAACCATAGCTTTTATTACAAATACAAGGTTTAAACAACTTAATAATGATTATCGTTTAGCGATAATCTTAGACTTACAAACTTTACATGTGATAATAACAATACGACCTCCAACATATTTTACATTACAAATCCTCCGATATGCAGTTTTATTTTTGACACAAATATGCATACTCAAGATCTTGCTTAAATTCAACATGTTGCAGCGGAAGCTTTTAGTTATCACCTGAGAATAAACATGCTTAAAACGTCAACATAAAGTTGGTGAGATATAGGTTTAATGCCGGTAGCGTTATAAATATAGACCACAAGATTTCATATATAAACGTTTCAATAAAAATATTCTAAGTTGTTGAGCACTTGATAACCATACTTAACATTTAATCAACGTCGCATATTCCCTTTATTATGAAATCTTACTACACCGTACCAAGTGTAGTCACCGAAACGAAGTACTGTGCAACCGTTGAATACTGGTCGTCCAGTCCGGTTGGGGTTGTCAGGCCCGATAGATCTATCAACAGGATTCGCGTTTACAATACCTCATGTAAATAGTAGTTACCAAGTTACAGGGAAGTATGCCAGTGGTACAACTCAACGTAGAATATATATTTTTAATCACTTGTGTCCATAACGTAAATCATAAAATGCATGTATTCTCATCCCGAAATATTTAGAGTTTAAAAGTGGGACTATATACTCACTTTTGTCTTGAAGGTATTTAACTCGACTTGGTCTCCGATAGATATCACGAACCTAACCATATATATGATATATCAACATATTTTCTTTTTAAGAAATAAACGTTTCATATATATACTTTTAATAATTTCTTAGTCCGTAGTTAGCAGTCCGATGTTAGTAGTCCACAATTAATTGCTAAAAAAAATAAAGACCCCATCGTATTCATGTTGATCGGAATTAATCTTGACCCACGGTACCGTGTTGTCAAATGACGTGTTGCGTACATAAAGTACCGTGTTGTCAAATGACGTGTTGCGTACGTACATGAGGTCTTATGATTAATCTTCTCGTGTTGTTTACGGGTGGTCCTGAAATATATAAAATTAAATCATGAGTAAATATATATGAAATATCATATTAATTAGGAAAGATATGATTTATTTAATTTTTCTCCAATTATTTTCGTTGTTAAACAAGCTTTGGATACCCGATCTTATTTTAGTCGTAGTTTCTTCGTTACAACTCCGTTTTTGTTGATTCAACTTGCCACTTCCTTGGATCGAGTCAAATTTTAAGAATATGAACTGTAAATACCTTGGTTTACATTCGGAATCACAGGTTATAGTCCAAACTCTAGGTGAATCTTATGAAAGTAATCATTTTTGTCATAAAAACAACATTTAATGGTCATTTTTCTAAAAATACTTATACTTTGAATTAAACCATGAAATTTTTATGTGTTAACATATTCATAAGAAATATCATTTTTCCAGAACATGAACTTCTAATTCAAAGTTCAAGATGATTTTTAATTATCCAACCCAAAACAGCCTCGGGTTACACTCCGACGACATAGATTCAGTTTTAAGGTGTTCTTTGTAAAAACAAGTTGTATCTTGTTAAATTAGCATATCATTATGATATATTACAAGTCTTGAAGTATTTTTAAAGTTAAGTTAGAAGGATCTATTTAGTTTGCGAACAAATTTGAAATCATTCAAACTATGTTCTTTTTGTTAAAATTTTATATCACAAAATAAGATAGCTATATAAATATGAATCGAATAAAATTATGAACAAGGTTACTACCTCAAGTTACTTGGACAAGATTGCTGTAAAAGATGAGTAAAATCCTAGAACCAAAAGAGTGGTGGAGTTGGATCAAAAGGTTGGAAGTAAACTTGTAAATTTGGAAGGATTTTTGAAGTGTTTTTGGAAGGATTTTCTTATGGTATTTAAGTGTTGTTTTTATGGCTAGATCTTCATGGATACTAGCTGAATGGTTATGGGTTCCTTATGACTTGTAAGTAGGTGTTTTTAGAGAGTAATTTGGAAGTGAGATGATGAGCTAAAAATGAAATGATGGAGAGCCTTTAAAAACATGAATGGTAAAAACAAGGACAAATTTTTATGTTGTAATCTTGTGAAATTAGTCAACAAACTTCCAAATTCCAATTACCTTATACATAAGGCAATAACATGGCTGATTAAAAAGGTTGATTTGATGTGTATATACCAATAGTAAATACATCTAGAAGATGGGTATGATACGGGTACCTATACCCTAGGTGTACGTATAGAAATCTTTGAGAAAACGGAACGAGGATTCAAATATAGCTATCTTTTGTAAATATACTTATATTGTTTTATGTATGTAAGCCCTTTAAAAGTGATAAAATACATATCTATACAATGCATGTATAAATATTATAGGTTATAAGTATTTATTTCGAAAAACGTTACGTATAGTTATCATTTTGAAAACTTAAGTTAGTAGTTTCAAAATATACTTATAACTCATTGTTATTAATACACAATGGGATGTTAAAACATTCTTAGATCATGTTGAATATATATAAATACATATATATACACAAACGTATAATTATCGTATGTTATATAGTTCGTGATATCATCGGTCAAATTGGACGGTCAAACGTTGTGTAAAACTCTTTTCAAAAACATAAATCTCAACAATTTAGATTGCTTATCATGTTGGTAAGGTTTAATTTATGTAAATATTAATCTTATAAGTGTAAAACGATCGGAAAAATCCGGGTCGTTACATTTAGGTAATCCCGGACCCGAACCCGATTAAGAAACCCCGCCCCAAACCCGGCCCGAAACCCATCGGGTCCCCATTAACTTACATACTATCGGGTTTCGGGTTTCCCCACGGGTAAACTGGTATACCCGATAGTAAAATAAACCCTAGTCTAAGTAAAACCCTAAAAACCGGCCCAAACTAATTAAGATTGGCTAAACCCTAACTTAGTCACCAAGTAATATGTTGGCCGTATACTTAGCTTGTCTGCTAAGCATTGAGAAGCCTACATACATTAACAATATGTGCCCACTAAAAGAATTTAATCATTCATGTTGGCTGAGTTAGTATTTAGTTGTTTCAAAACATGTGTATCGGCAGGGACATGTTAGCCCTGTGTTGACTTTGTCAACCCATCCAGCGGTCCCCGGTAGCCCACTGGAGCCTGGCGAAACACCATCACCCATTTCCCCACAGCATGCCAGGCCCGATAAACGAACCTGCATTGTTGTTGTTTCAATCTTCGCATGCGTGGGACCAAGGGATCATTTGGGCCCGGTAAGAATGATTTTTACGCACTATTCATGACGAGTTATGGGTTGGATTGACCAACCATATATATACAATATGGGTATTGACGCTACTATAAATATAGGTCCTAGTTTTTCAGATAAAGAAATTTAGGAGGATGTAAACATGTGATTTCATGGGTGACTTTCACCCCATTTATCTATAAATTATAACCCAAGTTGACATCAATGTAAGGCCTCCACAAAATATACATTTTCACTTATAGAATGTATAAATGAAGACATGCATGCACACACAAGTTCCAATAATATGAAGTGTGTTATAATATATATATATATATATATATATATATATATATATATATATATATATATATATATATATATATATATATATATATATATATATATATATATATATATATATATATATATATATATATATAAATGGATAGTCAATTATTGATACACAAAAGTAATATTATTGTATTACCTAAACTTGTGATATTTTTGCTATAAATAGCCATGAATGCAAGCATTAAACTTGCACCATTTTCTCACACTTACAAAGTGTTTCTTTCTTTCTCTCCATTATCATCTTTGTTCTTACACTTCATTATTAGCATTCTTAATCAAGAATCAAACCACTAAAGGTAGTTATAAGCCTACTGAATTATAACATCAAGAATCAAACCACTAAAGGTAGTTATAAGCCTACTGAATTATAACACGTTATCAGCACGATAATCTTAATACTAATTATGGTTGGCTCTGCCACCTAAATGATATATGGTCGGTTATACCACCCGAATAATATATGGTCGACACTGTCACCTAATTATCATTTATGTTACTAACATTTATATTTCTATTATCTAACATTTATATGGTCGGCACTGTCACCTAATTATCATTTATGTTATATAACATTTATTTATGATTGCTTACATATGGTCGACACTGTCGCCTACTTATCATTTATGTTATATTAAATTTATGTTTAATGTTTATATACTTATGAATATAAATTGACTCTAATTTATCATGTTGTTTGTTTTAATTTTTGATAATAGAAAATGTCGAATCTGGAAAAGCTTAAATTTACTCCTTTAGAATCAACGGGAAACAACTACATGTCATGGGTTATAAAAGTAAAAATGCATCTTAAATCAATGGGCATTCTTGAAACCATAAATGAAAACAACACTTGTTCTGAAAAAGAACAAGCAACGGCATGTTGCTTTATTCATCAACATATTGATGAATGCTTACAAAATAATTATGTGACTGTAGAAGATCCCCATGTTTTATGGGAAGGTCTCAAAAGCAGATTCAATAATCAAAGAGAAATTTTACTTCCAGCTGCTATGGATCAATGGAGAACATTAAGGTTCCAAGACTTTAAGAAAGTAAATGAATACAGCTCAGCTCTGTATAATACAGTCTCACAACTTAAATTCTGTGGACATGAAATAAGTGATGCAGACATGTTGGAGAAAACTTTCTCCACAATGAATGCTGCCAACATCACAGTGCAAAGAAATTTGAGAATGCTAAAGTTCAACACATATCCTGAACTTAATTCATATCTCTTGGTTGCAGAGCAAAATGATGAGCTATTAATGAAAAATCAGCAATCCCGTCCTACTGGTACACTTGCAATCCCTGAAGCAAATACTGCAAATAATTATAAACAGGGACAAGGACGCGGGCAAGGTCGTGATTATAATAACCATCGCCATCATCATGCCAAAAGCCATAACTATGGTAGAAACCATCCTTATGGTAATGGGAATGGGCGTGGACATGGCCGTGGTCGTGGCCGTGGTGGTCAAAGAAATAATAATCCACGAAAATATAAATATCAACCACAAAACAAGCCCACTAAACAAGATGTTGAAGAAAATTCTTCTAAAAATTCTGAAGAATCTTGTTACAGATGTGGTAGAATGGGCCACTGGGCTAATACTTGCCGAACATCTAAACATCTTGTTAAGATGTATCAGGATTCGCTGAAAGGTAAAGAAAAGGAAGTAAATTTTGTGGATAATATTGATCCAACAGTCACTGAACAACCATCTGATTTATATGAAGATTTCTTGAATTAAATTAATATGTTTCTTTTATAAATAAAACGATTTAACCTTTGTCATCATGTTTTCTCAAATGTTTCAGTTCTATATGTTTTATCAAATGTTCCAGTTCTATGTTTGATGTTTCAATTCTATGTATGTCAAATGTTTCAGTTTTATCTATTTGTGTGTAATAAACATTTTGTGTAACATTTATATACTTACTGTTTGTTTCTTATATATGAAGTTTAATATGAATTCTGCTGGAACACAACATCAATCAAGTAGTGGAGATCTCTGTATAGCAGATAGTGGTACTACACACACTATACTTAAATCTGAAAAATATTTCATTGATTTGAAACCAACGGAAGGAACTATACATACAATATCAGGTGCTGCTAACTTGATAGAAGGGATAGGAAAGGCAAAATTCATATTACCAAACGGTACAACATTTTTAATTAATAATGCCTTATTCTCTCCTAAGTCAAGCAGAAATTTATTGAGTTTTTCTGACATATACCTTAATGGATATGATTATCAGTCAGTAATGGCAGAAAATGAGAAATATTTAAGTATCACTAACAAGAATCACGTGATTGAAAAACTGCCAAGACTTAATTCTGGATTACATTATACACATATAAATGTACCAGAAGCACATATGGTGATTAAAGAAAAGTATATTGATCCTGGTGTATTTAATTTATGGCATAACAGATTGAGCCATCCAGGATCAACAATGATGAAAAGAATTATTGAATGTACACATGGACATCCACTGAAGGATAGAAAAATCCTTCATGATACAATGGTTCCATGTATATCTTGCTCTCTTGGAAAATTGATAACTAGACCCTCACCACTTAAGGTTGAGAAAGAATCACCAATGTTTCTTGAAAGAATTCAAGGTGATATTTGTGGACCAATTCATCCACCATGTGGACCATTTAGATATTTCATGGTCCTAATAGACGCATCTAGTAGATGGTCTCATGTTTGTCTGTTATCAAGCCGTAATGTGGCATTTGCAAAATTTCTTGCCGAAATTATTAAATTGAGAGCACATTTTCCTGATTACATCATTAAAAATGTGAGACTTGATAATGCTGGTGAGTTTACATCTCAAGCATTTAATGACTATTGCATGTCTATAGAAATTGTTGTTGAACATTCTGTTGCTCATGTGCATACACAAAATGGTTTAGCCGAGTCACTGATTAAACGTTTACAGTTAATCGCTAGACCATTGATAATGAGAACAAAACTCCCTGTATCTATATGGGGTCATGCAATTTTACATGCTGCTGCATTGATTCGCATCAGACCAAGTGCAAGTCATAAATATTCCCCCCTACAACTTGCTTTTGGTCAAGAGCCAAATATTTCCCACCTTAGAACATTTGGTTGTGCAGTATATGTTCCAATTGTGCCACCACAACGTACAAAAATGGGTCCTCAAAGGAGGTTGGGAATATATGTTGGATATGAAACATCTTCAATCATAAGGTATATTGAACCTATGACAGGTGATGTTTTTACAGCACGTTTTGCTGATTGTCATTTTAATGAAACATTGTTTCCTAGATTAGGGGGAGAAATAAAAAATAAAGAAAATGATATTTCATGGTGTGAACCTCAATTAAAGTATCTTGATCCTCGCACAAAAGAATGCGAGATAGAAGTTCAAAAGATGATGCATATACAGGAACTTGCAAATCAATTGCCTGATGCATTCACAGATACAAAAAGGGTGACTAAATCATATATACCAGCAGTTAATACTCCAGCTCGAGTTGAGATTCCAAATCGGAAAACTGATAATGTAGTCACTCAAGAATCTATGCCACGTCTGAAACGTGGGAGACCAGTTGGTTCCAAAGATAAAAAATCCTCGAAAAAAAAATCAGCTGATAATAAGGTAAAAGAAAGTGTTCAAGAAGAACCACAAATCAGTACTCCTACTGCAGAGGAGATTGATGATGTCAATACAGAAATTGCAATCAATTATGCACATTCAAAAATATTATGGAACCGAAATGAAATGAAAAATCTTAATGAGAAATTTTCATTTAATGTTGCATATGACATCATGAATAATGATGATGATCCAGAACCAACATCTATGGTTGAATGTCAAAATAGACATGATTGGGCTCAATGGAAAGAAGCAATACGAGCTGAATTAGAATCACTCAATAAAAGAAAAGTTTTCGGATCCATCATTCTCACTCCTAAAGATGTGAAACCTGTAGGATACAGATGGATTTTTGTCCGAAAAATAAATGAGAAAAATGAAGTTACAAGGTATAAAGCTAGACTTGTAGCTCAAGGTTTTTCTCAAAGACCGGGAATTGATTATGAAGAAACTTATTCCCCTGTTATGGATGCAATTACTTTTAGATACTTAATCAGCCTGGCAGTTTCTAAAAATTTAGAAATGCATCTCATGGATGTTGTGACTGCTTATCTATATGGATCACTTGATAGTGATATATATATACGAAGATACCTGAAGGATTTAAGGTACCAGAAGCATCAAATGCAAAACCCAAAGAAATGTATTCGATTAAATTACAAAGATCTTTATATGGGTTAAAACGATCGGGACGTATGTGGTATAACCGATTAAGTGATTACTTGATAAGCAAAGGGTATACAAATAACCTTACTTGTCCTTGTGTTTTCATTAAGAAAACAACATCCGGATATGTGATCATAGCTGTTTATGTTGATGATCTTAACATCATAGGTACAAATAAAGAGATCCATGAAGCCATTCAACTTCTAAAGAAAGAATTTGAAATGAAAGATCTCGGAAAAACCAAGTATTGCCTTGGTTTACAAATTGTGCATATGCCTAATGGTTTACTTGTACATCAAACAACATATACTGAAAAGATTCTGAAATGTTTCAATATGGACAAGGCAAAACCATTAAGTACTCCTATGGTTGTTAGATCACACAATGTTGAAACTGATCCATTTCGTCCATGTGAAGATCATGAAGATATTCTTGGACCAGAAGTACCATATCTTAGTGCAATTGGAGCTCTTATGTATCTTACAAATTGTACAAGACCTGACATTTCTTTTGCAGTTAATTTGTTGGCAAGGTTCAGCTCTGCTCCTACCAAAAGACACTGGAATGGGATCAAACACATATTTCGATACCTTCGAGGAACTGCTGATTTAGGATTAATTTATTCTAATGAATCAAAACAAGATTTGGTTGGTTATGCTGATGCAGGTTATTTATCTGATCCACATAAAGCTAAATCTCAAACTGGATATGTATTTGTAACATCCCAAACCAATACGCGACAAAAACCATTGTAAATTTGTGACACAAAAAAAAAAAATTTTTGCTGGCTGACCATCTGCGCGCCGCGCGGACACCCTTGCGCGCCGCGCAAATACGGGCTGTCCCCGGTGCACTTTAATGCGAAAAAGATGAGGTACTTCCCGACACATTTAGCCAAAACGCTTTTAACCGTACATTAATTTATGTAAAACTAGCACATAACTAAGGTATGAACGAGTTTTACAAAGTGGGGCCCACACGTGCCCAAAATACCACTAAGTGTAAAATACAAATAAGAGTTTCGACCACAAAAAGTTTAATTGCCAAACGACACAATGAGCATGGTGTTTGGGGTTAAACTACCCAAGCCTCGGTCAAACTCCAAGCCATAAACCAAAAGCGCTTCCTAATCATCAAAGCGGGAAACTCAATCCAAGGTAATGCCCTTACCCTTATCCACACACGAACCTATAAAAAGGTAAACAACGAGAGGGTAAGCAAAGCTTAGTGAGCAAAATAATTATACATATACATATATAATCTACCTACTTGCATCACTTACACAACATCATACTCGGTTTAACATTTCGACAATCATACAACAATAATATGCCTATACCATAAACCGCAAATCCACGAGTAGCTAATAATACAATAGCATACGATTCATAATTAAATACATTCAATACGTAATTCACGCAACCTTGGTTAACCAATTCGAACAAGGGAAACGGTACTTACAAGACCGTTGGAGTTCATAACATCCACTAGTGTTACTTACACACCGCGTAATCACTAATCCCCCGGGTGATGTCTTGAACACCGCGACTAACTCACCCTTACGACAATGTGGCGTCTTAAACACCGCGACGAATCCACACTTCATTCAATACAATGAGTGGTGTCTTAAACACCGCGACAATTCCACTCCCATGACAATGTGGTGTCTTAAACACCGCGACAATACCACATGTCAATTAAACAATGAGTAGTGTCTTAAACACCGCGACAATACCACTCGTCAAACATACTATGAGTAGTGTCTTAAACACCGCGACAATACTACTCGTTACCTAGAATGTGGTGTCTTAAACACCGCGACAATTCCACATTCGTACACACAAATAAATACATTATATACGTACACGCATAATTATTCCACTCACCTTAGCGCCAAGATGATGATTATGCACTTCCGATCTTCAAAGCAATCGTACCTAATACATAAGTACACATTCAATTACGCAACTAGTGGAATTAACCACAATACTTACACTTGAGCATTTAATGACCCAATATGCATTAAATAGCTCGACTATACCAAAACCGCCCATAAATGGCCAAGACTCAACTAACAACAATAAAGCTAGTGAATTAAAGTCTATTAACTTCAACTAGCATAAACTTAGGGTATTTCATGCCCATTTCACCCCATTAGGTCAACCTTGACTCATTTGACCCATTTTCAAGTTTTTCATCATTTATAAGAGTGCTAATGACTAGCAACTCGATTCAACACTTACAAAACCTCAAACACATGAATAAACCCTAGGTTAACACCCTTTGGGTCATCTTTTACCAATTTAACCCAAACTAGGTCAACATTACCCATCTTGACCCATTTTAATACTTAACCCTAAAATTGGGTCAACTTCACCAAAAACCCTAACTCTTAACATTTAAGGTCTTCATACACATTTAATCACTAGGTTCCAACACAAAACACTAACATTAACCAACATTGGTCCATTTTGACCCATTTGACCTAATAAAAGTCAATACACTCATTTTGGGTCATCTATACCCAAATAGCACCCATTTATACATCAAGCAAGTGTTCTAACCAATTATTAGCCAATTAGGGTTTCTTAACATCAATTAACACTTTTAAAACCCTAGCTAACCCATTATTGAGTCTACATGACCCAATTTACCCAAAACACCCAATAATCACTAATAAATGGGTTTGATGTTCACCATAAACCCTAACTCTAACCCTTTCACAACATTATACTAGGAAATCAAGATTAGAGCTTACCACCACAATCAAAATGTAGCTAGGAAGTAGATGAACAACTTTAGAACTTGAACTTTAGCAAGAAACCTCCTTCTTCTTCTTCAAAATGGGATCTCTCTCTCTAATATCCCACTCTCTCTCACTAAAATGAATTGGGAGGATAAGGTTGGTGAACAAGGGAGTAATTGAACTCCCAAACTACTTATCCAAGCATTAAATCCGGCCTTGAAGTGAATTTACCGAAATGCCCATCGTTTAAATTAAATAAAACAAGGAGAGCTGTCACCAGCGTTTTGCGCGGCGCGCCCTCCCTTTGCGCGGCGCGCAACCCCCTGTTTCTAGCTACTTTTCCATTTTAAACTACATAACAAAACTCCACAACCCGGTTTACTATTTAAGCATTATATATAATATAATTACACGGGTCTTACAACTCTCCCCCACTTAGAATCGATCACGTCCTCGTGATCCATGTCACTTAACCACCCGGAACCACGCTCTATGGTACTTAACAAACGTTACGATCCGATTTCCATCACAAAATGTATTAACCCACCGGTTGACCCAAAAGTAAATACACATTTGCACGCATCCCAAAACGTGCAATACACACAATATCCGAAGTCTATAACGATAACTCAGAATACGCGAGAATGCCACGTACCCTTAGCGTACCCTTACCTGGTACAATGCTAAAACAACCAAAATTTCAACCCAAGGTCAACAACCCAAACGATCAAGACCGGGCAAAAGAGAATCCTTACGGATAACACCTATTACTTAACATTCTTAGTAGCGCGCAACCACGACTAGTTCACAACTATCGTAAAATCGTAAGCAAGCGACCAAAAACCGCTGATGTCGAAAACGACTATTACTCACCACCATGTGCACAAAACGGCTAAGTGCACAATTTACACCGGCAATTAACATCATAAACCTACGAGTAACGGTTCTTTCCGAAAACCGCTCACCACCAACCACAACCAAGAGTGGTTAACGAAGAGCTAATCCTCCCGGATATCACTCATCACCTATTACTAGTCAAACGCGGTCAACCTAGAGATAACCCCAAATAAATACTTACATGTAACCATCTCGTAATATACAATAATGGCTATTGTGTAACTATCACTCAAAGTATACGATAATGAGGCATCGT
The DNA here is from genome assembly GCF_046630445.1 of Rutidosis leptorrhynchoides. Classification (NCBI taxonomy): domain Eukaryota; kingdom Viridiplantae; phylum Streptophyta; class Magnoliopsida; order Asterales; family Asteraceae; genus Rutidosis; species Rutidosis leptorrhynchoides. The sequence goes on along the minus strand of NC_092334.1, from coordinate 711,050,009 downwards.
GCCCTTTCTCAAAGTCCCATCATGCTATTCCCAAAGGTAACCAAACGGCTAACACAATCGAGCCAAGAACCACCCATATTGCGCATAGGCACAACAATAATCCCCTAGAAGAGAATCCGGTACGCACATCCCTTAACCGAGGGACCTTACCTTACTTGTCGAATACGTCAATTATCTCCCAATGAGATTTACCACATTACCACCTTGGTGATAATTTAAACCCAAAACTATAAGCACAACTTATTCCAAATTGTACTTTTACCACCGTCGACCAATGTAGGTCTCAACACTAGCTTCGTATCCATACGAGCATCATCCAAAGTAACAATACAATAGAGCACCTTCGTGCGAGGGTACAACTCCCCCACTTAAGACTCCGTTCCGTAACCACATAGTTGAATAATAGCATCCCGTGGGAGGTCCACTTATCCACATACACAATCGATGTCCTCATTGGTCATAGTCCTTGAATTCTCGCGAATTGGTCCTCAACAATAAATCCCGACGATAAACACATACCCACTTTCACAGAAAGAGTGACCACTAACCTAACAACTAATTCGCCAGAACGCATTATCGAAATTCCTATAAGAGAGACAAGGTTCACCCGTCTTGCATCTCTTAATACGCACGTCACCAAAACCTTGCTCCAACCCTGAGCATACGAAGGAATCTAACCTAAACTTAAACACTTTAAACGAAGAGTTTACCACGATTTACACAACCTTGCACTTGCAAAAATCCCATTGCTATAGCTCATCAAATTTCCACCTGGTCACTCATGTACTTAAGGGTTTCTCCCCGGTACCCTAAGTACAATGTGACCGCACACCATTGGAGTCGGACACCACGCTAGTACGTATGGAAGAGGCACCTAACGTCGCGTCCCGAAGACTCCATTACCAACATTTATCTAGATCAAACACTTGGTCTTAATGGTTCAATCCACCCGACGAACCTCATGGCTCATCAATTTCCACACGAAAACGAGCACGCTCTAACATCCAAAACCAAAGCCCGTCCCCATGGCTTGGTAGAAAACATTTCCCAAACAGTAAGGAATGCTTGGTTGCACCAAGTCTTACACCCTGCAGTCGACAATCCCAACTCCAACGTAGGGTAATTCCATTAGGAACGCTACCCGTAACAATACCATGTATTTACACTAATGCATTCGCCCCTAGGTTGCACCCTTGTGAGTCGACGACTCGGGCGCCGACCTAGTGTACCATCATAGAAATTCCTAACCCCGCACCCATAAGGATACAAATGGGATATATGCTCACTCGAGACAAATTTAGGCCTCGAAACAAAATTTAAATCTCTAAATTCACAATCGGATCCATCGGCGCACCACAAGTAATAATAAAGCACATTTGTATCGAGAATGAGTACCTGAAGTAGCATTATTGGACTTCTGTGCTTCACCATCCATCGAGTACTCGCGCTCCAACCTATTAACCCGCTCAGCAAACGATTCAGAGCATTCCGACTTTCGGTGTCCCTCCTTTTGGCAAATAAAACACTTGATCGTGCTCGAAGCCATATTTGCACATTCGCGTGTCATATAACCTCGTTGTAGATGATCATAACTCGTAGGCGCGAAATTCCCCAACTTACAATCCCTTTTTGCAATCAATTTAGGACATTTTGACTTTTGGTGCCCTTCCTTCCAACAGTAAAAACATACCTTCTTGCCCAACGGGCACTCGCGAGCCTTATGTCCCCATTGCCCACATTTGTAACACTTTAGCCCACCGGGGCCTGACGCTCCCTTCTTCATGCTACTAGCCGCCTCAATTACACTTCTACTTTGATTAATAAACAACTCGGGACACTCCGACCTTCGGTGTCCCTTCCTTCGACACTTGAAACATATGTCGTTTTTAGGAGGCGCATTCGTGCAATCACGCGACAAGTGACCCTTTTCAGCACAATTATAACACGTAGGTGCATGGCCTCCCTTACACTTCTTCTTCACGTTTCCGACGCCTTCAGGCGCACTTCTTGTCCTCTTACCAGGAGCACGTGACTCCAACCTTGCAAGTACATTCTCATCGCCACCACCTCGAGGTTTAGAAAACCTCTTCTCAAACTCTTCCCTTACAACCTTAGTCACTTGGTCTCGGACCATTTCGGTTACTCGTCCTTCGATTGACTCTTTGACCACTTGGCCAACTCCGTTGGTGAAACCCGAGACACGTTGTCCAATCGCGGCTTCAACCATTACCGCTAATTCGTTCTTCCTTTCATTAGTAGGCCCTTCCGTTCCGTATTCATCTTCCGTCTTCATTCTTAAGAAATGAAATAGGTTAACCAATGGAACGAAAAGACATAACACGTATGTATATACATATACATATACCACACTACCCCATCTTGCTCGACAATCGTCGTACATTGCTTGTTTGACACGATTTGCACCCGTAGTAATGGTAGCTAGTCATTACTACGCGAGCACGTCGCATTATCTTGCTAGTACAACGTCCATCTCGCTTGATGATTGCTACACAACATGAACAAATAACACATGATTAGTTCACATGAACCTATGTACTAACCAAGTCCCGGTCCGACCCAAAGTCCTACAAGTCCCGCACAATGCACACACAAAAGTCTAAGTCTAGGCGCCTATCTCAAGTCACCTAAATCCCTTAGACCATGCTCTGATACCACTTGTAACATCCCAAACCAATACGCGACAAAAACCATTGTAAATTTGTGACACAAAAAAAAAAAAATTTTGCTGGCTGACCATCTGCGCGCCGCGCGGACACCCTTGCGCGCCGCGCAAATACGGGCTGTCCCCGGTGCACTTTAATGCGAAAAAGATGAGGTACTTCCCGACACATTTAGCCAAAACGCTTTTAACCGTACATTAATTTATGTAAAACTAGCACATAACTAAGGTATGAACGAGTTTTACAAAGTGGGACCCACACGTGCCCAAAATACCACTAAGTGTAAAATACAAATAAGAGTTTCGACCACAAAAAGTTTAATTGCCAAACGACACAATGAGCATGGTGTTTGGGGTTAAACTACCCAAGCCTCGGTCAAACTCCAAGCCATAAACCAAAAGCGCTTCCTAATCATCAAAGCGGGAAACTCAATCCAAGGTAATGCCCTTACCCTTATCCACACACGAACCTATAAAAAGGTAAATAACGAGAGGGTAAGCAAAGCTTAGTGAGCAAAATAATTATACATATACATATATAATCTACCTACTTGCATCACTTACACAACATCATACTCGGTTTAACATTTCGACAATCATACAACAATAATATGCCTATACCATAAACCGCAAATCCACGAGTAGCTAATAATACAATAGCATACGATTCATAATTAAATACATTCAATACGTAATTCACGCAACCTTGGTTAACCAATTCGAACAAGGGAAACGGTACTTACAAGACCGTTGGAGTTCATAACATCCACTAGTGTTACTTACACACCGCGTAATCACTAATCCCCCGGGTGATGTCTTGAACACCGCGACTAACTCACCCTTACGACAATGTGGCGTCTTAAACACCGCGACGAATCCACACTTCATTCAATACAATGAGTGGTGTCTTAAACACCGCGACAATTCCACTCCCATGACAATGTGGTGTCTTAAACACCGCGACAATACCACATGTCAATTAAACAATGAGTAGTGTCTTAAACACCGCGACAATACCACTCGTCAAACATACTATGAGTAGTGTCTTAAACACCGCGACAATACTACTCGTTACCTAGAATGTGGTGTCTTAAACACCGCGACAATTCCACATTCGTACACACAAATAAATACATTATATACGTACACGCATAATTATTCCACTCACCTTAGCGCCAAGATGATGATTATGCACTTCCGATCTTCAAAGCAATCGTACCTAATACATAAGTACACATTCAATTACGCAACTAGTGGAATTAACCACAATACTTACACTTGAGCATTTAATGACCCAATATGCATTAAATAGCTCGACTATACCAAAACCGCCCATAAATGGCCAAGACTCAACTAACAACAATAAAGCTAGTGAATTAAAGTCTATTAACTTCAACTAGCATAAACTTAGGGTATTTCATGCCCATTTCACCCCATTAGGTCAACCTTGACTCATTTGACCCATTTTCAAGTTTTTCATCATTTATAAGAGTGCTAATGACTAGCAACTCGATTCAACACTTACAAAACCTCAAACACATGAATAAACCCTAGGTTAACACCCTTTGGGTCATCTTTTACCAATTTAACCCAAACTAGGTCAACATTACCCATCTTGACCCATTTTAATACTTAACCCTAAAATTGGGTCAACTTCACCAAAAACCCTAACTCTTAACATTTAAGGTCTTCATACACATTTAATCACTAGGTTCCAACACAAAACACTAACATTAACCAACATTGGTCCATTTTGACCCATTTGACCTAATAAAAGTCAATACACTCATTTTGGGTCATCTATACCCAAATAGCACCCATTTATACATCAAGCAAGTGTTCTAACCAATTATTAGCCAATTAGGGTTTCTTAACATCAATTAACACTTTTAAAACCCTAGCTAACCCATTATTGAGTCTACATGACCCAATTTACCCAAAACACCCAATAATCACTAATAAATGGGTTTGATGTTCACCATAAACCCTAACTCTAACCCTTTCACAACATTATACTAGGAAATCAAGATTAGAGCTTACCACCACAATCAAAATGTAGCTAGGAAGTAGATGAACAACTTTAGAACTTGAACTTTAGCAAGAAACCTCCTTCTTCTTCTTCAAAATGGGATCTCTCTCTCTAATATCCCACTCTCTCTCACTAAAATGAATTGGGAGGATAAGGTTGGTGAACAAGGGAGTAATTGAACTCCCAAACTACTGATCCAAGCATTAAATCCGGCCTTGAAGTGAATTTACCGAAATGCCCATCGTTTAAATTAAATAAAACAAGGAGAGCTGTCACCAGCGTTTTGCGCGGCGCGCCCTCCCTTTGCGCGGCGCGCAACCCCCTGTTTCCAGCTACTTTTCCATTTTAAACTACATAACAAAACTCCACAACCCGGTTTACTATTTAAGCATTATATATAATATAATTACACGGGTCTTACAGTATTTCTAAATGGAGGTAATGCAATATCATGACGTTCTCAAAAACAAACACTTGTTGCTACATCATCAAATCATGCCGAAGTGATTGCATTACGTGAAGCTACTCGGGAATGTTTTTGGTTGAGATCAATGACACAAATCATTACTGATTCTTGTGGACTAGAACGCGATAAAAGTCCAACAATTATCTATGAAAATAATGCAGCTTGCATAGCACAGATGAAAGAAGGGTATATCAAAAGTGACCGAACCAAACACATACCTCCTAGATTCTTCTCATACACTCAAAATCTCATTAAGGACAACGAGATTGAAATGAGATATGTTCAATCCAGCAAAAACTCTGCTGATCTTTTCACGAAAGCACTTCCAACTGCTATTTTCAGAACACACGTTCATAACATTGGTATGAGACATGTTCAAAAGATGTAACAACTGAAGCGATGTCTACTTGAGGGGGAGTCAACTCCATGCTGCACTCTTTTTCCCTTAGCTAAAGTTTTTTTTCCACTGAATTTTCTTTAGCAAGGTTTTTAACGAGGCAGTAACTTATAGTTGATCTTCAACAAACAAAATTGCTATCTAAGGAGGAGTGTATATATATATATATATATATATATATATATATATATATATATATATATATATATATATATATATATATATATATATATAAATGGATAGTCAATTATTGATACACAAAAGTAATATTATTGTATTACCTAAACTTGTGATATTTTTGCTATAAATAGCCATGAATGCAAGCATTAAACTTGCACCATTTTCTCACACTTACAAAGTGTTTCTTTCTTTCTCTCCATTATCATCTTTGTTCTTACACTTCATTATTAGCATTCTTAATCAAGAATCAAACCACTAAAGGTAGTTATAAGCCTACTGAATTATAACATCAAGAATCAAACCACTAAAGGTAGTTATAAGCCTACTGAATTATAACAAAGTGGCAATTTTGACTTGTTTACTTATGAAGAAATGAAGAATGGTTTGAGTTGTGTCGTTTTCAAGTCTCTAATGGATTAAAAGGTAATATCAAGATAATTGGCAAAGTGGCAACTGGCAAGGGGTGTCAACATGCCTTGAACGCCACCATAAGTGTATTGTTAATGTATATAACCTTTTTAACTCATTTAAGTCGAAATGTTGATATTTAATCTGAGAACATATACTTTGTGTAGTCATCATATTTGACACACTTAACATTTATAAATGTTTATGAAAATCAAAAACAAAAAATAAAATGAAAAAAACAAGTTGGACAAAAAGTGTTTTGGGTCCACCCAGCTTCATTTACTGGTTGCAAATAGTTACTCGCCTTTTGAATTCATTATTTTAAATGTATGTAAATCATTCAGATAACATTGATTCAGATAAGAGGACTGCTGGAGAACTCATATTATGAATCAAATATGCGCAACTCTAAACATACCCACGAAACCAATTTGGACCCAACTCACTCACTGATCACGCCCGCCTTCCCCAAGTTGAGACCAGCTGAACCCTCACTCAGTCCCTTCTCAAAAGCAGCTACTTGAACAGGTGTTTGATGATTACCAACTGGACATAGTCAAATGAGATAGTGGGAGAGTTTAACTTAACAGACACACAGACAGAGTGTGTATAGTTAGGAAGCTTAATTTATTTGATGGCACAATCGAGGACAGTTTTTTTAAAGTTTTAATTTTTTTTTCATATTCTAATTAATTATAGATGGATGAATGTTCTGATTTTGTTTTGCAACTGAATTTATTTAGGATGTTATTAGGTGAATCAATTAAGATTTTGTTAATTCCGTTGCAATGTGATGTTCCTCCATGATTTTGTTGTTACTTCAGTCGGTCATAATAAATAATCTCATTTTATGGGTCGCAAACTTAGCCAGCCAACAAAGTCTTGTCCAGTCCAGTGCTGATAAACAATGGAGTACTAATCAGTTTTGACATATGAGCCCCACTGAAATTCGACCCATAAATTGATCGAATAAAATTATAAAAAGACAGAAATACCAATATTTCTTTATTCATATTTATTTTATTTAATGAGTTTTTTTTTTTTTTAATATACGAGTATTTTTTTTTATTTATTATTTTTTTTATATATAGTTTTTGGGAAACAACATACGAACTTGATTAGCATAAAAAAAAGTCGTTCTGCATGGCCTCAAAACTAAATTATAGAGTTAAAATACCTCAAAGTATATAATCTCAAAGATAAATAAATAAATTAATTAGAGCCTAACACAAAACATATGATTAATTGATTGAGTGAGTATGGAGCTTCAAAATTTATAGCATGTCCTACCTCCTTTATTATCTCCAGCTTCGATTTTTCACCCAAATGCCTGCTTTAATTAATCACATGAAATATTAAATTCTTAACTAATACGTAGTATTAAATATTAACTAGATAATAGTACAAAAATATTACAGTACTACTGTAATACGAGTAATAACTAAGAAATAGAAAACATATAAAATATACCTATGTAGCTGATATGCCCATTCAACTGGAAACACACTATCCTTTTCACCCCACACCAGAAGCGTTTCCTTTACACAAATATACCAAAAACAAACTAATATGTCACAAATAATAATAATAATAATAAATTACAAATTAAATATATATAATAAATAAAAACACTTAGGAGAATGTGCTTGGATTAAAATACTGACGTAATCAGTATCAGTATAAAAGATAATAAAAGGTCAGTTCAAGAAACTTTGTTGAAACTTATTCACGGATCCATCTACTCTAATAATATTATACTCATTTTATTTTATAGAGATGGTCACTAATTCCTTTAAATTATCCAGATTCATTAATGTATAATTAAGTGCTTCTAACTTTTATAGTATATTATTATTATTATTATTATTATTATTATTATTATTATTATTATTATTATTATTATTATTATTATTATTATTAAAGTTATTAATTAATTTATTTATATATTCTCATTCTTATTATTATTATTTAAAAATTTATAATTATTATTATTTATTATTTATTATTGTTATTATTTATTATAAATTATAATTATAATTATATATTATTATCATCTTGTTTGATGTATTACTGTATTACTTGATCAAATCCTTTATTACCACCTATTTGCACTCAATACAGAATAAACAGTAGTTAATCGAAGTTGTGATATGGTCAAGCGGTTGGTGGTCTGCCTCTTTTAGGGGAAATCAGGTCGAACGTTGGCTACATATTAAAAACACAATTTCATCCCTGCCATAAAGTATCCACTCATGGCACCTTTTCTATATCGTTTGGGGGTAAAGGGGAAGGGGTTTTACTTGAACGTGCCCTTGGATCGGTTTCAAAGTTTCCTCCCGGGCAGCGATGGAGCGGGGTTATTATCGCTGCATCTGCATAGTCGAAACGGGAGATGATCGCAACGGGTGGTTTAGTTCCCCTCGAGTGATCCAATAACTGTTCAAAAAAAAAAAAAACAGTAGCTAATCATGTTTATTTTGATTAGATTTGTTTGTACTCAATTACAAAAATTCTTTTTGACATGTTATCCAATTAAGCTGTTGATAAAAACCAACAGTTATTGAGTTTAATCAATGGTTAAAACCTGGGTAAGAACATGAAGATCAACGTTGGGTTTGTCGTTGAGTAATTGATGCACCAGTTCTTCTTTCTCCTTTTTGCAACAATCAACCTACAAATTAAGAAATTTAATATTAACATGCAAGTACATTTTAATTAATGAAAATAATTATAATTACTCGTAATAATTAATTAGTTATAAACTTACATGAATAAATCCCCAAAGAATGAAATCCGGAAACAAGTTACCGATGATATTATAGTTATGAATCGACATCCGACACAAGATTCGTAAATCGTCAGGGGTTTTGGGTACCAACAAATCCACCACGTTCCGCCCTGTCTTTTTCACATGATCTAATTTTCGATCATCATCGCCATCTTTAAAAACAATTCCGCTGCTTACAATCACTAGTTTCTCCACCACCTGCATTTCCTCCGCCATCTTGTATGCAACAAATCCACCATAACTGATTGCATACACCGAATACTTGTACACTCTCATTTTCTTGAGCACGTCGCACACACATTTTGCTTGAAAACTAATGCTACGATCCGATTTGGTAGTGTATGATTCCCCAAAAAATACTAGATCTGGTATGTACACGTTGAAATATTGCGTCAACTGACGTACCTGTTAATTAGTTATGTATTAATTAATTTGTGTAAACACCTACAATATATTTTTTGCTACATTAGTAGGCTCGCGCCCGTTTGATGGGTTGAAATCGTGTGCGAGTTAATATAATTAATTGACAGCTTACTTGAAAAATGAACTGCCACTTGGAATTTCCGCCAAATCCATGAATGAGTACGAGGTTTGGTTTGTTGCGGCTGAGGTTGTGGGTGTTGACTGCCCAGATATGCATTGTGGTTTCGTTGTCATCGAGGTGGACCATGGATTTGGAAAGGCCGCAGTAGCGGAAGTAAAGAGACAACATGGTATCGGTGAAGATGACTGGAAATCGGTTAAGGAATGCATATAATGAAGAAGGTTGTTGTCGTGAGGAGGTTTGTGAGGACCAGGAATCCATTGAACTGAAGAAGAAGCAGCTTGTAGAAATTGGGAAGCTAGCTAGCTAGGATATATAGTGCGGATGAATAGATGATCGATACAAGTAACATCAACAAATAATATGGAGTATAATATATATAACTATATAAGTGCAACAAGTCTCCAATATGTTTACTGTTTATTTTTTAAAATGTTTTTGTCTGACGATCTGCGGACCATATCTGTAAAGAAGATGTGGTATGAAGGTCTATATGCTGAATAATGAAAACTTTGTTTTTATATATGCAACTAAGACATTATTTTATCTTATATCTTCAGAAACACAAACTGTGTTTGTGAACGCCAAAAAACAAACACCTAATTAATTAAAAGTTTACTTTAGAACATGGTCTTGTAGTTACAGTAAATAATCATGTGTCCGCAGCTTGCTTGTAATTACGGTACTTGGAGATCTGATATACGTAGATCGTTGGTTTCATTGAAGTTTTATAACCACGTCACATGGTTTTAGTTTTTGTTAAGAATACATACATATATATGGGTAACTTACACGAAACCCAAGTTTTCAACAAATAAGACTACTGTATTTCAATTTTATTTTTTTATTTTTTTTCAATTGGAAGCATGACAGACCTGTACTGTACAGCCATATATATATATATATATATATATATATATATATATATATATATATATATATATATATATATATATTATATTTATTTACAAGAAATAATGAAATCATTATCTATCTAGAGTCTACATCTATATATATTCTTACATGCATTTTGACCATGAATCAAGGAAGGAGGTGCATAATTATTTAAGGATCTATCTTCTTCCCCAACCAACACCAGCAGTCTCCTTCCTGCTGGATTTTGTGACGGAGAGACCACGGTCATACATGCGCTGAATCTCTTCTCTGTATTCCGTTAAGGACTTGTCGGGTATCCTTGGTGTTAGCTCCACCACATCCCCCATTTTCAGCTTGCAACTAACATCCCTAACTGCCTCATGGTTCACCCGTGGCCTCAACTCCTCCTTTACAGAAAACAACCCATATGTAGAGTTACCCTGACCTGCTTTGTTTAGAACATCCTTAACCGTTGAATTTGCCGGGAACTCCTGCACAGACATCTGAGATAAGAAGAAAAAAAAAACGCACATTTTAATTTATTCTCTTTGGACTAAATGCACCACATTTTCCAATTTACACAAGGGTGTGAAAACAAATGGCAAATTTATCAATTTGTCAAACTACTAACTAACCTTGTTATTCTCAATCATGATAACAAAAACAGGCCCATCAGGTCCGCAGCAAGGTTTATATGAATGTGGGCAATCTTCAGAATGGAAAGGAAACGTGCAAGGATGACGCTTTATTGCTGCTTCATTGAAGCCAAAGCATGATTTGTCTAGACCCATATTCTGACATTGCCAAGTGACAACCCAACGAGCCCATTCAACCATCTGGAGCACATAAGAAGAGTGCTTACAGTCACCTTCTTTGTATCTCCAATGTGCAGCAAATCCAAACTCAGCCTGTGAGTGCATCGATAATGTTCTGATCTGGACTTCAAGTGGCACCGATCCCTCTCCCATTACTACTGTATGCAATGACCGATACCTGATTTAAGAAGAACAGTTTAGATATAACTAAACAAAGATGCCTAAATTGAGAATTTTGGTCCATAAATATGTTCCTCAAAATCTAAAACACTGAAATAAAAGATAACACTGCATCCACACACACACACACAAACACATACCCGTTACACTTGGGGCGTTTTGTGTAGTCTTTGAACTTTCCAGGTACTTCGGACCACAACTGGTGAACAAGTTGTAAAGCTTTGTAGCAGGCCTCTTCATTTTCAACAATGAGACGTAGACCATGAATATCGTGGATTTCATCCATGGCCAGCTTTTTCCTAGACATAAATTTTTCAATGTCAAACTCATATATAAAGTATAACTTTGTAGATGAACAAACCTCGAATAACAAACAGTAGTAGTTCCCTAAAACGTGTTGCCTTGAAATTATAAGAGCATATATGAGAGTATGGAACTATAAATAAATTCAATAAAAAGGGAAGTCAATATCATTGCTGGTCAAATTTATTAAATTGACTGTGCAAGGGCCTTCTACACTTCCTATTTAATTCATAGAAAAAAAAGTCACCTTTTTCATAGATTTAGAAGTAATCGTGTTACTAAATGATTCGTTATTAAGCGGAAGACTACCCAATATTGCAAATTCTTTCCAACTCTAGATTTAAAGGTTCCACCCCTTATTGGACAACAAAAGAATACTATTCCCAGATATCTCAAGTAAAATCGATGATCGAACGTGAGTTCACATCACAATTAAAATGAGCATAAACATACTTTAGCATTTTGCAGTGAATACTATAAACACTTTTGTGCCGCCCATAGAGAACATGGTAAGATATTGCACCATCTCGGAGAGATTGCTCCAATTTTTCAGCAGCAGATGTAACCATTGCCTCGTCAAATGATTTCATAAGTTGGGAAGATAGATCATTATACTGCTCTGGATTTAGGTACTTGAAGCAGAGATTTTCCAATTGGTCCTTCCAACTTGTGATTCCTAAACGGTTTGCAAGAGGAGCAAATACCTCCATTGTCTCCTTTGCAAACCTCTGTTTCTTATTCAAAGGCAGTGCTTCCAAAGTCATCATGTTATGCAGCCTATCAGCCAATTTTATGAGCACTGCCCTGGCATCTGTCATCGCAAGAAACATTGTATGCAAACGATCCGCTTCCATTGTTCTATTTGCTGTATCACTTTCACGTGCTAGCTTGCTCAAATGGCTTAACTTAGACACCTGTAAATATCCGAGTCTTTCCAATTTAGAGATCAACTAGAAACACAACTGTCAAAACCAAGCCCAACTAGATTAACTAACACTAGTAAACACCTAATAGACATGAAGACTAACAAAACAAACAACTTAATTCTACACAGATCAAAGAGCATATTCGCATTTGAGACATAAATTTTAAGGAACAGAAACTCTTGAACAAGCTATAGTAAGCAACAAAAAAGAAGATGTTGTACGAGCCCGGGATGCAGTTGCTACATATCAACTTGAATCCAGAAGATCATTCCAGCTTATCTTTAAGAGCGCGCAAATGCGCAATATTTCACAAGGCATTGATAATTTGCTTCTAAACGACACAAAGAAAACAGATAACTCACCCTGCTTACAACATGATAAACTAAGAAGCGTTTTGTTGAAAAAATTGCAGATACATCGCCTGACAAATAAAAGTATAATATGCAAACAGATACATTCACAAGATCCAGCAAATAACAGCGGGCAAAGGACACAAAAAGGTACCCCGCCTCTCAGTTTCTTTTCTCGGATACTCAATTTGGTCTATCAATTTAACTCCTTCAGTTATCTAGGTGTTTAACAACAAAAAATGGTTTTTTATTTATGAATTTACAAACTTGACAAATTAAAAGGTTTTATGTTAACAAAAGAGAAGAAGTCATAATTTAATAGTAAGTGATCAGAAAATGACTTGTTGATGGTAACTAAAACATCAAACTTATAGTCCCACAACTGTCAGAAGTTAACAAAAGAGAATCATCTTTAAACGGTAAAATACGCGACAACACAATTGAGTAGCAGAAATAAGAAATTCGTTGAGATTATCATCATCCTATTTGTTCATTTACCAAATAAAAATAGGTCTAGTAAGTAATACTGTAGATAGATAAGTACCCCTTCAACAAGATGAGCAACTCCAGCTCCAAAAGTTAGAAGAATATAATCACAGCTTATAAAAGAATCATCAAGTGTGTCATGTAAGAGCCCTGCAGCAACTAACGTTGCGTTAGCACCTATTGAAGCCAGCAAAACTGCAGTTTCCACACAATGTTAGTAAATATGGATCACCACTTGCTCGCATCTGCATCAGTAATCAATCTAAAACTCATAAAAATGATTAATAACAAATATTCCTGATGATGCAATTCTTCATACCTGCCCTCTGTGAGCCTTTTCAGCTTCATAAAAAGCTTTGATTACCAAACTATCGTTAAACACCTTGTGTTTCTGCTGTGCTTTTAATAATAACTCTTTAGCATAAGGTTCAGGATCTAGTTCATTTAAACAAGCATCATCATCCATCATAAATGTAAGTTCTTCCTCGGTAAAATTATAAGTATTATTTGGCACGTGCGAGCTCCGTGACTCATATTCCACACACGAGCTTAACACGTGCGTAACAAAACTTCCTTTCCGGTGAAAACCATCTCGTTCCGGCGAAAACCTAACAGGAGACGAAGAAACGGGACCTTGAAACACCGAAACAGGACTCTGATGAACGTGATCTTGTTTCAAATACGATCCGAACGGCGAATACGAAAACAAACTGCTTAAATTCAGATCTTCACCGCCTCTTTTCGACGGCAATTCATCAGATCCATTAGCGGAAAAGCTCGAAGACGATGAAAATAGCGACGAAAGACCACCGACAGTCTGTTTTGACGACGAAACGGTCGCCGTCGCCGGCGACGATGAACGGCCGCTCAATTCCAAATCGTATACACCGCCATGATGAGTTGCGTAGAGTGCAATAGTCGGAACAGCCATAATTGATCAAATACAAGAATTTTGTGAAATTTGTCAATGTTATAAAACCCTATCTTTTGATTTGATTTTTGAAGCAAGCAAATAGAATTATAAATGGTTTGAGTGGAATTTGAATTAGGATATATACATACAGTAGATATACATATGATACGAGATTGAATTTGCAAAGAAGATAAAGATGATGTTTCTTCGTTCCTGGGTTTTCTTTGTCGTTAAATGAACGACCGATATAAATGATATTTTGCTGCTTGGACGATTTCATTTACAGTACAATTATTTTTTCGAAAGAAGAAAAAAAACATTTTTTTAAAAGTTACGAGCTTATCCTAGGATTATTTGTAGCGTAGCGATTGGGGGCATGAATTGGTGGTTTGAGTTGCTTTCTAATACTTAACGGTGTGATTTTTTGTGTGAAGTAGTAGTGGTGTAAACGAGCCTAGTTGAGCCCGAACTCGAGCTCGAGCTCGGCTCGTTCGAATTTTACTGAGCTCGAGCTCGGCTCAATTCGAGCTTTGAATATTAAGCTCGAGATCGGCTCGCCTGGATTTATGCAAGCTCGAACTCGGCTCGAGCTCGACTCGTTTATTCAAAAATATTAGGTTTTTATTATTGTTTTATTTATTTTATTTATTTTTTATTTAATATATTGCACATCTTTAAATTATATATATGGTTCAATTTACTTTTTATATTGTGTATTTATATTTATATATAAAATATTAACTATTTTGTAATTATTTGGTATATTATTAAATTGAAATAATAAATAATGCATATAAATGAAAAGTTCGTTTAGGCTCGCGGGCCTGTTCGAGCTCGATATAAGAAGCTCGAGCTCGTTTAGTAATCGATCCTAAAAACATGTTCAAGCTCGGGCTCGAGCTCGTTTAGGCTCGGCTCGAATTGAATTTTTAACAAGTCCAACTCGAGTAGCGCGGCTCATTTACAGCCCTAGTTTTTAGTGTGGGTTAGAAGTATTGTGATTAAGTGTTAAAATATAATTGGGTTAAGTATTAAAAATGAATAAAAATAATATTTTTAAAATAATAAAAAAATTAAAAAAAAAAAAGGCAACGCCCGTTGCTTGTGGTGTTGAAATTCAACCAATGCCCTCAAACTGCCCCAAAGCAATGCCCCAATACGAATGAAAGTGGCGTTGCTTCTTTGCCACCTAGGCTGCCACGCCGTTGGAGGTGCACCGCTACAAGCGGTCTTTGGAAAGTGATCCTCACACACCACTTTTTGATCTATGTACACCTAATTACATATTATATCCTTAATTATAATTACAATAATAATAATAATAATAATAAAAGTTCAACAACGTATATCAATCTAGGGGCACAATAATTGTGATTTTATAAGATAAAAGTGTATGTATCAAAAAATGGTGTGTGAGACTCCGTTATCCTAATCCCAAGTCCTAACTTTTATGAAAGATGGATAATAATTTAAAAATAAGAAGAAGAAAAAAAGGTTATAAGGTTACATGGGGCTATGCTATTTGTTTTTCTTTTTATTATAAATAAAAGTGTTTATTAAACCAAAAAAAAAAAAAAAAAATACTTTCACTTTTTTTTAAACCAAAAGTAGAGAAAGTAATTTCTCTCTCTATTTGACAGATAAAGAGCTTGTTTTCGAGTGGACCTCCGGCCAATAAGTATAGATTTTTTTTAAAAAAAAATCATTAATTAATTTTAATTTGTTTATAAATATAATTTTTTTTAAATACTTAGTTTTATATTAAATACTTAGTTTATTTTATGAAAAATGAGAAAAAAAAATACTCGTATAGTATGTACTTACATAGTTACATTATTAAAAAAGTCATCTGGAAGTATGTGGTAAATTTAGATTGTGGATAAATAGTCGTAAATAGAATAGTTGAGTACTTGAGTGGTAAAAGCTTCCAGATTATTTTGCTAAAAGAAAAAATCATGTGTTTAATTTATTTAATTTTTGATTTTAAATCTAAAAAAAGTAGACGGAGACATTGGGTGGTAGAAGCTTCCGGAATGTTGAAGTTATTATTTTCAAATTTAAGTTATTATTATTTTATTTTAATTCAATATTCAATTCAATGTCTCCGTCTACTTTTTTTAGACAGGAGGCATCGTGTGGTGCAATCGTGGGAGCCATCCGATTCAAGTGTATTAAACACAAGTCTAGAAGTAGGTAGCTAGATACTTATACTACTTCACACGAGGTCACTGACTTTTACTCACATTTATTTAAGGAGGGTGAGTTGATGTATCAACACAAAATTATAAAGGTTTTTTTTGCGAATCAAAGATTGATTCTCCATCATCAGCTATAAATTCTCTAATGTTTTGACTTATTCCTTTCCTAATCGGCAAAGGAAAGGTGTTTATATTGATAAGGTTGATGGGATGACATCACGGCCGGATGAGAGGAATCGGAAGGATGATTCCAATGCCGACTAAATTGGATCTTTGATTTGTTTAATATTGTTCGTTTTTTTGTTTGTTGTTATATAGTTTAGTCTTGTTGTTTTTGTTTGTTTCCTTTCGTCCGATATAGTATGGGTTAGAAGTTTGTTTTCGTTGTGGCTCGGTTAGAGTTATCTAGTTTCGGTTATGGTTCTAGCAAGTTTACTCTTTGCAAGCCGTTTAGTTTTTGGATTTGTTGTACCGGTTTAAAGGTTTCTTCAAGACTTCATCATTTTAATATTAATCGTTATTTTAGCCCCCCCCCCCCCCCCCCCCCCCCAAAAGTTACAAAATTTCTTATTTTAATTATACAGGTTATTGAATTTGGTTTATGTGAGTTTATCAATATTCATAGTTTGTGCTTCTTCTTTTAGATCTAGACAATTGTATGTGAGTGCAATTGGTGATTAAATTGATATTGTGATAATGCAATCGTGTAGACTATACCGAGTGATCCGATAGTCTAGGTTTTATCTGAGTTTAACTAAGAGAAAGTTTAGATTAATTTTACATGGTAATTTGGACCTCTGAATGATAATTAAAGTGAGTTAATTGAATTCATTATGCCTTTCGTTCATTGATTTCGTGAGACGATATGAACTAATTACCTAGACCTTTAATGACAGTTTAATAAAAGAACAATCCTAGTCATTTGTCGAGCATTGAAGTGGACACTGTTTCTCCTTATTAGGTTAATTCGTTACTTTATCTCTGCTACTGTTTTAATTTACTTAAATTCAAATCAAAACCCACCAATTCTTAGGATAATTATTAGTTATTTTAATGTTAAACACTTTGCTCTCTGTGGACGAACTTGTGCTTACTAGCTTCTTTATTACATTGATCAGGAATAGTTGCCTGTATTCATGTGTTAAATTGGTTAAGTTTAGTTCAATAAAAGTAGGTGCAGAAAACGCACGTCAATATATAAAGAAAAATAGACCGAACCCCTTGGACTATTTTATGCTTTATCACATACACTATTTTAACGTCAAACATTTGAAAACAAAGGTTGATACCATGTTCAATGAGTCGATCTCAACTCAACAAAGTCATTAACAACTTTGAACAAATCAGCCAACCTTATCGAAACCAACCAAAGTTTGTAATAAATGTGAAAAGACATGTGAGGACAATGGGAACAATAACTCCTCTAGGGCTATTAGCAAACTTTGTCAAATAGTATACTCCATAAAACATCAATAAACATTTGTAATCTAAAACACTGAACATAAACCAACCAAAAGCAGTCAATGCATTAGTAAATGAAAGTTACGGGGCACCACCATTGACACCCCCAACCACTACAACCATATCCCACAAACTGAATCAAAAACCCTAGAAAACGGATATTTGTATAAATAGGAAAGAAAATACATCAAACAATTAAATTAAATATGTAATCAAACGAAAGATGTTACAGAGATAATACCATCAAATGATTGAGACATCCTAGACGGTTACAACAGTGACGTCAACGGTTCGAGGCAAACCGGAAAAAACCCAAATTCTTGCATCTAACAACAAGAGATTGAAAGTCTGTCAAAAGGAGGGAGTTAAACAATTGATTAAGAAATCGGTCGAAACCATCGGTGACAAATTTTTACCTTAATAACGGTCGATTGAAAGCCCGTCAAAAGGAAGTAAACAATCGATTTAGAAAACCGTCGAAACCATCAGTGACAAAAGCCTCTGTTAAAGAAGATAAAAAATAGGTCTAGAGCATGGAAGGAGATAAAAGTTAGGTCGAGTGGTGGTATCAGATACAAATAGAGGGATAACATTCGAAGTAATTAGGTATATGTAAGGGTATTTTAGTCTTTGGATGTTATAAGTCCACTTTTGATTGGTTAATGCATTAAAAGAAAAAGTAAAAAATAAGGAAAAAATGTAAAAGTACATGTGAGGACAATGAAAACAGTAACTCCTCTAGAGCTAGTAGTAACTTTCTCAAATAGTTATAGGGATAATGAATTTGACATGTAGTGATTTTGATGGTGGTAATTGTAACGGAAAACATATTACCCACAACCACCGGTCCTTGATTCAAGAAGAAAAAGACGGAAAATATAGCGTAAACCCGTACATGTTGTTCAATAGTTTGATGTTGGTGATATTTTTGTCGGAAAAGATATCAACGACCGCCACCGGAGTTGTAAACTGCCGCCGGCGCCCTTTGGCAATAAAAGAAAGGAAAAAAAAAAACACAGAGAGACTAAGCCGTATGTAATTAGACTTTGGTCCAAAAAAAAGTTAAACTTAGTCTAATTAGATAAAGTCATGTTTTAAAACAACTCAACTCAATGTACGTGTTCAATTATGCAATTGAGTATAAATTATAATCCGGTGACTTTTTGAAGTTTACATTTGTGTACTTTTTAATGGCTAGACCACCGACAACTTAATTCGTCGATGTGTGTAAATTAAAAAACATGCCATTGAAAGACATATTAATTATATTATATTACATTATATTATACCTCCATACTGCCCAAAATTTTGTAGTTTCTCGTCGTTTTGAGTTTGCGCTCACACTACAAACGGTCCCTCAAGTTCGGTTCAATTTACAAAACGGCCCCTCAAGTTTACACTTTTTCAGGAGTAGAAAGCGTAAATATCTAATTTTATTAAAATAAAAGAAACTAATTCCACCCGAATTTTTAACGGGCCCTATCTTCTCGCTCGGTGCGCGTTAAATTTTTCCGAGACCACCGTTCAACTCGAAAAAATCAGGCGAACCCAACGGGACTAACTATACGCGAAACGGACGTCGTTAAAAAAACACTAGATAACGGTCCCTATATTCTCGCTCGGTGCGAGTTAAATTTTTCCGAGGCCACCATTTAACTCGAAATAATTTTACGAACACAACGCGACTAACTATATGCGAAACGAACATCGTTAAAAAACACCAAATATTTCGGCCTATATTACATACATATACATACACGTCCAACAAACAACCCAACCTACTAGATATATTAGGTACCAAACAACGTATATCCAAATTTGACCGCGCGTCGAATACAATCGCGGCAACGTGCGGTCGAATTTTTTTCTAGTTAATGCTAGTGAGTAGCGAAGTCATATATGTTAAAACGTCTTCAATAAAAACGTTAAAACTGTTTTGCTACGTACGCTTCCATCTCCATGACTTGTTTTTAACAACAATGACAATCATTCTTTTAACGACACAACATACAAGACTATCAAGATGTTAGAAACAAATTACAAAAGTTCAATCTCATATATTGAAAACTTAATACAAACGAACAATAATCTTCACTAATCAATCAAAAACACGATTACACAACAAAGAATCAATCCAGAAATCACAATCTATAACACCCCATATTTTTTTTAATACAGCGGAAGACCAATTTAACTAATACATAAGTTAAACATGTATATATATATATATATATATATATATATATATATATATATATATATATATATATATATATAATCCACTTAATGATAACACGTTAATAAATAAACGACCGGGTGTTATATTAAAACGTAAATACAACTTTAATAGAAAAGACGCGACATCAGAGTTTCCGGCTTTGTCAAACATATCTTCCAACATCCCATCTTCGCCCTGATAACTAGCATACAACAAATCCGTAACCTGCAGGAAAGATGTGGGGGATTAGCACGAAGCTAAGTGAGTGCAACTAACTACAGGAAATAGTATACATGAACTGTCATACTAATCATGTCACATAGTCTAACACATAAACATCACCTAAGTGCCGTCTACAGAGACTCTGGCGGTTCGGTCAAACCATTAACCACCAGCTGATCGGACTGGGGCTTACCAGAAGTTCCTCCACCACCGTGTTGTATATATATAATCCACACGCGACGGACACGTCATTCACATATATATACACCATGGTTGTCTAGGCCACCACATGAGGAACCCAACCCGCAGGTTGATCTCTCCTACCGAGGCCACCACACAATAGGGACGCACTGAGCTCCAGCAGACAAGCATCAACCAACATGCAGTCATCACAATGTAATAACTAACTGTATCAGTAAGTATAGCTAACAAGCATGACAATCATAATATAACATGCTACTATATACTATGTTCTCCAGTTAGTCCCACTCACCGATTACCAGCAAATGAGAAGGTGTTCAGCTGTCTAATCACTGAACCTTCTCTTTCTCCTTTTCTCCTGAGAAAGAAATATACACAAGTTAGTTATAATGTGTGATGACTCGAAAATTTTTGACTTATTTAAACCAATTCTCTATACGATTTATTATTTTAACACGCTAAACAAAGTCTGTTAGATTGAGTCTCAAAATTTTAGAACTGTTTCATATATACAATTACCTTTGATTACTCTCGACGATTCATGAACAATTATATGTATGTATATATATATATATGTACAAGTAAAAACGACTTTTCTACAGTAAAACCCTATTGCTACAGTAAAAATTACTTTGCTACAGTAAAACACTATTTGCTACAGTGAAACCGTATTTTGCTACAATGTTACAGTGAAAACGACTTTGCTACAGTGATTTGCTACAGTAAACACTATTTGCTACAGTAAAACACTATTTGCTATAGAAAACACTATTTGCTACAGTAAACACTATTTGCTACAGTAAGATACTATTTGATGTCGACGAACTAGCAAACAAAAACGAAAAAGGCGGCCATGCGATCGCATGGCAAAAACCCTGAAAACTCATGCGATCGCATGAGCTACAGTAAATCAAAAAGTACTATAAAAGGCCAATCGCATGGCAAAAACCCTGAAAACTCATGCGATCGCATGAGCTACAGTAAATCGAAAAGTACTATAAAAGGCCAGTTTGTTCGACGATATAATTCATATTTTATTTTCATATGTAATTTAAATTTTAATTATAATTATAATTTTAATTTAAGTTTAATAATAATAAAGTATATTCGAGGGTGTTTTAATTCGGGTTTCAAACCGCTTTAAGCTAAGGAAATATTGGGTATTGTTCGGGGTATTGTTCTTGAATCCAAAGCCAACCGTACAGTCGTCTACCATCATTACGTCTACGTAATTTACCTACAATATTGAATCGCAATATTGAACTGTGAGTTATAGTCTTCCTTTTTAAATGCTTTAAATATTTTTGGGCTGAGAATACATGCAATTTATTTTAAACGCAATATGACACAAGTACATACTAAATTCTACACTGAGTTAAACCGAAAATCCCTTAGCTTTGGTAACTAGTAGCTGCCAGTACATAGGATATGGACTGGTGGGCGCGAATAATTGTATATGGATCCATAGGGCTTGACATCCCCGTCCGAGCTAGAGCGCTAGCCTTTTAACGGACGTATGTTATTTGAGTTTAAGACACGTTGGTTTGCGTGTATTAAAACGAATGGGGTAATTATCACTATAGCGTTAAGTTTAGTTACCAAGGTGCTCTGTTATGTAGAATCTATTGATAAACTTTTGATGAAATCTTGTGGTCTATCTTTATATATGTTTATGACTCGAGCAATTAAACCTATAACTCACCAACATTCGTGTTGATTTTTAGCATGTTTTATTCTCAGGTCCTTAGAATGCTTCCGCTGTGATGTGCTTGTTGCCTGCATGGAGTCTCTCATGCTTTGTACAAAGTTTATTGCATTCAAAATAAAATTGTGTTGTGTAATAAATAATTGGACTGTGATGTCAACCTGTAAATTAAAGACTTATGTATTTCGGGATTTTGCTTATACCTAAGCACTCGCCCACATGTTTATAACTTTCTATGTTTAGAAAGTCACTTATTTTAATGAATGCAATATTTTATCAAAACGTATCATATAGAGGTCAAAACCTCACTGTGGAATCAATGATTAACGTGCCGCGTCAATAGCGATTTTGACGGGTCGTTACATAATGTGTCGATAATAACCCGACAATAAGACAATAACGCCAAATACCAACACTTAATGATGCGTAAGGTACAAGCTAGACTTGTTTTACCAACAGCATCAGCAGTACCCTTAGCCTCACCAACACAGTCAGTGCTGTCAACATCGCTAGAATCGTCAGCAACTTTAACATCACAAGCTCCACCAGTTCAAGAATCACCGTGGACATCATCAATAACGCGTATATTGCATCAACGAGTTATGAAGTATTAACCCATTCTTCTGAAGAATTTATATAAATATTTTATATATAGGAATTCAGAAACCAAAATAAATCTTTTCGTACTAAGCTATTAAGTATGAATTGAAAAAGGGTAGATACTACTCGTTTAAATTCATACTACAAATATGCAATGATGTACGTCCTTCGTCAGCAACTTAATCATCGTTAACTACAATCCCTGTTTCAATTCAATGAATTTCATTTTATAATAAACCAAGTGTATTATTCAATAATATGTTTGATTTTACACTTTCATCATCAATGTACTCGAAGCTTACTGGGAAACAACATTCATATCTTGCGAAGTTAGCAAGAGTTCAATGAGTATCAGCATGATTCACTAAGGAAATATATATAAGAATAAATAATGAAGTATTGATCCATAACTTCATTAATATTCTGTGAAGAATATGTGGTTCCTAATCGTTTTAGAGATTACTTATTCTAGCTCATACCGAAAATCAAATGAGTCTAATATTATATTGACTTATTAAATTCATGATTACATCTGAAGAAGATATATATGTACATATATTTTCATAAAGATTGTAATAAAATTCTCTGGTACAAAACATTACTTGTGAAATTTTTTTAACGGGTAGGTAATACCCGAGAGATATATAAATTCACAATTAATATGATTATATTCATCGACTCTGATTCAACAATCATCAACTATACTCACTACCTTCACAATAATATACATTCTTTCATAGAAATCAAAACAACCACTCTCATCTAAATTTGATTACGACAAAACGAAATCCAAGTCAAGACTTAACAGAAGACATCACTCTTAGGACTCTTACATCTTTCAGAACTATACTTTGACTTCAAAACTATGCTAGAACATCATTCGATTCTTGGAACCCAGAAAAATATTTGTATCATTCAAAGTCCTAAAACATCATATGTATATTAACAATTACAATCTATGATCAAACCCTTCAAAATTCCTGAAGACACTTCAAATAATGGACAATCGAGATGATGATCCAACCACACATTACCCGCAGTCTTGCACCTGAAAAGCTCTCGAAACCAAGGACATAATTTAACACGTATCCGCGTTAAATCTTTTAGCATTTATTAGCAAAAATAACTTTGCGATTCCTTTTCAAAATAGCAAATTTTGTCACAGTTTCAGCAAGTCAACCTCGACTTTCCATTCGAAGTAGCCTTATTATAACCTGTAATACATACGATTACCCTTTTGTTACCAGGGAACCTTTTATATTCCACGACATTATCAGCAGATGTACCAGCAACTCGTTACCCCTTTGGCGGAATCAACAATTGGTATTTTGAAATCTCGCAGTATTTCTATTTCGGCAGTTATATATATATATATACAACGTCTATCCCCAAGAATTACATATTTCAAATGTGAAGTTTCTGAAAAATGCTCCAGTCTACGAATTAGTGCTATTAAGTTTTGGAAAAGACTGATAAAGTGGTAAAGACAGTAGACAACAATTACGGTCAGAAGTTTGACAAATAATAGATTGGAAAAGCTCGAACGAAAAATTTGGTACTGGAAAACGGATTGAGCAAAGTATAAAGGAGTTCGTGGACAAATCACAATGACGAAATCTACCTTCAAAGGATTCAAATGATTCAGTATCTGCTGAAACCGTTAGTAAGAACCTTACTCCTTATTCTAAACCTTCACAGACAGATTTTCCGCGTCATTCCCTGATCTTAGATATTCTAAGATATCATCGTATTTTTCATTATAAATATCTCCGATATTCCTGAAGATATATTCCCAACTATCCTCATCAAAAATCATTTATCTCTTCACAATATTTGCGTTACAACATAAAAGAAACTGTGTTAGTTTCTAAATTCTGAAAAATTCGAGTTTAAAATATGAATGTTTTGAAGTAGTGTTGGAAACTGAAGCATGAATTAGTATAATATAATGACACTTGATCAACGTGATTATATTACAGTAATTCATGTTGAGTTTCTAAATGGAACATAATGATTCATAGATCATAACGTCATCATGTGCCATGTTACACAACTCTTACATTCTACCCAATCTCCAAACATATTAAGAACATATCTCCTTGATAATTCTATCTTTTCGGACATTCTGGTAACTTACCAAATCAAGATCGTTCAATTACTATTTCCTTCTTAGAACATTAACTATGTTTATTTCAAAATCCATACCTACGAATTCCGGACCATTATTCGCTTGACTCAAAGTCGGGAAGAGGAAACAGAAGTATGGAACTGTTGAATATAAAAAAAAATATAAAGCTCGACAACAACAAATAAATTACAAACCGTGTATATCAATACGTATTGCAACGTAAAGGCACGGGAGAATTAACAATACTATAACCCCAAGGTAATAGTAGAAATAAATAAAATCCTCCGGAGGTAGATGAAAAAGAAGAATGACAGAGATGAAAGTTAAGAGTATATCCAGGATCAGTACTGGATGAAGCATACTGATAAATATTTTAAAGTTTGAATTGAGGGAGGAAGAATAGAAGGTATGAGTTGTAAGGAAATGAAGGGAGGTGGATTTATAGTAAAAGATCCGACAGAGCAATCAAAATAGATGATCGCATTTAAAGCGGATTCTAATTTCCTTGATTATCGAAGAATCAAATCTCATTATGAAGATTTTACTCCAAATCTCTTGAACTTAGAAATCAATCCTATCTACGTCAAAAGATATGACGAATCTATACCTACTCATTTCACCCTTTGGTGATAGCCTCACTCGTACTCTTCACAAAAATCAAATTGCTTTATCAATATTACTTGATGATAATAAAACTCTAATTTCCAACTCGTATACGTCATGAAAACATACTTATTGTCAGCCATGACCATCCCATTCAAATTTCGGGACGAAATTTATTTAACGGGTAGGTCATGTAACGACCCGGATTTTTCCAATCATTTTATACTTATGAGATTAATATTTACATAAATTAAACCTTACCAATATGATAAGCAATCCAAATTGTTGAGACTTGTGTTTTTGAAAAGAGTTTTACACAACGTTTGACCGTCCAATTTGACCGATGATATCACGAACTATATAACATACGATAATTATACGTTTGTGTATATATATGTATTTATATATATTTAACATGATCTAAGGATGGTTTAACATCTCATTGTATACTAATGACAATGAGTTATAAGTATATTTTGAAACTACTAACTTAGGTTTTTAAAACGATAACTATACGTAACATTTTTTGATATATATACTTATAACCTATAATGCTTATACATGTATCGTATATATAATGTATTTAATCACTTTTTAAGGACTTAAATACATAAAACAATATAAGTATGTTCACAAAAGATAGCTATATTTGAATTCTCATTCCGTTTCCTCAAGATTTCTATACGTATATCTAGGGTATATGTACCCGTATCATACCCAGCTTCTATATGTATTTACTGTTGGTATATACACATCAAATCAACATCCTAATCAACATTATTACTGCCCTAGATATGAGGTAACTAGGATTTGTCAAGTAGCATGAATTATTAGTAAGAAAACAAAATTAGGAATCTTTTTCTTTCTTTATAAACTAAAAACATTTTTATGAATGAACACCATTTCTTCACTCCATTTTCTCATACCTACACCCTCATTTCTCTCTCAAAATACTCCTAACTTCATACTTGATCATCTCTAAGCATTTTCCCCATCATTTAGCTTCAATTACAAGCCTTAAACACCATAAGAAAACTCTTTCAAGAACATATCAAAATAACCACCCATTTGAAGAAGTATACTTCCTACCTTTTGATCTAACTCCACCACTCTTTGATTCCAAGATTTTTTCTTATCTCTTAAAGTAACTTTGTCCAAGTAACTTGAGGTAGTAACCTTGTTCATAATCTTGTTCGATTCATAATTATATAGCTATCTTATTTTATGTTGTAAAATTTTAACAACAAGAACATAGTTTGAATGATTTCAAAGTTGTTTGCAAACTAAATAGATCCTTCTAACTTAACTTTTAAAACACTTCAAGACCTGTAATATATCATAATGATATGCTAACTTAACAAGATATAACTTGGTTTTTACAAAGAACACCTTAAAAACTGAATCTACGTCGTCGGAGTGCAACCGGGGGCTGTTTTGGGTTGGATAATTAAAAACCATCTTGAACTTTGCATTGGAAGTTCATGTTCTGGAAAAATGATATTTCTTATGAATATGTTAACACATAAAAATTTCATGGTTTAACTCAAAGTGTAAGTATTTTTAGAAAAATGATCATTAAATGTTGTTTTTATGATGGAAAATGATCACTTTCATAAGTTTTACCAAAGTTTGACCTATAACCTGTGATTTCGAATACAAACTAAGATATTTTCAGTTCATATTCTTAAAATTTGACTCGATCCAAGGATGTGGCAAGTTGAACCAACAAAAACGGAGTTGTAATGAAGAAACTACGACTAAAACAAGAGTGGGTATCTGAAGCTAGTTTAGCTACGAAAATATTTGGAGATAAAGTAAATTAATCATATATTTTCTAATTAATATGATATTTTATATATAATTACTTATGATTTGATTTTATATATTTCAGGACCACCCGTAAACAACACGAGAAGATTAATCATAAGACCTCATGATTGTACGCAACACGTCATTTGACAACACGCTACTTTATGTACGCAACACGTCATTTGACAACATGGTACCATGGGTCGAGATTAATTCTGATCAATACGAATACGATGGGGTCTTTATTTATTTTATTGAGCAACTAATTGTGGACCACTAACATCGGACTGCTAACTACGGACTAAGAAAATATTAAAAGTATATATATATATATATATATATATATATATATATATATATATATATATATATATATATATATATATATATATATATATATATATATATATATATGTAACGATTACTTGAAAAGAAAATATGTTGATATATTATATATATATGGTTAGGTTCGTGATATCTATCGGAGACCAAGTCGAGTTAAATACCTTCAAGGCAAAAGTGAGTATATAGTCCCACTTTTAAACTCTAAATATTTCGGGATGAGAATACATGCATTTTATGATTTACGTTATGGACACAAGTGAAAAAAATATATTCTACGTTGAGTTTTACCACTGGCATACTTCCCTGTAGCTTGGTAACTACTATTTACATGTGGTATTGTAAACGCGAATCCTGTTGATAGATCTATCGGGCCTGACAACCCCAACCGGACTGGACGACCAGTATTCAACGGTTGCACAGTACTTCATTTCGGTGACTACACTTGGTACAGTGTAGTGAGATTTCATAATAAAGGGAATATGCGACGTTGATTAAATGTTAAGTATGGTTATCAAGTGCTCAACCACTTAGAATATTTTTATTAAAACGTTTATGTATATGAAATCTTGTGGTCTATATTTATAACGCTGCTAGCATTAAACCTATATCTCACCAACTTTATGTTGACGTTTAAAGCATGTTTATTCTCAGGTTCCTAGAAGTCTTCCGCTGTTTGAATATATGTTAGAGAAACCATGTGCATGGAGTCATACATGTTTTATTCGAGGAAGAATTGCATTCACAAAATCATCACCGTGTATTTATTTTGACTGCATTGTCAACGGAAGTATTCTTGTAAACTGTTATTTACGGTGATTGTCTATATGTAGAAATCATCAGATGTCGAAAACATTGAATTTTAAATATTCATTTATGGTATATCTTTTCAAAAGAATGCAATGTTTATAAAACGTATCATATAGAGGTCAAATGCCTCGTGATGTAATCATATGTTATTGTATTCGTCCCTATGGATTGGGTCGGGTCGTTTCATGTGGTATCAGAGCGGTGGTCTTAGCGAACCAGGTCTGCATTAGTGTGTCTAACTGATAAGTCGTTAGGTTGCATTAGTGAGTCTGGACTTCGACCGTGTCTGCATGTCAAAATTTTGCTTATCATTTTGTGTCAAAAATCATCTACTTATCATCTGTAGGAAATTACCTGCTTATCATCTTAAGTCTAAACGCGTCTTACTGCATTCATTGCATGAATGGTGTATAGACTAAATTCATATCTTAGCGTATTTGCTAATTCATATCTACGCGTATCTGTTACTGTAAACTTTGTCTGACATATTCCGTAAATCCCTCCGTAATCTATGAGATCTTTTGTTCTATATATGTGGATATTCTATATGATTAGAATACCACCCGATAGCCGGAAAATCATTTCATATCGAAAAATCCTTTATTCAATCATACGAAATGGAACTCGTACTAGTTGAAGTCCCTCGGATTCCGATATGGAATACCACTCAAGCTCCGAAAGCAGTGTGACCGGAATGGATCAACCAATCAGTCATCATCTATTTTGGATGGATTGGGGATGGGTTCATAGCCTCCTCAATCATTGGAGACAAGAAGAAGGTGATCCCTTCCATCCACCAAATTGCCCTCTTGACGATGAACCTGAAGCACTTACCGGCGAACCTGTTCGAGAAACCATTTTCTCTCTCATTTCCAGAGTATCTCGTCACGATTATATACTACATCAAATTCTAGATTTTATTTATCTGCTCGTCTGAACCGACAATCACCCCGGTGTAATAGAAGAAGTCAACGAGCTTCGCACTCAGGTAGTGGCTTTGGAGAATACGATACGAAGGTTACAAACACCATCAGCAGCATCAGCAGCATAACCAGTACCGTCAATAACATCAACATCGCAAGCCTCAATACCCTAAGCACCAGCAGCATCACCAGCATCAACGTTATCACCATCATCAACATCAACAGGATCATTACCACCACCAACAATCACATCCGCATCACACGCCTCAATATCACCATCCGTACTTTGGATATCAACGTCACACGCATCATAGATACCAAGAAGTACCAACAACAACAAACGATGAAGTATTGATTCATAACTTCATCGGAGAAACATTCTATGGTGATTATGTAATCTCTAAAGACATAGAGATTACCTATTTCTGCCTTAACCATAAATCAGATGAGTGGACAGAAATGATAAAAGGAAGAGTAGAAACCCCGACAAGAATGATGCGTAAGGTACAAGCTAGACTTGTTTTACCAACAGCATCAGCAGTACCCTTAGCCTCACCAACACAGCCAGTGCTGTCAACATCGCTAGAATCGTCAGCAACTTTAACATCACAAGCTCCACCAGTTCAAGAATCACCGTGGACATCATCAATAACGCGTATATTGCATCAACGAGTTATGAAGTATTAACTCATTCTTCTGAAGAATTTATATAAATATTTTATATATAGGAATTCAGAAACCAAAATAAATCTTTTCGTACTAAGCTATTAAGTATGAATTGAAAAAGGGTAGATACTACTCGTTTAAATTCATACTACAAATATGCAATGATGTACGTCCTTCGTCAGCAACTTAATCATCGTTAACTACAATCCCTGTTTCAATTCAATGAATTTCATTTTATAATAAACCAAGTGTATTATTCAATAATATGTTTGATTTTACACTTTCATCATCAATGTACTCGAAGCTTACTGGGAAACAACATTCATATCTTGCGAAGTTAGCAAGAGTTCAATGAGTATCAGCATGATTCACTAAGGAAATATATATAAGAATAAATAATGAAGTATTGATCCATAACTTCATTAATATTCTGTGAAGAATATGTGGTTCCTAATCGTTTTAGAGATTACTTATTCTAGCTCATACCGAAAATCAAATGAGTCTAATATTATATTGACTTATTAAATTCATGATTACATCTGAAGAAGATATATATGTACATATATTTTCATAAAGATTGTAATAAAATTCTCTGGTACAAAACATTACTTGTGAAATTTTTTTAACGGGTAGGTAATACCCGAGAGATATATAAATTCACAATTAATATGATTATATTCATCGACTCTGATTCAACAATCATCAACTATACTCACTACCTTCACAATAATATACATTCTTTCATAGAAATCAAAACAACCACTCTCATCCAAATTTGATTACGACAAAACGAAATCCAAGTCAAGACTTAACAGAAGACATCACTCTTAGGACTCTTACATCTTTCAGAACTATACTTTGACTTCAAAACTATGCTAGAACATCATTCGATTCTTGGAACCCAGAAAAATATTTGTATCATTCAAAGTCCTAAAACATCATATGTATATTAAC
The DNA here is from genome assembly GCF_046630445.1 of Rutidosis leptorrhynchoides. Classification (NCBI taxonomy): domain Eukaryota; kingdom Viridiplantae; phylum Streptophyta; class Magnoliopsida; order Asterales; family Asteraceae; genus Rutidosis; species Rutidosis leptorrhynchoides. Next base: position 711,018,828 of record NC_092334.1, on the reverse strand, counting down.
AATTACAATCTATGATCAAACCCTTCAAAATTCCTGAAGACACTTCAAATAATGGACAATCGAGATGATGATCCAACCACACATTACCCACAGTCTTGCACCTGAAAAGCTCTCGAAACCAAGGACATAATTTAACACGTATCCGCGTTAAATCTTTTAGCATTTATTAGCAAAAATAACTTTGCGATTCCTTTTCAAAATAGCAAATTTTGTCACAGTTTCAGCAAGTCAACCTCGACTTTCCATTCGAAGTAGCCTTATTATAACCTGTAATACATACGATTACCCTTTTGTTACCAGGGAACCTTTTATATTCCACGACATTATCAGCAGATGTACCAGCAACTCGTTACCCCTTTGGCGGAATCAACAATTGGTATTTTGAAATCTCGCAGTATTTCTATTTCGGCAGTTATATATATATATATACAACGTCTATCCCCAAGAATTACATATTTCAAATGTGAAGTTTCTGAAAAATGCTCCAGTCTACGAATTAGTGCTATTAAGTTTTGGAAAAGACTGATAAAGTGGTAAAGACAGTAGACAACAATTACGGTCAGAAGTTTGACAAATAATAGATTGGAAAAGCTCGAACGAAAAATTTGGTACTGGAAAATGGATTGAGCAAAGTATAAAGGAGTTCGTGGACAAATCACAATGACGAAATCTACCTTCAAAGGATTCAAATGATTCAGTATCTGCTGAAACCGTTAGTAAGAACCTTACTCCTTATTCTAAACCTTTGCAGACAGATTTTCCGCGTCATTCCCTGATCTTAGATATTCTAAGATATCATCGTATTTTTCATTATAAATATCTCCGATATTCCTGAAGATATATTCCCAACTATCCTCATCAAAAATCATTTATCTCTTCACAATATTTGCGTTACAACATAAAAGAAACTGTGTTAGTTTCTAAATTCTGAAAAATTCGAGTTTAAAATATGAACGTTTTGAAGTAGTGTTGGAAGCTGAAGCATGAATTAGTATAATATAATGACACTTGATCAACGTGATTATATTACAGTAATTCATGCTGAGTTTCTAAATGGAACATAATGATTCATAGATCATAACGTCATCATGTGCCATGTTACACAACTCTTACATTCTACCCAATCTCCAAACATATTAAGAACATATCTCCTTGATAATTCTATCTTTTCGGACATTCTGGTAACTTACCAAATCAAGATCGTTCAATTACTATTTCCTTCTTAGAACATTAACTATGTTTATTTCAAAATCCATACCTACGAATTCCGGACCATTATTCGCTTGACTCAAAGTCGGGAAGAGGAAACAGAAGTATGGAACTGTTGAATATAAAAAAAATATAAAGCTCGACAACAACAAATAAATTACAAACCGTGTATATCAATACGTATTGCAACGTAAAGGCACGGGAGAATTAACAATACTATAACCCCAAGGTAATAGTAGAAATAAATAAAATCCTCCGGAGGTAGATGAAAAAGAAGAATGACAGAGATGAAAGTTAAGAGTATATCCAGGATCAGTACTGGATGAAGCATACTGATAAATATTTTAAAGTTTGAATTGAGGGAGGAAGAATAGAAGGTATGAGTTGTAAGGAAATGAAGGGAGGTGGATTTATAGTAAAAGATCTGACAGAGCAATCAAAATAGATGATCGCATTTAAAGCGGATTCTAATTTCCTTGATTATCGAAGAATCAAATCTCATTATGAAGATTTTACTCCAAATCTCTTGAACTTGGAAATCAATCCTATCTACGTCAAAAGATATGACGAATCTATACCTACTCATTTCACCCTTTGGTGATAGCCTCACTCGTACTCTTCACAAAAATCAAATTGCTTTATCAATATTACTTGATGATAATAAAACTCTAATTTCCAACTCGTATACATCATGAAAACATACTTATTGTCAGCCATGACCATCCCATTCAAATTTCGGGACGAAATTTATTTAACGGGTAGGTCATGTAACGACCCGGATTTTTCCAATCATTTTATACTTATGAGATTAATATTTACATAAATTAAACCTTACCAATATGATAAGCAATCCAAATTGTTGAGACTTGTGTTTTTGAAAAGAGTTTTACACAACGTTTGACCGTCCAATTTGACCGATGATATCACGAACTATATAACATATGATAATTATACGTTTGTGTATATATATGTATTTATATATATTTAACATGATCTAAGGATGGTTTAACATCTCATTGTATACTAATGACAATGAGTTATAAGTATATTTTGAAACTACTAACTTAGGTTTTTAAAACGATAACTATACGTAACCTTTTTTGATATATATACTTATAACCTATAATGCTTATACATGTATCGTATATATAATGTATTTAATCACTTTTTAAGGACTTAAATACATAAAACAATATAAGTATGTTCACAAAAGATAGCTATATTTGAATTCTCATTCCGTTTCCTCAAGATTTCTATACGTATATCTAGGGTATATGTACCCGTATCATACCCAGCTTCTATATGTATTTACTGTTGGTATATACACATCAAATCAACATCCTAATCAACATTATTACTGCCCTAGATATGAGGTAACTAGGATTTGTCAAGTAGCATGAATTATTAGTAAGAAAACAAAATTATGAATCTTTTTCTTTCTTTATAAACTAAAAACATTTTTATGAATGAACACCATTTCTTCACTCCATTTTCTCATACCTACACCCTCATTTCTCTCTCAAAATACTCCTAACTTCATACTTGATCATCTCTAAGCATTTTCCCCATCATTTAGCTTCAATTACAAGCCTTAAACACCATAAGAAAACTCTTTCAAGAACATATCAAAATAACCACCCATTTGAAGAAGTATACTTCCTACCTTTTGATCTAACTCCACCACTCTTTGATTTCAAGATTTTTTCTTATCTCTTACAGTAACTTTGTCCAAGTAACTTGAGGTAGTAACCTTGTTCATAATCTTGTTCGATTCATAATTATATAGCTATCTTATTTTATGTTGTAAAATTTTAACAACAAGAACATAGTTTGAATGATTTCAAAGTTGTTTGCAAACTAAATAGATCCTTCTAACTTAACTTTTAAAACACTTCAAGACCTGTAATATATCATAATGATATGCTAACTTAACAAGATATAACTTGGTTTTACAAAGAACACCTTAAAAACTGAATCTACGTCGTCGGAGTGCAACCGGGGGCTGTTTTGGGTTGGATAATTAAAAATCATCTTGAACTTTGAATTGGAAGTTCATGTTCTGGAAAAATGATATTTCTTATGAATATATTAACACATAAAAATTTCATGGTTTAACTCAAAGTGTAAGTATTTTTAGAAAAATGATCATTAAATGTTGTTTTTATGATGGAAAATGATCACTTTCATAAGTTTTACCAAAGTTTGACCTATAACCTGTGATTTCGAATACAAACTAAGATATTTTCAGTTCATATTCTTAAAATTTGACTCGATACAAGGAAGTGGCAAGTTGAACCAACAAAAACGGAGTTGTAATGAAGAAACTACGACTAAAACAAGATTGGGTATCTGAAGCTAGTTTAGCTACGAAAATATTTGGAGATAAAGTAAATTAATCATATCTTTTCTAATTAATATGATATTTTATATATAATTACTTATGATTTGATTTTATATATTTCAGGACCACCCGTAAACAACACGAGAAGATTAATCATAAGACCTCATTATTGTACGCAACACGTCATTTGACAACACGGTACTTTATGTACGCAACACGTCATTTGACAACATGGTACCATGGTGTAAGACCCAAATATTTATTGTAGATAATGTATTTATGGTGTACTATGCATGTATGAAGTGTACGAAGCATGTACGTGTTGCTTGCTCGAACGTTGGAGGAAACTGGACATTGTCTGAAGTGACGAGGAGTGTACGTATCTTTTCAACCCCAAATAAAGTTGGTGTTAATGTTTCAAAGCCTTACCATTGGAAAGAAAATCTTATTACGTTTCCAACGATATTTGATTCATCGAAAACGGAGCTACGGTCAAAAAGTTATGGCCAAAACAAGTTTCTGAAATCTGACCTGCAGAGTGGAGCGGCGCTCCACAATGTGGCGCGGCGCGCCGAATGGGTCAGAAGCAATTTTCAGCCTTTTTAAAGGCTTTAAATGAAGGGTACTTTGGTCTTTTCACTTGGGGTCGGTTTAGGTTCATCAAAACTGATCCTTTGATCAGTTTGGATCAAATTCTCACCAACCAAAAACACTCTCAACCATTTTTAGAGAGAGAGTAAGGGTTTAGAGAGAGAGGGCTTGATTTGGGGAAGAAGGAGTCGATTTCTCACCAAAGCTCGGGTTCTAAAGTTGTTCCTTTCGTTCTTGGCTACGCGGTGATAGTATTGGTAAGCTCAAACTCCGAATTTCAATTATTTGATTTGATATTCAAGTTAGGGTTTGAGTTAATTTGTTGTAAAACCCTTTTAGGTGATGAAGTGACTTTAGTGATGCTAGTAATCGGGTTTATTGTTATTGTTGGTGGATTTCGGTTTGGTGAACAAATTGGTTATGTTTAGAACTTGAAATTGGGTTTAATCACTAGGTTTAGTGATTGTGGAAGTATTGAAACCTATTTAGGGTTATTTGGTTGACTAACTTTGACTTTGGGTCAAATTAGGGTTTGGTGGTGATTATGACCCAATTGGCGATTTAATGAAGTTTATAAACTTAAAATGGATTAAGTTGAAGTATAAAACCGAGTTAAATGTGTTTTGGTGTCAAAACTTGTAAAGAATGAGATTTTGACCTTTATGGGTCAAAATTAGGGTTTAAGTGTCATTTTGGGCAAGATAGGTGTTTAACACCTATGATCGGGTTTAATTGGCGTATTAAGACCATTCTCACTTGTGTTAGTGATTATTGGTTAATTTTGGGCGCGTTTTGTACTTGGAAGTGCATTTGGGTCAAATTTGCACTAAGTGTCAATTTGGGTTGATTTGTGAATCCATTCTAAGTGTATTGTTGTAATTATGATAATGGAATAGGTATTTTCCATTGGCGAGTTGCGGATTATTTGGAAGCTTTCATCAAGACTTCAAGGTGAGTGTTAATATCCTATATGCATATGTATGTGTAGGATGGGTGCGGGTCGGGTGAAGTGATTCTCATCTATAGAGCTCACTTCACATGTAGGTGGATTTGATGGACTTGTGCATAGGTCCAATTGGCACGGTTGTGCGTTTTGGTTGACTACCTTTGGCAAAGTACACATTTTGGGTGTACGTTATCACACGTGGTTGTGAGTGGAATAATTATGCGTATGTGTATATAATGTATTTATTTGTGTCGTATGAATGTGGCATTGTCGCGTTGCTTAAGACACCACATTGTAAAGAAGTGGATGTCGCGTTGTTTAAGACACCACATGGTAAAGAAGTGGATGTCGCGTTGTTTAAGACACCACAATGTATTGGAGTGGATGTCGCGTTGTTTAAGACACCACCCATCGTATCGAATGGCATGTGGAATCGTCGCGTTGTTTAAGACGCCACATTGGAAAGGGTGAGTGAGTCGCGTTGTTTAAGACATCACCCGGGGGATTAGTGACTACGCGTTGATTAAGTAGCACTAACGGATGTTATGAACTCCAACGGTCTTGTATGTACCGTTTCCCTTGTTCGAATTGGTTAACCATGGTTGTATGAATTATGTATTGGCATATTTAATTATGAACTATATGCTATTGGTATTGCTAGCTATTGTGGACTTGCGGTTATTGGTATATGCACGATATGTTGCATGATTGTCGAATTGCTAATTCGTGATTAATGTTGTGTTGTCGTGATGTAGTTAACCCTCCGGGGGTAGTTATTGGCGTTGTTCACATTGACGTTGGTGAACTTACCTTATTGATGGTATTATTAGCTTGTTGCTTAGTGATCGTATGGTATACTTAGATTAGCTTGCCTTTAGGCTTGGACGCTCCGGTATGCGGTATTTGTTTATTTATGTGGCGTGTCCATTTTATGCATATATATGTATGTAGTATATTATCATTCACTAAGCGTTAGCTTACCCTCTCGTTGTTGACTCTTTTTATAGATTGCATGCGGATGGTGGCTCGGGTAAGCGCGAGGATTAGAGGACTTGCATAGTTTGCGTAGAAGGCTTGCTTTTGGATTTATTAGGATTGGGTAGTGTATCCCCAATCGCCATGCTCGGCTTTGTTTTGTATTAAGAGTCTTATGGTCTAAAAATTGTATTTTGACACTTAAAGGGTAATTTGGGCACGTGTGGGCCCCACTTTGTAAAACTCGCTCAAACCTTAGTTATGTGCTAGTTTTACATATATTAATGTAAGGTTAAAAGCGTTTTGGCTAAATGTGTCGGGAACTAGTCAAACATTTTCGTTAAATTGACTTCCGGGGACAGCGGGCTGTCCAGGTGGTTTGGCGCGCCGCGCACCCACCTGGCGCGCCGCGCAGATGAACTGCACCAGAAAATTTTTTTTTATGTTGTGAAATTTAACGGGAATTGTCGTGGTTTGGTTTGGGTTGTTACAAGTGGTATCAGAGCATGGTCTAAGGGATTTAGGCGACTTGAGATAGGTGCCTAGACTTAGACTTTTGTGTGTGCGTATTTGCTGCGGGATTTGTAGGAGTACGGGACGGACGAAAATTTGGTTAGTGCCTTAGCGTGTAGGTGAACTAACTAGGATATTGTGTTGTGTTGTGATGTTATTCCTTGCGTATGTTTATATGTGTAGGAATTTTGTTGTGTTGGTTATTATCATCGAGCGAGGCGGTCGTTGTACTAATGAGTCGATACGGCGTGTGTGCGTAATAAGAACTTGCAAACCTTATTACGGGTGCAAATCGTGTCTAACGAGTGATGTACGACGAGTGTTTAGCAAGATGGGACGGAGTTGTGCGTGCGATTTTATACGTTCGTGATCTAATCGTTTTGCATTTTGAGATTGACGACGCGAAACGAGATCGAGGCGAATAACGTGGAGTTTAACGCTAGAGTTGCGGCCGCCGTTGCGGAGCAAATGAGGGCGTTTCGAGAAGAATGGATAGGAAGTATTCCAAACTTCAAAGTAGTGGCGAAATGAAGCGTTATCTTAAGAGCTTCATGAGGACTAAACCACCGATGTACGACGGGAAACCGGATCCATTGGTAAGCACAACTTGGATTTCGGATGTCGAAGGGCGTTTTCGCACGATTGATTGCCCTCCCGAGAAGAAGACGAGGCTCGCAACTAGTTTGTTGCGGGGTAGGGCAAGGGATTGGTTGGATGGTAAGATTGATCTTGTTGGTGGTGAAACGTTTATGGTCTTATCGTGGGACGAGTTTAAGGAGGAATTCTTCGAGGAGTTCCGGACTTCGGCCGATTTGTGGGAATTGCGTAATGAGTTGCGAAACTTGCCACAAGGATCTATGGATTTGAGTACTCTCAAGACGACCTTTATGGCGAAGGCTCGTTTTTGTCCAGAATATTTGGGGAATGATCGTTTGTTAATGGGGGATTTCTATCGGACTTTGAATGATGACTTGAAAAGTAAAATTAGTAATGGTCAAGCGAAATCGTTTTTGGAATTATTCGACTCGGCTAGGGGTTTTGAGTCGCATACACGATCGAAGAAGGGTGAGCCTTCAAGGGAGAGAAGGGTTGTTTCTTATGGTGCTCCGAGTAAGAGGACTAAGGGTCCGAGTGTGAGCACGGGTGGTACGTGGACGAGTATATCGAATTCTAGCGCGTCTAGATGTTACAATGGTGGCATGAGGGGTCACAAGTCTTGGGAATGTTCGATGTCGTTTGAGTTTGAGTTGTTAAATGCCATGTGTTATGCATATTGTGGTTACGGGTGACGTTCCTAATGGAAGTACCCTATGTTGATGTTTGATTGACGGACGAAGGGCGTAAGTCTTGGTGCAACCAAGCATTCCTTAGTATTTGGAAAATGTTTCTACCCAGCCATGGAAATGGGTTTTGGTTTTCGGTTGTTAAGCGCGTGTTCGCTTTTATGTGAAGTGATGAACCATGAGGTTCGTCGGGTGATTGGAACCCTTGAGACCGAGTGTTTAAAATCTCGATGTATGTTGGTAATGGAGTCTTCATAACGCGACATTAGGTGCCTCTTTTATACCTACTAGCGTGATGTCGACTCCGATGGTGTTGTAGTTACATTGTACGTAGGGTACCGGGAGAAACCCTTAAGTACATGAGTGACTAGGTTGAAATTCGACAAACTAAAGCAATTGGATAATTGCGAGTGTATAGTTCGTGTAATCTGTGGTACACTTTTCGTTCAAAGTGTTTAAGGATAGGTTAAGATCCTTAGTATGCTCAAGGTTTGGAGCAGGGTATGGTAATGGGTTGTGTGAACCCAATTGTTGGTAAAGTCTACCTTTGGTAGCATTGTACGGTTGTACATGACGTGGTTATGGAACGTAGTTCCAAGTAGGGAAGTTACACTCCCGCACGAGGAGACCTTAGGGTGAGATTTCGGATGACGTTTTTGGTAGGTCCAAAACTTGTGTTGGGACCTAGTCTTGGCCGATTTGTGGTAGAATACAATTACGGTTAAGTTGTACTTATGGTTTGGATTTAAATTATCACCGAGGTGGTAACGTGGTAAATCTCGTTGAGAGATAATGGGCGTGTTTGGCGAGCAAGGTGAAATCCCTCGGTTAAGGGATGTGCGTGTCGGATTCTCTTCTAGAGAAATATTGTTTTGTGCCTATGTTTGATATAGGTGGTTCTTGCTCGATAGTGTGGATGGTTAGTGGTATCCGTTAGGATTTGTTATAGTGGTGAAGCATGACTTTCGGAGTCCGCTGACTTCATCATGAGGTATTGTTATATTGGTGGAGCATGACCTTCGGGGTCCGCTGACTTCATCATGAGAGTAGTGATATATTGATGAAGCATGACCGTTGACAGGGTCCGCTGACTTCATCCGGTGTTGAGTGAACTATCGGTTGTTTATACGCCGATGGTGGGATCGTGAGGACCATGTTGTGTGATTAGGGATGCGATAGCCGTGTTTCGCTCACATGTTGTTACGGGTGTGACAATAGTCGATTTTGTACACCTTAGGTTTAGCGTTGCCATAGTCATTTTGGGCGCTTTTGGTTTTAGCCGTTGGATTTTGATGCTATGGTAGTTGCGTATAGGTCGTATTGCGCACTACAAGGGATGTTAGTGATTAATGATTATCCGTAAGGATTTGTTTGGTTCGGTCTTCATCGTTTCGGATTGTTGACTATAAGTTGAGACTTGGTTGCTTTTAGCGTTGTCCTTGGTAAAGGTACGCTAAGGAATTGATATCTCGGTACGAGATGGGTCGAGTTTTTCCCGATATGGGAAATTGAGCAGGTTTCAGTGCTCGGATTGTGGTTTTGATAAATCACGGTTGACGATTTTAGTTGTTGAAAGTGATCCATTGGGAAGAATGGTCTAGGAAAGTTCGTATTGGGACTTGAGTGAGGATCGTTAAGCAGGTCCGGATTGTTTAAGTGGAGAAGATCACGAGGACGTGATCGAGTTTAAGTGGGGGAGAGTTGTAAGACCCAAATATTTATTGTAGATAATGTATTTATGGTGTACTATGCATGTATGAAGTGTACGAAGCATGTACGTGTTGCTTGCTCGAACGTTGGAGGAAACTGGACATTGTCTGAAGTGACGAGGAGTGTACGTATCTTTTCAACCCCAAATAAAGTTGGTGTTAATGTTTCAAAGCCTTACCATTGGAAAGAAAATCTTATTACGTTTCCAACGATATTTGATTCATCGAAAACGGAGCTACGGTCAAAAAGTTATGGCCAAAACAAGTTTCTGAAATCTGACCTGCAGAGTGGAGCGGCGCTCCACAATGTGGCGCGGCGCGCCGAATGGGTCAGAAGCAATTTTCAGCCTTTTTAAAGGCTTTAAATGAAGGGTACTTTGGTCTTTTCACTTGGGGTCGGTTTAGGTTCATCAAAACTGATCCTTTGATCAGTTTGGATCAAATTCTCACCAACCAAAAACACTCTCAACCATTTTTAGAGAGAGAGTAAGGGTTTAGAGAGAGAGGGCTTGATTTGGGGAAGAAGGAGTCGATTTCTCACCAAAGCTCGGGTTCTAAAGTTGTTCCTTTCGTTCTTGGCTACGCGGTGATAGTATTGGTAAGCTCAAACTCCGAATTTCAATTATTTGATTTGATATTCAAGTTAGGGTTTGAGTTAATTTGTTGTAAAACCCTTTTAGGTGATGAAGTGACTTTAGTGATGCTAGTAATCGGGTTTATTGTTATTGTTGGTGGATTTCGGTTTGGTGAACAAATTGGTTATGTTTAGAACTTGAAATTGGGTTTAATCACTAGGTTTAGTGATTGTGGAAGTATTGAAACCTATTTAGGGTTATTTGGTTGACTAACTTTGACTTTGGGTCAAATTAGGGTTTGGTGGTGATTATGACCCAATTGGCGATTTAATGAAGTTTATAAACTTAAAATGGATTAAGTTGAAGTATAAAACCGAGTTAAATGTGTTTTGGTGTCAAAACTTGTAAAGAATGAGATTTTGACCTTTATGGGTCAAAATTAGGGTTTAAGTGTCATTTTGGGCAAGATAGGTGTTTAACACCTATGATCGGGTTTAATTGGCGTATTAAGACCATTCTCACTTGTGTTAGTGATTATTGGTTAATTTTGGGCGCGTTTTGTACTTGGAAGTGCATTTGGGTCAAATTTGCACTAAGTGTCAATTTGGGTTGATTTGTGAATCCATTCTAAGTGTATTGTTGTAATTATGATAATGGAATAGGTATTTTCCATTGGCGAGTTGCGGATTATTTGGAAGCTTTCATCAAGACTTCAAGGTGAGTGTTAATATCCTATATGCATATGTATGTGTAGGATGGGTGCGGGTCGGGTGAAGTGATTCTCATCTATAGAGCTCACTTCACATGTAGGTGGATTTGATGGACTTGTGCATAGGTCCAATTGGCACGGTTGTGCGTTTTGGTTGACTACCTTTGGCAAAGTACACATTTTGGGTGTACGTTATCACACGTGGTTGTGAGTGGAATAATTATGCGTATGTGTATATAATGTATTTATTTGTGTCGTATGAATGTGGCATTGTCGCGTTGCTTAAGACACCACATTGTAAAGAAGTGGATGTCGCGTTGTTTAAGACACCACATGGTAAAGAAGTGGATGTCGCGTTGTTTAAGACACCACAATGTATTGGAGTGGATGTCGCGTTGTTTAAGACACCACCCATCGTATCGAATGGCATGTGGAATCGTCGCGTTGTTTAAGACGCCACATTGGAAAGGGTGAGTGAGTCGCGTTGTTTAAGACATCACCCGGGGGATTAGTGACTACGCGTTGATTAAGTAGCACTAACGGATGTTATGAACTCCAACGGTCTTGTATGTACCGTTTCCCTTGTTCGAATTGGTTAACCATGGTTGTATGAATTATGTATTGGCATATTTAATTATGAACTATATGCTATTGGTATTGCTAGCTATTGTGGACTTGCGGTTATTGGTATATGCACGATATGTTGCATGATTGTCGAATTGCTAATTCGTGATTAATGTTGTGTTGTCGTGATGTAGTTAACCCTCCGGGGGTAGTTATTGGCGTTGTTCACATTGACGTTGGTGAACTTACCTTATTGATGGTATTATTAGCTTGTTGCTTAGTGATCGTATGGTATACTTAGATTAGCTTGCCTTTAGGCTTGGACGCTCCGGTATGCGGTATTTGTTTATTTATGTGGCGTGTCCATTTTATGCATATATATGTATGTAGTATATTATCATTCACTAAGCGTTAGCTTACCCTCTCGTTGTTGACTCTTTTTATAGATTGCATGCGGATGGTGGCTCGGGTAAGCGCGAGGATTAGAGGACTTGCATAGTTTGCGTAGAAGGCTTGCTTTTGGATTTATTAGGATTGGGTAGTGTATCCCCAATCGCCATGCTCGGCTTTGTTTTGTATTAAGAGTCTTATGGTCTAAAAATTGTATTTTGACACTTAAAGGGTAATTTGGGCACGTGTGGGCCCCACTTTGTAAAACTCGCTCAAACCTTAGTTATGTGCTAGTTTTACATATATTAATGTAAGGTTAAAAGCGTTTTGGCTAAATGTGTCGGGAACTAGTCAAACATTTTCGTTAAATTGACTTCCGGGGACAGCGGGCTGTCCAGGTGGTTTGGCGCGCCGCGCACCCACCTGGCGCGCCGCGCAGATGAACTGCACCAGAAATTTTTTTTTTATGTTGTGAAATTTAACGGGAATTGTCGTGGTTTGGTTTGGGTTGTTACACATGGGTCGAGATTAATTCTGATCAATACGAATACGATGGGGTCTTTATTTATTTTATTGAGCAACTAATTGTGGACCACTAACATCGGACTGCTAACTACGGACTAAGAAAATATTAAAAGTATTATAAGTATATATATATATATATATATATATATATATATATATATATGTAACGATTACTTGAAAAGAAAATATGTTGATATATTATATATATATATGGTTAGGTTCGTGATATCTATCGGAGACCAAGTCGAGTTAAATACCTTCGAGGCAAAAGTGAGTATATAGTCCCACTTTTAAACTCTAAATATTTCGGGATGAGAATACATGCATTTTATGATTTACGTTATGGACACAAGTGAAAAAATATATTCTACGTTGAGTTGTACCACTGGTATACTTCCCTGTAGCTTGGTAACTACTATTTACATGTGGTATTGTAAACGCGAATCCTGTTGATAGATCTATCGGGCCTGACAACCCCAACCGGACTGGACGACCAGTATTCAACGGTTGCAAAGTACTTCGTTTCGGTGACTACACTTGGTACAGTGTAGTGAGATTTCATAATAAAGGGAATATGCGACGTTGATTAAATGTTAAGTATGGTTATCAAGTGCTCAACCACTTAGAATATTTTTATTAAAACGTTTATGTATATGAAATCTTGTGGTCTATATTTATAACGCTGCTAGCATTAAACCTATATCTCACCAACTTTATGTTGACGTTTAAAGCATGTTTATTCTCAGGTTCCTAGAAGTGTTCCGCTGTTTGAATATATGTTAGAGAAACCATATGCATGGAGTCATACATGTTTTATTCGAGGAAGAATTGCATTCACAAAATCATCACCGTGTATTTATTTTGACTGCATTGTCAACGGAAGTATTCTTGTAAACTGTTATTTACGGTGATTGTCTATATGTAGAAATCATCAGATGTCGAAAACATTGAATTTTAAATATTCATTTATGGTATATCTTTTCAAAAGAATGCAATGTTTATAAAACGTATCATATAGAGGTCAAATGCCTCGTGATGTAATCATATGTTATTGTATTCGTCCCTATGGATTGGGTTGGGTCATTTCAGCTCACTTGTGCGAGTGATAAGGAACATCAATAGCAACATGTAAAGATATTTTCCAACCTATATTCATCATATATTCATTCATTCATAAGCCTATATCAAGAATTCAACCCATAATAACAGATTAACGCATGCACACAAGATACACACGCTAATACCTCTATTTCTGACCCAAATACATTTTGATATAACTTCTAAAGAGTTTACCATTGGAAATAATTTTTCATTACGATTCCAACGATACTTGATTCATCAAAAACGGAGTTACGGTTTGAAAGTTATGACCAAAACAAGTTTCCACAAATCTGACCTTGTGCTCACACGTGTGACTGAGGCCTCACTCGTGCGAGTGAGTCCTCACACGTGTGGTTGACCCTCAAAAGTGTGGTCACTCGTACGAGTGACCTGTCAAAAGTGTGTGTGACGACCCGGAAATTTCCGACCAAATTTAAACTTGATCTTTATATGATTTCGACACGATAAGCAAAGTCTGTAATGTTGAGTCTCAAAAATTTTGAACTGTTCTCATTACCCTGTGACTATTTCCTACTATTCACGAACCTTTAATCGTAAATAGAAATTTATGTATATATATATATATATAAATAACTATACATGTAAATAATTATATTATAAATTAAATAGATTAATAAACTATTATGTGATTAGATATTATGAAAGAAAACTTAAACTTGTTATTTAAAACCTAATTAATTATATAGTAGTTGAATATATATATATATATATATATATATATATATATATATATATATATATATATATATATATATATATATATATATATATTATTTATATACATAAATTATTGATTGTATGTATATTATAATTTATAAAATGTATAAATATTAAACATTCAATGTGTGTATATATTAAAAATAAATAATTACTAGTTTGAATATAATTATTATATTAATAGTATTATCATTACTTTCATTATTATTATTAATATTAATATTAATATTATATTTGTATTATTAATATTATTATTTCTGATATGAAATTTGATACATTCTTATGTGATATAATATTATTAATACTAATTGTTGTCATTATTAATATCATTATTAGTATTATCATTAATAATATTATTATTATCAATTTTATAGTTATTGTCATTACTATTATTAATTATTATTAAATTTATCCTTCTATTAAGACTTCCCCTATTTTTTATGAATATTATTATATCAGTATTTTTATTACTCTTTATTATTTAGAAATTATCATTATTACTATATTAGTATTTTAGTATTATTAATATAATTATTGATCGTTAATAGTAATTACAATATATAAAAATCTGTTATATAACATGTGATTTTGTTTCCTATCAATATCATCTTTACATTCCTGTATCTGATTAAGTACTATGTCGAATTCACTTTAGGATGCAAACAAATTCTGTTTGCAGTCTTTTTCTACTTTTGATTATATTTGATTTTATTTTTGTTCTTTCTTCATCGGATTGATTCCATTGTCGGCACCCAAATCACTCTACTTTTGTTTTCTGCTATCTATCCATATCTATCACCATCTATCTGTAGTTAAATATCTTCATCTATCTATCATATAGATATACATACACATGTAAATGATAAGAACACACTTCATCACCATTACTATGATCTCTCTTCAAACACTCTAACTTCTCTATTTTTTCCCCTTAGATTCGTGAACCTCACCACCACCAATATCTTTATGTTTCTTAACCATCGACTAAACCACCATGGTTGTAACGACCCTGGAATTTCCAACATTTATTTATTAATAATTACTATTATTAATACGTGTGATTAAACGAATGTATGTTATTACATTTACATGTTGCTATGATTGCCCGTACTTGACTTTTAAGTGCCCGAAACGTCTTTGTGACACTCGGAACTTTCACGAATAATATTTTTAGATATTATTTACATTCATGATTAAATTTATTAATCATTTTAATTAACTAAGGCTATTAGTTAGTTACTTGGGCTTTAATTGGTTTAACTTGTGATTTATTTGAACTTGGGCTTTGTTAGTGTAATGGACTCATGTTATTGGACTTCCAAGCCCACCCTACATTATTAATGGACCCTTTAGCCCACTCTTTCAAGTGTAAGTATCATTTAGAACATGGAACTAGCTAGTTAAGAGAATTGGAATCTAGTTGCACTTAATCCCCATGTAAACCATCCTTTTAACCAACTTTAGAAGCTTTAACACATGAGTAACCATTGAACACTCCCTCCCCCCCCCCTCTTTATTCAGCTGCAGCCGTGATTTTACCATGGGTGGAGAGGATTCAAATCTTTTTTTTTACTTACTACTTCACTCACACACTCTCATTTCACACACACACAATTACTTGTAATTTCTCTCAAACATCCTCTCATCTTTTGCTCTCAAGTGTGAGTGTTCTTTCAAGCTCTTTCTCTTCTTCTTTTCTTGTTAGAAACCGAATTCAAACACCCCACAATCATCATCATCTTTTGTTATTTGTAGTTTGATTACTTGTTGTTAGTTTGTTACATGTAATTGTTAGTTATTCTTTACTAGTTACAAGATCAAACTTACTAGTTTGATTCTTCATAATATCTTGTATTTATCAAGAACACAAGAACATAAACTTACTAGTTTATGATTCTACTTTTATTGTTTCAAAGTTTGTAAGTTCATAGTTGTTAAATTCATACTTGAAGTTCATGAAGTAAACTTTAAAGTTTACTTTACTTAAAGATCAACTTTGGTTGAATCTTTAAAAGTATGAACAACCATGAATCTTTTTCTTGTTTATTTAGTTTACTACTTCATTTCATGCACTTTAATTTCATGTAATTAGATTAAATGGTCAAGTACTACAAGTTAGTCTTGATCCCATTAATCTTGGACTTAAAGTTAACTTTAAAGTTCAAGAACATATAAAGGAAACTTTTTAATTATAACTTTGTATACTTATGCTTGATCTAGACTTTTGAGTCTTGGATCTTCAAGATCTAACTAAGAACTATGTTCTACATTTTAAGATCTTGATTAGTTAGTTAACTTTCTTGTTTATAGTTCAATACTTCTTTTAAAGTTCATGTATGTGTTAGATCTAAGACTTTGATGTAACTTTGGTTCATCAAACTTCATTCAACTCTTAAGTGAGTTGTGCTTCATGTCTTAGACTTGCACTAGAGTTATGATGGTCAAGACTTGGTTAATATGATGTAGATACATCAATGAGTTGTACACTTGAAGCTATATGCATCAAGGATGAGAACCATGATGAACATCAAGCACCAAGACCACCGGAACCCTTTTAAACTTACTGTTTCTGTCCAAAAGCTACTGATCTGATTTTTCTGTAACATACCATTAGAACTGGGCTGTTCTAACCGTGATTTTTAGATAGATCTTTTCGAGTAGATAACTTTTCATATAGGACTCTTCTTAATCCGAGTTACGGTTTAGGATTTATGGCCCTCCGATCGTTACTATGTCCTTTAACGTTGTGCAGAAATTTCTTACCTACTCGCACTTAGACCGTCGCCACAGTCAAACCAAGACGAGTTTGCTTCTGTAAATTTTACCACACTTAAGGAACTCATATACGGAGCCATGTCCACTGGTCTCACCTTAATTCAGTAAGGGTAGAGGCCGTGGTGACTGACTGAAGTCAGACTTTGTTTAAACTACTTTCATAAACGAAACCTACCTTACGCCTTTTGTTTAATGATGAATGATGATGACCCTTAAGACTTTAAATACATACTTTTAAACCTATTAAGACGATTTACTGACTTAGTATTATTTGCCTTAGGTTGAGGACCTTCGGACCGATTACTTGCACACCTTTTCCGAACCGACTTTACGACTACATTATCATTGTGAGTTATAGCATTCCCTTTTTACTTTAACTTATTTTGGGAACTGAGAATACATGCGGATTTTATGTTTTACATACTAGGCACGAGTACTTAAACTTATATATGTGTGGGTTATACAACGGCATAAACATTCCCTTTAGCTCGGTAACGTTTAATCATTGGTTTTTGAACCGTGAACGCGAATCTTAGATATGGATCCATAGGGTTTGACATCCCCACTCGGGCTAGTAGCGCTAGCATTTAATGAGTGTTTAATACTTCATAGACATACGCACTTGCCAAGTGTACTTTCAGGGGGTATAAACGTTAAGTTAGTTACCAAGTGCCCACGGTTAACATATACTTTATCATACTGTTTTGAAACGCTCTTTGTAGCACTGAAATCTCGTGGCCTACCTTACATACTGTTATACTTAAACTATAGCTCACCAACCTTTGTGTTGACATTTTTAAGCATGTATTTCTCATGTGCTTGAGGTTGCTTCCGCTGTCTTACTTGTTGTGCTGTAGACACCCGCTGCTTAGAGTTGTCCACACATGAACTACTTTACTTTGCATTCAAACATTAGTACTTTTGAATTATGACTTGTAACGACCATTTGGGGTCACGTACACTTAATTATTGCTTCTACTTAGTGAAGCATACTTTTGGAATGTAAAACTTTCGATGTTGGTTTGACATCACTTTTAATTATGAATGCAAACTCTTTTTGAAAACGCATATAGTACTTAACCTTGTAATGATCCTGTTGTTGATGGTCCGTACACGATGGTTTTGTACGGGGCATCACATTTGGTATCAGAGCATTGGTTGTAGAGAATTAGGTTGCATTAGTGAGTCTAGGACAGACCCGAGTAGGATTCACTAATAGGACTAATCTACAACTTGTTAGTTTACTTGTTTCCGCTGAATTTACTGCATGCTACTGCTTACTTTTTCCGCTATATGCCGTATGCTACTACATGATTTCACTACTGCATGATGCTACTTGCTTTCGATTGCATGCTACTTTCATACGAATTACTGTTATTGCTGTGACAACCCGAAAATTTCCAACCAAATTTAAACTTTAATCTTTATATGTTTCCGACACGATAAGCAATATTTGTTAAGTTAAATTTCAAGAATTTTAAACTATATTCATACATTCATTCAACCTCGACCAAGTTCCAACGATTCACGAACCATTAAACGATTCACGAACCATTAAACGAATATGATTACGTAAACAAAATATTAGATTAAATACTTTATATGATTGTATCTGTTTCAAAATATTTATCAATGGAATTAGAAGATAAGATCAAATGATTGAATTATCAGATATATTGAATTATGATTACAAGTCTCTGTTGAAAGGCCCACGTTGATTTGAGAAATCTTTTCATTTTAACAATATTCGGAAAATGGTAAAGTGATTTATAAATATGAACAAATTGTCAATCATTGAGAACTAGACAAAGGATAGTGGAAGATTGAATCTCATAAAGACTCGATTGATCTATTTAGTTTCAAACGTACAAAAATGTTTTCAGTTTAAAAAGAACTTTATTATTAAAACGTATATAACTTTTATAAATATCTAGAACCACTTTTGACATTCACTACTTAACTAGTATGATAAAGATAACGATATTTATATTTTATTTTATTAAATATATATAACGATTTAAATTAATATTATATATATTTATACGCGTATTATACATACATAGTTTTATACTTTTACTATACTTAAACTTTACCTTTACTTTATTTTTACTTTACTTTAACTTTAATAATTCATACTTTAATAATTCACTTTAATAATTCATACTTTAATAATTCACTTTAATAATTCATACTTTAATAATTCACTTTAATAATTCATACTTTAATAATTCACTTTAATAATTCATACTTTAATAATTCACTTTAATAATTCAAAAATCTATTATAAATAGAATTCAATAGGTTTCATTATTTCATAGAAACTTGAAAATAGTTTTCTCTAAACTCTCTCAATCGATTTACATATATATATTTACTCCGTATTATCTCAAGATATTATTAGTATACATAAAATATTACGACGGAGTGCTGTCCGAGTGATTTCGAAGTTGTTTTTTTCGAGTGGGATAAGATTAAGGAAATTATGGGTTATAGCTATGGAGGTGATTGAGTATGGTTCATGGGTATGCTCGTGAGGTCAATATAGTGTTTATCATCTCCGTTGCGTTTACGTACCTTTCCTGCAATATTGAATCTCAATATTGATATGTGAGCACTCATAATTTAATTTTTACATACTAATAGTGTATCCCTGACTAGTGCTCGAGTATATAGGATTATGCATGCTTGTACTTTTGATATTGCCATTAGATAGGTTATGTTGATTCATGAATTAGTTATATATACGATTGAGATAAGGTATAAGATATGCATGTCGTTGGAAAGCTAGCGAAAAATATTTGAATTTTGGTTTAAGAATCACTTGAATCCAAGTAATGGTTAGAAAGTTATGAAATAAACAAATTGCATAATTAATTTCGTAATTAAAATTGCTGATAATAATTAGTGAACTAATTTTATGGGTTATAAAAAGTGATTATTTGGATTCTACTCGTCGAGTAGATGAATTTTCATATAAAGCACGTCTCGTTTCGTTGAACGGTTGTCAAGTTATGGACAAAAGAAGTTTTGCAAATTTTGATGAAATGTCGAAACGGGAACTGAAATTCACGCTGATCTGCGTTGTTTCATATATAAAAAAAAATACCACTGAATTCTTTGCTGTACGGTCTAATAAACAACTCTAGCCGTTTGTCAATTCGAGTCTCGACGATTTTTCTAAAAATCATCAAAGTTGACAGTTTGGTCACATTTTAAAATTCTAAAAAGAGCTGAAACTTTTTTATTTAAAAATGTCAGTTTTGTATCAGTTGTCATGGTCGGCCTGATATGTGTTTACTCTTGCCAAAAATCATGTTATATTTTTGTGGTAACGAGAATTTGCAGGCTTTGACCGTTTGTCAATATGAGTTTTGAGGAATTTTCTAAAAATCTCCAAAGTAGGCTACTCGGTCACTTTTGTAAATTTATTAAAGCTGAAAAATTAACTTTGAAACGCCGAAAACGCGTTGGCAACTACGAGTTGTCTAGGTTTAGTTTACTTCTGTAATATTTATGCTTAATTTTTTTAGTAATGTGTAACTTTTATCTTTGGCCGTTTATCAATCGGAGTTCCGATAATTTTTCTAAAAATAGCTGAAGTGGCCCGTTTAGTCATGTTTGACCGAAAATCATTTTTGTATAAGTTATTATATATTTGCATGCGACCTCATTTTTACTTTGACCTTTGACTTTTGACTTTAACCTTTGACTTTTGACTTTGAACTTTGACTTTTTCTGTTAACTTTTCAGTTAACTTTTTGTGTTGATTTTCTCTAAAAAAAAAAAAAAAAAAAAAAAAAAAAACCTAAAATACTATTTTATGATTATGAAACCATTTGTGTTACGTTGTTTCACACGTCACCTTTTACTAGAATCTTAATTGAGCATGAGTAATATAACATGTTACTATACTGTAGAGTTAGACTCGAGCTATAGGATAGGATTACACTATGACCTGACCTAAATTGCTATACAAATATTGACCAACATATAAATATATATAATTAATATAGGTTCGTGAATCCGAGGCCAACCTTGCACTTGTTCAATGACGTTATATGTATTTTTACTACGAAATACAGTATGGTGAGTTTCATTTGCCCTTTTTCTCTCTTTACATTTTTGGGCTGAGAATACATGCAAATGCTTTATTAACTGTTTTACCATATTTACATGCGTGAGTTTCATTAATCCCTTTTTAAATGCTTTCGCAATATATATTTTGGGACTGAGAATACATGCACTGCTTTTATAAATGTTTTACAAAATAGACACAAGTAATCGAAACTGCATTATATGGTTGAATGATCGAAATCGAATATGCCCCTTTTTATTAAGTCTGGTAATCTAAGAATTAGGGAACAGACACCCTAATTGACGCGAACTCTAAAGATAGATCTATCGGGCCTAACAAACCCCATCCAAAGTACCGGATGCTTTAGTACTTCGAAATTTATATCATGTCCGAAGGAGGATCCCGGAATGATAGGGGATATTCTTATATGCATATTGTTAATGTCGGTTACCAGGTGTTCACCATATGAATGATTATTTTTGTCTCTATGCATGGGACGTATATTTATGAGAACTGGAAATGAAATTCTTGTGGTCTATTAAAATGATGGAAATAAATGATTATGATAAACTAATGAACTCACCAACCTTTTGGTTGACACTTTAAAGCATGTTTATTCTCAGGTGTTAAAGAAATCTTCCGCTGTGCATTTGCTCATTTTAAAGATATTACTTGGAGTCTTTCATAGCATATTTCGAAGAACGTTGCATTCGAGTCATTGAGTTCATCAAAGATTATTATTAAATCAATTTATAGTTGGATAGTGGATATTATGAAATGGTATGCATGCCTGTCAATTTTCGATGTAAAGAAAGATTGTCTTTTAAAAACGAATGCAATGTTTGTAAAATGTATCATATAGAGGTCAAATACCTTGCAATGTAATCAACTATTGTGAATCGTTTATAATGTATATGAACGGGTCCTTTCAATTGCCATGCTAGTTACCGTTATACATGATTTAAACTGTTGGCCTATTATTTGCTTGCTTTATGACATACTGACATGGAAAATTTATTTTTCCTTGTTCAGATGTCGGATGTTTCACCTACTGGCATTTCGGGCAGTACAGACTCAGACCCCGTCGCCCTACCTACTGCTACACCTGCTGCTGCTACTGCCGATACACCGGCCCCGACACCCACTAGTGATCCCGGCGCTTCTACTTCCGGAGCTAGTACTAGTGCACCTGCCCCAATGTCTGCTCCCGGACCCTCGAGGTCACAGCCCCGCATTGGTGGTATTGAGATCCCCGCGGAGTTCGGGGAAGGGCCGTTTTGTAAATACATGCGCACGCCTTGCCGATGCACTCCCGACGGACGTTTAGTTGTGATTCCGCCAGGAAGACACAGACAGATGTTGGCCGCCTTCGGACGCTTCAGATTACCAGCTCAGCCACCAGTGTCACCACCACACGATTCGGATGACTCATCATCCGCCGATTCTTCATCATCAGACAACTCCAGCGATGATGAGGATCCTGCTGACAGACCTATTCAGGCACCCTCCACCCCGCCGAAGAAGCGGTACCGTTTCGACAGCACCGTCATTCCAGGGGTGAATGGAGGTCGTGCTTTTACTGACGCATTTGGCCATCGTCGTAGGGTTACTGCTCGTAAACGAGTTGTGCCATACCCTGCCGACCCACAGATACGTAAGGTTCCCCGTTACGTATTGACTATTCCTGGAACCGTACCACCTAGATTTAGATACGGACCACTTACATCTAGGGACGTACCGTCTACATCCGGAGCCGGACCATCTACATCAGCACCACCGACACCACCCGCACCACCCGCCCCACCTGCACCGCCTGCCCCACCAGCTCCCTCTAACGAGGAACTGATGAGGGAGATTGAGACTCTCCGAGCTCGAGTCACTGAGCTCGAGGAGCAGTTCACCCGCCTTTACTGTAGGACTTTGTATTTAGATTTCATGATGTAATCTAGATATAGTTTCATGTATTTCATATGTATTGTACGAACTTATTCAGATGTATGAAACTTATTGTTATTAATGAATGGAACTTTGCGTTATTTAATTCTTGCACGATGTTCTATTTACATTGATGTACGATGATTTTGTGGTATTTGTACCTAGATGCATTATTTAATAACCTGTGATGTTTTGATTCCATGTTGGTTACTATGTACTATATTACTACATATCGAATGCTGGATTTTGACTTGAGTCAAAAATTTTGTTTAGAATACCATGGCTAACGGAAGATCCACACCTACCGCCGCCCATATTGAGGACATGATCAACGAACGGGTCACTGCAGCCCTAGCAGAAAGAAATCTCGAAGCTCCACCGCCACCACCACCGGTTATTCCACCCGTTCGAAATGGGTGTACATACAAGGAATTCCAGAGCTGCAAACCGCATAACTTCAGCGGCACCGAGGGACCAGTTGGTCTCACCAGATGGTTCGAGAAACTTGAATCAGTATTTCGAGTTAGCAACTGTTCGGAGGATAATAAGACCAAGTTTGCATCTTGCACGCTATCTGACGGTGCGCTAACGTGGTGGAACACGTTAGCTCAAGCAAAAGGGATTGATGAGGCGTATGCTATGCCTTGGGAAGAGTTTAAGTGTGCTATGATTGAGGAATACTGTCCAAGGACCGAAATACAAAAGATGGAGATCGAATTTATGCAGTTGAAAGCCGTGGGAAACGATCTTAACAGTTACAATCGTAGGTTTTTGGAGTTAGCACTGATGTGTCCGACTATGGTCAACCCCGAATTTAAGCGCTTGGAGAAATACTTCTCGGGACTTCCTAAGTCCATCAAGGGTAATGTTACCTCATCCAAGCCACCGAATGTCCCCGAAGCAATGCGCATGGCGCATACTCTCCTGAATCAAATCATCCTTGACGAGCCGGAGAAGGCTAAGTTTGAAGCCGGTAGTAGTGAAAAGAGGAAATGGGACAACAACCACAACAACCACAACAACCACAACAACAACAACAACAACAACAACAACAACAACAACAGGGGGAGAAACTACGATCAAACCCCCGCCAAGAGGCACAACAACGGTGGAAACCCTAATCCCAACAACAACACCAACACCAACCCGAACTACAAAGGAACCTTACCACAATGTAAGAGGTGTTACAAGCACCACACTGGGTATTGCAATGTTGTCTGTGAGAAGTGCCAACGGGCTGGGCACATCGGGAAGGACTGCAAGGTCACTACTTTCAATGGGAAGCCAAACACCAATGGACCGAAGAAGTGCTACGAATGCGGACAGACGGGCCATTTCAGAAATGCGTGCCCAAACAAGCGAAAAGACGGAGGACCACCCCGTGGTAGAGCTTTTAATGTTAATGCAAGAGATGCACGCGATAACCCCGACTTGGTGACAGGTATATTCAAAATCAACAATCTTTTAGCTTCTGTCTTGTTTGATACTGGTGCGGATAGAAGTTATGTATGTAGACATTTTTGCGATAAGATTAATTGGTCATTAGTCCCATTAAAAGAGAGTATGCATGTCGAGGTCGCCAACGGTAAACTTGAAAAAGTTGACCACATTAGTCGAGGAGCTATTATCAACATAGCTGGTGCAGATTTCGAAATTGATTTGATACCTATCAAACTGGGAAGTTTTGACGTGATCGTCGGTATGGATTGGTTGAGCAAGATAAAGGCCGATATTATTTGTGGAGATAAAGCACTTCGCATACCACAAGGAGACGGCGAACCACTGGTTATCTATGGAGAGAGATGTACCTCGAAGTTGAACCTCATTAGTTGCATGAAAGCGCAAAAGATTATGAAGAAGGGACGTTTTGCTGTCCTAGCACATGTGAAAGCGGTAGAAACTGAGGTGAAGAGCGTGAACGACGTTCGAATTGTGAACGAATTTTCCGATGTCTTCCCAAAGGAATTGCCTGGATTGTCGCCGCAGAGAGCAGTAGAGTTTCAGATTGATTTAGTGCCAGGAGCTGCACCTGTAGCTCGCGCACCTTATAGACTCGCACCTTCCGAGATGCAAGAATTACAGAGTCAACTACAAGAGCTGTTAGACCGAGGATTTATTCAACCAAGCTTCTCGCCTTGGGGCGCACCTGTGTTGTTTGTGAAGAATAAGGATGGATCCTTTCGTATGTATATCGACTACCGTGAACTCAACAAATTGACAATCAAGAATCGGTATCCTCTTCCACGAATTGATGATCTTTTTGATCAACTACAAGGATTGAGCGTTTATTCAAAGATCGATTTGCGATCCGGATATCACCAGCTGAGGGTGAAGGAAAGTTACGTGATGAAAACTGCATTCAGAACCCGTTATGGTCATTATGAGTTTCTCGTGATGCCGTTCGGGCTAACCAACGCACCTGCCGTATTCATGGACCTCATGAATCGTGTCTGCAAGCCTTATTTGGACAAGTTTGTTATCGTCTTCATAGATGATATCCTCATCTACTCTAAGAGCGAAGAAGAACATGAGCAACACCTCCGATTAGTGCTTGAACTCTTAAGACAAGAGCAACTCTACGCCAAATTCTCCAAGTGTGAATTTTGGTTGAAGGAAGTCCAGTTTCTGGGTCATGTTGTGAGCGACCAGGGTATCAAAGTTGACCCCGCCAAGATTGAAGCTATCAGCAAGTGGGAGACCCCCACTACTCCGACGCATATTCGCCAAATCCTAGGTCTCGCATGTTATTACCGAAGGTTCATCGAAGGATTTTCTATGATTGCGCGTCCTTTGACCGCACTGACTCACAAAGGCAAGAAGTTCATTTGGGAACCCGCACACGAATCAACATTCCAAACTTTGAAGAAGAAGTTGACCACCGCACCTATCCTATCACTACCAGAGGGCAGTGATGACTTTGTTGTTTATTGTGATGCATCGAAGAGTGGTTTTGGTTGTGTACTAATGCAACGATCAAAGGTTATTGCCTATGCCTCCCGCCAATTGAAGATTCACTAGCGTAACTACACTACACATGATCTTGAACTTGGAGCCGTTGTCTTTGCACTCAAATTGTGGAGACATTATTTGTATGGAACTAAGAGCACTATCTTCACCGACCACAAGAGTCTCCAGCACATCTTTGATCAGAAGCAACTAAATATGAGACAGCGTCGATGGATCGAGACGCTCAACGACTACGATTGTGAACTCCGTTATCACCCTAGCAAGGCCAATGTGGTAGCTGACGCTTTAAGCCGAAAGGAGAGGACGGCACCTCTTCGTGTTAGGGCTCTGAACATCACCATCCATTCGAACCTCAACAGCCAGATCAAAGTAGCCCAAGATGAGGCTCTCAAAGAGGAGAACATATCTCACGAACATTTGAACATACTTGTCTCTCGATTCGAGGTTAGGGAGTCTGGACTCCGATGTTATGCCGGAAGAATTTGGGTACCTTATTATGGAGATCTACGAAACCTGATACTTGATGAAGCACACAAATCGAGATATTCGATTCACCCCGGTGCAGGCAAGATGTACCACGACCTTAGAGAACAGTATTGGTGGCCGAATCTTAAGAAGGAATTTGTGACTTATGTTGGTAAGTGTTTGACTTGTTCGAAGGTTAAAGCCGAGCATCAAAGACCTTCCGGTTTACTTCAACAACCAGAAATCCCACAATGGAAGTGGGAACGGATAACAATGGATTTCATCACCAAGCTACCAAAGACGGTGGGCGGATACGATACTATTTGGGTTATTGTTGACCGCCTTACCAAATCTGCACACTTTCTAGCGATGAAGGAAATGGATACAATGGAGAGACTTGCTCAGTTATACATCAAAGAGGTTGTATCTCGTCATGGTGTACCTTTATCGATCATCTCAGATCGCGATCCCCGTTTTGCTTCTAGATTTTGGCGTTCTTTGCAAGAAGCCATGGGAACTCGTCTCGACATGAGCACTGCTTATCATCCTCAGACTGACGGGCAAAGTGAACGAATGATTCAGACGTTGGAAGACATGTTGCATGCTGATAATGCTAAAAACGAACATATATTTCATAGCATTATTCCTCAAGAAAGACAAGCTTTTAGTTGCAATTGTTCTATTTAAAAGTGATATTCGTTTAAATAATAAAAGGTGAAGACAAAAGACAGATTCGATGAATTGAAGACGCAAACGACCAAAAAGCTCAAAAGTACAAAATACAATCAAAGAGGTTCCAATTATTGATAAGAAACGTCTCGAAATTACAAGAGTACAAGATTCAAAACGCAAAGTACAAAATATAAAATTGTACGCAAGGACGTTCGAAAATCCGGAACCGAGACATGAGTCAACTCTCAACGCTCGACGCAACGGACTAAAAATTACAAGTCAACTATGCACATAAATATAATATAATATTTAAATAATTCTTATAATTATTTATATATTATATAATATATTATAAACCGTCGGCAAGAAAGGCTCCAAACTTGTGTGAGCTGTAAAAGCAAACTCCGCGAGTTGCGGAGTTTGCAGTGCAAAAACTACGCGAGTCGCGGAGCCCCTAATTTTGAAACTGCCTATAAAGCTCGCGCATTCTGATCGTAAAAATCATCCAATATATCCATCCATCTATCTAAACGTATATATTTATATTTTAATTTTAATTTTAATTTTAATTTTAATCCTAATAATAAGGGTATGTTAGCGAATATTGTAAGAGTGTAAGTCGAAATTCTGTCCGTGTAACGCTACGCTATTTTTAATCATTGTAAGTTATGTTCAACCTTTTTAATTTAATGTCTCGTAGCTAAGTTATTATTATGCTTATTTAATCCGAAGTAATCATGATGTTGGGCTAATTACTAAAATTGGGTAATTGGGCTTTGTACCATAATTGGGGTTTGGACAAAAGAACGACACTTGTGGAAATTAGACTATGGGCTATTAATGGGCTTTATATTTGTTTAACTAAATGATAGTTTGTTAATGTTAATATAAAGATTTACAATTGGGCGTCCCTATAAATTACCATATACACTCGATCGGACACGATGGGCGGGGTATTTATATGTACGAATAATTGTTCATTTAACCGGACACGGGAATGGATTAATAGCCACTAGAATAATTAAAACAGGGGTGAAATTATGTACAAGCACACTTGGTATAATTGATAACAAAATATTAAAACCTTGGATTACACTCAGTCGACATCCTGGTGTAATTATTAAACAAAGTATTAAAATCTTGTTACAGTTTAAGTCCCCAATTAGTTGGAATATTTAACTTCGGGTATAAGGATAATTTGACGAGGACACTCGCACTTTATATTTATAACTGATGGACTGTTATGGACAAAAACTAGACGGACATATTAAATAATCCAGGACAAAGGACAATTAACCCATGGGAATAAACTAAAAATCAACACGTCAAACATCATGATTACGGAAGTTTAAATAAGCATAATTCTTTTATTTCATATTTAATTTCCTTTATTTTATATTTAATTGCACTTCTAATTATCGCATTTTTATTGTTATTGTATTTAATTGCACTTTTAATTATCGTACTTTTTAATTATCGCAAGTTTATTTTATCGCATTTTTATTAATCGCAATTTCATTATCGTTATTTACTTTACGCTTTAAATTAAGTCTTGTATTTATTTATTATTTTACATTTGGTTTTAACTGCGACTAAAGTTTTAAAATCGACAAACCGGTCATTAAACGGTAAAAAACCCCCTTTATAATAATAATATTACTTATATATATATATTTGTATTTTTATAAAAGTAAACTAATATAGCGTTAAGCTTTGTTTAAAGATTTTCCCTGTGGAACGAACCGGACTTACTAAAAACTACACTACTGTACGATTAGGTACACTGCCTATAAGTGTTGTAGCAAGGTTTAAGTATATCCATTCTCTAAATAAATAAATATCTTGTGTAAAATTGTATCGTATTTAATAGTATTTCCTGCTAAAATATAAAGCTATTTTATATACACCTCGCGAAACATCAAGTATTTTTGGCGCCGCTGCCGGGGAACTCAATTTCTTGCTTAAAAGCCGAAAGCACAACGCTATATATATAAAAAAAAAGATTTTTATTTTTAAGTTTACTTTTATAAAAAAAATACGCTTTTGTAAAAATACGTTTTAAATATTCTAAAATATAAAAAAAACAAAAATATAAATATTTTTAGGATTTTGATAAATATTTAAGTTTTATAAAGTTTCTTTAGTTTGTAAAAATATAAGTTTTATTTAATTTATTTTATAAATATATTTTATAAATAAAAATTTGAAAAAAAATAAAATATATATATAAATCTAGTTTTACAATTTTTATTTATAAAATTATAAAGTAGTTCTATTTTTATTTTAGTTTTTAAATATAAGTTTTTATTATATAAATATTTTAGATTTGAAAACAGAAAATATAAAACAGAAAATATATAAAAAAAAAAACGTCAAATTTCAAAACTGTACCAGAGTTGAATTTTGGAACCCCGCGACTCACGGGGTCTGCTGCTTGGAATACCGCGACTCGCGGAGACACTCTGACACCGACAGAACCCTAATTTAGCATTTATTACGGAGTAATTATTAATTATTATTATTATTAACCCTAATTAATTATTATTATTATAATTAGTTTTATTTTAAAGTTTCTTTTTATTTAATTTGTTTTATTTAGTTAAATTAGTTTAATTAAATTGTAAAATTAATAGTTTTAATAAATAAATAATATAAAAATAATATTTTTATAAAAATTGTACTTTTTACAACTTTTTGTATATTTTTATATTTTGTCCCCTTTTAATCGTTTTAGCGTAATATTTGTATTTTTAGCTCATATTTAGTTTTAAACTTAGTTTTTGCCATAGTTATTTTTACTTCTAGATTTTTAGGCTTTGCCGTAGAATTCCTTAAGTGCTTTTTCTTTAGACTAAGATTTAGGTACTTTAGAATTTTGCGACGCCTTTTTAAGTTTTAGTTTCTTTTTAAGTTATTTCCATTTGAGATTTAGTTTTTCCTGTAAGCTTTAATATTTTTAGACGACTTTTACCTATGTATCAATTATCATTCCAATTAGTAATCTCAATTTGCGATTATAATTTTAAGTTAGTTGTAGTAATAAGGTTAGGTTAGTCAAGTGTTTTTAAGTTTTATAAGTTTCTTTTATTTTTCAACCATTTTTCTTTTTCGACCTTTTTCCGACACGCTCTTTTTCTTTCTTATTTATCGCTATTCTAGTTTTTAGGACATAGATTTTTATTCTACTTCTTATCTAAATTTCTTAAAATTACGAAAATTTATTTTAAGTGGTTAAATTGATAGACATCAAAATTTTCTGGTTCGTAGTAATAGTTGGATTTGTACGTGGACCGGGTTATTGGAGCCAAACAGTCCTCAATTATATTGAGACCAAACGAATCCTGCCCCTCTGCTGCATCTTTTGGCTATTCGAAACGTGGGCAAAATCAGAAAAGTCTATTGATTGGATAACTTATTATAATTTTTCTTTCCTTTTA